>NC_139458.1:396269062-396874375 GCF_057233095.1 Heloderma suspectum
GCATTTGTGCAGTAGTTTAGGTTTAGAACAGCTTTGGTGCTGTTCAAATTAACGTGTTAAAGAGTTTTTCATATGCTAAAAGATAGACTGCTGCTTTTTAAATGTTAGAATGACAAGAATTTAATCAGAAGCTAAGAAAGCAGAGCTCCGACATATGTTGCTTAGGTAATGCTTCTGGTTTTCAAACTAGTAGCTTGACTACTTTAACAAAGAGCCCGCTGCTTACAGCATTAAAAGCATCATGCAATCATGTTAGGCCAAGTGGCAGCTGGACTTGCTGTTAATGCTCTCTTAAAACAAGAATATCTCCTTGGGAGAAGAGAGCAAGTTAACTTTTAGAAGGAAGTATCAATGTAGAAACTAAATATGCTGCTGCCTCTTGGATGGTTTGATAGGTTATCAAAAATAAAATCAGGAATCCAACTGAAGCTGATCAAGTTCTGTAGAAACATTAGTCTTTTTTGTAACAACTTCCATTGTTGTACAGTCTGTTGTAAAAATATTGTAAATTGTGTCTAGCACTAGATTCTCTGTATTGAAATTTCTGCTTTCTGTACACAGCTGTCCAAGATATGAAGCATTAAAATTAAACTTAACATTCTTCTGTGGTGTGCTCAGTCTTGTATGTAAACATCTATTTTGGTTAAATAATTTCTTCCTACAATCTATATTAAAACAGTCACTTCCAAAAGACAAGTTGGAACAGGTTCAGAAAAGGCCAATGAGTATGGTATGGAAAACAGGTCTGAGGAAAGGTTAAGGAACTGGGTATACTTAGTGTGGAGAAGGTGGTGATGGGGAGAGCACAATAGCACTCTTCAAGTACCTGAATCGCTGTCACAGAATAGGGCAGGCCTAGTTCTAATGGGTAGATCTTAGCTGAATGTTAGGGGAACAGTTTGACAATGGAACCAGTTGCATGGAGTGGGGTCTCCCTAACTCTATGTCTTCAAGCAGAGGCTGGACAGCTTTCCGTTGAGAATGCTCTAGCAGGGATGGGAAGGGGCCTTGTCCGCCATCTAGCCCAACTGTATGATTCTTGAAATAATATGTATTAATTGTAAAACTCATCCTAGACAGGGCCACCCTAGTAAGTAACCTGACTATTCTTTCAAATCTACTTAAACTAGGATTCAATTTCTGTCAGTGTGTAGACTTGGATGGCCAGTTATCATGAGAGCAATGGTTAGGAATCTACTTTCTTAGTCCTGATTGAGAGATTGTGCCCCAGCTGGTGTATGTAACCCCCTTTTCCCTGGGCAATGCTAGACAAGGGTTGAAGCTTGTTAGCTTTTCCTGTAGGGTAAGAACATCCACTCCTGCAGCCAGCAATAAAACTGCACCAACCCAGTACTAAAGTCCAGAGTAAATTGTTTCTGGTTACATCTGAAAGAGCTGTCAAAAAAAGGTCTTCCAGCAGACCTCGCAACAGGCCTGCAAAAAAGCAGTTTATTTATGCGCTTGAACGCCTCTCATTCCAACAAGGAAACTAATTTCTAAAAAATATGACTACAGGTTAAGCTAAGAGAAACAGGTAAAGGTGTTAAGTACATCAAAAGAATATTAGGCAGCTCTGATAAGCATTTTATTAAGTGTACAAGCTTAAGTATATACACTCCATTTTTCACACTAGTTTTCTAGCACTTGCCCCACAGGAATGGTGTATGTCTTCATATACCTTTCTACATTCCTTCAGGTTTTCCAAATACCCTATAGCTGCTTCAGAACACACACTGATACCTGATTGTTACTTGAACATGTATCACTTCCCACCAAGTATTTCCATGCAACGTGCACATGGTGTCTCTGCAGAATCAGCAGTGTACTTTCGACAGCGGAGGCATTTTGATTTGGCAGCCGGTAAAACTATGACTTTATAGGATGACTCTTCTCGGATATCACCACCTGTTTTAAAAAAATCAGATTAAATGAGGCCATTTGTAAAGACCACGTCATCTATCCCACCCGTGAAACAAGAGAAGTCCCTTTTTAATCTGGCCCAAATATATAACACTTCTTGGATTGAATGAACAGGAATTCCCTTTTATACTTACCTTCTAAGTTTATCAGAAATGTCCCTTTAATTATGTCATCACTGATCATATCTCTAGGTACTTCAGACAGCAGTGTTGTCTGCGATGCCATCATTATTTCATTTAGCTGGGATGTACTAGAACACTCCTCACGTTGCAGCACCTGGAGATGAGTGATTGTCAGAACTGACCAGTTTTAAAAATCTGTATACTAAAAAAAAAGGACTATAGCTCAAGTTAAGCAGATGCCCCCTGCCTTAGAGAAATAATGCCTGTAAGCCCCTTACAGAAACAACAGAGTACAAGTGAATACCATATGACAATCTCTGAGCAAAGAGAGAAACAATGTTCTTGCTGCTTGGTGCCATCTAGTGGTCCAGACACTGGGTGCTCCCCACTCCGCCCGGCAGGATCATTTAATTGAAGAAGGCTAGCTGATGGGCTGGGCTAGGAGGCATTTCCCACCTCCTCCCAAAAGCCAGAAACCGTCTAAACCAGTCCAACCTCTTTCACTGGGCCTGACGATCTGAACATGTTTCTTGCTGTTCCCACCACCTGTCTTCATTGGTAACAGTGCAGTCCAAGGCTGAAGTGCATTTCTACCTATACATCGTATGCTATGAGAGTATAGAAGCCACTTATAAAACCATCGTGGACAAAGGAAGTCTAGATTTGTAGAGTTGCATCGGGAAAACCATGATGCTTTCAAAACTGAACACTGAGTGAACAAGCTCCATTAGGTCTCCTGCCTTGTGTGCCTCTGCAGTCACCATATTTCTGGCCTTGGAGGCATTTAGCAGATTTTACATCGTGTTTCTGTTTCATTTCTACCTCTTTACTTAACATTCATTACTGTAATCAACAGCATTGTCAAGAGTTGCATTAGATACTATTTCTGTCTTTAAGTCTGGGCTATGAACTAACTTCTGGAAACTCAGTGTAGTTTTATTTTCCAACAAGGGATGTTCTTGGATTAATTAGCCATTCTTAAACATCCAAAATGCAACTGGAAGTTTACATTAACATATTCTATACCGGTTTTCCTGCTCACCTCCATTAATTCAAAGAGCAGTCCAGGCTCAATTGCAAGGACCACCTGATGTTGTAGTGCATTTTTGCCTGCAATGGAACCAAGGAAAGCATCCCTCATTGCACATGCTCCCTCCACTGCTTCCTCGAGGCCTGGTTTCTTCCATACGGGACTTGTATTCATCCACCCAGAACGAAACACACTATCTGACTCTTGCAAAGGAAGACAAAAAGGTTAATATCTAATGCATCTGTGATAACTCTTTAGTACTTTCAAGGACAGAACAGTACTAACTACTATAAAAACTGATTAGAATTTTGTTTATTTTTAACCAGTCACTGAGACATGCTTAAACATTACTTTAGTTCCAGATCATCAGTATGAGATAGCAAAGACCTGCCTTTATCTGTGATCGTTTAAGGTCTCCACTCCAGAGTATTTAATTAGGCTGCTCAAAGGATTTTATGTACACCCAGTTTTACTTCAATATTGATTTAAGCACTCTGCTATTATGGGTCAGTTTTATAAGGTTGGATCCAGGATCTGCCTTCCGTGGGCAGAAAGTGCCTCTGCTCAATTTTCAGGGACCCCTCCACACAGCTCACCCCATTCAGAAGGGTCCCCTAGTTCTCAATGTATTTTCTGGGGGCTGGACGGGCTGCCATCGGGAGGGTGGTAGGGAAGTCCATTTCTGGCAGCCCAGTTCCACATGCCTAAATCTGGATCCAACCCATCATTTGTCTATAAGAACTAATTCCCAACATTCACCACACTGTAGTCTGGCAATGGAAAGGATCCCAGAATTTGGAATCACCAGGATCAGAAAGCAGGTTTAGCACCCTTTTACTTTCTCTAATACCGAACAGAGAAAAAAAAATCAGTACTGTACCTGGGGGCCATATTATACTAATGGCAGAAACTGTCATTTATTTATAATACTTCTACATCACTTAATATACTAAAATCTGTAAGCGGTTCCCATTCAAAATGCAATGTAACAATGTAAAAAGATAAAATAATTAGAACATTACAAGAAAATAACAAAACAGGGCAGTAACATAATCCTTTACAGGTCAGGGAAACCTGCATGAACAAATAGTGGCGTTTTAAAAATTGCCACCATTTCTGCCTCTTGAACCACATGGGAGAGTGTTCCTGTGTCTGCACTGAGAGAAGACTGATCAATCAATCAATCAATCAACCACTGCATTTGTATCCATCCTTCTTTCCCTCTTGCAAGGAACCCAAGGCAACTTACATGGTTCTCCTCCTCTCCATTTTTATCCTCACAACCATCCTGTGAGGTAGGTTAGACTGAGAATCAGTGACTGGCCCAAAGTCATTCAGTGAGCTTCATGGCCAAGTGGGGACTAGAACCCAGATCTCCCAAGTCCCAGCCCAGCAGTTTAGCCACTGTACCACAGGCCTGCATTGATGCCTTTAGCTAGCCAATAAGTACCAGCTTCTTGAGTATTATCATCCTACAGATGAGAATTACTCTCCCATGAACCGGCTGATAGCTCCATCTTGCCAGCCCATGTGCAAACAGACTGTCAATCTTTCAAACACATAAAGCTCCAGGGAGTCTCAAACGCACTGCTGAGGGTTGCCGTGTATGAAGAATCACTTGACAGGCTGCAGAGGCTCGCTGTTCTTAATGGCTTCAAAGCTCTCTTACCTTTCCTATAGGGAAGGTACTGGAATACCTCTTCAGCCAGATGTGGTAGGATTGGTGCAAAAGAACGAACCACAGTATCCAAAACCTCTGCTAAGGCTGTTTGACATGAACGGCGTTTAGGATCTTTTTCCTCTTCGCAATAGAGTCTGAATTTTAGGGAAAAATGGAACATTTACATATAGGTAGACCTTAAAAGCCAGGAGAATGCCATTTCAAGCAAGTACTTACATGTTTAAATACTTGCTAATGTAAATTAGCATGTTACATGCTAAATGTCTAATTTAGCATTTGGGAAAAAGAAAAAGAATTCTGTCTAACACCTCTGGAGCAAGCAGACTTGATACCAGTCACAAAGTATTTCACTAATGAACACACACACCCTATTTGGCAGTGTCAGATTGAAGGTGCTGCCACGGCACACCTATAGATGTTTCTGCCAGCCAGTAGCCACGATGGCATCCATTTCACACACCGTTTGCACGTGTGAGTGTGTATTCAGGAAAGACCAGAACCTCTCCCATGGGCAAGCAATGTACAATAGACTTCAAGCATCATTTTAAGGCTTCCTAAAGACAAGCTTCCTTAATCTGGTAAATAAGGGGAAGTGAACAGGGAGGATCACATTAGTGAAGAGGGGCCACTGTACATACCTGTCCTTGACTATACTGAAGTAAAAACTAGACAGCTCTCTCGTGTGGAAGGCTTCCAGTAGTCTGATGACTTTGCCATAGTCATATTCTTTGTACGCCTGTGTAACCTTGGGAATGACGTACAAATAAAAACAGCTGTCTAAAGATGCAAGTAATTATGATTCAGAAGTGAAATACAGGAGCAGGGGAGACATTTGTGGCAGGACAAAAGACTGGGAGAGTAACAGTGTACTAAGATGTCTATCAACAAAGTCTGGCCTATTGCAGCCCACTGTCCTGACTAGCTATCGTGCAAATTGGTAGTACTACAACCAAGCCATGATAAGAAAAAAGGCTAATAGTATGACCCAAGTCTTCCCCATGCTGCATTCATCTTTATTTATTTGTCATACCACCGAACTTCAATAAATCCACTCACCATGGCAGGGTGAGAAGCAGCGTGGCCAGCGTGAGCAGCAGCCACCCTCACTCCTTACTTGGATGTTGCAGGGATGGATGGGTATGGGCTGGGTGGTTGCCCGGCAACCCCGCCACCTCCAAAGTTGGGACGAAGGCTGGGGATTGACAGCTGTGTGGCCACGTTATCTGAAGAGCCTTGGCCATGCAAGGCCAAACTAGCAAATACCCCACACTGAGCAGGGGAAGGCAGGTAGGGTGGGGTAGTGCTGGACACCTGCTGCCTGGACATACACAGGCAGCAGATCCCAACTGCACATGCTCATCGCCCAGCAGAGTGGGGGCTGACAGGTGGGGGACTGGCAGCTACCATTTCTGGCTTGGCCAGCAATGTATAAAAAAATGGCAGATCCCTGCAATTACTTTTCTTCTTCAACAAACCCCTTTCATGAGCCACCATTACCCTCAACTGCCCCTCCACTGTAACCCCACCCCCCAATAGGTCAACCCTAACGGCTTTCCCCATTCCTGTTTCAGTAATGCCGATGGGTAAGCATCACTATGTTTTCTATAGAGGCAGCACAATGCTCAAACAGTTGCTCGAGGCACCACATTGTGGTGGGAAGCAATGAAGCAGTGAGATGTGCCCTTCTGTTCACCAACACATCTAAGGTGTGCTCCTCCATCCTCTGCAGCACTGCCCAGGTATCCTGGTGTGAGATCAAGCCTCCAGGGGAAGCAACGTTATTTAGGGCAGTTCTATCTGCACAGACCCGGATGAATAGCGGGGAGATTTATTAGAGAGTGGGACTGTTAACTTCCAAGGTTTAAAGACAGAGGTACTGCTGGAGGAAAAAAAAATGGTCCAAGTAGTCCAGATTTGCTCATATATTCACAAAATGCCTTGGTTGAATTGTGACCAATTGTTTCATACATATTTGAGATTCTCTAAGTTTGTGCATTAAATGCTATATAAAACACATCTGTATGCCTGTTGCAATTGTGAGCTATGCTAAAGGGATCTCTCTCAGGGTCCAAATTGGCATTTATGACAAAACACTATCCCACAATTATGTCCCTCATTTAAACATAATCAAAAGCAACAACTTGATAGAACTTATTAAACAGTAGTAAAACTGAGAAATCTCTCCTCAGATTAAGTCACACAGACGCCTCAACAGCTCACATCTTGCTGCTACAGCCACCTCGAATTGCACGTGTTCCCACTGCTTACCTTGTTCGCATAGCCCTGCAGCAGATGGAGCATATACTGGTCTAGGACATACATCTCCGACGTGGGGACAGAGTCCGTTTCTGGGTTGAAGCCAGCCAGGTTGCCCAACAAAAAGCGGAGAGTATTCCGAAGCTATCAACAAACCAATCAGTAACGTGCATTAAACAGAATGGTGCAACACAACCTCCAGAATGATGCAGGAGGGATGGTTTAAGAAGGTTTTGCTGTCAAATACAGCCAGTGCCATTTGGATTACTTTTCTAATTTGGGAAGACTGCAAGCAGAACACCAGAGGTTCCCGTCAAGTCACTTTTCCACCACAAGATTTGTATTGAGATTCAGGGTGGGAAGCAAAGAAAGCATGTACAGTTGTCTGGAAGTCATTCGAGGACACCCCCGCCCCCAACCCCAGTGCAGTTTAGGATCATGTCAAGTAGTTGCTTCATAACTTCCAAAGGCATTCAGCTCTTTCTCCTCCTTCCTCCCCAAGGCTCTATGTTGCTACAATGTACAACGGAGGTATTCCCAAAAGGAAGGGTTGCCTGATTGTCATCAGTGCCTAGGCTGGAACAAGACATTATGGGAAACACAAGGATGGCACACCTCAACACCTAGACACGCTCTTCACTATATGTCTTTGGCCCAATAGTTTCTGCATCCCTGCAAGTGGCGAAATCCACAGTATGTCATAATCAGTAACCAAGTATCCCATTAAGGGGGAAGAAATAAGTAGTAGATATGGGGCTTTGACCAGTCTTGTGTTTGCAGTAACATCTACTTTTACCTTAAGAGACCCACTGAAATCCCCATGCCCAGAACACGTCAAATCGTGAGGCGGACCTTGTGAAGCCCATAAACATACAGGATGAAAAAACAACTGAATACAAACATGCCACAAGAGATTTCGTTATCCTGTTGTATACAAACGAGGACGGTAGCAATGGTTACTGCAGGAAATACATCATAAAGGTAAAAGCTTAAATAGGTTATTGCCTGGTCATGTACTCTAAAAACCAATCTAATTCTGGAAAGGCTCCCACTCAAGAACAGGCACCACGGGGTGTTTTTTTTTTGCTTCCTACCTTGTTGATGTCGTCTCGTGCGGAGTTAAGCACAGCAGGCCCAATCAGCACTTCGGTAAAGACATTTGACTCTGCCACCCACCAGCGCAGGATATCAGCACCATACGGAGGCTCTGTGCTGTGATCCTGTGGATTGACAAGATTGGGGGTGGGATTCCATTTAGTGCTGGTAACTGCTCAACTAAGACCATGATGAATGTCTGTCTCCTGAATATACACAGCACACTTTGTAATTATGCCTAGAAGTTGACAACCAACACGCCTGAAGTACATACAGCACCAGCTGTTTGACGGGTCATGGCAGAACAGCAACATAAACTCTCTCCAAGGAGCCATCCTCCAGATCAACTTGTTGACTGAGCCTTTGCAGCCACATCCATTGTGAGCGATGCTGTGTGAATACGTTTTCTGGTCGAAGGTTTCGGGGCAGGGGAGAGCTAAACTACGTCTGCCATCAGCCGGGAGCCATGGTGGAGAGGGCAGGGCAAGCGCCATCAAGGCACCAGGATTATTTGCAACTTGAAAAATAGTCAGGCTGCAGACATGGTGGCGGGCTGTATAAATAAGATGGTATCACACAGCCACTACTGCTGAAACACTTGCCTAGAAATAGTTTCTACCCCATGTTCCACCATATTACCTAAGGTGAAAATCTCCTGGCTATTTTGGGAGACAGTATCCTCTCATGTTTATTTTGCCACCTCATTTTCATGAGAGAAAGCCTTTGTCAGATAATTTCCATGAATATCTCTCCAAGACATTACACTGAAAAACAGGCCACACATTCCTAGCTTTGTAGGGGTCCCTCCCCTGTCCCCCAACACCCACACACTGATCTGTTCTGATAACAACCCCAATGTGAACATTTCCAAACATCTTTCCACATGAGAAACAGTGTGGTGTAGTGGTTAGAGCAGCCTCCCCACCACCACCACCTGGTTGTATGCGCTGGCCATGGCCTGCTAAGGTTTGGAGGTGCCATGGAACTGATAAGCCAGATCCATGTTTACTTACAAGGAGACCTTATTGAGTACTTACAGCACACAGGTGTACCCAATGGTTGGATCAGACAGCTTCTCTGAATCCAGAGCCAAGGGGTAAAATGGGTTTCACAGTGAGGCAGCATGACAGCAGCAAGAGTTAATTAGTGTTCATCTGCAACTTTCCCAGCATAGACTAACAGTGCTTGGTGAGGAGGAAAGCAATCAGAACTTTCCTGGCACAAGACACCTGTAGCTTAGCACAAACAGAGCTCCACTTCCCAGGCACATCCTAGGCCCTGACAAGATAAACCGTTCAGAGCTCATAAGTATGGAATGTGCTGAGGCAGCAATATTGACCTTTAACTCATCTTACCAGCCAAGAGGCCCACCTTGCAAGAGTACTGCACTAATAATGAGCCAAAGCAGAGAGCATTATGGAGTTCTAGGCCCCTCTAAAACTACTGGTGACTTGGTTACAGGCCTGGGGCCATTACACTAGTATAGTTCAAATGTTTTGGACTACAACTTCCAACATTTCTCAGGATTAGCCATGCTGGGTGGGGCTGATGGGAGTCAAACCCCCAAACATCTGGAGGGCACCAGGTTGAAGAAGACTGGTCTATCCAATCCCAGGTGTTGGTCTAGGATGGGGTAGACCAAGGCTCAAATCCATACACAGCCAAAACAATCACTTGGTGACCTCGGGCCATCCTAACCTACATCACAGGGTTGTTGTGAGGATAAAATGCGGGGGAGAGAACAATGTATGCTGCTTTGAGCTCCTTGAAGAAAAAGTTATAAATGTAATAAATACATTAAAAGGTAGGAAAAGAAACTGTTTATCCATCTTTCCTATTTTAGCATCTGTACATCATTTCCACATGACAAGAGCACATCCAGCTCAGGATGGGGGAAGGCCAAAAGCCTAAACACACAAATGGGACCCTTCAGGAGGTCTCCCATGTAGTTGGCTTAAGGCCACTGCTTACAAGAAGAGCTGGTGAGTCACAGACATGCAGCAATGTTCAAATGTTTCCTTCTTTTGGTACGGGGCAGGGCAACTCAGGCATAAAACCATTAAAAAAATGTTTTTCTTTTAGAAAGAGTTGCAGCCATTATCTACCTTTCTGTTTAGATTGGTATTTGCTTACTCTGGGAGGTCATCTCCATTAAGCCAAGTCCCGTTACTGAACAAGGCATGGGAGAGCCTGAACAGAATAGTCAGTCAACTCAAGAAAGTCTCAAGCATCAACTGAAACAGTATATATTTCAAAAACAGACACACAAAGATATACAGATATAATGACACATATTCTTTGTCACTATGGCTAAAATGTGGGACCTTAAAGTCAAATGTAAGATCTATCTAGTAGTTTTATCTAAGGTCCAGACTTTAATCAGACTTTGATGATTTCCTGGCTGTGACAACTGAAGCAAAAAAACTGTATCTGTAACCTAGACATACGTTTGTGATCTTCCTGTCTATATTTTATATTTCATATTTTATTATGCTCTACGTTTTTATTGTAACGCGATGTGAATGTGCCATACAATCAATCAATCAATCAATCAATCAATCTAAGGTCCAACAGCTCCAGAATGTAACAGGGACTGATTAGTTGCCATGTGCCTTAGTGGTAAAAAGAAGTCCTGATAGGGCTTCTTTTTGCCCCCTTCTGCCGTTTTTGCTCTAACTCACTACTGCCACCTGCTGTCTGGATTGTACTATAAATAACAGATGGAAATACGAAGCAGAGTGGAGGGAAAGAGAAACAGAACTGTAACTGTAGCGTGCCCCAGCCTTCCCCATGCCAGCTGGAGATGATGGGAGTTCTAGTCCAACAAGAGCTGGAGACTCAAGGTTGGGAAAGGCTCTGCAAACCAAGAACTTCCTTCATGTACGTTAAAATCAGAATCACAAATGAAGTACCGTTCTGCTCTTCAAAACCTGATTTTAGAACTTCTAAATCTGCGCTCTAGCAAGAGGGTGGTGCAAGAAAGTTCGGTCAGCATGCTGAGCATTACATTATGATGGATCCTTTGTGATAAAGACCAGTCAAGCATCCAGAGCAAAAATGTTTCTAGAAAATAGCTGGAGGGTTGGCTAGGGTGGAGATCCAGTCACTGATACCTATTCAAAAATGTTCTCTCTCCTTGCCTCCCTCACCAGTTATGGGAGTAGCCAAATGAGTCATCGTCCTTTATTGGCAATTCCTCCACTTCAGGGTGCCCGTAATGCAATAAGCTACAGGTGGAAGAGTTGATGACTGGTGTGTTAGGGCTTGGGATACGGGCTCGACGACCGAATTCACTCATCTGATTAGAGTCAGAGAACGACGATCAGTAAATAATTTCTTTATAGAAAACTGGAGTCTCTTTATTTTAATGCCCCGTACTGCAATAAGCTATAATGCAATAAGCATATATATGCAATAAGCATGGATATGCTTACATATATATAATGCTGTGTGTGTGTGTGTATGTATGTATGTGTGTGTGTATATATATATATATATATATATATATATATATATATGCTTATGTATATAAGCATACAAGCATATATATGCAATAAGCTATATTTAATGTCTCATAATGCAATAACTTAGAGGTGGAAGAGAGTTGATGACTGGTGTATGAGGGCTTGGGATATGGCCTCGATGACCGAATTCACTCATCTGATTAGAGTCAGAGAAAGATGATCAGTAAATAATTTCTTAATAGAAAAATGAGGTCTCTTTATTTCATATTGGAATGATAACGTTCAGGATTCAGTACAACCTTATTTACTCTTAGGGGCAATTTAACTGGTATGAGTTTGATTATAACTCTTCGTTGTTATTATTTGTATTTATGAATCAATGTAAGATGGAACTTTTCTTTTGTTTACCTACTGGGCGTTTCCTCTGTAATAGCAAAAGAATGAATGCATGAATGAATGAATGAATGAATTTCAGAGTGCAACAAATCTGGCTGGAGCAGCTGAAAGGCAAAGGAAGACTGGACAGAGAACATAAATACACAGCCGGTTGAAGAAAAGCCTCGAGTCAAGCCCAAGTGGGGTTAAAGCCGCCAGGCATGGAAACCGCTCCCTCCCCTCCAAGGCAGGCACTGATAAGCAAGACAAGCAGCAATAAAAGCGCTCCTTGTTTATGATGATTCATAGATGCCAGTGAAGCTGACAGGACTATGCTCCAATAGCTGTTTTCGGATACACGGGGAAGTTCAGCTGAAAAAAGACACTTTGGCAAGTTTTTCCACTGGCAGCAATAAAACTCTGTCCTTCCAAACAACTGGAGCCACTGAAGTAACTTTGAGGAACTAGGGTTTTTAGATTTGGGATCACCACTGTGTCATTACTCACATTGCCTCCATTGATGACTACGTCCGGGTCAACCACGTTGCCAATCGATTTAGACATCTTTTCTCCTTTTTCACCAAGAGTGAATCCATGAACCACGAGAGCCCTAGAATAAAGACCCCTTCACAGTATAAAATTTTCCTTCGAGATTTGATAAATACCTGTGATATCTGGTTTACTGCTATCGTTGCCTGAGTGAATGGCTTCCCATTATAGCCAGCTCCAGAAGCATCAACTTACCGATACGGTGCCTTTTTTCGTGTCGCCACGCTGGTCAGGAGAGAAGACTGAAACCAGCCTCCCAGCTGGTCTTTTCCTTCCAAGTATAAATCAGCCCTCTCACCCGTATCTAAAGACACAGAGAAAATTGTTTTAAAGTTCCTAACCTTAATGCTTCAATATTGAACTATATAAAAAAAAATGTAACCTATATGTTAGATGTGTGGCGGAATTTACACCAAGCCCTTTAAAAAAATAATGAACTGAACACTCTTCAGAAACAAAGTGACAGCCAAAGATTTTAACTGTACTAAAAATAACGGAAGCGATTTCAGGCGCTGATAAACAATCAACCTATTCCCAGTAAACAAACAACAGTGATCCCATTCTAGTTGCCAGCTTCAATATGGCCCACAACTTTTGTGCCTTTAAAAGCAGTAGAGAAGGTAGAATTTTGGCAGGTGAAGGCTCTCACATCCCTGAAGTCCTATGCAAGGAGTTGATTTCTTTAGTAGATTTATATCCCGCTTTTCAACTAGCACCCTCAAAGTGGCTTACAATATTGATAAAATACAACATACCAAGAACCACATGCTTTCTGTGGCCAAAGTTCTAAGCAAGGACATTTCTGCCTTTGACCAAACTATTAAAGGGCCGTGTCCCATATTCAATCCACCAGCTATAATTCCTGTGAAGATGAGGGAGCGGGGGGGGGGATTCCTCTCTTTTTTTCCAAATTCTAATTTGCTTTATGATGGCAAGTTCAAACATCTCAATTTTTCACTATTGTATTCAAAGTTGCTCCTTTTGCAGCTTCCTATGCAACCCCCCATTTTTACAGCTTTCTGCTGTTTGTTTAACTTTAAGGAAGTTTTGATATTTAGACCCAGCCATAATAAGCACAAGGTGACAGAGGTTATAGAGAGTGATTTACTATACTGCATACCTGCAAATACACTCCCTGATCCCGCGCACACATGCACAAAGCCAGCCCCATTCACTTTAATGGCAGGGCGTTGCTCTGATTGTGAAACCTTGCAATCACTGCCCTGACATTGGAATGAATGGGCAAGCCCTGCATATCCAGTAATCCAGAGGAAACATGCAAGAGACCTACAGAGATTTGGACTGGAGATGGGTTGATCGGGCGCAGAACCTCTTTCAGCCTGAGGCCTGAATTCCATTTCAAATAAGCTTTGGGGGCTACATTCCAGTGGTGGGCAAGGCCGAGGCCAAAAGGGGGCAGAGCCAAAGGCAAAAGGGGTGGGGCCAAAAATACCAGCATATTTTAGCTTAGGACCATAGGAAGCTGCCTTATACTGAGCCAGACCATTGGCCCATCTAGCCCAGCATTGTCAACAGTGACTGGCAGCGGCTCTCCAGGATTTCTGGCAGGATTCTTTCCTCACCCTACCTGGAGAAGCCAGGGATTGAACCTGGCACCTTCTGCATGCAAAGCAGGTGCTCTGTCACACTGAGCTACAGCCCCTCCCAAGAGCTTAGCACTCTGACTGTCAGTAACTCAGCCTTAGGAGAGGAGTTTCAACCTTTTAGAATGGGGAAGAAAACCTGCACAAAATAACAGCAAATGATTGGCGCTCAGAAGAAAGGGGGCGTGGGCTTCTGGGGAACACTGGAAAACTGGATATGGACCCAGGCCTGAGGTTCTGTGCACACACATCCAGTCTATATGGATGGAAGGTTTGCCTTGTTATCAACACGTGTGTATTACACCATTTCATTGCTTTGTCCAAAGTAAGACTCAACAACTGCTCTCAAACACCTTCTGACTTGAGATTGACAAAAATGGGGATATTGGACCAAGTTTATGCAAAATTAATAGAGAATGATGCTTTTTTATTTGCACACACATCTTGATGTAGATACTGCCTCCCCACCCGCCCCCAATCTTCTTGCAGTTCACAACACTTCACAGGCTTGAAAAAAATGGATAGGGGATTTTAATTGGGGTTATTATTTACAGTAAGAGGGCACAGGTCTTTATGACCCTTTTCCGTTTTGAGTGCTGAATTTCGTATCTTTGATAATAAGAGACTTTAACCCATAGATTAAACAAGTGTACTTTCATGGCAAGTACAATTACCCAGGGCTCTTCCTTTAAATACACTGTCAGCACAAAAGCTCAAACAAGATAGGCTTGTTATAAAACAATAACATTCATTTAGTTAAACATTAGTGCAACTAGTCCATGGGGAATTATGCTGCTGAATATTACACTAATGGAGAAAGAGATTCGAGATCTGACCCCAAGAAGACAGACCAATTCAGGTGCTGCTTTTACTCCACAGGTCACATCTTTAAGCATGGTCTATGTGTGCAGGTGTTCCGCATGAGGAACCCAAGCTACAAACGTGCAGTGTTTCTAGAGACAAAACACTCTGGCCAGCATTGACATTCCAAGGGCGTAGCCCAACATGTGGTCGTTCGAGAGGAAGGTAGATCAAGAGTTGTATGTTGCAGTGGCAAGTAGGTTCATACTGTGCCAAACACCAGAGTGAGTTTCAGCCAGTCATCTCTACATTTACATTCAGGTCAGGCACAAAAATCTTTCTTAGTAACAAGGACAAATTAATTCCCAAAGTTTTGCAAAAGAGGCCAGACAGCCAGTTGTTTTTAAAAACAGAAAGAAAATGTGCATATTAAGTGTTTTCACCCCAAACAGAACGTTCTCTGAGCATTTAAAAAATGCAGACAACCGAGCAACACATTACAGCAAAGGTGAAAAACCTCAGGGCCGGAGTCCCAATCCAGCCCACCTGAGGTCCCAAATCTAGCCCTCCAGGGTTTCTCAGAGGGACCCCCCCTTCCCCTGGTCCCACCGCTGATCAGTTGGTGGTTTCCTGGCTTCTGAGCAGTTTTTTCCCCTATTCTAAAAGCTTGAAATTCCTCTCCTAGGGCTTAGCTACTGGCAGTAAGAGATTTACACTAAAATATGGCAGTTTTTGTATTTTTGGCCCCACCTTTGTGCCTTTGGCCCTGCCCCCTTTTGCTTTTGGCCCCGCTCACCACTGGAATGTGGCCCCCAAAAGCTTCTGTGAAATAGAATCCAGCCCTAAGGCTGAAAGAGGTTCTGCACCCCTGTATTACAGCAAGACGAATACTGCAAGAACCCACACTGGGTCAACCCCCTTGAGCAGGTACTGGGGAGCATGGATGGCATGTCCAATTCTTAATTGAACCAGGACAACCTCCTGCTTGCATTCCATAGAATGCACTGGATTAGAATCAAAAGTATTGGTTTGAACTCAAGGATTTTTATTGTTGTTCTCACTTTCTCCACAACTCTTGACAAAGTACCAGAAGTTTAGATTTACACACAGGAATCAAATAACAATCAAAATCCTCGTGTGTCTAATGGCAAGTTGGCCTCTTCATCCTGGTCGGCCAGTTCATTGTCTTCAATTCCAAATATGTCTCAGAAGTCTCTACAGAAATATGAATTATTTCAAAATGGTGGTATAGGAGCCTGGCAGGCAGGTCACTGTATAGCTGACATAGTAGGTTGGGAATACCACCACACCTCAAGAGGCCACGGTGGAGAGAACAGTTGAGTTAGAGGCCATGTTGGGCTCTCAGATGTGTCCCCAAGCAATGGTGAACTGAGAGCGCAGAAGACTGTAAACACACAAGGATATACCACCTTCTAAAGCAAGCACATTGTGTCACGAATTGCACTGCAATGGCGGTTGTCAGTAACATGCCCGAGATCATTTGATACTAGGGCTCTCAAGACCCTTGGTGTTGCTAGTCACAAATGTCCAAGTTTGCGTAGGTAAGCAGAAACCTTAAATATCTATTTACTATTTAAAGATCCTTAAACCTTAAACATGCATTTATCCATAAATCATGGCAAGATAAGGAGCTGTCATATACAGAGTCAGACCACTACTTTATCTAGCTTCATCTTCTCTATGCTGGTGGGCAGCAAGGGCTCTCTGGGGACTAAGGGCACAATCCTATGCATGTTTAGACAGAAAAAAAGTCCTACAACTCCCAGCATGCCCCAGCCAGCTATGCTCTTTGTAGGACTTTTTTTTTCCTGTCTAAATGTGCATAGGATTGCACCCTAAGTCTTCTTCAGCCCCACCCAGAGATACCTGGGACCTTTTGAATCCAAGTCTTGTGCTCTACCACTGAACTACAGCCCCTCCCCCAAACAACTGAACGTATTTCTAGCCTTATGTGCACTAAATATGGCATGAGAATGCTCGAGTAGCGAAAGCGGGGGGAGGGAGGGTGAAAGTGGCTTTTAGTAATTCAAGTAGCATTTGTCCATAGATTTCTGTCCTTCCCAGATACAAAAATAACAATCATTCAACACTGAAGATACCATAGGCATAGAATCATATATACCATATGTGAACAACGTCTTGGTTTCCCAATTCTATTTTTTAAAATCATGGATAGCTTCTCATTGCGCCCCATTTGTAAGTAGCAAAACAGGGGTTCAGACAAGCATCGGCCATGCTCAAGCCACTTGTAAGCTTACTGCATGGTTCCGGCAGCCACAGAGGCAGGTATCTGTCGCCTCCAACAAGGTGGTGAAAATCAGCCATCCCTCTTCAACTTGGACCCCTCCAGGAAGTGGAGAACTTTACAAAGCTGGGTTGGTGGCTGCCCCATGGTCTGAGACTACAACGGCCTCCTCTTATGGCCACAGGTGTCACGTGGTAAAGTTTTTAAGCAGCTGTCCCATGGCTTCTGGTCATCTGGGTTCACCCCCAAAGCAAGAAAGAATATACTACCAACACACCATGTAATGTGTGAACCCCAGCTATAAAAACCATTGCTGGACAGAACATCCAGAACATACCGAGCCAGCTGTGCTGACTGTTCCACCTGCCCCTCCCTGGAGGGGCTACATAAGCTGGCTGGCTGAGGTGGCCTGGGAGAGCCAAGGCCTGCAGGAGAAGACGCCACCACCAGCACCGGGGAAGAGGTGTGCCACGCCTGCCACCGCCGCCATCAACACTGTGGACTCCTGCCTGGCAGTATTTTTAAAGGGGATTTTAAATTGTTTTTAAATTTTGGGGGGAGTCTGTTGTGTTTTTAGGGGTGGGTAGCCTGCCTGATAGGCAGGAGCGAGGGGGCATGTGTCCACCTGATGGAGGCAGTGGGGGGAGTGTTGGGGGCCAGAACATACCGAGGCTGGGCGGCAGGCGCTGGCAGAGCGCTAGGGGCAGGCCATGCCAGGTAAGGGGAACAAGGGAGAGATGTGTAGTATCTGTCCCCTGCTCCGGGCCTGTCCAGAGCCAAAGGATGGCTGGAGGAGGCGTGACTCCATCTTCTGGCCTTCGCTTGCTGCTCTGCAATGCCAGATCTGTTACCCAGAAAACCTCTCTCATCCATGACATGATCCTAGATGAGGGTGCAGACCTGGCATGTATTACGGAGACCTGGCTGGCCGAGGCTGCTGCTCCAACCCTTGCAGCCATGTGTCCAGCCGGATTTTCGTATGCACAGCAGCCGAGGGCTGGGGATCGGGGAGGGGGAGTGACTGTTATCTACCGAGAGTCCTTGGTCTTCACCAGACCCCCTTTCTGGGAGACCAAGGCTGCTGAGTGCATGTACTGGAGGTTGGGCCTGAAGGGCAGTCTGGGGATTCTGCTCGTGTACCGTCCACCCCACTGCACGACTGACTCCCTGGCCGAGGTGCTTGAGGTGGTCTCTGATGTGCGTGTACAGTCCCCTAACTTGTTGGTGTTGGGGACTTCAATGTACATTCGGAGGCCGTCCTCACAGGGGCACCTCAGGACTTCATGGAGACCATGGCCTCCTGGCAGCTGCACCATATTCCAACTGGGCCCACCCATGTAGCCGGTCATGCACTAGACCTTGTGTTTATTTCTGGAGAAGCGGGGAGTGATGTGGAAGTTGGGGGTATATCCACCATCCCCTTGTCATGGTCAGATCACTAACTGGTGACGTTGGACTTCTCAGTTCCACAACCCCTCCGCAGGGGTGGAGGACCCATTAAAATGGTCCACCCCAGGTGTCTTATGGATCCGAATGGATTCCTGAACGCGCTTGGGGATTCCCTGGAGCATGCCAACGGCCACTCGGTTGAGACCCTGGTGGGTGGCTGGAATGCCTCAATCACTAGGGCATTAGATCGGGTGGCTCCGAAACGCCCTCTCCCCCTGAACAGGGCTCGGACTGCACCATGGTTCAATCCGCAGTTACGAGCTCTGAAGCAGGAGGTGAGACGGCTAGAGCGCCGGTGGCAGACATCACACTCCAAAGGCGATCAGACATGGGCTAGAGCTGTATCTTCAGCCTATCACGTGTCAGTGAAGGCAGCAAAAAAGGAATATTATGCTGCCTCTATCACCTCTGCAGAGTGCTGTCCCAGGAGGCTATTCCAAGTGGCCCGGAGCCTGGTTGGTCCAGTTGCTCCGGAACCGCTGGAGCATTCTAAGGCCTCCTGTGAGGCCTTGGCAAGGCACTTTGCAGATAAAATTGAATTGGATTAGGAGTGTTATTCCGTGCACTGTGGATACAGTTAGTGAGCAGGAGGCGGTCTGTGGCACACCAGTTTTGTGGGATTGGTTCCAGCTTGTTCCTCCTGATGAAGTGGACAAGGTGCTTTCATCTGTAAGGCCGACCACCTGCTTACTTGATCCTTGCCCATCTTGGCTCATTATGAGCTGCAGAGAGAGGCTGGGTGAGGGGATCAAGGCGGTGGTGAACGCCTCCCTTGAGGAGGGAGTGATGCCATCAGCCCTCAAGGAGGCAGTGATAAGACTGCTCTTAAAGAAGCCCTCCTTGGATCCCCAAGTTCTGAACAACTTTCGCCCAGTCACGAATCTGCCTTTTTTGGGCAAGGTGATTGAGCAGGTGGTGGCAATGCAGTTGCAGGCACACTTGGAGGAAGCCGATTATCTAGATCCATTTCAGTCGGGCTTCAGGCCTGGGCATGGGACAGAAACGGCCTTGGTCGCCTTGGTGGATGATATGAGGAGGGCTCTGGATAGGGGTGAATGCTCCTTCCTTGTTCTCCTCGACCTCTCAGTGGCTTTTGATACCGTTGACCACGGTATCCTCCTGGACCGCCTGGAGGGGTTGGGCATTGGAGACACCGTATTACAGTAGTTCCGGTCCTTCTCTTCTGGCAGGTACCAGAGGGTAGCACTGGGAGAGGAGGTTTCGAACCCGTGGCCACTCACTTGTTGGGTGCCACAGGGTTCCATCCTCTCCCCGATGCTATTTAACATCTATGTGAAGCCGCTGGGGGCTATCATCAGGAGCTTTGGGATGCGGTGTCATCAGTATGCAGATGACACGCAGCTCTACTTCTCGTTCAAATCTTCACCAAGGTTGGCCGTAGAAGCCCTGTCCAAATGTCTGGAGACGGTGAGTGGCTGGATGGGGAGGAATAAGCTGAAGCTGAACCCTGACAAGACCGAGGTACTTTTGGTGGGAGACAAGAGGAGGCTGGGGGATGTTGACCTGGTGTTGAATGGGGTACGGCTACCCTTGAAAGACCAGGTCCGCAGCTTGGGGGTCATCTTAGACTCCCAGCTGTCCATGGAGGCTCAGGTGTCAGTTGTGAGCCGGCCAGCGCTGTACCAACTCCACCTGATACGGCGGCTGCACCCCTTCCTTCCCGACCATCTGCTCCCATCAGTAGTACATACCCTGGTCTCCTCTTGTTTAGACTACTGTAATGCGCTCTACGTGGGGTTACCCTTGAAGACGGTTCGGAAGCTGCAGCTGGTACAGAATGCAGCGGCTCGCCTGATTAAAGGCAGCCGCTGGTGAGATCACATCACTCCAGTGCTGAAGGAGCTGCACTGGCTACCAGTTGTTTTCCAGGCCAAATTCAAGGTGTTGGTTTTGACCTTTAAAACCCTATATGGTTCCGGCCCAGCCTATCTCAAGGAGCGCCTCCAGCAACACCAGATAGGCCGCTCAAAAAGATCAGCCTCGGATGGCCTTCCCTCTGTCCCATCAGCCAGGACAGCTAGGCTGGTGAGGACGAGGGAGAGGGCCTTCTCTGTGGTGGCCCCCACTCTGTGGAACGCCCTCCCTAGGGAACTCCGCCATGCCCCTTCTTTAATGAGCTTCCGCCATGCATTAAAAACATGGTTGTTCAGGCAGGCATTTGGGGTGGGCTAGGATAATTTTAGAAATGTGATGTTTTTAATGTTGAATGTTATTGTGTAAACTGTTTCTATTGTTGTACATCACCCAGAGTGGCTGGGTGACTGGCCAGATGGGCGATTAATAAATTTAATAAATAAATAAAAAAAAATAAACATCTTTAATGAGCTTCCGCCATGCATTAAAAACATGGTTGTTCAGGCAGGCACTTGGGGTGGGTTAGGTTTTTTTTAGAAATACGATGTTGTAATGTGGAATTTTATTGTTTTAAACTGTTGCATTATTGTACATCGCCCAGATGTACAGGTGACCAGCCAGATGGGCAATTAAGAAATTAAATAAATAACATAACATAGTTTCATCTCTTCCAGTTTAAAAATCTCTTTAAAAATCCTGTTAAGGATTTTACAACAGAAAATATGTGGTGCAAAATTCACTATTTCACTGAGTGGTTTCAAGACAAAGTGCAAAGAGCTCCTAGATAAACGGTTTGCTGGTGGTACTATTGCTTCCTTGGGTTGCTAGGAAATAAAAAAAAAAAGAACACCTAGGCCAACAGTTCAACAAGATTGCTATCAGACATTTGTGTACACCTGGTTTAAAGTTCAAAAGCACTTGTTGCCCTCTCCTAGATTCTAACTCAAACAGCACCCCGTGTTGGTGCTGGGGTATACATGATTGAAGACCTCAGTCTCCCCACTTCCACACCAAATCTGCTTTATACAAAACGCACTTTATACAAATGAAACTGGAGACACTGTGCATCCGATTCATTTACAAAGATCCTGCAAAGCTACTATTTCGTAGGGATGTCAGAGAATTCCGCCACGGACTCCAGTGAGGCCGGATTCTTTAGAATACGCCCCCCCGGAATCCGTGGCGGAACCGCCTCCCGCCCCCCCGCGGAATCCCCCCGGGATGGAGCTTACCTGGGGCGGATGCGGTGGCGGCTACGGCTGTTCTCCCAGCCGGCTGCTGCTGGGCTGCTGCAGCCGCAAATGGCGGCCGTCATAGCGGTCGCCATTTGCGTCCTTGCAGGCAGCCATGATAGGCTACATAAGTATTTACGTAGCCTATCACGGCAAAGAGCAGGGACGCAAATGGTGGCCGCTACGCCATTTGCACCCCTGCTCTTTGCCATGATAGGCTATGTAAATACTTACGTAGCCTATCATGGATGCCTGCAAGGACGCAAACGGCGGCTGCTATGACAGCCGCAGCAGCCCAGTGGCTCTGTGGCGCCGTTGCAGAGTGGAGCTGGCTGGGGAGGATTCTGGGAGGAGGGACAGAGCGCCTCCCCACCACCACGGATGCCCCGTTGCGGAATAAGGTAAGTGTTTAGTACATCCCTACTATTTTGCAAGCTACTGACCTGTACATAAATATAAAAATAAAAGTCAGCTTTGTTGCCTGGGGCAAGAGAAATATGCTGGAGCACCCAAAACTTAGCTGTGCACTCAGTAAATGAAATGTGGTAACATTCATACATGCTTAGAACTTCTAAGCCTTCCAGGCTCTCAATGTGTTTTAACGCTCATTGTGTTACACAAAAGTAGAATGACACATATTGTCAAGCTTAACCTAACTGATCCCTTTGGACCATGATAAAGATGCACATCCCTAGCAGCACCTGCAGCCTACTGCACAATTCAAGACATCGCGGAGTCTAGACTAATTCCTCACCTTCCAAAACATGAGCCCAGGATGTTCCACTGTCAAACCAGATATCCAAGACATCCTGTCCTTGTATGTAATCCTGGACATCCTGGTCACCAGCCTGATTGAGAAATATATAGGAAAAAAGCCATGAATACAGCATATGATAAGTTTTCATCGATCCTGGATTGGCTTATGGTTATGGTTGTTTGCTTGAGATGGCGTGTTTGAAGTTGTTTTAGATATAACAACTCTTGTGTATATTGTCTGTTCGTGTGTTTTTAATGTAAATGGCTTTTAATCTGTGTATACTGTATTTTTAATGTTTTCAATTTTTGTAAGCCGCTCAGAGAGCTTTGGCTACTGGGTGGTATAGAAATGTAATTTAAAATAACAACAACAACAACAACAACAACTAGGAGAACAAATTGAGGACTCCACATCTCAGATTTGAGATACCATTTCTGCTCTTCTGCCATTTAAATTCAGAGGGCCAGTTACTGCATAACTCTTTGTCTTTCTTTATTTGATGTATACCCCACCTTTCTACGAAAAAAATGGCACTCAAGGCAGCTTACAAAACAATTTAAAATAGATTAAAACAATAACACATATGAAAATACAATAAACGCCTAACAATTACAGAATAAAACCAGTATCCAACCCACAGACCCATTTATAGGCCAAAGGCCTTCTTGCTTAAAGTGGTTTTTGCCTGCCATCGGAAGGATAGCAGAGAGGGAGCAAACTTAGCCTTTATGGAAAAGGGTTGCATAATCAAAATGGAAGTATCCCTGATTCTCGTTTGTATGCCTATTCCAGAGTGGTAGCCATGTTTGTTGTTTTTGCTGCAGCCAAGAGTACTGTTGCAGCAAGGTGACCAAGACATTTATTACGTTCTTGGAATTAAGTCCAGTTAATCAGATGCACGATATGACATTCTCCCTTGGCAAGCATATATACATCTGTGACATATATGACCTGCCAACTGAGGACATCACTTCATGCATCTAATGAAGTGGACCCTTCATATGGCATTTACAGCATAATAAATGTAGTCTTTACATTTAGGCTGGGTTCCAACAACAGGCTAACCCATGATGATTTATTTTACAGGGTAACCCATGATGGGTTAGTGTGTTGTCTGCGAGCTGTTTTTCCTACCCATGGTGGGTTATTTCCCCCAAATAAACCACCCTGAGAAACCATGCTCAGCAGTAAGGGTTATTTTACCTATGGTGGGTTAGCGTGTCGTTATGCTGTGCCAGCATGGGTTACGGAGATCACCTACAGAGCCGCTTGGCAAGAGCAGCCAAAAATGCTGACACCACTCTGCTCCACTTGAAGGATCTCTGTTCCCGAGATCTGCGTAGCAACAGATTGCACTGCCACCGGCGTTCCAATCTCTTTGCCACCCGACTCCTCCCTCCCCCCGCGGCGATGCGCTCTGCAAAGCTATGAAATTGCTTTCACCACGCGGTTCCTAAACAGTTTCACCTGCGGTTCAATCCACACATTTCCACGGAAAAGCAAAGCTGCACAATCATCTAGTAGGGCATCAGGTGCTTCCCCATAAGGGGAACCTGTGTATGAAATTCTGTCTCATTCCTGCAAACTTTCAAGGAGTTAGTGCCCCCCAGTCCCTTTTTGGTGCTATAGGATTGCTTGTTGACTTTGCGTGTCTATTGTGGGTGGATTTGGACAGTCACTTTCACAAGATGAGTTTCTAGTGCAGCATTCTACGTTGGCCTAGCTCCGGGCTAAGCTGACCTACCCCTTGGAACTCTGGCCCTTGCTGGAAAGTCCCAGGGCCTTGCTGCCTGTTCACTTAGCCCAGCCTACCTCTACAGATGGGATCCAAAACCCTTGGCCTGCCCTTGGTCCTTCTGGACCCAAGGCTCCTCTACTCCAGACTTCAGCCATTTCCTACACAGACCAGGCCTTCACAAAAGGGCTCCCACTGGCCCCAAATTACCTGTATCAAAGCTTCCCTGGGAAGAAGCTGTTCAATAGGAAGGGTCCACCAGGCATCACTGCCGTGCTGCTCCACTAGCTTAATAACATGCTCAATGCTTTTTCTGTGAGAGGGGAAAAAAGCAAACCAATGACAGTCAGTCACGAGATTGCGACTTTATCAGCCTTTCCCAACATGGCGCCCTCCAGCTGTTTTGGATGACAATTTCCAGCATTCCTGACCATTGGCCATGCTGGCCAGAGCTGAAGCCAAAAGACCTGGAGGGCAGCAGGTTGGAGAAAGCTGCACTGAACGTTCTTCAAAGTAATGCAGATCAATTAAGCAAACTGGGACTCCGATACACGTGCTGAATCTGAAGCAGTGGTTAAATCGTAAATATATTTTTAAAAACAACAGTGTGCAGGTATGTCACAGGAAATATTCATGTAACAGGACTGGAAAAGAAATTCCAAGTAATGAAATCCTTGCATTGTCCTAGGCGGACACACAAATAAGCTACCACTGCAAACTTGTTCATTAGCCAAAATCACATAATACCCGATATTTGGACTGCTCGAACTTTTCTTGCTGTGCTCCAGCTGTGTTTGCATTGTGTTCCTATGCTACTAACTAAAGCCACATATCAGCTGCAGCAATACATTGGGGGCTATATAGACCACAGAAGTCATGCAGTGGTGTGCTAGCTAGGATCAAGATGAAGGAAAATCACAAAGCCTAGACTAAGGGCGAGTGTAGGAGAAAATTAACAGCAGACAGCGAAGATGATATTACGGTGGTTCAAGGAACATACATGATGTGGGCCTCAGTCATGGGAGTAAAACCATAACAGAGTTTGGCTTTTGACTTTCTACTATGTGAATCAAATGTTGTGCTTTGAGGGAAGCCGTTTGTTCATGTTTGTATATAAAAACCTTAAAAGTTACATTGGAGATTAATTTCACCAATGAAAAAATACTTTTGCCTGAAATCTCACGGTTCTTACTGTGGAGAGAGGATGCCTCTTTTATCATGTTTTGCCTGTGACTGTGCAATTATTATTGTGAAAAAATGCATGTGTGAATCTACCTTCTATAAGAGCATAAATTTATTCAACATATAATGATAGAAAGTTGATATGTGATAATGAAGCCATATTACATTCCAGTAAATATCACATTCTCTGAGAAATCCAAAGGCCAATACCAATTTAGCATGACTTGATGAGATTAGATTATTATACTCTTCACTCTGCAATTTGATCAGCAGTTGAACGCTTGTTCAAATATCTATCTTTGCATTTTATGGTTAAATAAAAGTAAAAATCTGCACATAGCAGGCTAGTAAGTAGACACTTGCCTGGGGTAAATAAAAGTTGCTTCCTGGTCATCAGGAAGGAAAACTATACAAATGTTCAATGACAAATACATGTATGGATAAGCAGGGACATTTGTGGACCAGAAATGTTTCTATATCTATTTGCATCTTTTAAAAAAACTTAAAATATAGCCAACTTTTAGCATTCCCACCTTCTTTGCTTCCAGCCCTTGGGCAGTTTTGTTATTGTATTTTTTGCTACTAAACAGACTAGACATTAACTTTAAAACAGTAATACTGAAGACTCTTTGGAGACTACATTTCCCAATTAAACCTTTACTAAGTAATTAAAGGTGTCCCCAACCAGTCGTATACGACTCTAGGGTGCGGTGCTCATCCCCGTTTCTAAACCGAAGAGCCAGCGCTGTCCGAAGACGCTTCCGTGGTCATGTGGCCGGCATGACTGAACACCGAGGTGCACGGAACGCTGTTACCTTTCCCGCCGAGGCGGTACCTATTTATCTACTTGCAATTTCTTGCTTTCGAACTGCTAGGTTGGCAGGAGCTGGGACTGAAGACGGGAGCTCACTCCGTCACGCAGCACTCGGGTCTCCAACTGCTGACCTGCCGACCTTCCAGTCTGCAGTTCAGTCGGAATCTGAAATTTTTGCATAAAACTATCCAGCAATTTCTTAAAAAATGAAAGAAAAGGAAATCAACCAACATGATCTGACCAACTTACTTTTTAATCAAAATGATTAGGAGCTTAAGTTACTGTTCTCGT
Source organism: Heloderma suspectum (assembly GCF_057233095.1). NCBI lineage: Eukaryota > Metazoa > Chordata > Lepidosauria > Squamata > Helodermatidae > Heloderma > Heloderma suspectum. Next base: position 396,295,561 of record NC_139458.1, read on the forward strand.
AATTTATAAAACTAATAACAATTTTGCTATAATAGCTCTACTGAACATTATTTGGCCTCTAAGGCATACATATATCCTTAAAATCTTTCCAAAACCTGGAGCTCATCTCTGCTTACTCTTCTTAGAAGCCACTTCTGTGGCTTTGGCCAAATGGATACGAACAGCCAAAGTATGTTTCCTGTTCAGTACGTATCTTGAAAAGACTAAGGCAAAAGTTCTCTCTACAGTGTACATTCAACACCTTCCTCAAATAACTACTTATCACTCTACAAACGGCAAGCTTCAGTTTGAGAACCATAATTCACAATGCAAGCAAAAGAAGCCCTGTTGTAAAACTTTGCCCTGCATTCATACGCCATATCGAATGGGACTCGCATTACGTGTCATTCTCTAGGTTTCTAGCATGAAAATCCACAGGGCAATTCATGCTACAATGACGCCAACCAATCATTTTGAACCCTGGTATTGATTACGCCAAATGCTTATTTAGTGGGAAATTAAGCCACATTAAGCCGAGATGTTTTCCAGGCAAGGGAAGAAACGGTTGCTGATGGTCGCTCCTCTTTCCTTGTGTGCAAGGAGTGCCAGGTAACTTTGCTTTTACATACCATGTAGCTAAGCTTTCGAGGTATTTAAGCAGAGGGGTGTTATAAATTTACAGAAATTAACACATATTTTGGATCACAAGAGAGATCTATGCATGTTGAAGTATTAGATTATCCAAGGTGATTTAAGATTGTTTTTCTTAACTGAATAAGGATAACCAATCCAGATACTTTCTGAAAAATCAGAAAGATAGATCCTTTAATTCATATGGACTGATCTTCAAAATGTTAAACTGGAATACTAGGAAAGCAGGTGATTTAACAAGGGGATTAATCCAGTTTAAATCACAGCTATGCAGATTAATTGGGATTATCAACCAGGAAACATTTTTGTTATTTTAAAACATTAATTAGCTAGTGTAAGAAATTAAAGACAAGCAGCAAATATATTCACTTATTATTGGTTTTGTATCTAATGTATTATTTTTGTTTTGTTGAACGTTCTCATAGAACACTCCAGATTGTAGTTTAGGATTTCTTAAATTTTACATTTATGCCACTGCTTCTTCTAAGTGGGAAATGTTTACATCCAGTACTACGCTTTCATAGGTGAAGATTTTTCATCTGTTTATACTTTAAAGAAATGTTTTTGTCTCGTTCTACATGTAACTCCTTAACAGTCAATAATTCAATTTGAATGCTATAATAATTTCATCAATCAATTTTCATTTACCTATTGTGATAAATTGAAAAAAGAATTTAAACAGAAAATTCTGTACCCCTAATCTCAACAACACCCAATGCAGAGAACTACTTTTCCAGAAAGGTTTGTCTATATTCAAACACGATTTCCATCATTTTTGAAGAGTCCTTGCTGGATTCTTCAAAAGAGTCCAACCCACTACTTGTCGCAGCATACTCCAGTTGCAGTCCCAGTGATGCACTGGATTCTCCGAGACACATAGCACTGGGTATAAATGCAGGGCAGGTGTGTGGGGGGGTGGGGGAGACTACAGACTCCTCATTTTCAAATTTCAGAGGTATGCCAGAAGTGGACAATTAAAACAACCTCTAGTGAATGTTGTATGGGTCACGCCAACACAGTCCAATTTAACCTAATTTGATTTGCAGGGGAAAATGTCCAGACATTTATTTTAGACTAGAGGCAATAAGAACATTTATGGACAAGGTGGACATCAGGAAAAATACACTTCAAATAAACAGTGTTGTCAAGTGTAACAGCAACTCCATGTGGACTAAGCGCATCTCCAGTGGAGGTGCTGTTACTTTTGAAGGCCACTGACCAAACTGTGAAGTGGACATTGGCTGAATATCATCTCCACAGCGCTGTGAAGTGTACTGAGAAGAACAATAACCAGATTTATTATTCCATCTACTTGTGATCTACAGTGCATCTGCTCTTCAGAAAACACTGTGTTTTTTTCCCCTTTCCAATACCATTGCAGTAATTTTGGCAGTATGTCTAGTTATCCATGTATCCATGGTCTAGTACCATGTGTTCAGCAGAAAATGCTGTGAAGATATAAAGGATTGATCAATGCCTCTCTTCAAAACTGAGGTTCAGGGTAATGACCTATGATTTGACAGACTGTGCTTTCTATGTCTGCCTGTCATTTCTGTAGGCCAATACTCTCCATACCTTCACTACTCTGCAAGGAACATGTAACAAAACTTGTAAGATCTGTATGTAAAGTAAATGAATGTATATACATGAAGAAAATAAATGAATTTTAAAAAACACTTAATTTCAACAAAAATGAAGACTTCTTTGAAATGCTTATTTGAAACTGCTCTTAGTCTATATCTGCAACAGGCAATAACATAAAGATACAAATTTGGATCTGGTCTTACCAGCAACAGAAGTGGTATTGTCCCACAACACTCTTCAAAGTTCACTGAAGCCTACTTTAAATGGGATAACAGGGTAGCCATATTAGTGGCATATATACATTACACGTAAGCAGGGGAAATATTAAGTAATTTTGTGTCACTTCTTATCAGACAACTGCCTACATTTTTACTTTAAGACTACAATAAATACAATTTTCAGGTTGGATCTAGAGTGTTCAGTCCTGTCAGTGCACTCCCTAAGCACAGTTCTTCTCAGAATGATTTGACCAGTGGGAGGTCGGGGTGGTGGTGGAAGCAACTTTTGCTGAAGTCCCCAATACTACCCAATACCCCAATACCAATACCCCCAATACCACCCAATACCCCAATACCACTTCAAGGGTCCCCCAACCCTCCAGAGCAATTTTCAGGAGGCATACTGGAGAGGGCAACTGGCTAAAGTTGCCTTCTCCCATTTTAAAAAAAAACACTCTCAAGCTAGCCCCCTTTAGGACATTTCCCCTTTCCACATGTATGGCTGTATGAATGTCCAAGAATCTGATTCAGAACCTTGAAATGCTTCATTTGCTTTCAGTCCTGGTTGTGTGAAAGAAGAGGCCTCATGACCACAAAAGAGAATTTTTGATTCAGTGAACAGAGTCCATAAACAATTACTTCCTGGAATAGGTGAGGCCTAAGTACATGATTGCAAGTACCATAAAAAGAAGGCAAATAACATGGAAGATTATTTAGAAAATGCCAAGTCCATCATCTCAGGCACAGGCCTTTCTCACCCATGAGCTTTTTCACTGAAGATGTTGAGGACTACATCTGGCTTTTGTACATGCGAGGCATGTGGTGTAACACCAAGCTTTGGCTTTCTGAGCACTTGCCTCGCTTTACCTGGTGTTACCAGTGCTGAGCTGATCGACTGAGCAAGTTTTAAAGATAGTCATGTTCGCCTTACCTAGGGCTAGCACACATAATGTCACACCTTAGTAAAGGGAGCAGGGGAATTTGCATGCGAGAGGGGGTGGAACTGGAAAAGGCATATATGACAAGCCACTCTCAAAACTTTATTCCTGATTCCAGAACTCTAGCTGAACTGGGCCCATCAAGATTTGCTTGGCCCATCAAGGAAACCCATGTGACAGGAGATTCATCTGCATTCCACTGCCACTGATCTAGGACGCACTACAGCAGAGATGGGATAACTTCTGCCTTATGCAGCCTATTGTTTTTGTTACTCGATTCACCAATGTGTTTTAAAGACTTCCAGAGCAAGAGTGCATACTCAGGATGTCTTTAACAGTCAAGATATACGACTATTCTGATTTAAGTGATCCTGAGTATGCACTCCTGCGTGAGGACGTAAGAAGCACCTTGTCGGTCAGGCCAAGGCACACATAATCCCGCATTCTTGGCAAGAAACCCAGCGACCAGCAGGCATGAGGTGGTTCACCGGAAGCTGCTCTGCCAGTGGACTGTGGTTTACCTCCTCGCCCACTTCTGCTCTAAAAAAACACAAACACTTATCTGTATCTGCTGCGGAGTGTTTGCACAGGGAGTAGTTTAGGCCGTCATCCAACGACAAATAGCAAGGTGTGTCTAAAATCAGAACACTGACAGTTTACACAAGCAAATCAGCAAGACGAAACCTCCACAAAACCATTTTGATGTTCTAACAGAGACCTACTTCAAACCCCTTTGACAGTGAAGCACTGGAGGGGGAGGTATACTGATTCTCTAGTTGGTGGGCCACCATACTGCACAATACACTGGGAAACATGACTTCAGAGGCTTGGGCCTCTCCTTTAAGCAATTAACCACTAGCTCCATTATTTTTCCTTTGCATCCAATCAAGATCAGGCCTCCCAAGCATGACCAGGTGGGGAGAGCTTCTTCCCTGTCCTGCAGACTCGTATACCCCTTCCGGCCACCTTCCTTCTGGGGAAGCTAGGCAGGATAGGATATTAGGACTGGGTTACACTGGTGGAGTCCTCTGAGATCGAGCAAAGATGCACAACCTTTTCGGCCTTGAGGGCCGCATGTGACACTGGCTTGGGGATCAGGGCTGTGTGTGTGCATGCACATATACGCACACAGTCATGCTGGCATGCACACACATTCCAGAGATCTGTATGAGCAGCCTTCTCTCCATCCCCTCACCCAGAGATCCTGATACAGATCACTCTTTCCTCGCTGCTAGCAGCACCAGAAAAAGAGTGATCTGTTATGAGGATCTCTGGGGGAGGGACTGGAGAGTACAGGAGGTGGGAATCCAGCTACGGGGAAGGGGGGTAGAGAATTAGGGCTCCCTGGGAGGGCACAGTAAAGGCCTTAGGGGGCTGCATACATCCCCTGGGCTACAGTTTGTACACCCACAAATGCTGGGAGTTGTAGGACTTTTTTCTATCTAAACAGAATTAGGATTGCAGCCTCAATAAATAACTGCAATGAGGCTTTGGAATGAGAGAGGAGAACTTCTAGGGATAACTATTATTTGCTCTATTTGGAGTAAAGCAACGCTCTCACAAAGTGGCCCATCTCCCAAGATGTTGCTTGGGGGTTCCTGTCTTCCAGGCACTTCAGTCACTAGAACTTGGGTAGGAGCCAGCTTCCATTTCCTCAGCTGCCTCTCCCTGAATTAGTTCACCCAACCACAAGCATTCTAACACACATACCTCAGTTTGGAAGTCTCCATCTTTGTTTCAAGTAGGCATGCTCATAAGGTATACACACTCATTTAAACACTGTGAAGCAACAGCCATTTGCCATAAGGGAGAACGTTTGCTGTTTCTGGATATTTTACACCAAGTTTTACTTTTCTGAAGCTTCATTGAAGCCATGTACCAAATTTGAACAATCATATGTCAAAATTAGACCTACATAAAACCACAGTTTGATATTAGCATACAACAGGGGTATACAGTTCAGATAATTCTGCGGGTCACTTTTATACATGCACAAATCCGAGAAGAACATTCATCGCGTTAAAAGTGGAAAAGCATTTGTTACCATTTTAACTGCGTTTTCTTTTTAGCCCACTCTTTATAACCTGACAATGTGGACTCTCTTTTCACTGTGCTACTACAGACAAATCTGAACCCCTTTCTGTTAGCCTTCCCTCCTGCTGTCTCTCCGCTCTCTGCACCAGCACAAATCTGCACCATACCTATTTGATCATTTCCTGATGGTCTCCGCATTCCCGTATCTCAAGCTATCCCCCTGCTGGCTTCTTCTTTCTTAATAAGAGTATCTGCACCTCAATATCTCAGCTATGTTCTCTTCACTCCACAGGTCTCCTTGCATTCTGTTACCATTTTTTTCATCTTCACCCCCTTTTCTTTATTTAATCTCCCCACTTCTGCTCTATTTTTTTTAATTGTGTACACACACACACACACACACACACTCCCACATCCCCCTGCTTCTCTTCTCTGAATTAGAAAGCAACAGCGCACATGTCTTTCACTGTCCTAGCAAAACTCCCACACTGAAGAAATCTCTGATACAGGTGGACTATATGGCACGGCTCACTGGCAACGGTCTAGACGAACTGGCACCAACTCCATCGCACTCTTCTCAATTCAGGGAGAGGAAAAGCAATACAGCTGAAAGGAAGCACTTCTGATGGGCTTGGGCAGGATTTCACTGCTCCCACAAAGGTGTGAGAAAGGGCCACCCACAATGTGAAGAATCCAATGGGTGCCCCATTGATTCCTTTCTGCAAGTGGCGAGGCCTCCTGATTTCGTTGTAGGACCTACCACTTACACAAGGGAGATTTACCCAAAGGAGATTTAGTGCTTCCTTGGGAAAGCACCAGAACAAGTGGAAACACTCGCTTCTGGAAGGAGGAAGGTTGGCGGAGCTCCCTTATGCGAGCTCCGACGACCTGCCTCCTTCCAGAAATGAGTGTTTCTGGTCGTTTGGGGTTGCCCCAGAAGTGCTAAATAGGAATTGGCAGGGCAAAAGAGGATTGGCGGGGGCATAAGCGCCCTGTTGGATTCTGTCCAATTAAAATTTGGATTTCCCCAGTGGTCTGCAAACAGACAGGAAACTGGCTGCAATCAGCTCACGGGTGTTATGTTATGCAGTTTGGGGACACAGAGTGTGTTTGTTTATGTCCAGTCCATCAGCATAAGCATTGTAGGAGGTGCCTGATTCCCCAGACAAAGCCACAGAGGGATGGGGGATGGCACATGGAGAGGAGGGAATGATTCTCCAGTTGGTGGGCCAGCACTTTCAGAATACTGCTCACGTTATGATTTTTATGTTTTAATTAGAATGTGGTTGCAAATAAATACACACCAGTAGAGGGCACTAGAAGGTTAGCTGTCCTGGGTTTACAAGAAGCCTGGATTTAAGTCGCTAAGTAGAAGTAGAAATATAAAACAGGTTTTGAAAGTTTAAAAAAGTACTTTATCTTGCTGTTCACAAACATTGCAAGGAAATATGATGGGCTCTTGTTAATAATATTTTATGTAAAAGGCAGTCTGTCTATGTCACAATGAGATTATGGTGTGACGCATTCTCCTCTCCTGTCCTGCTGACAGGGACACTGCATGACACAGAGAGGCAATGTTCCCTGCGCGCAGAGATGCCTTGACTTCAGCACTCCCGTGGGGTCCCCCTGACACACTGGGACTGACTTTACCCTCTTAGCCCCTGCACAACCAGAGCCTGCATCAACTGCTGCTATCAAACAGAGAAATAGGGCCGGGACCAAATGAGACCTGGAACACAGGAAGCTGCCTTATGCTGAGTCAGACCCTGGGTCCATCTAGCCCAGTGCTGTCGACACTGACTGGCAGCAGCTCTCCAGGGTTTCAGGCAAGAGGTTTTCCGTTCCTACCTGGATACGCCAGGGATTGAACTTGCAACCTTCTGCATGTAAAGCAGGTGCTGTACCATTGAGTCACAGCCCTTCCCTGGTACCCTGGCTCGTGGCTCGCTCAGCACTGGGATGCAGACACCAAGCCTCTGCCACTGTGCAAAAACTTGTCATGATCGACTCTCGTTCTTCTGCAGAGAGAGACTCAACACTGTTTCTCTTTTATGCAACAGTGGCAGCCTGGTGAACTATGGACCTTCCGCCACCACCTCCTCACCCTCAGCAACTGCAACCAAATACCAGCTGCTACTTCATGCGGAGTTGTAGCCTGTCACCCTAACAGGCCTTTGATAGTTCACAGACACCACATCCCAAGGGACAGCACAATCCAACACAAACAAGAAACAGCACTCCAGATTGAGGGACTCAGAACAGAGTGGGTGTGCTTCTCAATGTCTGTGGGAAGGAGGAGTGTCACCAGCTTTAGCATCCATCCCCAGTAACGTGCCCTTTCACTTCCTCCCATATAAGTGAATAAAACGCTGTACTTGGGGACACTGCCCATGGGAGGGTAAACACCAGCTCTCCACCCATAACACTGGATGTCCCCCGGTCTGCAGTGCCCAGTGACAAGGATCCTGCAGTCGGGTTGCAACATGCATAGCCTTGCAACACACATGACCATTCCCACCCCTAAAAATGGATAGGGAGAGATTTTCCCCAACCCCCTCATAATACTAGAACCCGGGGACACCCCATGAAGCTGATTGGTGGGAGATTCAGGACAGATAAAAGGAAGGACTTCTTCACACAGCACATAGCTAAACTACGGAATTTGCTACCACAAGACGTAGTGATGGCTACCAACTTGGATGGCTTTAAAAGGGGGTGAGGCAAATTCCTGGAGGACAAGGCTATCAGTGGCTACTAGTCCTGATGGCTCTATGCTACCTCCAGTACCAGAGGCGGCATGCCTAAGTACACCAGTTGCTGGGGAACATGGGCAGGTGGCTGCTGTGGCACTCATGTCCTGCTTGTGAGTTTTCCATGGGCAGCTGTTTGGCCACTGTGTGAACAGAACGCTGGACTACATGGACCCCTGGTCTGATCCAGCAGGGCTCTTCTTATGTTCTTATGATGTGCATTTTGCTAGCAGAGAGTAGATGCCAGCTAGCTGCTTGTGCCCCATCTGTTTAGCTACCACACTATGCAGTGTTCCTCCCATAGCATCGACACTCATGGAAGCAGGACCTCCAATATTCATGCCAACTCTTGCACTATCAGAGCTTCCCCATTCACTTCAATGCTGGAGACAGCTCTGCCCACACAGCCCATCCCATGCAGACCCTGACATCCAAACATACAGGGGTGGCACTTGTTCATAACACTCACGCTCCTCAGAGACTCTGAATTGAGCACAACATACTGATGTGTTTGTGTGGGCACATGTAGACTGCAATTCCTACACCATTTCTAAAAGAACCCCTCACAAGACCAAGAATAGTAAAGGTCAAAATACGTTGCAAGTCTTCACACATTTGTTTCGTCAATTACCTTTCTGAACAAAAACAAGAGTCACACTTCTGAAAGTGAACCAAGTTACTTTCTGCAGTAAGACAGAAGTCCATAAGACACCTACCTATTTATTAAAGATTCTCCTGTTGTCTTATGGTAAAAAACTGGAATGGGAACACCCCAACGTCTCTGTCTCGATATACACCAGTATGTTCTTCTGTCTAGCATTTCTAGCATTCTGTTCATCCCCGAGGCTGGAACACATTTTACTTTCTTTAATGCCTCCTGCAAAATATCCAGAAAGAAATTTAATTCAAGCTTGACAAAGCTGAGAGTTTAATGGGAGGTGGAGGCACTATTTAGATCTTCCCACTAGAAGAGGTTTTGGCAAAATGAATGCTACACAACACTGTAGATTTTTTTGATGGCACTGATCCCCTCCCACCCAAATGCTATTTATTAGGAGTATTTTTGAAATCTAGCAATGTAATTCACACTTACAGGTGCGGCTGGTGCAACAAAATAGGAGCCCAGCACTGCATGATTCCTAATGTATATCTCCTGTGTTGCATCTCTGTATTCAGAGATCCACTCTGACCAACTGTAAATTCTCTTTCAAACCCCTCAGCAACCAGCATTTTGATCTTCCAGGCAATTGGATATTATGCTCTTTCTTGCTACTCCATATACACAATCACACGTCAGGATAGTAATATGCAGAAATATGACCATTACATCAGATAATTTAATATGAACTATAAAGTATTTCCATATACTATGGAGTGAAAGGCACAGAAATCCATACACATCTGTTTTGTACCTGGGCAGCAGCCTTGAGATTTGCTGTATTAATGAACCATTGCTTGCTGGCACGAATAATCACTGGTTTTTTAGTCCTCCAGTCATAGGGGTAGCTATGTATGCATTTCTCTTCTTTTAATAAGCTCTTTGCTGCTTCAAGCATCTCAATGACTGTGGAAAGTAACAAAAGGTTATTAAACTGAAGGTCACTTGTGAATTCCAAATGCCACAGCATAACACTTCTCCTGGCATAAAAGGACAATATCATTTGTCGTGTTCTACTTTATTTTTGAATATGAGAAATGATACAAACCAGCTTCATTGCCTTCTTCAAGAACAGCTTTCTTTTGAAGCTCAGAACCTGCAGCTTCGGTGAAACGTCCCTCTTCATCCACCAGACAGTCCTAGGAAAAAGAACATATACATTTGAGTTATGCCAAAAACAAAAAAGTTGGAAAGTTTTGTTTAATCTCATTCTACAGGATTGTAATCAAGCCAAGTGCCAGAGGAAGAAAGACCATGTCCATGTTTCTCCAGGGTGAGGCACAAGGCATTCATCTTTCATACCAGAAGCAAAGTTCTATTTGGCAACTGAGGCATCCAGGAACTCAGAGGTGCCTGCCTATCCAAAGCAAGGAAGGAGAAGCATGGGGGCTGGATCGCTCCCTCCATGCTTCTCCTGCCCTTTTTCTGCTAGACAGCCGTTTTCAGGGGGGCTGAGCAGAAGAGGAGGCCACTGTACGACACACAGGATGTGTCATTCTCCCCGCCCCACAAAGCCCCCAGCCCCGCCCCTTTTCAGCCGCTCCATGCTCCTCTTCTGAGTGCGGATGGGGCTTCTCCGTGTTGCCTCCGAGGCAGCGCGGACGTGGGGGAAAATCGGTTTTCTGGGAACCGACCTTGGAGCGCGGGCTCTGAGGTTGGTTCCTGGAAAACAGCATATCTTAACGGCCATAGGAATTCTCCCTTAGTCATTACAGATGCGCAAACTCCTATGGTTTTAGTAAAAAAAAAAAAAAGTAAAATTTGCTCACTTGCTCAAAATGGTTACTATATGCCAATTCTAATAGGGGGAAAATATGTTAATGCTTATACAGAATTTTTTAAACACTAAATTCAATATTCCAAAAATAGGTGTACAGCCTTGAACGCGATATATATATATTATACACACACACACGGGTTGGGGGAACCTCTGAAGCAGATTTGGAGGGGTGCAGAGGGCTACAGAGGGGAGGAGAGGAAGGAGAAGTCTGATTGTTTGACATTGAATGGAACACAATGGAAGCCTGCTGGAAGTGCTCGCGTAGGGGACATCTTCAGTTTCCACCAATTCCTTTCCCCCTGCACCAAGTGTTATTTTGGATGGTCCCCAACCTTCAGGAATGGAATTTCAAGGTATGCAGGGTGAAAGATGAGGTAGAAAAGCCTCATTCTGCAAGCAAGGCTCCACTTGTGGTGCTTGGGATCCAAGCCACTGTATCCCAGGTATCCAGATAACACAGCAGCCTATAGATCAGGCTAATAGACCACTGCAGGATCAGGAAGATCCCTAATGTGCAAAAGCAGCCTAGTAAGCATTTCCCACCTGCCTTGCACAGATGAACCCTTAAACAGAACAAATGTTCTGGATGCTTTTGAGTTGATTCTCAGATCATTTTTGGCCTATGACGTACATATCAGTTCACCTACTGAGCTCCAAATGCAACTATTGCTCCAATCCCATGCCAAAAATATTCCATTCTACCCTCATGCTTCTAAGGGGCCATTCTTATGCAACCTGGCAGATTGGGTTAATTAACCCACAATTTCCCATCATGACATGCAAACTGGGTCTAAACATTTCTACCATAGTTGGATGTGTGATTTTTAAATGTAACAACCATCTTTCTAGAAGATTTCAGAACATTCTAGTTGGAAAACTGTGATAAACAGGGTTACAACTGACTAGCAATAGGATGTCTGGAGAATGATATCTTTCCTTCCCACTTGCAAATGTTTTAAACATGATATTTTTGGTGTGACCAGGAAAAAAAAGCCACAGGTTAAAAACAAACAAAACCACAGTACCATGGATAGTTGGTGATGAGAAGCTACACTGTAATCTTCCATACCATGAGCTGGGGCTGTATGAACTAATCCTGTTCCTTTTGACATGGACACATGGTTTGCAGGCAAAAGAGGGGATTCCTTTCCAGGAATTGTAGGATGTGAGCAGACACCACTTTCCAAATCTATACCTGGAAAAAAAAAGGAAAACACATCAAATTTGACCAGGAGGGAAAATGCACTCTGCCTTTGGCCATGGTGACTTTGTCTTTGGCCCCACACACACTTAGGATGCAGCCCCAGAGATTGGAATTCAGACCTTGGACTGAAAAAGATTTCCCACTCCGGCTCTAGGATGATGTCCACTATGACACATACATACAAAATCTAAATCATTAAGGGCTTAATCCTATGCATGTTTAGACAGAAAAAAGTCAGCCATACTGGGTGGGGCATGATGGGAGTTGTAGGACTTTTTTTCTGTCTAAACATGCAAAGGATTAAGCCCTAAGGCTTTTTTGCTTCTGAAGTATTGTTTTAATCAGTATGCAAATTTAACTCAATTGATTAATATTTATTTAAATAAGGCAACAGCCCTAAAATAGAACAATATCTGTAGTCCTACCCTGTTATCTGGCCAAAGTCTCAAATATCTCTAGCAGAAACTTGGACATTTGTTTACAAAAAACACAAGGGTAATGGTTATATTTCAGGCTGGAGTATTGTATAAGCAACTCAAGCTACCAAGCCATGAACTTCAAGCATAAATGTGTCTCCATAGCCAACTGAACTGAAGCAGTAAATAATAAGAACCTGACTGCTGTTCCAGTAAAAACAGAACTGTAAAATAAGTAAAATGTGATGTGCTTGGCAGCAGAAATGCCTAGACGTTTGGTGTTGGCTGTCTAGGAACCTGAAATCATTCACTTGCTGCTTTCCTAAAAATCTCAGTCCTAATACAAGTCTCAAACACTTCACTATGGAGAAAAACAAAAGGCTAAATAGCAGTTTATTTGAAAATGGCATCTCCCTGCCTGCCCAATTAAAAGCCCCCATTCTTTCCCGGAACAGATCAAGTAGCCAGAGGAATACCATGTTCAAATAAATGTGGAACAGCCTGGTTCACTCAATCCTTTCTATTGCCAGTGGTGTGTGTGTGTGTGTGTGTGTGTGTAGGGAGGGGGCATACCAGAGCCTGAGGCTCTTACTAGATTGTAGTTTCCCCCCTTGAAAAGCAACAGCCCCACTGAAGGGGACACCAAGGGCTGCCTTGTGAGTAATTTCAGAAACTGAATACCTGGGCTTATCTTTTGATATTAACTACTGTTTTACAAATTATTCTAACTAAGCTAGAGAAAAACAAGCAGGGCAAATGAAGTTATTTATTTATTTATTTATTTATTTATTTCATTTATATCCCGCCTTTTTTCCCCTTGCAAGGAACCCAAGGCGGCTTACATTATCCTCCTCCTCTCCATTTTATCCTCACAACAACAACCCTGTGAGGTGGGTTGGGCTGAGAGTGTGTGACTGGCCCAAAGTCACCCAGTGAGCTTCCATGGCTGAGTGGGGACTAGAACCCAGATCTCCCAGCTCCTAGTCCAACACTCTTGCCACTACACCACACTGGCTCTCAGTTACTCAGCAAATAGTGATCTACCACTCAATGTTATAAATATAGGGCTAAATACAACCTTACACGAACACAATGGGGGTTTCTCTTCCCCTTCTCCCTCCTACAGTCCCCTGCATCGCCTCCTCCCAAATCTCCACCCAACCTCTACAGCAGTTTGGGGGCATGTATAGGGAACTGCAGGGGGAAGGGGGCATTTGATCTACCAGCGGTGTCTGTTCCACTGGTGGAAGGACACCACTGGACATAACCCATGTACGTTTCTTAAACTGTATATTCAATAGGGGTTTTTTTACCTTTAAGAGTTGAAATCACATCAAACTGTGTATCCAGAACAGCAGCTATAGACTGAACTCTGTCCGCAGCTACTATAAAGTGTTCCCCGGTATTCGCACATTTCACAATGGAATACCTACAATTTTATTTATATCATTTAGTTTTTAAATTTAGTACTGCACAATATCATATAACAATGCATGAAAATGGCACAAAGATCCCCCAAAATATAATACAGCAGATCATCTCCACGTCATAACAATTCGTATGACCCAATAGTGCCGACAAGGAAACTTCTGTCATGGAAATGAAAATGTTAATACCACCATCATTGTATTTTAACAGGAGTCATCATGGTGATGAGGAAAACCCTATTCTATGTTTTAAAAATCTGCACTGAATTCAATTACATTAGTTTCCTTAGGTAACTTTTTACATCTTCCTATCATTCTTTAAAAAATATATTAGGTGTCCTCCAAATTCTCCCATTATGTGCTTTATGCTGCATCCTTCTGTGGCCACGTAAAACTGCTGGAGACTGCGATTTAAAAGATTTTCCAAATATGTTTATTCGAATCCTCCTACCTACAACTTAAGGGCTCTGGTTACAACACAGCAAAGCTAACAACATGTGTACATGCATACTTAAGGGTTTTATTTATTTATTTATTAAATTTATTAATCGCCCATCTGACTGGTCACCCAGCCACTCTGGGCGATGTACAACCCACCATAAAACAATTTAAAACAATAAAATTTTACCATAATTTTTTTTTTAAAAAAATACCCTAGCCCACCCCAAATGCCTGCCTGAACAACCACGTTTTTAATGCACGACGGAAGCTCATTAAAGAGGGGGCATGACGGAGTTCCCTAGGAAGGGAGTTCCACAAAGTGGGGGCCACCACAGAAAAGGCCCTCTCCCTCGTCCCCACCAGTCTAGCTGTCCTGGCTGATGGGACAGACAGAAGGCCATCCGAGGCTGATCTTGTTAAGCGGCCTGTCTGGTGTTGCTGGAGGCGCTCCTTAAGATAGGCTGGGCCGGAACCATATAGGGTTTTAAAGGTCAAAGCCAACACCTTGAATTTGGCCCGGAAAACAACTGGTAACCAGTGCAACTCCTTCAGCACTGGAGTGATGTGATCTCGCCGGCGGCTGCCTTTAATCAGGCGAGCCGCCGCGTTCTGTACCAGCTGCAGTTTCCGAACCGTCTTCAAGGGTAACCCCACGTAGAGCACATTACAGTAGTCCAAACGAGAGGAGACCAGGGCATGTACTACCGATGGGAGCAGATGGTCGGGAAGGAAGGGGCGCAGCCGCCGTATCAGGGTTGCGGTCTTTTCCCTTTAGCAGCTCTCTGTGCCAAACTACAAGCCACTTTTAGGCATGGGCGGTGGGGGTGGGAGGAGGGGCTTGGTTAAAAAACTGGTCTGGGAATCAGGCAACCGAGTTGGTGGGAGAGATGACCAGAAACCATTCACATGTGTACAGATTTGGTGTGGCCGCAACTGTGACCACATCCAGTAGCCTGCATCCAACACTGCCCTTCCATAAACCGAATGAGTCCTTTCTTTCACAGAAAGAATCTTGATCTAATGGAGAATCTTGATTAGTGGAGGTCTCTCCTAATGGAAAGGGAAGAGGCAATTTTTGCTGGTATCACTTCCACCCTGCAGCCCAGATAGTTTGAAGACCCTCCAAACAGCACGGGCAGGGAAATCAGCCAAAACTGCCTCCCCCTCTTCCATTAGAAGCCTCTGCTTGATCAAAAGCCTCTCTGCAAACTATAACCCAATATGTTAATAAGCTTTACATGTATATGTCCTTTAAGGCGGGCAGCAAAAATAGTCCAATGGAATAAAGACAGGTAAGAACACATCTTAGTGTATCACTGCCCTTCATGGGCAGGATCCATAGGAGAGAAATGACAAGCGAATTGCCTTTTTTGGATCCATAGTAGAACATTATGCTTGCCAGCAGAAATTAATGTTACCAAATATTTCATAGTACAGCTGCAACGCTGAACACACTTACTTGGAAGGAAGCCCTATTGGACACAATGGTATTTATTTCTGAGTACAAATGCATAGGATTAGCTTGTGCATGTAATAAGGCAGCACAAATGGGTAGTGCAGCCCTAATCCTTAGTATCAGCCATGCTGTGCTGCATGGAAATCAAGAACTTCACGTACCAGAGATAAATTAAAAACAAATAAATACATACTCTGAATTTGGCATATAGCAGACTGCTTGATTGGATGGCATAGTCCAGGGCTGTGTGGTCCAGATAATTAAACTCACAGCAGGTAAACCATCTAAAGATAAATACATATATTCAGTAAGCATTATTTTAGGTACATTAGAAGTCAATTACCAAAAATGAAATTAAGAACATGCATAACATATACCTATCACAGAAGCCAGTTTGGGTGGTGGTTTCAACAAGGGAAATCTGATATAAACAGAGCGACTAACGTGCTGCTGATTGTATTCAAGTTCAGCTTCAGCCAAGGCTGTACTGGATGAAGAGCAGGCATGAATTAAGTATGTTAGCAAAAAGGTCTTCCACCCCATCTCAAACTATATCCCATGGATAAACAGTACGGTTACTACTTACTTTGTTGAAGGAGACCAAAACACCGGCTTATAGTCCTGAAAAATATAGCCCTAGAAGAGAAACAACAGAGTTAAATAATCAAACTGATTAGTTTTCTGTACAGTGTAGGTCTTACCTTACCAAATCTTAACCTACCTTATCGTGCATTTGATGAAAAATACTCAGTTGTTTTGCTTCATATTTCCTGTCAAATGTGTGGTAGCAGTTATCCCAATCTGCCATTATGCCCCAACGGATAAAGGCTGATTTCTGTTTTTCAATTACCTTTTCTGCAAATTCTTTGGCTGAAGAGAGAAAACGTGTTGCAATATCAATTCCCCTAATTTCAGGGAAGTCCTACTTCCCCACCTCAGCTGAAGCTGTGAAAACAGTAAAAACTACAAACGTGCTCACAGATCATGTTTTCATCTTTCAAATTCTTTCACAAAGTCCTGGAACTAGGAACAATTTTTACAGTTCACAGGAATAGCTCATTCTGTTCAGGTGAACATCTGGGCTTCAAAACTCACCTAGCAAATACTAATGAATGGAGGGAGTGAAATCCAAGGCCTGCTATTAAATAGAATTTGTTTGGCCCTGCACTGTCAAGCCTAAGTTCGAACAAGGCAACTCCATATTTTTATTTTCATTATGTTATATATTAATATACACACACACTCACTGAGTACTTACAAGTGAGTATAGGAGACAGCAATCCTATGGCCCCTGGGTGAGCATCTCAGGGATGATAGAATGGCTCAGAAATGCCTTCCAAGGTCAGAGACAGTGCTCCAACCTTGGAAGAGGGAGTCAGAAATCCAAGCCCTGACTCCACCCCCTCGCAGCCAGCATGGAGAGAACCGTGCTGGTTGCTTCTCCGAAGTCGGAAAATTGACCTCAGAGAGGTGGAAAAGGGGGTGTTCTGGTAGGCAGGGAGGGAAGGACACTGGAGGGGCCAGAATACGATTTATCCTGTACGTCCTCCAGCCTCCTTCTCTCCCACTCCAAAGTGCCCTCGCTAGATGGGCTGAAAAGCCCATCTAGCAAAAATATAGGAGATCAGAGGATGGGAAGTCAAAGATTGTCTCCACTAATCCTCCTGCTCTGTTGGTTTCAGCCCAGCAGGGCATAGGAATCTTGGAAGCCTCTGAATTTGGGAGCTTCTGAGTAGTGAGTGTGCAGTCCATAGGACTGCGCTCTAAGTGACTGACAACACAGATCAGGATAAAACTATTGCCTTTTGCAACTCTGTTCCCAGTAATTTCCACAGATCTTCAGTTAGTCCGTCTTTGTTTGCCTTATTTACATCTATGTAGGCCTGTACATTTGGAAAGTTAGGAAATCTTTTAAATGATGTCTAAGACGTTGTCTCCCAATTGTGAGATTCTGCTGTTCTCATAAACAAGACTGCGTCACAGACCATCACTAACATAGTAATTGGTACCCACATCACAAGCGGGGTTTGCAAGGGGCAACGTACCTTTCTGTCTTATTTCCATGGGTGAAAGATGTTTTGTTTCCCCACATTCTGATAACGCTCTCAACTCAATGGGTAATCCATGGCAATCCCAGCCAGGCACATAGTGCACCATATAGCCTCTCATTACATGAAATCGATTTGTGATGTCTTTCAAAATCTGAAGGGAGAGCAAAAAAAGAGAGACACACATTATATTTTCAGTTCACTGTTTAAGTTTCCATGAGTCTTGCAATATTAATTTTAGATTACAGCAGTTTATGCTGCATAGGAACTACTCTCCCTATACTTCCTTTCTAATAGCATGCTAGCAGGATCACTTGAGCAAAACCACACAGACCTGGCACAAAGAAAATAAGTTTAGAAGTTTCTATACTTTGTTTTTACTGTTTGATCCTGATCAAATTCTGACCAAAGCTATAGACTCACAGACACTAGATACACTACTAAACTCTGACTTGTATCAAATGGCATTTAGATAAGACCACAATTCAACATTAACAAGAAGCTAAAGACAAAAGCACATTTGCCGCTGCTCTCAATTTAATGCCACACTTTACACGTGTGCATATATATTAGCCGTGTTCAGATGACCATAACTAATTTATTAAGCTGAAATACACATGAGATTTTTCCCACACATGCAGCTCCTTTGCAGTGATCAAACCAGGAAGTCTCTAATAAACCATAGTTTCCCATGTCGCTAGAACTATCATTACCAGCTTCTGAACAAACCAGTGTCTTAAATCAACTTCAAACTGCAGCTTAAGATCCAGGCTTGTTCTGAAGCTGGTAATGATGACAGCATAGTTAGGATGAAACAGGAAACAATGGTTAATTAAAGACTTCCTGGTTTGAGTGCTGTGAGCTGTAAAGGGGCTGTATGTGCAAGGAAAAGGCTAATGCATATCTTGGCTTAATAAGCTGAGATACGATTGTCTGAACAGTATTGATCTTTAGTGTCTATTATAATCACTAATGGAACAGAGCTGATGTTTAAAAGAAATAATCCATTTCATTGCTTCAGATCAAGGAATGTTAAGCTCCTCCAAAAATACAAAGAACACTTCTTTATATATCCAAGTATAAACTTTAACATGCTAGAACAGAGAAGATATGACTATTTTTACACATCCTTAAGCTTGTTGATGCAGTAAAAAAGCATACTTGTTAATACTTTTACTGCTGGTTGTACTGTATGCCTACAGAATCACAGGCTCTCTTGTGACCCATAAAGGAAAGCTCAGTTGGACAATTTTGAATACAGCTGCATCGTTTTAAGTCTGCATGAACATAATTAGCCACAGTATAATGTTTTCAGAATAATATCTGACAGTTGGATCCAAACCTCCTTCCAGAAGATCTGTGAGCTCGCCTTCACATGCATCAGACCTCATATACCAAATTTTCTAAGGAATTTCTTTTAAAAAGCAAGATTGTTGATGCTCTTTCACTTTATTGCTCTTCTGGGTTTTGATGCTTACTGACACGTTCTGATTAGCAACAGAATAAAGTGCAGCATCAACTTCTTGCCACAAGACAGTTAAATATTCAGGAATAATCAAGAAGCCTTCAGTATACGATTAGAATCTGCTTTTGAAACCATTGGGTAACTAGTGCCGAATCTGTAGCTGTAGGAATGTGGATCTGAATTTATATTTGCTTGCCATATATACATATTTTAAACTGAAAACCTATGTGATCTCCTTTGCTGTCCTGAGTGTGACCCAAAGCCAGAAATCTCTACTTATGCATCCTGAAAGGCTTAGTTGAAGTTGAAGGTTTTCATCAAGACAACAAGATCGTATCACCTGTAGAAGAGATTATTCTAGTTTTTCTTGCAAAAACAACTATCTTATCAAGATATGGTGACATTATTTGTTGAAAAACTGGGGCATATACTGGAAAACCACTGAACTTAAAAGTTGCTACTGTCAGGAGATATAGTTCCCAACTTCTGAACTGTGGTTTAATTTGATGATTTGTTCTATAAAGCTTTTGGAACAGCACCCAAGTCCCAATAACCTACCGTATCAAGCTGAAATACACATAACTGAAGTAACTGCATATTCTTCACAATTAGCCCTGTCTTTGTTTCCCTTCCCTTGCTTTATTTCCCTTGGGTCTATTTTTAGATTGTAAGGGAGCAGTCCTATGTGCTCTAGACAGCATCTGGGGGGGACATAAGATTGTTCGGTTTGTGGGCTCCAAGACTGAAAACAGGAGTCTGAACTTGGAGCCCAGAAACCACGCTCCCCACCCTCCCCCTCCCACCCAGTGTGGTTCTGGCTACATCTCTGAGCTCAGAAATGGAGCCCAGAGATGGGGAAAGGGGGCTTTCCCATGGGAAGGGAGGAGACTGGGGAGGCGGCCATATGATGTTTCCTATGGGTGCCCCAGCCTCCTTCTCTCCCTCTCTGAAGCATCACTGGTAGACAGGTGATATCACCCGTTCAGCAGAAATGCAGGGCGGCTGGAGAATGGAGGTGAAGATTCTTCTGTGCTTCAGCCACCCTGTGCTGGATACTCAGCAGCCTCCGAGTTCAGAGGCTGCTGACTATCTTTATAGGATTCCGCCCCAAGCTCCTTAGACTAGGGATGTATCAAGTCTGTACTTTACAAAACACTATGTACACAGATGGTGCTATATTCACAATATAATAATAATAATAATAATAATAAAATAAAAAATAATAACGGATATGTATGTTTCTTGCTCAAGGGTATTCGTTTCTTGCAATGTCTGTAGTTTTAATATGTAAGCTGAAAGTTAACTTATGTACTCCAACCCGTGATATAAGCTGGTGCCACAACCATGAAAAACTGTGCATTGTCTTCTCAGCAACACCCTTTGAACAAAGTTGAACAAGTTTTATTTTGAAACACAAAGAGTCTCTGGGTTAAGTCCAATGTCATACGACCAGCCTTCTGCTCACACAGCAAGGCTTTTCCCTTGCTCACCTCCCCCCTACAGCTCAACCCCATCTGGTTTGGAGGGTTGGGGGGCCCTCCGGAGCAGATTTGGGGGGCATGCAGGGGGTTTCAGGTGAGAGAGGAAATCCATTCCGCCAGTGTTTTCTCTTTCACTGACAGATGGCCAGTATTGGATATAGCATGCTGCATGTGCTTCCATAAGGACGGAACCCTAAAGATGCAAGTTGGGTAATCCAAAAGACCCATGAGAGCATGCCAGATTTCTGTCAGGAGGGGTAAACCCAAAAAATATTTCATGCTGAAGTAGTTTATGTCTCTACAATAATGGAAACTGGCATAATATTTGTTTCTGTCATTGTTCCATGTGACATCTAAAATATAATACTGAAAGATTTTATAGACTTCATTGTGAGCTGAGAGCACAGCATCATGGAGCCAACGCAAATTTAGGAAAGAAATACTCACTTTATTCAAAGCATGACCAACGTGTGGGTCTCCATTGGCATATGGTGGTCCATCATGAAGACAAAATTCTTGCTTAGTTTTCCTTTGTCTTTGCCATGAATACAGTTCTGAAAAGCCACATTTCTAAAGAAGCATACCATTAAATGCTTGCAGCTATGGCACATTAAAAATGACAGATTTAGTCTACACTGTTAAAAATAGGAGGTTGAAACATGTCACAGAAAGCCAACAATCTAAAATGTTCAGGTTCGTATGTATTAGATTGCTTTCAAATACCAAATATAGGGTTAGACCCATAGAAGAACAACCAGAACTCCACTTGCACAGGTGGAAATTTCCTGGCTCCTCTCCCTCAAAGGCAACTCCTGAGGGTTGATGTACCTGCTGGAATGGGTGTGATAGGGTTGCAATGTAATGGGGAAATTGGAAGAATTCAGCAGAGCTACTTTACACAAGCAGACATCGCTTTCCAGTTGTGCAACACTTCTCTAGATCCAAGCAATGATATTTAGCATCTACTGGTACTGGTGCTGATAGTGATTTGATTGTTGTAAACACATTCCTGATACCATACATACAAAACTAAAGTAACATTTAAGGCACATCTACACTACACAAGCTTGCATCAGTTTCATACCTGCTAATCACTAGTTCCCCTATACAGCTGTACTTTGGTAAGGGTGTCTTGAATTTGGCTAAGAGATCCTGAGCTCCTTTCAGCAAACTAGGTCTCTTTTCAGGGTTTCCTGAAGAAGGGGGTAGGGGGACTAAAATCAAACAGTTTAAGGTTGAGTTATAGATGTGCATTTAGCATTGATACAGTGCAGGGGGGGAGGGGGGAGAATATCAAATGGCTCCACATATTTTCATCTGACCAAGGGCACAATCCTATGCATGTTTAGGCAGAAAAAACAACTTAAAGCTGGCATGGGTGCGTGGGGAATGCCGAGAGTTGTAGGACTTTTTGTTCCTGTCTAAATGTGCATAGGATTGCACCCCAAGAGTGCAAACATCTGTGTTATGTACATTAATCTCTGGGGTGCTGACAGCAAATGCAGAATTTGGACACGGGTCAGATTTGACTTTCTGGCTCTCATTCTAATAAGGACCAAACTCGAGGTGACATCAGTTGCATGAATACAAATTTTTGTGTTGTGTAAACAGCAGCAAGAGGAAAGCATGAACAGCCTGTGGCTGCTGGTTGTGATGGTTGTATATTATTTCCAGCATCAGTATGCTTTTCTCAATGCCAGTTTCTAGGGGGACACAAGCAGAAGGGTTCTGTTGCACTCATGTCCTGCTTGTGGGCTTCTTATAGGCATCTGACTGAATGCTATGGAAACAGAACACTGGACTGGACAGGAATTTGGTCCAATCTAGCACAGCTGTTTTGATCTTCTTACATTCTTAAAATAAAACGCGCACGTTGACTGCACCTAGAAAATTTACATCACGCCTAGCTTGATAATGGGCGTAACGAGCCTCCTTGTCCTCCGACCCTCTTCCCTCAAGCCAGGTGTTCACACGGCGCCGTTTCCTCCTCCTCCTCCTCCTCCTACCTGCTGTATCTCCAACTCGGTTTCGGGCTGCAACCGGCCCGGCAACTGGACGGGGAAATCGCTTCGGGGCAACAACACCGTGTCACGGTACCTCGAGTCCGGGCTCGGCTTTTGGCCCCGATTTGGACCCGCAGACGCCGCCCAGCGAGCCCAACACCAGGCACGCTGGGGGGGGCTGAGCAACGGGGGCGCCCGCAGCGCCCACATCTTCCACACTCGGTCCACGGGCACTTCCGGGCGCGCTACGGCGAGCAGTGAGGGCGTGACGGGGTCCGAAAAGGGACACGCCACCCCGCGTGAACGGTTTTCACGTTGCGTTCCGTATCCCGGTTTGATTCTCGAGCGCCCCCTAGAGTTCAGTCCTCCTGCTTGCTGCCCCCTCAGGACGGTCGTTCGTGGGTTCAGTCAAATCAGACTTCAGGAACTTGACGGCGCAATCCTAAAAAGAGTCCTACAACTCCCAGCATTCCCAAGCCAGACATCCTGGAGAATGCTGGGAGTTGTAGGACTTTCCCCCCCATCTGAATGTCCATAAAAAAGGTGAAGGTGTCCCCAACCACTCGTATCCGACTCTAGGGTGCGGCTCATCCCCGTTTCTAAACCGAAGAGCCAGCGCTGTCCGAAGACGCTTCCGTGGTCATGTGGCTGGTGTGACTGAACACCGAGGTGCACGGAACGCTGTTACCTTTCCCGCCGAGGCGGTACCCATTTATCCATAGGGTTGTGCTTTAAAAGTGCTAATCTTTCGTCTTTTGAGGCAGGTCCTCAGAATCTATGCATGTTTACTCCGAAGCGGGTCCCAGGGCACAATGCAGGTCTTTTAAAGTGGAGAGAGGGTCAGAACTTAAAAACCCGCACACAGAAAGAAATGGCAAACTTTTGAAGCGGCGGTGGGCACTTTGTAGAGGTTGTTGTTCAGTCGTTCAGTCGTGTCCGACTCTTCGTGACCCCATGGACCATAGCACGCCAGGCCTTCCTGTCCTGCGCTCTCTCCCGGAGCGTGCTCAAGTCCATATTCATTGCATCGGTGATGCTATCTAGCCATCTCATCCTCTGCCGTCCCCTTCTCCTTTTGCCTTCAGTCTTTCCCAGCGACTTTTCTCTTCGCATTAGGTGGCCAAAATATTGGAGCTTCAGCTTCAGTATCTGTCCTTCCAATGAGCACTCAGGGTTGATTTCCTTTAGGATGGACTGATTTGACCTCCTTGCAGTCCAGGGGACTCGTAAGAGTCTTCTCCAGCACCACAGTTCAATCGGCTCTGATCCGATGCACACCTACCTGGGAGTAAACTTCATTGAAGAGAGTAGGATTTACTGCTGAGAAAACGTGTTTAGGATTATTTGCCCTGTTACTTGCAGTGAAAGTACATTCCTGTACGCCTGCAGATAGGATTCCAGCAACAGGTGCCTGTCTCATCAAATGCATTAAGGAGTGCAATCTTATGCATGTCTACTCAGAAGTAAATCCCATGGAGATCAAAGAGGCTGATTCTTGGGTAAGATGAAAACAGACATGACCGTAAGGGTGCGATCCTATCTATGGTTAGGAAAAAATGTCCTACAACTCCCAGCGTTCCCCATCCAGCATGGCTGGCTGGGGGGTGCTGGGAGGCAGATGATACCATCCTAATGGCAGAAAGTGAAGAGGATCTAAACAGCCTCTTGTTGAGGGTGAAGGTGGAGAGTGCAAAAGCTGGTTTGAAACTCAACATTAAAAAACTAAGATCATGGCATCTGGCCCCATCACTTCCTGGCATATAGAAGGGGAAGAAATGGAAGTAGTGACAGATTTTATTTTCTTGGGCTCCAAGATCACCGCAGACGGTGACTGTAGCCATGAAATTAAAAGACGCTTGCTCCTTGGGAGGAAAGCTATGGCAAACCTAGACAGCTGACAAAAGTTCGTATAATCAAAGCTATGGTTTTCCCAGTAGCAACGTATGGCTGTGAGAGCTGGACTATAAGCACGGAAGAACTGATGCTTTCGAACTGTGGTGCTGGAGAAGACTCTTACGAGTCCCCTGGACTGCAAGGAGGTCCAATCAGTCAATCCTAAAGGAAATCAATGCTGAGTGCTCATTGGAAGGACAGATAATGAAGCTGAAGCTCCAATATTTTGGCCACCTAATGCGAAGAGAAAA
Source organism: Heloderma suspectum (assembly GCF_057233095.1). NCBI lineage: Eukaryota > Metazoa > Chordata > Lepidosauria > Squamata > Helodermatidae > Heloderma > Heloderma suspectum. The sequence goes on from NC_139458.1 coordinate 396,320,238, forward strand.
CTCCCTGGAAAAGACCCTGATGCTGGGAAAGACTGAGGGCAAAAGGAGAAGGGGGCGGCAGAGGATGAGATGACTAGATAGCATCACCGATGCAATGAACATGGACTTGAGCACGCTCCGGGAGAGAGCGGAGGACAGGAAAGCCTGGCGTGCTATGGTCCACGGGGTCACGAAGAGTCGGAAACGACTGAACAACAACAAAGACGGATAGAATCGCGCCCTTAAAGTCATGTCTGTTTTGGACCCGAGAAGTCTGCCTCAAAACAGCCTCTGCTACAGGCGCGTGCGTTTCTGCTTAACGCTGGACGCAACCTTGCTGGCGTAAAGAGCGGTTCCCGCGGTAAGAACATGGGGAAGCTACGCAGGCGCGGCTAAGTCTTTGCCTAGCCCACCCGACCAGCCCCGGAAATGTAGCGATCGCTCCATAACGTGCGAGTGAGCCTTGACACGCGGGCTTTAGGACCCAGTGGGTGCTGGGGGGTAGGCGAGGCCGCGGAGGAATGAAGGTAGGTAGGGGAAGTCAGGGGAGGATTTAGCAAGCGGCAGTTAGCGGCGGATCTGCGGTTGCAAACCTTTGGGGAGAGCTGGCGTCGTAAGCGGGGGTATGCTGTTTTCATATTTCCCTCGGCCCCTCATGCTGCTTCGTAGGCACATCTGTGTCTGCGTTTGGTAGCCGTAGAGATCGTGCGGGGGGGGGGGAGATGGGGCAGGGGGCAGTATCCCCCCCCCGGTGGAAATGTCTGCAGTTGGGAAAGGGACATCTGACTTTAGGAGGGGGAGAAATTCTGCATATTTCTCTGCGTCCCCTGGATAGAGCTTTCTAATCAAGATCACATTATATTAATTTGTGCTGATGTGGAATAGCTGCCGCGCCTTGCGTCTGTCACAGTTAGTACTATAGTTTAAACTCTCCAAACCACACCGGCAATCTGAATTGTGAGGAAAAACGGATCTTTCTCCAGCTTCTGCCCACCCTGCTTGTGTATCCATAAGGGTAGCTAAGGCTGCAATCCTGTACAGTGTACACACTTACCTGGGAGTAATCCCCACTGAACTGATTGAGGCTTGCTCCTGAGTAGATATGCATAGGATTATGCTGTAAACTGTGTGTAAGGGGTGACTAACGGTGCAGTCCTATTGATATCTAGAAGTAGGACCCATTGAGTTCAGTGGGACTTACTCCCAGGTGAGGGTGCATAGGATTGCTTTCTGTATAAGTGAACTGATTTTAAATTGGGGTGGGTTAGGGTATTTTTAGAAAATGATGTTTTTACTGTAGAATTTTATTATTTTAAACTGTTCTATTATAGACTTGTACATCGCCCAGAGTGGCTCCAGATGGACGATTAATAAATTAATTAAATAAATATGTCATTGACATGCTTTACTGTTCTGCAGACACAGTCAGGTTGGCTGCTCAATAGTAAATGAGTAGAATTTCGACTGTTCCACTGTTTATTTATGGCTGGCCAAGGAATCCTACGAAATTGCCAGGTGGCAACTGATTCCACTGAACAACTGAACAACAACAACAACAATTATTTATCAGTATTATTAGTCATAAACAAAACCTTATCTTCCATTTACTGCATCTCAACACATGGCTATATATGGTTAGGCCCTCATGTGGGTTGTAGAGTAGACTCATTGAATAGACCCTGCTTAGAGTAGACCCATGGAAATGAATGGATTTTAAAGTAGACTAACATTGGATGTAACCCAATGTGCTCAGAACAGCGCTTCTGTCATATTTCAGGTGCAATTCTGTGCAAGTGTAGACGGAAAAAAGGCGTACAACTCCCAGCATGCCCCAGCCAGTACTCTGAGTGTTATACATATATAGCTGTGACAGGAGTGGGGTGGGATGTGTGAAATGCCCGCTAGGCACACAAGCTCTTAATGGAATTGTCACCTGTGACTTTTAAATATAATCTGTATTTCTGGAAATAGTTTGGTTTTTGCACACACACAAGCTAAGGCAGCATGCTCATTTTGGGATTTTTTTTTAATAGAGGAAAAGAGGCAAACCATTTCTGTTTTGAACAGACTTGGCAAACCTATAATAGTTTTAAAGGAGTTCAGTTCTCATATGAATTGGGGAGGAAGTTCCTCTTTATAAGAAGAAAAGCAGGTAGTTGCATAACTGGATTAAAGGTAATGAATACCACTGAGAATAAGGAAAAAGTAAACAAAAGGAACCCATGGGGACATTCCTGTAAAAACATAATAAAGCTAGTTTAAAGGTTCCTAGCTCTTGGCATTTTCTCCTCTGATCAAGTTGAAATGTTCTGTGGCGTTGAGATCTACCCTTCAACTTTTCACAGCACTGGCATCACTTCACAGTACTATGAAGGCTTTATTTTAACCTTACATGAGTTTTCATCATTTATTAACCTTCTCACATGTATACAACTTTAAGAGTTGTCTAATAAAAATTGGGTTTCTCAAGGCTGGAGCCATAGAAAAGGGCCACAGGCTACCATGTACATCAACCCCCACTGTTGGCTATGCTGGCTAGGGCTGCTGGGACTTATAGGCCAAAACATCTGGAGGGCTACAAGTTGCTCACCCCTGATGTACATCTTGAGTGTAGCTTGGCTACTGCTGGCCTCCAGGCAATCTCACAGGAACAGATGAAATTCTTATCTGCATTCACTTTATTTATGTCCTGAGGTAAAGGAAAACTATGAGAGATAAATCTACATCTGCACATATGTCGTCCGAAAGGGTTGTGTAGTTCAATCCCATGCATGCTTACTTAGAAGTATGCTCCTCTGATGAGCCTCAGCTGCCAAGAGAAACAAAACGTGTCTGATGAAGTGGGCTCTAGTCCATGAAATCTTATGCCCTGATAAATTTGTTAATCTTTAAGGCAGGGCTGTTCAACCTCTTTCATCACAAGAGTCAAATTCCATTTTAGAGAAACTCTCCTGCCTATATTCCAGTGGTGGGAGGGGCAAAAGGGGCGGGATGCAAAATACCAGCATGTTGTAGTTTAGAGCACTTAGGGCCAATAAGTACGCCTTAGGAGAGGCATTTCAGCCTTTTAGAATGGGGGGGAAAACTGCACAAAACCTGTAGTTTGTCTTCTGCAGTACTTGTACATTTCTGACGTGTCCTTTACTGCTGAAAAGTTACTGCTCCTGACCTAATGGATCCCCCAATCTTCATTTTTGCCACTCAATGTTATTGTGCCACTCTGGTGACGTCCCTTTGTTTCAGGAGAAGAATCATGCCACTCACAAGATTCTCCTTGGGTTTTTTCCCCCTTCTCTCCAGCAAACATGGCTTCCAGTCCAAGTGTACTGATGCGTCTCGTGGCCTCTGCATATTCTATTGCGAATAAAGCGGGAACGATTGTCAGGAAAGTGATGACTGGAGGAGATCTGGGTATAGTAGAGAAGGTAACTTGTCAGCACAATCCTAGGCATGTCTGCTTAGAAGTAAGTTCCATTTAGTTCAATGGGAATTGCTCCCAGGTAAGTGTGTATAGCAGGGGTGTGTATAGCAGTCTGTGGCCCCCATTGCCCCATACCACACATTTCTCAAGAAAAGGGGTGGGGGAGTCACGGTTTGCTGCCAGCATTCAGCGGCAAACCACTATGGAGGCTTAACTTGGACAAATTTAGCATGTTTTCAAGGTAAATTTATCCATTCTAAGGGCTCATTCACATGGAGCTGCTCCTTCACGGAGGTTTGCAGGGTCTTTACATGATGCTGTGACCCTCCAGGGTGTTGCCTGCACTAAAGGCTCTTTGTTTCATTTTTAAATAGATCTCAGAAAGTGAGCTATCAAATTACCCCGTTGTGTTCTGCTTCAGTTTCCTCCATGAAAAGAGCTAAAGCAGCAAGAAGAGGAGCAAGATCAATGAAAGATAATGGAAGATTCAGATAGGGGAGAAGGAGGGGGAAAGGAAGCAGGGTATAAAGGGAGTCAGTTGTGATCCTGCATTTAAAATGGAAGCAGAAAGCCCCCTTTCAAATGCAGGTTTTTAGGCTGGTGTAGACATGCCCTATGTCACTGTAGCATGCCACTTTGGTGGCAAATTGCTACTTCCGCTGCTGCCCACACTTTTTTATGGCAGTTGCAGATAGGGTTGCAGCTGTGCTTTATTAGCACCAGTACAATGTGCAATGTAGTCCTGTTTACTGGGAAGCAAGTCTCGCTGTGTTTAGTGGGGGTTACTCACTAGTACGTGAGTTTAGGATTTCATCTTTGATTATTTTGGGCTGGACCTCTTGATGGAAAAGCACATACCGGTTGCCTGAACAGTTAAGTCTTCCCTGAAATAATGTCCCACATGCAGGGCCAGCCTTAGGGTTGGGTGAGCTGTCATGGCTGGTCTGGTACTATTTGCTTAACTCTCGGCTGCAGCAATCTTCTCCTGTAAAATACATGCAGTAATTTTTCTGAAGTGGCTCAGATGTAGATTTGTACTTGTATATGTAAGTTAGTCTCATGAGGTGCGGTAGGTTATTGGCTCCAGACCATAAGCCATCATTTTCACCTGTTTCCAATTGGTGGACCTTGCAATTCAGCTAACAAAAATAGATTCTAGTTTTTTTTAAAAAAAGTAGATCCTGTAAGGGCGCAATCCTATGCATCTTTAGACAGAAAAGTCCTACAATGTCCAGCATTCCCCAGCCAGCATGGCTGGCTGGGGCATGCTGGGCGTTGTAGGACTTTTCCCTGTCTAAACATGCATAGGATTGCACCCAAAGTTTGAAGTCTGCCTGCCTTTGGTCTAGATGATCGTCTAGGCAAGCAAGAGCGCATAGAGCCCAAACAGTCACCTTTTCCAATCCATGACTTGCATTGTGATGTTGTTGGTCCTTTAATTGTTTTGTGTACACCAGCCTTCTGGTGGCGCCCAGATGTTGGACTACAGCTCACATCATTGCCCATGGTGCTAGGGGATGATTGACCTTGTAGTCAAAACACATCTGGAGGGCACTGGGTTAAGATAGGGCTTCCCCTCCTATAATCATGTGGCTGCATTTCTGTGCTGGGAGCTGTTTGTATAAAGCAGAACCTATGTCAGTGGAAAAACATTGGTATGTTTAAATTGATCCCAATTACTTTATTTATTACATTTTGATTCCACCTTCCTTCCAAGGAGCTCAAGGCAGTGCACATGGTTCTCCCCCCTGCCTGACCATTTTATCCTCACAACACCCCTGTGAGGTAGGTTAAGCTAAGAGATAGTGACTGGCCCAAGTCTACCCAGTGAACTTCATGGCTGAGTGGAGTCCTAGTCCAACACTCTAGCCCAGCCTTCCCCAACCTGGAGTTCTCCAGTTATTTTAGACCAACTCCCATCAGCCCCAGTCCATATGGCCAATGGTCAGAATGCTGGGAGTTGTAGTCCAAAATGGCTTGAGGGCACCAGGTTGGGGAAGGCTGCTTTAATCACTATGCCACACTGGTTCTTAAGCATGACTAAGCTTCAGGATCTTGTTTAAAGGCCTGAAGTTTAATGTTAATCTACCTTCTCTCACACTTTCGACAAATCTGCCTTTACATAAAACCCTATTTAAAAGTTGGTACTGGAAAGCATGATCAGACAGGTTAGTGGATAAAGGGAAGTCCTAAAATTAGTAACTTCTTCCTCAGTTGGGACACTAGGCTGTAGCAGTGTACCTTGAAACATTTACTGGATACCTGCTTAGTGAGATGACACATGCCAATATGCAACCTCATCCAACTATGAAGCTCTTCAAGAAAGGCACGGTTGGAAAACAGCAAGCTTATCTTGGCCTCTTGCCATAGATGGCAGCAGCCTTCTCCAACCTGGTGCCCTCCAGATGTCTTGGACTACAACTCCCAGCATCCTCAGCCTGGCTAGGGAAAGCTGGATGACAAGCTCAGAAAAGTGTTCGTGGATTTTTGTATCTTTCCACTGGGAACAGGAAGGAACTGGGCATTTCTGCTGGGGCCGCTTTATTGCTCTGACTGTCGACTGATTGGTTTTCCTTGAAAACAGTGCGGCGCTAACGATCTGCAGACCAAAGCTGACCGACTGGTTCAGATGAGCATTTGCTCCGCCCTGGCACGGAAGTTTCCGAAGGTGACGATCATAGGGGAAGAGGTGAGGACTCTAAACTCCAGCAGTGCGCCCTTGGTGCTTGCTTGATACGCTACCTTTTCGTGCCTGCTCGTCTTTGAAACCCTTTGAAACCCTCCAAAAGAGAGATTTATAGTCCTTGTCAATGGGTGGGCAATTTGTAGCCTTCCAGATGTTGCTGGACTACAACTCTCATCATCCCTCTCAATTGACTTTGCTGGCTAGGGCTGATGGGAGTTGCTGTCCAACAAGATCAAGAGGGTCACAAGTTGTCCAGCCCTGTTCCACACCCACACACGGTTCCTTCTCTTTATGACCTATGATTATGTAGAAGTATGCATGCGTCTATATCAGTTGTATTTGTAGAGTGTTCCTAAGAAACAGCCTCTTACTTTAAAGTGCATTTACCTAGCCCCTACCAATCACTCTGCAACCATATTGCTAACTTATAGTAAAATTACTAGTACAGGCACCATGTACTATCTGAACAGCTCAGCTTGATGTCAGGCATGATGCTGACTTGGGAGTAAGTCCCACTAGCTGTCATGGAATTTATTTCTTAATATGTCTTCAGTGGGGGCCCTGCTCTAGGTGTGGCTGGTCGATATGTGGGCCAGAGTCATTGTCTTTGTGGCACCCAGTCCAGTGGTATAGTGGTAAATTTTGGAGTGCAGCTGCTCATCATGACAATCTCCATAGCCCCGCCCCCAAAGAGAGTTCAAAAATGCAGGCAGTGTTGATCCATCTCCCTCTCCTTGTGTAGAGAGCTTCAGTTATTGAATGGTATAGAAATGTAATAAATAAATATTACATGTCTTTTGTAAAGCAAATGGGTCTTAATTGCCCGTTCAAGACCAAGGCACCCCCAAATACTTTGTATTTCAGCAGAGATCCGTTGCAACCATATATTGCTGTTTGGAAAATCCATTTTTCCCCAGCTATTGCCAGGATTATAACTAAGTTCAGAGGGATCAGGGAAGTCTGGGAAGGGGGGCAGAGGATGTTATCGTCCCTGCTAATCAAAATGTCCCACTGGTTCAACCCTTTGAGCCCTGGATCCACTACACCACTGACCCAAACTATGGAACTCTCTGCTCTGGGAGGCTTGTTTGGCCCTTTTGTTTTTTGGTATTCAGACAACAGACAAAGGCTGTACTGATTTACGTGAACGTATCAGCAATGTGTCTTTCTCCCATCCTTCTTTCTCCCCCCCCCTTTTTTTTTGGCTCTGTTATGCTCTTTTGTACTCGTTTGTGTTTTTTATATAAGCTTTTAATGTAGAGGACATTTTGTTATCGTTCGGTCTGTTTCTTAGCCACCTTGTGTGAAAGAAAGCACAGGATAAAAATAGTTAAATATGTGTGCTAAGGATTATAGCTGGGGAGAGCAATCCTGTGACCCCTACACAGCATCGGTGGGGCCATAGGATAGTTCAGATTCCTGGATCCAAGGTTGGAGACGGCGATCCAAGGTTGGAGACAGCGTTCCAACCTCCGACCCAGGAGTCCGAACTTTCCCTCCCCTCACGAAAGAAGTTGCAAAAGGGGCGGTTCTGTGGGCGGGGGGGGGAGGGACTGGGGAAGCAGGGATATGAACTATCCCCAGCTTCCTTCCCTCTCTCTCCGCAGACCCCTAGCTAGACAGGCAAAAGCACCTGTCTAGCCAAAATGCAGAGCGGGAGAAGCGCGGAGGCGCCGATCACCTCTGCCCTACCCTGGCTCTGCATAGGTTGCTTGACAGCACCCACGTTTGGAGGGTGATGGGCAGCCGGATAAGATTGTACCCTTAGTTTCATTGCATTTCAGTTGTGGGAGTGGAGCCATCCTTGTGACTTACATATTGGTTAAAACAGCCTTGCAAATATATCCATATATACTGTATTCATAGAGGATAAAGCTATTCATAGCTACTAGTACTGATGGCTATATGCTACTTCCTGTTTCAGTGGCAGTATGCCTACGTATACCAGTTGCTGGGGAATGCGGGAGGGAAGGTGTGGTTGCACTGATGTCCTGCTTGTGGGTTTCCCGTGGGCAGCTGGTTGGCCTCTGTATGAGCAGAATGCGGGACTAGATGGACCTTTGTCTGATCTAGCATGGCTCTTCTTACATTCTTAGGTTACAAGACACACCAAGGCGCTGAAAGCAAGAAAAAAATAACACCCCCACTGTTCTCCAGTTTGCACATGTTTTCCTTCTGGTCATCTTGAGACTATTCTTACCTCTGGTGAACAGGCAAATGCCTATTTACATGAATGGCTTTAGGTGTGCGTATCAATTCTTCTTACCAGGATCTTCCCGCTGAAGAAGTAGATGAACAGTTACTCGAGGACGGACAATGTGAGGAGATATTGAAGAAAGCCTGTCCAGAGCAATATACTGCCATCAAAGAGGAAGAGGTGCTCAAAATGATTAATTATTGAATTTTTCCGGTTGCTGTCAGTTTCATGCTGGACATGCCCTAGGGCACTGGTGTGCAAATTTTGGCTCTCCAGATGTGTGGCCTACAACTCCCATCATCCTTTGCCAGAACAGCCAGTGGGGAGGGATCATGATCTAGAGGGCTGCAAGTTGCCCGCCCCTATCCAAGAGCACATATGGGCAGCTGTTAGGCTATGTGCACTCTTTTTTGGCCTGCCGTGGCACCCGCCATGGGAGTCCACATTGCTGCCTTCATCACTGAATTCCACCCCTGCATTGCTGTGACTGTCCTGGGCAAGATGGTGTGTGAGGACAGTCATCTCAGCCTGCTACTCCCCAGCACACTTGTGCTCCTGACAGCCTGCCAAAGAGCTCTTTGGGCTGTTAGGAGCACTGAATGTTGATGAGATGGGAGGCAAAAAATGATCTCGACGTGCAGGGAGGGGAGGTTTAAACCTCCCCATCCCTCTGTGCAGCGATAGAAGGGAAGAGTGTTTGGTGCTCCTTAAAGTTGTTTCGCTTACATTATTTAGAACAATAAATATGGGGAACCATATGGAAGGCTAGGGAAGAGCAGAGCAACTGAACTGAGCTCAGTCACTCCCTCACCCCTTCTGAGGGGGCAGGGCTTTGAGGAGGGCAAGGGGTCTGACCTGAGGACGGATGGGCTGGCCAAATTTGGCCTGCAGTTCAGAGGTTTCCCAGCACTGATTTGCACAGTAAACTTTTTGGTTTCCTTTTTTATGCTCCTGATCTGTTCTCCCCCTTATCCCTTCTATCTCCCTTCCTAATCTTAGAAAAATTTCTTAAGGCACAGTCCTAGGGTGCAGTCCTATGCATGATTAGCCAGAAAAAATGTCCTATAACTCCCAGCATGCCCCAGCCAGCATGGCATGCTGGGAGCTGTAAGGCTTTTTTCTAGGATTGTGCCTTTAATTTGGAACCTAGAGTTTGACTTGCAAGCTCTTGACAACTCAAGGACCTTTCTCCTGTTTGCCAGTTCCCGTTGAGTTGTACAGGCTGGCCATGACCCCATGGCAGCAGGGCAGCCTCCACAGCCTTTTCTTCTTTAATGCTAGCAGTGTTTTCATATCCAGCCAACCAGCATCTCCTTTTGAAACTCTCTGTTTGATTTTTGTTTCCTTTCAAAGCTTGTGATATGGGTCGACCCTCTGGATGGAACCAAAGAATACACTGAAGGTTTGCTCTCTTTTAAAAATATCCGTATATCATTGCGTTGAGTCTTCTCTCTGTTTTACTGAACACAATGCTAAAGCCATCTGGAGTAGTTATGGATGAATGTCACACATCAGTGAAAAACCTTGACAACTGACCATGAAGAGGTCACGGTCACCTGCAAATGTTGTAGCAGATTGGGCTTGGTAATACAATGGAGGGAGTCACTTGGATGCATTTTCTGTGCTGGAAATCATTTGTATAAAGCAGAACCCATTCAGGGTGTCGGGAGAAACAGAGGGGAAGTTTAATCCTCCTTTCCTGGAGCGCAGTGGTCCCAGTCTGAATTGGGGCCAGGTTTGCTTATACTAAAGCAAATCAAAAGCTACCCCTTACCTACACGCTACGCAATTAGCATGATGTATATTTGGCTCTAAACGGTCTCAAGTAGACACTTACACTGAGATGATCGATAACACAAGGGACAAGAGCAGAATTCTAGAACTCTGCATGTATGGGTTGTGCTTTATCTTCTGTATCCCTCCCTTTCCACCTACAACTGTCTATTACCTCTTTCAGGACTTCTTGACCACGTAACAGTTCTTATTGGAATTGCTTATGAAGGAAAAGCCATAGCAGGAGTCATTAACCAACCCTACTATAACTATGAGGTAGGAAATGCCTTCCTTGATTCGCTGAAAAGTATGCAATAATTCATTGCTAGTTTGGGCACTTATTTTCTTTGACCCATATACATATCCCTCTTCTAGCTAGCTGAATCTGTGGGACTAGGCAACTTGTTTAGAGGGAAAGGGCCAACTTATTTCATTCTAAAAACCCCTCGTCAAATGCCCACAACCAATGCTTATCCTGTAACCTTCAGCAGAGTCGTAGCAGATATGGGCATACTTAGCTTTGGGCACCAGACACAATCCTTCAGAATTCCCAGGGAGCTGGAAAAGGGGAGCTTTGTATAATATATATAATGCAAAAATTCTAACCTTGTTTTAACATAATGCACTGCAGTAATGTTCTGCTGGGACAGGACTTGAAGGCAGGACATTTTTCTGGATGTCTTGCAAGGACAACCTCATGTTAATTACAGGAATGTACCTGCCGCCCTTTACTAGTCTAGTGGCCAAAACAGACATGTCTTTTAAATTGGGATCTGGCAGCTATGCCCCCCCTCCACCCCCGTTTTTACTCTAGATTAGCACAGGACACTAGATTAGCACATGCCCCTAGTGTGGTGTGTGTCTGCCTTGGAGGGGCTTTTAAGATCCAGATCAGCCCCCCTGCACCTATTCTAGAATAAAAATAAAAATACATAACTGCTAGATACAGATTTAAGATAATGCCTATATTGGCCTTAGGTTCTAAAAGTTGGGGGCATGTTTTATTTACATTACGAGAACCAACAATGTTGGTTCTGTCCTTGATGGAATATGCACCTGGTAAATATGCATATGAAGTGTGAGTGATGGAACAATAAGGCCAAGGAGCAAGAGGAAAGTTTGAAACATTTAGGAAAGCCAATAAGGATTTTATGTAGCAAAGAAAAAAGATTGATTTGGGCTGCAATCCTATACCCACTTACCTGAGATTAAGCCCTATTGCAATCCTATACCCACTTACCTGAGATTAAGCCCTATTGAACTAAGGGGGGCTTACTTCTGAGTATACATGTATAAAATTGCACTATTTAGAGCCATTGGTGGGATTATGCTTCTCCTTAGGGAATTTATACAAAAGGTAATGTTCTGAGACCCTATACCCATATTTTGCTATATGGGGAAAGTTAAACTCATCCAGGAGCAACTGGGGAATCAGAACACAGAATCCTGAATTCATTTCCTTCCTAATTTATAAAAGACAATCCAGGGGTGGTCCAAGACATTTTGCTGCCTGAGGCAAACTACAATATGGCAACCCTTTCCATTCCATGTACAAAAGCCAACAGGATGGGCAGATGAAACTGTCTTCAACACTGATGATAGGACAGCATCCTTCACTGCATCTGAAGGCAGCAGGCTAGCTTAGGGGTACATGGCAGGCTGCACGGCACATAGGTCTCTCCTCCAACACTTGGCTGCTGCCTCCTCACACCTGCCACCTGAGGCGACAGCTTCACTCTGCCTCATGGTAGGGCTGGCCCTGTACAGTCCCATCTCTTAATGGAACTCTCACTTCAGCAAAAGAAAGAAAGGAAAATTACAGCAAAGCTGTTTTCTTTCAGCAGTATAACTTAAACTGTCATCAGGCTGGCTGGCTGTCTTTTCTTTTCTTTTCTTTTCTTTTCTTTTCTTTCTTTCTTTCTTTCTTTCTTTTTAAAGCCAAAGGCATAGCTGCCATGTTTGGAATGTTTATACCTTTTCTGCAGGCAGGTTCAGATGCGGTCCTAGGCAGGACAATCTGGGGAGTCCTCGGTTTGGGTGCCTTTGGATTTCAGCTGAAAGAGATGCCAGCTGGGAAACATATCATCACCACCACACGGTCACACAGCAGCAAGCTGGTAAATGACTGCATTAGTGCCATGAACCCTGATAGTGTGGTGAGAGTTGGAGGTGCGGGAAATAAGGTATGGAGATCATCTAATTTTAATTTTGGAAATATTTTGATCTTTATGATGAAGGCATCATTTCCAGGAAATGAATATAGGGACTAAACCATGTGTTGCCTCTCTTCCCATTACATGAAGGCTAGAAAGCTTTGTGAGCTCTTTTAACTTCTGATGAAACTTTGGGACATGGCAATCCTTGGTGGAGAAGAGGTCGTTTAGAGCAGCCTTCTCCAACCTGATACCCTCCAGATGGTTTGGACTACAACTCATCTGGATTACTGTAATGTATTATACGTGGGGCTGCCTTTGAAAATGGTCCGGAAACTTCAGGGGGTCCAAAATAGAGCAGTGAGATTATTAAAGGGGACTGGCCAACGTGATCATATTATGCCAGGACTGGCTGCCAGTCCACTTCTGTGCCTGATTCGAAGTGCTGGTATTAACATTCAAACCCTGAACAGCTTGGGGCCAGGTCACTGGAAGAATCGTCTCCTCCCATGTACAACTGCCCAGACCCTAAGACCATCTTTAGTGGTCCTTCTCCGGGACCCTCTGCCAAAGGATGTGAGATGGGTGGCAAATAAGAAGTGGGCTTTTCCTGTTGTGGCACCCCAGTTGTGGAATAAGCTTCCCGGAGAGGCTCGCCTGGTGCCTACATTGTACTCTTTTCGGTGTCAGGTGAAGTCCTTTTTATTTGCCCAAGCATTTTAGTTTTTCAGTTTCTGTATTAAATCTGGCACTTTTAAATCTTGGGACTGCCACTAGGTTCTATTTGGTTATTTTATTTTATACTGTAGTTTTAAACTTTTATATTGTATTTTATCGTGTTGTATTTTATGGTTTTAATTGCAGTGAACTACCCAAAGAGCATGAGCTATTGGGTGGGATAGAAATGTAACATTTAAATAATTTTTTTAAAAAACCTCCCAAGCTTCCTGACCATTGGCTGTGCTGGCTGGATCTGATGGGAGTTGTGGTTCAGAACATCTGGAGGGCACCAGGTTGGGGAAGGCTGCTTTAGAGAGTGACCTTGGAAATGGACTCATACTGCCCCTAAGGATGCTTGTTAGGGGCCTTCGAGAATGGGAGATGTGGAAGAAGGGTCCATAAAAATAACAACCCCGTTATGACTCAGTTATAGGGTCCCATCCCCACACCCAAGTGATGCAGCTGTGGCTTTCTTAGGCAAGCAAATTCAACTTGGCTAACCCATCAGGAATTCCCTGCTTTTACCCACTCTTCCTGAATCTCATATCTCCTGTAAAATGGTCACCATGTAAAAATGGCAGATGAAAGTTGTGTACAAGTTTGTTGCTACACACACACTGGAGCAGTAAAAAAAAAAAAGGTATGTATTAGTGACCTATAACTGATCACTATATAGCCCCCGTCATTGTAAAGGTTTGTTGTGATTGTTTCTGAAGACATTGCATGTAGCCTATGATGCGACTGTGACTTCTTTTTTTGTATCAGATCATTCAACTTATAGAAGGCAAGGCTTCTGCTTATGTATTTGCCAGCCCTGGGTGCAAGAAGTGGGATACCTGTGCGCCAGAGGCTATTTTGCATGCAGTAGGAGGTGAGTGAACTGCTCCATCAGAAGAACTGAAATAATAACATTTGCAAATGCTGCTCTGCTTAAGGGAATAGGTCGTCCATGATGTTAACTAAGAAATTAATATTTTCCTTTATGTAGTATTTTTTCATGCAACCCACTACGCATTCAAGTATATCCGCTGTTTGCATTTACTTGTTATTTTCCAGCTGTAGGCTGTTCTATGTTAGTTTTCTTTTTTAATAGGATGATTGCTTAAAACTTACATCCCGTTTTAAATTGTAATGGTTTTATCATGTTTTTTTTATAGAACATGTGTATGTTATCTATGCTATATTTTAAAATATAATTTCATGGTTGGTGTTCATGTCAAGAAAGTGCATGCAGATTCTAAATTTTCAGGTAAAATAAATAAGCAAGTAAAGAGGCAAAACCTGGTCTACGTGCTATTACAAACATTTCAGTGCTTCCGAGAGTTGGTTGAAATGTTTGGTCAAATCAGTTGCATACCCAGGTGACTCTTAATTCTCCAGCTCATCCAATATTGCTTTGTTGGACAAAATAAAGAGCCAGACCTACGTGCTAACTTTTTTTATTATGGCCCATTGAGTTTCCTTGATATTAGTCTGTCCTGACATAGAACTAATGTGTGTGCTTTCCCATTGTGCTAAAATGGGTTATATTGTAAGCAAATTCAAATTTAGGTAATCAAGATTTGGAAAGGGATAGGTCAGTTCCTTGAACCATTATTTGACATATTTTTCCTTTCATAGAAATACAGCTGCTGTGTATAAAGGTGAATACCTTGTTTTTCTTTTTTCTCCCTCCCTCCCACCATTTTTTCCCCAGGCAAGCTCACTGATATCCATGGGAATTTCTTTCATTATAACAAGGAGGTCAAGCATATGAATTCAGGAGGTGTCCTTGCTGCCTTGAAGAACCATGACTATTATGCCAGTCGAGTTCCTGAGACCGTCAAGCAAGCCCTTGTGCCTTAAAATACAAAAGACGGTGCATTCCACTTGGTTGGGAAGGAGTTTGAAGATAGTATATTATTCTTAGCTGGAATTGGTAATGGTTTATGGAATTGGGTGACGGTGTCATTCTGCCACAGAGCTGAGGCTGCAATCCTATACACATTTTCCAGGGAATAAGTCCCACTGAATGCAGTCAGGCTTACTTCTGATGAGACATGCATAGGATTGCACTGTTAGTGATTTGTCCTTGTTTTTTTAGATTGATGTACAGTAGTTCACTGGTTCAGGTGAGGATGTGTTTTTCAGGTGGAATAGTTAACTCCTTTAAATAGCAAAGATCTAAAAAAAAAAGAAAAAGTCTTGCCCCATGTATATGTGTAGTATTTTTATTCCATGCTTATTCCTATTGAATAATTAAAACTTTGTCCAGTCTAATTTCCCTGTTAACCTGAGGAAGGGCACAAAAGCTGAATTTAAACCTCTGTTATCTTTAACAGTACAAAATGAGTAACCTTTGTCATAGGTCCCCTTCAGATGGGGATCATGTGAAAGGGGCATAACATAGTGACCAGGAAGTACAGTTGTGCTGCAGGCTCCACCATTTATAAGTAGACATCTGGGGGCTGGACCAGTAGCCTGCCTATCATGTGACGAGTCCTGCTCTTCATGTGATGCTTTCTTTGGATGATTCATATGTGAAGGAATTTACAGATCCCTTTCAGCTTTTCTACACTGAAAACACATAGTGGTGCTGTTCACATGTAACGGCAATCCATTGGTTTAAAAAGAAGCATCTGCTTCTTCTGCTTTTACTCAACAACCCACGATTGGGCCCTGCTGTGTGTGACCTTGGAACCCAGAGTGCTGGGTTGTTTAGGAGCTAAACAACCCGGAAGTTGTCCCAACAACAAACCATTGGTTAGCCGCCGGGTTGTTTAGCCCCTAGATAACCCAGCAGTCTGAGTTCAGACGTGATGCTCAGCAAGAGCCAATATGTGGGTTGCTGAGTAAAAGCTGGAGAAATGGATGAGCTGTAGGCAGCACACCTGCTCTCTTCTATTCGTGCATGACAACCCAACGTTTTTAAAGCCGATGGCTTGTTATGTGTGAACCAGGACGTTGTGTCTTGAGTTGGTTAAATGTAGTTGAGAATAACAGTATAATTCCTGGTTCTTACTTTGGTCAACTTTCTGTACATGAAAGTTTGGGTAGGTTGGTTGAGCAAAGGTTTAGAGCAGCCTTCCCCAACCTGGTGCCCTCCAGATGTTTTGGACTTCAACTCATCTGCCCCAGCCAACATGAGAAATGGTTAGAGATGCTTGGAACTGTAGTCCAAAATATCTCGAGGGCACCAAGTTGGGGAAGGCTGGTTTAGAGTCAATTCTCATGGCCTGGTTAGGACTTAAACCTGAACAAGTGATGAGTTCTCTAGTCCTCTCTCCTTCCCCTCTTTTCTTTCTGCCTTTCTTTCTTTCATACATTCAGACTTCCTAGTTTGTTAAACCACACTTTCCAGCCTGAATCTGGAAACTGATGTTTTGAACTGAGAAACTGGATTGATCCTGGTTTGCCATTCTGTTTTTTTAGGAAGCTCTTAGCTTAAGCCATAGTGTCCAGGTTCACAAGTCATGGGAAGGTGTGGTTTAATATAACAGGTCTCCTCTCAAGCTGGGCATTTAAAAGGTAGAGGGAAGGGGAAGGAGCACTCAGTCACTTGTTCTCACTTCATCAGACCACATCTGAAACAGGCCACTATTTGCCCTAACTTTGCCAGACTGTGGTTATGGTTACCACAGTAAGATCCTTTGCACGATATATAGCTATGGAACACTTTCCTATATGAATGTAGATTGCTTCTTTTGTACAATAGTATTGAAATTATGTGGATCTCCCTTTGTTTCAAAACAATTCTCTTGTAATAAAACCAAGCCAAACCAAGTAAAATTCCTCTTCATTTGTCTGCGCTCCGGAAGGCATTCTGTATATATTTAATTTCTGTTCAGAATAGAATCCTTATGCATTTTTAAAAGAACTCATTTCAGAAAATGTTACGTTTTTATTAATCTCAACATCAGAATGTTTTTATTTATTAAAAATATTTCTAAGCTGCCTTCATCCAAATGGATTCCAGGGTGGTGTACAAAGGCAGGAACAGAATTTATCATGCTAATCTAAATACATTATAATACAATAAAACAATAATAATGATTAGAACAAGCAACAGACAGATAAAACTATTTGTAAAACTACAGAGTGTGCTGAGGCAACATTACCATTTAAAATGCCTTGGCAAATAAAAAAAGGCTTAACCTGGTGCCCAAAAGACTTCTTCTGAGAGGGTGTTCCGAAGTTGTGTTGCGACCACAGAAAAGGCCCTCTGTTTTGTAGATAAGGGAGACACTCATCTAAGAGGGAGCCTCTGTAGAAGATCTTAAGGTACAGGCAGGCTGGTGTGGGGAGAGGTGCTCCTTCAGGTATCAGATCACAAGCTGTTTAGGGCTTTAAAGGTAAATATTGGCCCTTCGAATTGGGCCCAGAAGCAATAGGCAACCAGTGCAGTACTTTTAAAACTGATATGATATGAACAAACCTGGCTCACTAGTTAGACTTCAGGTGGCTGAATTGTGCACTTAATTGAAGCTTCCAAGTCTTCTTCAAGGACAACTCTGTGCATTATGGTAATCCAACCAGGTTACCAAAGTGTAGATCACCATGGTTGGACTGTCCTTAGAAACATAGGAAGCTGCCTAATACTGAGTCAGACCTTGGTCTGTCTAACCCAGTATTGGGGATATTGACTGGCAGCTGGGTTTCAGACAGGATTTTTTCAGCCCTACCTGGAGAAGCCAGGGATTGAACCTGGGACCTTCTGCCTGCAAAGCATGTGCTCTGTCACTGAGCCATCACCCATTCCTGTCCAGAGATGGCCACAGCTGGTGAACTAGCAAAAGCTGGTAAAAGGTATTCTACACTACCAAGGGTGCCTGGGCCTCCAGTGACAAAGCTGGATCAAAGACTCCCCACCACAGCCACAAGTTGCAAATCTGCTCCTTATGGGAGAGTGCAAAGGCGCTTGTGCAGCCTCCCCTGAGTCGGATGACAAAGAGAAATAGAGTTGTGCGTCATCAGCATACTGATGACAATTCACTTCAAATCCCTGGATCACCTCCCTCAGTGGCTTCATATAGATATTTAAAAGCATGCATGCGTGTGTGTATGTATGAATGATATTAATACTTCGCCATTTAGGTGTTCACAGCTTAACTAAAATATTTTTCCTAAATAAAATGTAAAAACTGAGATTTGTGACGATAGCTACACTTATGGCAAGCTAGAAAATGCTTAGTAATTATATCATTTTTGTTAGTTATAATTCTCAAGTAAAAGGCCTGCTTCTCACAATAGAACATAAAGAGGCAAAGCTAGTTCTACACTGTTCCATTTCAGACTGTAGTTGGGGCTGAATCATCATAAACTGATAAAGTGAGTGTGTGGGCAACGAAGATTCTCCTATACTATCCTGTGTTCCATCACCCTCTGTTTTTCTTTTATTTGTTTATTCATTCATGCAAGCATTTTTATTCTGCTCCTCAGTCAAAAGGCACTCAGAGCAGCTTATAAGAATCAATCATTAGACAGTCCTTGCCCTCAGGCCTAAAAAAGCATGATGGTGATGCTTGATTCTGTTGTCCAAATGGATGGGATAAATCAGTTGAATTTGGGCTTGCACGGCATCTATTGCTCATCTGAGCTGGTCTGTGTCAGCCTGTTCCCCTTTTCTTTCTTCTCTTCTGCAGTTTCTCTTATTTTGAGTTCAAGCCGAATCTGTCTCTTCCCTCTTCCCCCATCCCCTCAGCGCAAGACGTTTCCTCAGATGCCCTTCTGGTGGCAGTTTGGGAAGGGATAGACTACCACTGGTATCTAGATGGTGGCAGCTTACCAAGTTATCTACCAAGAGCGCTCGTTCATTTTATTACAGGCAAATATTTTGTTCTACCAGCTGAGAATAACACTTCAAGCCATCTACCAAAGTGGCCTCTAGTCTACAAAAGCTTGTACCACAATATAGTAGCTTTCCCAGTGCCATAGGATTCTCTGCTGTTTCTTCAGGAGTATTAGTACTCAAGTCTTTTCTAGGTCACGGATTGGACCCTGGGCCAAACTATACATTATGTAGGAAGCCCAGTCACTGATCTGTTGTCATCTTTTTCTTTCATTAAAAGCAGTCGGAGGGAACAGTTTGGATCAGGGTTGCTTGCATTGTGATCTTGAATATGTGTACATAAGGTACACATAAGGTGCAGTTGAGCAGGCTTGGGGGTCATTTAAATTGTAGTATATTGTTTTAGGGCACAATCTTATTGCCTGTGCCCTTGATGATCGTAAGTCCTTGAACTCAGAGGCTTACAGTCATCCTATGCAGGACAGGAGGACTGGTGGAGGCGATCTTCACCTCCCTGTCCTCCTGCCCTGCATTTTTCACTAGACTGGCTTGTTTGCCCCTCTAGCGAAGGAGTTTCGGGTGGGAAGGAGGAGCTGGAAGAGGCTCAGGATAGCTTGTATCCTGGCCTCTCCAGTCTCCTCCCACCAAAAAGGACCTTTTTCCCCCTGTCTGAGGCAGTGTCTGACTTCAGAGGCCAACCAGTGCAGTTCTTTCTGTGCTGGCTGCAAGGGACAGATCTCCGACTCCCTGTTCTGAGGTCGGAGCGTTGTTTCCAACCTTGGAGGGGGGACTCCGAACAATCCCATGGTCCTGCAGACACTGCCTGGGGGCCATAGGACTGCTCCCTCCATGTTTTAATGGTATTTTGGTTAGTATTTTTATATTTTTTAATTACATATTGAACATTCCATAACAGAGTGGTGATGAGGTAATGTATCTAAAAGAATGGGAAAGTGAAGAGTATCAGCTCTTAGCCCTTGTAATTGGCTGGAAGTCCAGCTAAATAAAAATATAATTGAAACAATGATAGTGATGCCATACAAAGGATCAGTGATATGAATCTGGGAAGGACTAGCTATTACTAGGAAATGCAAAACAGCCACTCTCACAACCATGTGCCTGCAGACAGTGGGTGGAACTGGCCCTTTTCTGACAGGCACTTCTGAAGTGGGAAGTGCCTCTGCTTCCGGTCGCTTCAGGACCATTTCATAGATGTAAACCCAGGGTTGCCACCATGTCTGCACTCAAGAAAGGGGTACAGTCAGTCACAGCTGCTTGATGAATATACTCCTTGGATTATTGTTGTTCAGTCGTTAAGCCATGTCCGACTCTTCGTGCCCCTGTGGACCATAGCACGCCAGGCCTTCCTGTCCTCCGCTGTCTCCCGGAGCGTGCTCAAGTCCATGTTCATTGCATCGGTGATGCTATCTAGTCATCTCATCCTCTGCCGCCCCCTTCTCCTTTTGCCCTCAGTCTTTCCCAGCATCAGGGTCTTTTCCAGGGAGTTTTCTCTTCGCATTAGGTGGCCAAAATATTTGCGCTTCAGCTTCAGTATCTGTCCTTCCAATGAGCAGTCAGGGTTGATTTCCTTTAGGATGGACTGATTTGACCTCCTTGCAGTCCAGGGGACTCGTAGGAGTCTTCTCCAGCACCACAGTTCAAAAGCATCTTCCTTATAGTCCAGCTCTCACAGCCATACGTTACTACTGGGAAAACCATAGCTTTGATTATGCAGACCTTTGTCGGCAAGGTGATGTCTCTGCTTCTTACTATGCTGTCTAGGTTTGCCATAGCTTTCCTCCCAAGGAGCAAGCGTCTTTTAATTTCATGGCTGGGTGATCTTGGAGCCCAAGAAAATAAAATCTGTCACTACTTCCATTTCTTCCCCTTCTATATGCCAGGAAGTGATGGGGCCAGATGCCATGATCTTAGTTTTCTTAATGTTGAGTTTCAAACCAGCTTTTGCACTCTCCTCTTTCACCCTCAACAAGAGGCCCTTTAGATCCTCTTCGCTTTCTGCCATTAGGGTGGTATCGTCTGCGTATCTGAGGTTGTTGATAATTCTCCCGGCAATCTTAATTCCGACCTGTGATTCATCCAAGCCGGCGTTTCTCATGATGTACTCTGCATATAAGTTAAATAAGCAGGGCGACAATATGCAGCCTTGTCGTACTCCTTTCCCAATTTTGAACCAATCGGTTGTTCCATATCTGGTTCTTACTGTTGCTCCTTGACCCTCGTACGGGTTTCTCAGGAGACAGGTAAGGTGGTCTGGTACTCCCATCACTTTAAGAATTTGCCACAGTTTGTTGTGATCCACACAATCAAAGGCTTTAGCGTAGTCAATGAAGCAGAAATAGATGTTTTTCTGGAATTCTCTTGCTTTCTCCATGATCCAGCAAATGTTGGTGATTTGATCTCTAGTTCCTCTGCCTCTTCGAAACCCAGCTTGTACTTCCGGTAGTTCTTGGTTCACATACCGCTGAAGCCTAGCTTGTAGGATTTTGAGCATAACCTTGCTGGCATGTGAAATGAGCGCAATTGTACAATAGTTTGAACACTTTGGCATTGCCCTTCTTTGGAACTGGAATGTAAACTGACCTTTTCCAGTCTTGTGACCACTGTTGAGTGTTCCAAATTTGTTGGCATATTGAGTGCAGCACTTTAACAGCATAATCTTTTAGGATTTTAAATAGCTCAGCTGGAAGACTGTCATCTCCGCTAGCTTTGTTGTTAGTAATGCTTCCTAAGGCCCACTTGACTTCACTCTCAAGGATGTCCGGCTCAAGTTCAGTGACCGCACTATCAGGGACATTAAGATCATTTTTGTATAGTTCTTCTGTGTATTCTTTCCACCTCTTCTTAATCTCATCTGCTTCTGTTAGGTCCCTGCCTTCTTTGTCCTTTATCATGCCCGTCTTTGCACAAAACGTTCCCTTGAGATCTCTGATTTTCTTGAAGAGATCTCTAGTCTTTCCCATTCTGTTGTTTTCCTCGATTTCTTTGCATTGTTCATTTAAGAAGGCCTTCTGGTCTCTCCCTGCTATTCTCTGGAACTCTGCATTCAGTTGGATATATCTTCCCCTTTCTCCCTTGCTTTTCGCTTCCCTTCTTTCCTTAGCTACTTGTGAAGCCTCCTCAGACAGCCACTTTGCTTTCTTGCATGTCTTTTTCTGTGGGATGGATTGAGTTGCTGCCTCCTGAACAGTGTTACGGACCTCCGTCCACAGTTCCTCAGGCACTCTGTCTATCAAGTCTAATCCCTGAAATCTATTCCTCACCTCCACTGTATATTCATAAGGGATATGATTTAGGTTATACCTGAACGGTTTAGTGGTTTTCCCTACGTTCTTCAATTTAAGCCAACATTTGGCAGCAAGAAGCTCATGATCTGAGCCACAGTCAGCTCCAGGTCTTGTTTTGACTGACTGTATAGAGCTTCTCCATCTTTGGCTGCAAAGGACATAATCAATCTGGTTTCGATATTGACCATCTGGTGATGTCCATGTGTAGAGTCACCTCTTGTGCTGTTGGAAAAGAGTGTTTGCTATGATCAGCGTGTTCTCTTGGCAAAACTCCATTAGCCTTTGTCCTGCTTCATTTTGTACACCAAGGCCATGCTTGCCTGCTATCCCAGTGATTTCTTGACTTCCTACTTTGGCATTCCAATCCCCTATGATGAAAAGGACATATTTTTTGGGTGTTAGTTCTAGAAGGTGTTGTAGGTCTTCATAGAACTGATCAACCTCAGCTTCTTCGGCATCAGTGGTTGGGGCATAGACTTGAATTACCGTGATGTTGAATGGTTTGTCTCGGATTCGTACTGAGATAATTCTGTCGTTTTTGAGATGGTACCCCAGCTTTTCCCACCCTTTTGTTGACTATGAGTGCTACTCCATTTCTTCTAAGGGATTCTTGCCCACAGTAGTAGGTATAATGGTCACCTGAATTAAATTCGTTCATACCTGTCCATTTTAGTTCGCTGATTCCCAAGATGTCGATGTTCAATCTTGCCATCTCATGTTTGACCACCTCCAGCTTACCTTGATTCATTGATCTTACATTCCAGGTTCCTAAACAATATTGTTCTTTACAGCATCGGATTTTCTTTTCACCACCGGACACATCCACTGCTGAGTGTCCTTTCGGGTTTGGCCCAGCCGCTTCACTCTTTCTGGCACTACTTGGAAATACTCTCTGCTCTCCCCCAGTAGTATATTGGACACCTTCCAACCTGAGGGTCTCATCTTCCAGCGTCATCTCTTTTAGCCTTGTGATACGTTCCATGGGGTTTTCTTGGCAAGAATATTGAGTGGGTTGCTATTTCCTTCTCCAGAGGACCACATTTTGTCAGAACTCTCTGCCATGACCTGTCTGTCTTGGGTGGCCCTGCACAGCATAGCTTATGGCTTCACTGAGTTACGCAAGCCCCTTCGCCACAACAAGGCAGTGATCCATGAAGGGGACTCCTTGGATACATACTTACAAACCCGTGCTTGTCACATTTGTTGTTTATTTGCTCAGTTGCTTCCGAGCCTTCGTGACTTCATGGACCAGCCCACGCCAGACCTTCCTGTCAGCCGTCGCCACCCCCAGCTACCCCAAGGTTGAGTCCGTCACCTCCAGAATATCATCCATCCATCTTGCCCTTGGTTGGCCCCTCTTCCTTTTGCCTTCCACTTTCCCTAGCACCAGCATCTTCTCCAGGGCGTCCTGTCTTCTCATTATGTGGCCAAAGTACTTCAGTTTCGCCTTTAATATCATCCCCTCAAGTGAGTAGTCTGGCTTTATTTCCTGGAGTACGGACTGGTTTGATCTTCTTGCAGGCCCAGGCACTCTCAGAATTTTCCTCCAACACCACAGTTCAAAAGCATCTATCTTCCTTCGCTCTGCCTTCCTTATGGTCCAGCTCTTGCAGCCATAGGTTACTACGGGGAATACCATTGCTTTCACTATGCGGACCTTTGTTGTCAGTGTGATGTGTCTGCTCTTCACTATTTGATCAAGATTTGTCATTGCTCTCCTCCCAAGAAGTAAACATCTTCTGATTTCCTGGCTACAGTCAGCACCTGCAGGGATCTTTGCACCTAGAAAGACAAAGTCTGTCACTGCCTCCATGTTTTCTCCCTCTATTTGCCAGTTATCAATCAAGCTGGTTGCCATAATCTTGGTTTTTTTGAGGTTTAACTGCCACCCAGCTTTTGCACTTTCTTCTTTCACCTTCATCATGAGGTTCCTCAGCTCCTCCTCGCTTTCAGCCATCAAAGTGGTATCATCTGCATATCTGAGATTGTTAACGTTTCTTCCAGCGATTTTAACTCCAGCCTTGGATCCATCAAGCCCAGCACGTCGCATGATGTGTTCTGCGTACTGGTTGAATAGGTAGGGTGAGAGTATACAACCCTGCTGTCCTCCTTTCCCAATCTTAAACCAGTCCGCTGTTCCGTGGTCTGTTCTTACCGTTACTACTTGGCCGTTATACAGATTCCTCAGGACGCAGACAAGATGATTTGGTATCCTCATACCATCAAGAACTTGCCACAATTTGTTATGATCCACACAGTCAAAGGCTTTAGAATAGTCAATAAAACAGAAATAGATGTTTTTCTGAAACTCCCTGGCTTTCTCCATTATCCAGCGGATATTGGCAATTTGGTCTCTAGTTCCTCTGCCTTTTCTAAACCCAGCTTGTACATCTGGCAATTCTCATTCCATGAATTGCTGGAGTCTACCTTGCAAGATCTTGAGCATTACCTTACTGGCATGTGAAATAAGTGCCACCGTTCGATAGTTTGAACATTCTTTAGTGTTTCCTTTTGGTCTGGGGATATAAGTTGATTTTTTCCAATCTGGTGGCCATTCTTGTGTTTTCCAGATTTGCTGGCATATGGCATGCATCACCTTGACAGCATCATCTTGCAAGATTTTAAACAGTTCAGCTGAGATCCAGTCGTCTCCTGCTGCCTTGTTATTAGCAATGCTTCTTAAGGCCCATTCAAACTCACTCTTCAGGATGTCTGGCTCTAACTCAATGACTATACCATCAAATCTATCCCCGATGTTGTTATCCTTCCTATACAGATCTTCCGTATATTCTTGCTACCGTTTCTTGCTCTCTTCTGCTTCTGTTAGGTCCTTGCCATCTTTGTTTTTGATCATACCCATTTTTGCCTGGAATTTACCTCCGATGTTTCTAATTTTCTGGAAGAGGTCTCTTGTCCTTCCTATTCTATTATCTTCTTCCAGTTCTGTGCATTGCTTGTTTAAAAATAATTCCTTATCTCTTCTGGCTAACCCCTGGAATTTTGCATGTAATTGGGCATATCTCCCCCTTTCACTGTTGCCTTTTGCTTTCCTTCTTTCTTGGGCTACTTCCAGTGTCTCAGCAGACAGTCTTGCATTCTTGGTTTTCTTTTTCATTGGGACATTTTTTGTTGCCGCCTCCTGGTGTCCACCTTTAGAAACAAATATAATGATGTGTGAAATGACATCCTTCACATAAACCCACAGGTGGGCAACTTGTAGTCCTACAGATGTTTTGGCCTAAAGCTTTCATTGCCCCTTGACAGCTTAGTCAATGGTGTGGGATGAGGGGAGTCGCTCGCTAAAAAAAGCATCTGGAGGGCAACAGGTTGCCCACCACAACACAAGTGGTTCCCAACCAGGGCCGGCACTTCCATTAGGCAAATTGAGGTGGTTGCTTCAAGCAGCAGCTACTGTGAGGTGGCAGCAAAGTGTTAGACAGATGTGTGTGCCGCAGGGCCTGACTTGTGCCCCCTAATGTGGTCTGTTGCTTTCAGGTGTGGAGGAACATGCTGTCCCATCACGAATGTCAAAAAAAGATTCAACTGTCTGTCCAGCTGGGTTTTGTAAAAGTAATGGGGGCGCCCCCGTATTCTTCACCTCAGGCAGCAAAATGTCTTAGCCTGGCCCCATTCCCAAGCTTGGGTCCCCAGATGTTGGTCCACAATTCCCATCATCCCTGATCATTGGCCATGCCAGCTAGGGGTGAAGCGAGTTGTAGGCCAACACCATCAGGGGATCCAGGGATGCGAACCGCTGCACTCGAGGATACAGAGCTGTGGTTCCCTGAAGGATGCGTGCGGCGGACAGGCGAAGAGTAACTAAGGGTGCAATCATCTTTAGACAGAAAAAAGGTCCTACAACTCCCAGCATTCCTCAGCCAGCCGCGGCTGGCTGGGGAATGCTGGCAGTTGTAGGACTTTTGTTCTGTCTAAACAGGCAGAGGATTGCGCCCTTAGAAATTGGGGGTGTGCCGTCGTGTGAGGGCGGCCAAGCCTTGTGAGCAAGCTGGAGCCGGAGGAGGCGGCGCCGAGGCGGGAGCAGAGGCTGGCCGGCCGAAGGGGCGGGCTGTGCTCCGCCTCCCAGTGAGCCGCCGCCGCCGCCGCCGCCGCGCAGTGTTCCCGCCCCGTTCTTCTGCCTGCCGCTGTCCGCCGCCGGAATGGCGCTGAGCTTGTCGGTGAACCCCGGGGACCTCCCTCTCGGTAAGGACGGCCCGCTTCGCCTGCCGGGCTGCCCTCAACGCAGACGGGGGCCACTCGATATGCCCCCCGGCGTCCTCCCCGCCCCGCGCCCCGCTTCCCCAGGGCCAGGTGAAGCGGGGCGTGTTGCTGCCATGTTGCATCAGGCTGTGCGCGCGCGAAGCGCTTGGCTGGCGGCTCATCCCTAGCAAGCGGCCAAGGGGATATCTCGGGAGGGGGCTGAGGGGGCGGAACACGCGCCTCACACTCGCCCCAAGGAGTTTCTGCGTCGGGGAGGACGAGGCTGACGAAGGGACGACGGACAGAAAGGGGTTGGTGGAAGGAGGCCGAGGAAGGGCTTTAGAGGGGAGGTAGGTTAAGAGACGCGGGTCAGGAGAGGCAGACGTGACAGCGGGACGACAGACAGGCAAGGAAGAGGACGGGATGGGCCGGGGGGGGGGCGGCTGTGGGCTGAGAGGAGTTGACACGTGGCGCGGATGGTGGGGAGGCGCAGAGGTTGACATGTAGGGTGTGTGTAGGCCGCAAGCATCTGTCACTGCCCTGTCTGTAGTCTCTGGATTAGTGATCTCTTAACCCCCTTTAATCACCCTGCCCAATTACAAGCAGGGTCGAACAGCATATAGGTAAAGATTTTGTCCACCTAAGGAATGAATGAAGTGTGGGTTCTGATCTGTAATAGTGAGTGTGGGGCCAAGGGTGATAGTTACCCTAGATTAATTATGGCAGGACATAAGGGTGCTCACATGTTTGTATGCAGTCTTTCGATCTTTTTCATTTAGGCACACGCACCACTCCCTGATCTTTCCCACCCAAGACTTTGTCAGTCACTCCTAAATAGATAATGCTTCTCCTTCTACCATTTAGCCTCATCTGTTTGTTAATTTTATGTATAGATAGGTCAAGATTTCTGGGTTTTAAAGTGAATCTCAGGATTTCAGGCCTAGCTTGTTGTTGTTGAGCATATGGCATTGTACATGATGTATCCCTCATAAGTTGCTGAAGATGTCCATGTTAATTGAAGCTTTAACTTTGTGGACTCCTCATCTTTTAGCTTTGAGATTAAGGCTGCAGTCCTACATGGCACTTACTTGGAACTAAGTCCCATTGAACTCAGTAGGAATTCTGAACTGACAGGCATAGGATTACACTGTAGGCCATCTTTCCCCTACCCCACATCCACGAATACACATTGTAATGATATTATGTGTATATATATTGAAGCAGAGTAAGTACCGCAGGAGAAGGGTTGACACAGTGTGAGAAAAATGTAAATTGTATACATTCTGGGAAGTTACAAAAGTGTTGATGGGTAGCATATATTAAAATATTTGTTTTACATGACACAATGTTCTTTTAGGGAAAGCTTTAAAGACTTTGTCCATACTGAATTGGGACTGTTTTGACATAGTGGTAGGGTGTAGCTCAGGAGGATTTATGCCCAGTCATGAGGTTTCTGTATAGTAATTACAGCTTGTCATCCTGTTTCTAAAAGCAGCTGTATTGTACACTGAAATAAATAGTCTGGACTTGCCTGCAGTAATACTCCTCAGTCACTGAAAATGTTGAATTTGCAGTACTGTGTACCATAAATATTTTCCAAAAATGGTGCAAACTATCAATTGAGCAGTGGAATGTTCTCTGGTAATAGAACATTATGACTTGAGTTCACATACGCATGCATGTATGCAGAAATACAAAAATTTTGTTAATATGCAGCTGGTGTATAATATGTTTGTGGGAACTCTGTTTTCACATTGGGATTTAATTTCCTGTCAAATTCTGCTCCTGTCATAGTACAAACCTTTCATTTTGTGCTTTCATATTAACTTAGTACTTTACTGTACAATCCTATACATGCCTACTCAGTAGTAAGCCCTACTGAGTTCACTGGGATTTATTTCTGAGTAGATGTGAATAGAATTGTGGTTAGAAACAAAATATTTATAGATCTCGACTTCTGAGGACTTGATTATACAGTCAAGATGGAAAGGTTTTATCTCAGGGTTGCCATGGAAACAGGGCACCTTTTGAATTTCAGAAAGGCAATATTTATGGATTAGGCTAACTGTTACATAGACAAAAGAAGATGCTGATATTTATACAGTAGACTTTGGAAACATAAACCATTCATTCAGTGAGTTGCCTTGCTAACCTAGCTTGTCCCCCAAAGTATTTAATATTAATTAAGGTTTAAATTTAACTACATCTACGGAGTGAATATACATAATTAACTGAAAGCTGATTGTTGTTCCTAGTAGTCAGTAGTAATATGAGTTTACCTGAACTACTCATTGTGCTGTTGAAGTTTTTTTTTTAAGTACAGATCATAATTCTTTAAACCCTCCACTTATGTTAACTGGAATGCTGTCAAATGTAAAAGATTAGTTTGAAATCTGTTTATACAATCTTTACCCCTATATGTGAATGGGACACATTTGTTTTCGTAGTTTTAATAATTGCCATAAGTATCTGTCCTGTTTAGACAGACTTCTCTGCGTTTTTGGAAGTTTGGAGATTAAAAAATGCTTGAAGTGTTAAGGCATGATTCAGCCAAAGTGAATCACCTTTTTGGTTTCATTGATTTAGGCATAACTCTGTCCTGTGGAGATCAGTGGGACTTAAAGATGGTTAAGATTTAGCTGGATCATGGCTTTAGTATTATGTTGTTGTGCAGCACTATAAATTTTACAGTAGTTCTTGGCAGTGAATTTAGAGCTAGTTCCTGCTGAGGTTACAGCAGAAGTTTATTCTAGGTTTTAGCCCTTCTCTTCAGCACTAATTGCATCCAGGAAAAAGATGCCAATGAATTTATACGGGATTGAACTGATTTCTTTCTCGAGTTTATTGGCCTTCAGGTGATGGAGAAAATGCTGTGAGGTTGGTTTTCTTTTAAACAATGACTATGAAGTATTTTGTCTTTTAATCAAAAAATATTGTATTTTAGGAGCCTTGCTGACTGCAGAACATGTGAAGAATTATGTTAAAATTTCAGTTGAAGAAGGCAAAGAGACCATACTACGGGTATCTGAGTAAGTGCCTTATATCTCTGCCATCAGTACTTTTAAAAGCCAATTGATATAATATTGGTGCTGTTAAGAGGAGAGCAGAATAATACTGAGTTAATGATCACATGTAGAATAGATAACTGTTCAGGGCACAACTCTTATCGAATTGACCCCCACTAGATGGGAGTCTCTGATCGCAGAGGCTTCCAAGATTCCTGTACCCTGCCAAGCCTGACAGGGCAGAAGGAGTGACGGAAGTGATTTTCGCCTCTCCATCCTTCTTTTTTAATATTTTCCTTTAGACATTCCTCCTCTAGCCCATCTAGAGGAGGCGTGTCGCTGGAGGTGCGGCCACAGCCATAGAGGCCATTGGATTTTGCGGATACCGACTTCTCCCTTCCCCGCTCACCCAAACGCCGCCTTTTTGACCTCTACAATGTCATCCAAGGTTGCCTTTCCAACCTTGGAAAGCAGTCACCGCAATTCTTTCTGTGGTGATTGTGAGGGGAAGGGAGAAGGAATTGGATAAAATCCTGTGTCCCTGGAACATTCTCCCAAGCACCATAGGATTGTACCCTTAATCATTTTATGTTTTGACTCTTGTTTGCTTTCTTCTGTATTCCATACTTTATGATACATATATATTTGGACATACTCTCATCATTTTTTTTATTGCTAATTTTCCTGTAAAGACTCATGATTATACATTTTTTAGACATTTGGCAAACTTCATTCCTGCTCTTGAGACATAACTGTTGAACAGACTTTGGAGTGGGAAGTTGTAGCATCTTTCTAGGTTCTCTGTTATCTTTGACCAGTGAGCTATGTAATACTTGCCTGGTGGACTGACATGGATTTTGTTGCTGTGTGGGCAGTTTTCTGCGGACCTGTGTATCCACTGAGTCATTCTTTTCCTCTCCCACCTCTCCTATTCTTTGATGATTCTTAAGGTGGATTGGGAAATGGGTGTTGACTAGAATTTCCTGCTACAGGTGACTGGCACTCTTCTGCTATACTAATCACTTGTTAGTAGCTGTTGAACAATGTGAACAGGCAGTAGACTAAAAGGAAGTATGCTGTATTGATCCTTTCTATTATGAAATAATTTTACAAATCTTTTGATTAGGAAAGTTAACATGTCAGCACGACCTCATTTTGGATAAGTGGGTTATGATTCCTTTGTAGAAGTGTAAGAGGATGTATGAGATGTGGCAAGTTGTGAGTTTGGCTAACGAAAAACCAAGACTTCATTACATTTGTGCCTGACATATATATGTAGCTCATCTTCAGCACATAGGAGAATTATAAAGAAAAAAAATGAATTGATTTCCAAGGTCTGTGGCCCTTAGAACTCCTTTTGGTGTGCACAAGGTTTTGTGTACATGCAGCAAAGTTTTGATATTTTTCTTGACAATTGGCACTGCAGTCCTGTATACTGCATCTCAAATCCCGCCCCCCCGCAGGAAGAGGTCAGAAAAAAGTCACTACAGACCAGGCTTGACTCTGTGTGTGTGTGTGTGTGTGTGTGTGTGTATGGGTAAGCAGCAAGTATTCTGGGTCACAGCCTATCTTTGCAATATTTTTATTTTTTATTTTATTTATTTCATTTCTATACCGCCCAATAGCTAAAGCTCTCTGAGTGGTTCACAAAAATTAAAACCAAACAGCACACAATAAAACAATTTAAAATATATAGAACACCACAACAGATAATATTTTGTAGTACTGCAGTATTTTCTTTGAGAAATCAATTTGTCATTCAATATTGCAGGTGCTTTTATTTCTCTCCAACTCTGTAACAAATCTTAAAATGGATTTCTTATAGCAGCAGATCTCTTAAAATGGTACGCAAGAAGCATTTGCTGAAGAAGTGTCTGACTTTACAAATTTTCCTGGTAAATAACTTCTGTTGCACCAAGGAAATTAATGTATGAATTTGGTTTGTAATTTGCTGCATGAAATTGGCTTCAAATATTTCAAATTCAGTTTTTATGGCTTCTGAATCTGAGCTCTTTTTTGGGGTGTAATTTAAAGCAATAGTCTAGCGTTTATGTTTTCTTATCTGTTCTGCAGTTGTCGTCCCCCCTTCTAAATGGTTGAAATGCCTGTCCTAAGGCTTAGTTACTGGCAGTAAGATCTTTAAGCTAAAATATCGTGGTAGTTTGGCCCCATAGCTTTTGCCTTCAGCCCCACCCACCACTCCCCCCTCCAGAGCTTCTCTGAAATGGTATTTGGCCCTCAGGATGAAAGACATTCAACACCCCTGCTCTGAACTAAAGCTTGTATCCAACTGTGCCTGTTCACCAGTGGAATGGACACTGCTGGTGGAACAGATTACCCATCCCACTGCAGCCCCCTGTGCACTCCCTAGATCTGCTCTGGAGGGTTGGGGGACCTTCCAGAGCCCATTTAGGATGTGTCCAGGGAGGAGAAGAGGAAGGAAAAATCCTCTTGCGTAAGGTGAATCTGCTGGCACAACATTGGATGGAACCCTAGCTGATTTAAATCATTTTTGCATTCAGTATTTCACTCTCTCCCCCACCCCCTCCAGAAATGTGCACTATATTTGATTGTTTACCAGGCTATAAGTGAGTTTTTATAACAAACAAGCTGTTTTGCTACTGCCCCTTCTTTATATTCAAAGTAAGGACAGGTTGCCATCAATAATAAGGCGGAGACACCCCTCCTCCATCGGATGGTATGGAACAGAGTTGAGCAGCATGTGCCTGATTGTTCCAAGTAGAAAATAGTAGTGTTTAAATATAGTTTTAAGTCCACAAAAATCAAATAAAAGATTTCTTCAAATACGTTTTTAGATGTCCTTTGTAAATAATCAGGAAGTATACCTTAATTTTGGACAGAAATTAAGTGGACTCTGAGCCCTAACAGTTGCAAAGAGACTTATACTCTGTGCCTGTAAGGATAAACACCCACCACCTATTATTCAGTGAAATGAAGATCTTGCTGCTCTTGTTGCCTTTGAACACATATCTTACAGTTGTCAGTTTTGTCTGGATGCCTATTTAGACGTATGGCCTGCTGATATTAACATGTGTATTTGAAAGAGAAGTGTCAAAACTTCAAAAAAAAATTAGTGGTGTTGTGAACAGTTATTGTGATTGGATATACTTTTATTCTGGTCTTTCTTATGTTCTTGTTATCAGTGTTACTGTTTGCAGTCCCCCGCCTTTTGTTTTATTTTGTTTTGTTTTGTTATAATTGCATATAAGCTTTAAAAAAAAAATCTGCTTAACTCACTGAAAATTGTTAAACTTTCCTTAGCATTTTTTCCTTCCCAAATATCAAGTGATTACTGTAGCGTATTCAATTATAAAGTTCTGATAAATCACATACCCGTCTATTTATTCTTGTTTGCCCATTAATTCTTCTAGAAATACCTTGCTTGGCCACTTTTAAAATCTCTTCAAATGCAATTATATTTCAAGTGCAGATAAACACATATATTTTTCATATTTTTCTAATAGTCAAGTTACATTCACTGACGTGAATTCCATAGCTCGCTATCTGGCCAGAATTGCCGCATCTGCTGGATTATATGGATCTAATTTGCTGGAACACACTGAGGTGAGAAGCAGTCTTGTGTATCTGATGTTGAATCATAAGAGTTGGAAGGAGCCATTTAGGCCACTGAGTCCAACCCTCTTGTCAGTGCAAGAATCTTGTTTAAAGCATCCCTGACAGATGGCTGTCTAGTCTTTGCTTGAATACCTCCAGTGATGGAGAGCCCTCCACCTCCCTAATTGGTTCTATTGTCTGACTGTTCTGACTGTATTGCCTGGAATTGTATTTTTTTCTATTTGATGAACTCCTTAAATGTTGCCAAATTCCATTCATTGAGCAGTACTTATTTAATTCTACTTCTAATAATAATTAATATTTTCCTAAGGACAGTGTATGAGTTTTTGTTGCCCATAATTCATACTTCTATGTAACCTGTTAGATATTATTTAAATAGAAATAATTTTCTCCTTTTCCAAAGATTGACCATTGGATGGAGTTCAGCACCACAAGGCTGTCAGCTCCCACTGATTTTGCTTTAGCGATTCAAGAGCTCAATAACTCCCTTTCTCTGAGAACCTACTTGGTTGGGAACACCTTAAGCCTTGCAGATTTCAGTGTCTGGGCAACACTAAAAGGTAAAAAAAGAACACAGTAAAATGCTGAAATTATTATATCTTGATAACTTCCCCTTCAGGTATTTCATTGGATCAAGTGGAGTAATAACAAGTGATGATCCCTTTGAAATTAAAATCCATAGACTTCCCTGTTTATTTTCGGCTATTAGCAAATTTAGTGTGAATAGCAATTTTTTTTCTTTTTTATCATGAGAGGTGTGATATATGCTGTGGCATCTAATGTTCTAATCTAATCTTATTGCTTCAATGTGATTGTTCTATATTGTTGGTTTTAATTATTAGTCACTCTGGACGTACTTTTAGGTGAAGAGCAGGATATAAATACCTGTAAATAAAATAAATATATGATTTGCATAAATGCTGCAAGATAATTGGATTATATCCATCATTTTCAGTCTAGGAAAAGGAAGGAGTTCCCATTCATGGAAAGACACCTTCAGATCACGTAAGGACCCCTTCCAGGAATGTAACTCTCCTTTTGTGAACAGAAACTTTTTCCATTCACCGGGAAAAAATGTTGGATACAACCCATTAAATCTACAGAACCATTAAATCTACAGACAAATATTTAAGCAGCTTTTTCCATCATGTCATTCCCATTTTCATTAGTGAAAAATCTTGTTATTTTTTTTTCTTTAAACAGCATATGATGTCTTGGGAGACTTGTAATCCTAATTGAATATCGCCATTCTCTTCCCCCACCAAATAAAATCGAAATCTAGAATTGTATTCTTCTAGCAGTGATTTCTCTACTGTGTGTTTCATAATTAAGGTGTAAACATTCATCTTTGCTTCTGTTTGGTGTGAATAATGTCAGTAGCCTGTCTTGTCAAACAGTTTCCTAGTGTTCAATAAAACACATCTGTTTCCCAACAGGCAACGATGTCTGGCAAGAACAGTTACTTCAGAGTAATTGTCCAGTTCATGTAAAACGCTGGTACAACTTCCTTGAGGCACAATGTGTTTTTCAGTCAGTAGGTTCCAGGTGGACTGTGGGAGGTGCTATTCCGAAGACTAAAGTGGTAAGCTTTTTGCTGATTAGGCATCTCTGGCTCAAATTCAGTCAGAAATTCTGGCATCTAAGTAAGACAGGATACAAGTGATTTTATCTGCAAAGTGCTAAGCAAAAAGGGTAACAATGGGCTGCTGCATAACTGAGATGAATGTGGACATATAAGATCTGAATCAGCAATTGTAGTTTGCATAGTTCCCAAAGAAATAAGTTGGATATGTAATGTTAAGAATGGGAGGAAATTAAAAGCTAATTACTTTGTGACTTTTTAGTTGGTCCTAATAGAAGGTGTTACTCTACTATGGCTTTTTTTTCTAAGCAGTTTCTTGTCTTTATATACAATGTCAACAGTATTGGGTGTAATAGTCAACATTTAGTAAAAATGAAGTTAAAGAAACAAACATGTTCAGTTTTGAACAGTTGAGATGCAAGGTTTTAAGTGATGTAAGATAGCCATTCTAATAACCTTGTTCTGTTTTCAGCTTAATGGATCTGCATGGTAATAGAGAGATAACACTGTAGCCTAAGACATTGCACTTGTGTGGAGGTTAATATAGCCTATCTCAAATAATTATTTAGTAGCACAGCTGTTAGTCTGTGCTACTAAATTCACAACTGAATTCCCCTATTCAGTTTTTGGTTTAATAATTTCATTATTGTTTTAATTTTAAGGCAGCAGAAAAGAAACAAGATGTTGGAAAATTTGTTGAGCTCCCTGGTGCAGAGATGGGGAAAGTCATTGTTAGATTTCCTCCTGAGGCAAGCGGGTAAGGTGACATGTTCTGCTAAGGACTTTTAAACCCAGATCCCTTTCTCAAAATGAATGATAGTGTAATTAAAAGGTGCTTCTCTTGCAATAGCCATAAAGGCAGTAGAAGTTAAAAACCAGGTTTTGTAAATTAAACCTTCATTATTTCTCCACTGTGATTTTGGTTCTAGATACTTGCATATTGGTCATGCAAAAGCGGCTCTGTTGAATCAGCACTACCAGGTCAACTTCAAGGGTAAACTGATCATGAGGTTTGATGATACAAATCCAGAAAAAGAAAAAGAAGACTTTGAAAAGGTATCTGAAAGCTGGTCATTTATAATGTCATTGCACAATTAAATTATCCAGATACCTCATTATGGTTCTAATTGCTTAATTTCAGTGCAGTTTTGTTAACGGAGGAGGGGGAGACAATACAAAGGATATGGTTACTTTATATGCCATTCACACATGAACTTGCTGAAAAACAGCTTGAAGAAAAATAATTTGTTTATAGATTGCCACAGACTATTTAAAATAATAACATTGAGTACTACTCTTTTCAAGAACACTGACTTTATATAACATAAGAACAATTTCCTAAAGAATTTCTAGCTCGGGATAGAGCTACATAAAGGCTCCTGTCACTCTTTTTACCATCTAGAACTCAAAAGCAAGTCTGCCTGATCGTTCATTACTGCTGGGCCAAGGAGCAGCCTTTTCATGACATCATCTCATGCTGCTATAGTAACATTTGAAAGGCTGGAATCTATTTATATTATTACATTTCTGTCTTACCTTCTTACATGGAACTGAAGTTGGCATGCATGGAGTTCCCAGGCAGTCTTCCATCCAGGCAGTCAGCAGACCCAGACCTGCTTAGCTTTAGCAAAGTTGTTGCATCATGTGCCTTTAGAATATGCCCAGAGACTATGGGACTTGGCTAGCTGTGCAAGTCTTTCCCACCCAGTTGTTTCCCTCCCATTCCAGCAGACAGTTGGATGAGAAGGACTCGTCCATTTGGCCTTGCCCATGTGAGTTCAGCCTTTCAAATGTCACTGTGGCGATCTGGGATGACAACAAGGGCGTGTGTGATTGGAATAACATATGAAAGAGACTTCTTATGGAGTTATGTCCTTTACAATGCTTATTATGAAATAACATTATTATAGAGCTTGATTCTGTGTGAAGCTAGTCTGCTTAAAAAAAAAAAATTAAATGGCCACATTGATAGAAGATGAGTTCCTTGTTGACTCTTTCAACCTGATGTACATTGCTAATAGTGCCTGGAGGTACTTGCCATATTATGCAGAATGTCTTCTGCTTTACTACTTCCTGCTCTCCCACATTGCACAGGATACAACTTCTACATCTTGTCTGCTTGGGATACCCAGTGTTGAAAAATCCCTGATACAAGAAGCTTATGAAACTTGCAGTATTCTTTTGGATGAACAACATTTGCTTGTTCTCTAGCCTTCACTCTTTCTCGAAGGTTCTGAGCTCAGAGTTGCATTTCTTGAAACAGTCACTACTCATTTCCTCATTTAGCTACAGTGTTTGAAACTGAGCACTGAGATCTAGATTCGCTTCATATCCAAAACAGAATTTTCTTATTGTCTTCTGACAACTAGAGTGTTTAAAAAACAAAAGAAATTTGATATAGGTGAGAACTGGATTTTGAAGCTCTTTTGTAGATTTAAACTTCTCTCCCCACACCCAGTATTAATATAATTAATGATAGCACCAAGATATCAGCCAAAGGTTTCAGCTCTCTGAGGGAGGGAATGGCATGGATGAGAAAATACAAAACAGGCTGCCATCACTGATAGGACTTAATACTAGCAGAGGATTATGTCAGAATGATCCTTAAAAATATATATATATTTGCAGGTTATCTTGGAAGATGTTGCAATGCTGCACATTAAGCCAGACCAATTTACATACACTTCTGATCATTTCGAAACAATAATGAAATATGCTGAGAAGCTCATTCGGGAGGGGAAGGCTTATGTAGATGACACACCAGCGGAACAAATGAAAATGGAACGAGAGCAGAGAATAGAATCCAAGCACAGAAATAACTGTAAGATGCTTTATCTGGTTTCCATCTCCTTTTGCTTAATTAATGTAAACTCTCTGAAACTTGATAATTACCTCATCGGTATAGAATTGCAGTGTATGCAGAAGCCTTCAGTTGCTGAGTGTCATTAAACATGGCCTCATTAAGTCATTGTGTAAAACTGCTTGAGTGCTCATAGCCCAGTAACAACAGGTAGTGGGAAGTTATTTCTTAAGGAATCAGTCAAGAGCCCACTGGAAAGGATCCTGAGATGTACTGAGATGGGCACATGCTTTGCATGCAGAAGGTCCCTGGTTCAGTCCCCAGCATCTCTACTTAAAACGATCTTGGATTGTAGGGCTGGGAAAGAGACTGGTGCCTGGAGAAAGGCTGCCAGTCAGAATAGATAATGATAGATAGGTTGACCAATGATCTGATTAAGTATAAGGTAGCTTCATATACCCATATATGAATCTGATGAACAAAGATCTCCAAGAAAACATTTGGTAAAGACTGCAAAAGTATGAAGCTTCTCATCCTGTCCCCTGATGTAATGGTCGGCATATTTAATTTGGTGTTTCCCCCATTTTCCTTTATTTTTCCCTCACATAATGCTTACCTATTCCTGACACACTTGTCAAGAATCCATGGGAAAAGGCCACCCACAAAATTACAGGAAAAGGCCATTAAAATGTTGCATGGAAAAAATAACAAACTATTGCCAACTATATGTGCTAGAGTTGTTACTAGATTTACATCTATTCTTAATTTGGATGATTCTAACATTTGGTAAATAATGTATCATGGTATCGGAGCTGGGTTGTTAAAATCTGAACGAAATGTTTGCAATTCTAATAGCTGTTGAGAAGAACCTGCAGATGTGGGAGGAAATGAAAAAGGGAACGGAATATGGACAGACATGCTGTCTACGAGCCAAGATCGACATGAATAGCAATAATGGATGTATGAGGGACCCAACTCTTTATCGTTGCAAAAACCAACCACATCCACGTACTGAAAACAAGTACAAGTATGTGTTATGTTGAGGAAGATCTTTCTTTCACTTCCTTAGATTGTTTTCTACTTTGTCTTCTCATAGCTAAGTAGGACCCAGCCTAAACTTTTCTGGAAACTAATTAGTTTCTGGAAATGAATGTCTGGAAACTATGGTCTGGGTCCCTGCTTATCTACTATTTTGACACTTTCAAGCCCTTATTCTTGTAGCTTTTGAATCTGCCCTACAAATAAGTATTTATAGTGTTGCAGAACTCAGAGTCAGAGAGACCACGGAGTGAAGGAAAAATAGATTCTTTATTTAACGCGCGGGCTTAAGGCTGGAATCATTTCTAAAGAGCCAGAAGCCCCGAAATACATCAGCACATTGTTTTTATAGACATTGTGACACATATGAAACGGCTTCTCCTCCCCCTCCCGTGTGGGGTTGCAGTCCTCAACATTTCTTCTCCTAGCACCATTGTTTATAATACAAGAACTGGGTTATAGGGTAGCCATGATAAGGGGAGAACAGAAGAGAACAGCAGAGAACAAGATATACAGTTGTATGACAAGATAAGGAATTCCTGTGTCTCATCAGCTTACAACAATATATTTAAGGGAGAAAGAGCTCAGCAAGAACATGAAGCATGAGACTGCATGAGGCTACTTAGTCTGACCCCCGATATGGCTGCTACATTCCCCCCTTAAATGCATAATTTTATTACAATTATAGCATTTCTGATAACCATACAGAGCTTTTTGTGACATACATATTACTTAGCCTCTTGTTGGGCTATTAGAGTGTAGAGGGCAGCAGTTTTACTAGCTGAGACATAAAACAGATTGGTTAAACAGCGCATAAGACAAGGAACGCAGAGACATAACAGAACTTTTATGAACAACACTGGTAGAATTAGGATGAACAATGCTACAAGCCAGCTAAGATCTGGAAGCCAAGGGGTTAACTAATTGAGCTAATTGTTTTGTCTTATTGTTTTGTTAGCTACTATATTGTGCAGCTTGTTGATCTGTTTATTTACAGCATTGCAATTATCAGTTAAGTTAAAACAACAGAGCTTTTGGTGTGTCTCACAACTTAAATGATGAAGAAGGAAGAGGTAATCTATACCAGCTCTATTTTCTAGAACTGCACCTCTTAGATCACGCAACTCTTTATTTAACAATGACAATGCTCGTGAGGTGGCATTTATGCTTTTGGCTAAGCTGCAAGCTAACCGGTTGATCTCCAGACCATCAGCCAAGGCTAAACCTGGAACCCCAACCAGTGACATTGCTAAGGCCAATTTTTCTGAGTCAGAATATAACTGCACATGACTATTACAATTTTTAGTTAGTTGGAGTGCTCGAGGCTGCCGTCGACGGATTTTTTCGGGCCACAGGGGAAGAATTGGCACCAGTTCAATTGGCAGCTGAGGCAACATGGGTGGTTATTAGACAAGTTGGCAGGAATGAATGACCAAGTGCGGAAACTACATGTCTAAAACCATCCATGAGGCAAAAGCATGTGGGCATCATTAAAAGATATGTTTTGAATTTTATTACAGTGGAAGGGGGCCAGGGATAGCTTTATATTTTCTGGAAAATTTTTGACAATTAAGCATTCGTGCACACGTAGCATTTGTTTCAGCAACGATGGGGGTGCGTAGAGTGAACTCTGTAGGGGGTAGGATCTTTGCAACCACGCTCCAATTAGCATTTTGGGAATAAGTTAAACTTACACCATAAAGTCTTAACATGGTATCTTTTTGAATTTTCCCAGGATGTCTACAGACAGGTATTAGGCAAGAGCTAATAAGCCTGTTTGTAGGTATATCTCTTGGCAAACAAAAATGTTTTACTCTCGTGATGTTAGCCAGGTGAAGCCAGTAATTATCAGCAAATCACTGGGACAAACTTCTCCTTCCAGGGGCAGACCCCCCTTTTTGCACCTTATTAAGGAAACACAATGCAACACTACTAACACTACAATACAGCATGTTTGATCTTCTTTGGGATCTGACCGTACGCCGGGCAGCTATTTACCTGGCAAGCTGCAGTAGGGTCTAGTCCCCTTCTTCAATTCTCTAGTTGCAGGTCTGACCGTACGCAGGGGGACAGTCTCCCGGTGTGTCCACAGTAAGGTCTAGCCTGAGTCTTCTTACTGCTTTTTTAGAATGATTTTTAAAGGATTTTCAGGATTTCTGTTTACAGTCTACTCTCCCCCTCTCGCTCTCTTGACTCGTGTCCAATGTATCCAGGGTTTAACTCCAGCTGCTTTCATAGCTGCGGGGGTGGAAAGTATGACATTTCTCAGTCCTTTCCATCTGGGAGTCAAAGGGTTATTTTTTTCTCTTTAACTCATACTTTAACTCTTGGTTGGAAAGGATGAACTTCTGTGATGGGAATGGCTTATTTTTTAAGACAAAGCAACGCTGGGCTTGAAGAACTTTGCTCAGTGATTGGACTTCTTGTTTAAGGCTAACGTTTGCTTGCGTTTGATGCCTCTCTAGTGTCAATTATGAAGTCAGTGTCACGGCCCCTCACAGTCAATGTCACGGCCCCTCACAGACATTTTAAAAACTTACTCTTTTTTTTCTCTTCTAACCTGGTACACGAAAGCACTGAAACACTGAGTGCCGAAACTCAGGACGCTGGGGGGTGATGGGCATCGCCTTATACTTGCATTTTTCAGGCAGCCATTAATCTTCGGGGAGGCGGTGGGGTGATTTGCAGGACTTCAAAGGCAAGCTTCTCAGTTTGTTTGTATTTGTAAATCCCAAGCTCAAAACAGGACATGATGAGGTACAGGGCAGCTAAATCTTTGCTTTGGCATGGGCAACAAATAACTCGGGTCAGCTTTCTTCGCCGGGGTCTCAAACAGGAAAACAGTCTTAATTTAAAGTTGTAACATCACTGACAGCATCAGCCAGCCAGCTACACAGATCTCATTGTTTTTTTAAGACAGTTGCTCCAATATCTTCTTTTCTTCTCAATCAGGTTGGGTCTCCCAGCTTACACAGTTTATTGCAGCTTTCAGGAGCATGGTAGTAGCGTGATTTTGGCTTGGCCAGGAACATGCTGTCTGGTTTCTCGGTCTCTTCAGCACACACACTTAGGCAGTGTAACACTGGACACTTAAATCAGTGAGATTTCTTCATTGCAGGGAATCCCATGGCAAAAGCTTAATGGTTACGCTCTTCAGAAATCATATAGCCGATGGTCAGTAGCTACAGGCTCTATGCAATTCTAACACAGTTCAAAGCTAAACACGGTTACCTTGACAGAGATCTTCAACATGGTCTTTCTGCTTCATTCTGCTTTGGGAAGTCTTATGGCACACTTTTCACTTGAAGAGGGGTCTAGCCTGTGCTCTGGGGGCTGATTCTTCACCTTTATTTTCTATTTTGCCTTCATCTTCTGGGTCTTCATTTTCAGTTTCCATTTCTTAGGGATTTCATCTCAATTAGGCGAGGTGATGATGTTGCACAACTCAGAATGTTGTGAGCAATTTTCCTGCCCCCCCCCTCTCGGCGCGCTAGGCTAACAGCTACTTCTTCGGCCTTACACTCCCACGCTCCCACGCTTTGTTAAAAGCCAGACTGTCCTGCAACATTTTTCTAATTAACAGCCTCAGATCTTGTTCTTTTTCTCCTCTCAGCTCGACCTTGACCTTTTTGCTGTTTTCTCTCTCTATTCTGAATCTTTTTAAAAAAACCTTTTTCCTTCTTTGTTTGGCATACATCTCAAGGGGGTGCAAGTCTTGAGCAGTAGACGAGCTCGCCTCCCTTTTTTTGAGAGAACACATCTTTTTAAGGGTCACTGCCGATTTTATTAAATCTTTTGTCCAACACTTCAATTTTTCAGTTTCTTTTATTAATGCTGATTGAGGTGTAAGAGGGGAACCTCCCGATCTCGTAGAGATGAAAGTCTCGGCAGACAATATCTGGGAGTTGAGGACCGTAGCTGAAATCGGCGAATTACTGCTGGTGGGGCTTGAAACTGATGGCGACAGTTCTAAGTCAAAGCGAGGGGCAATGCCTCTGTAAGGGGGATGGCAGGGGCTCAGGAGCCACAGGATCTGGATCTCGACGGGGCGGTCTTACAGTAACATGGGCCCGTGGTGGAAGCAGGGCATAAGCAGGTGGAAACGCCGTTAGCTCTGCCAGATCTTCACACGGGGCTTCTAACACTGGTTGTAATTTCTTTTTGGCCAATTTTTCTTTTCTGAGCACCAAAACTTTTGCCTGGGATTCTAGGCATTTCTTTAGCCATGGAGGAGAAGCGCGGACTATGGAATCCCACGAGTTTATGTAGGGAAATTGGTCGGGGTGCCCAGGTCTCCCAACCACAATGGCATATACATGGCTGGGCTCCAAAGAGCCTTTAGTAGGCCATCCTACACCAAAAGACGGCCACTCTATTTCACACAAAGTCTGCAACCGTTGAGGATTCATGGGGGGGTCCCCATAATCTCCACTAAAACCTTTCTTAAAATTTGCTAGCATACATCCCAAGGGGGTGCAAGGTTTGCTTCCCCCACCACCCATAGCCTCCCTCCTAAATTGAAGACAGACACAATTAGGGAATGGGAATTGGTCAGTGAGTAAGGGGTCTCACTGGCCGACACAAGAGGATTTTACACACCACGCACTTTGCTACTGGCCTGGGCACCCGGACGGTCAACGGTATGCGTCAGAAACCGCAGTAGCCACTCACACAATCATCAATCTCTCCACTGCATCCATATGTCCCTGCCACCCACTTTTCCCACTTTTTACCAGAGCGGAAAGCGGCTTCCCCAGCTTCCTACTGAGTACTGGTGTGCTGGGTACTGGCGCCCACTCGGGGGTGTGATCAGGCCCCCCTTCTACCCGCAAGGAGTAGGTTCTTTTTGTATACGTATACCACCAACACTGACCTTCTTCATAAGGCGGGGCCCTCTTTTTTTCTGCCCCGTGGCCTTTCTCCCTAAAGGCGGGGCCCTCTTTTTCCCATATACTTGCCTTTCTCCTGAAGGCTTCCAATGTGGGTTTCAACTCAATTGCAGCTGCGATACAGGCAGGGCTCAAGTTCCTTCCTCCACTTCCCAAGGTTCTCTTGCTGCTCGCTGCCGTTTGGGCGATCCCGGCGCAGGCTTTATCCCATTCACTCGACAAAAAGGTCGGTGGCGCCAAGAAAGGGAGGCATGCGCCGAGCTCGTCTTCCTGGTGCGGCGATCAAGAGCAGGCAACTGCCACCTGTCTGGCTCAGAGCCTGCCACATCCGAGTCACGGCACCATTTATGTTGCAGAACTCAGAGTCAGAGAGACCACGGAGTGAAGGAAAAAGAGATTCTTTATTTAACGTGCGGGCTTAAGGCTGGAATCATTTCCAAAGAGCCAGAAGCCCCGAAATACATCAGCACATTGTTTTTATAGACATTGTGACACATATGAAACGGCTTCTCCTCCCCCTCCCGTGTGGGGTTGCAGTCCTCAACATTTCTTCTCCTAGCACCATTGTTTATAATACAAGAACTGGGTTATAGGGTAGCCATGATAAGGAGAGAACAGAAGAGAACAGCAGAGAACAAGATATACAATTGTATGACCTTTGACAAGATAAGGAATTCCTATGTCTCGTCAGCTTACAACAATATATTTAAGGGAGAAAGAGCTCAGCAAGAACATGAAGCATGAGACTGCATGAGGCTACTTAGTCTGACCCCCGATATGGCTGCTACAATAGGTACAGTATCAAGTATCAGCTTGTACCAACTCTTAAAATAAATGGAAACAGTGATTCATTAAGTTGTAGGACCAGTTCAGTAATTCTACCTACAGTGAGATTAGTAGCAGTGGGCGTCAGGCTCCTGTGCTCCCACCCACTGGAGCTGGAGTGGGGGAGTGACTGAGCTGAGGAGATTCTGTGTGTATTTGGACTTAGAGTCTCTCTAACGAAGTTGTTCACTTCGATAAACAGTTGAGCATTGTAGTAAAAATGTGTGCTTCAGATTTCTTACATTTCCTATTTAGTTAAATACATAAAGTGCTGGACTTCCTTTCTTTCTTCATCTTCCCTGCTATCGCCATGTTGATGCCCTCACTATGAGCACTGATTATATGACTTTTAAAGATCATGGAACACTTTCTCTAAATAGATCTTTCGGTCGGTATAAAGAATTACTGCATATACATTAGATGAAGTCTATGTAATGACAAATGGCCCTTGTTCATTGCTGGTTTAAAGCACCTATTTCCTGCTGCACTGTGTGATAAATTTAGAGAAGAGACACTGAATTGATGTCTGTATTTTTGGCTCTGTGTAGAACTGCTTCAAAGCAAAAGATTATGATGCTTAACAAATTGGAACCACTAGTATTCTTAGTTGTGCTTTGTCTGGTGAGAAATCCAAAGTCATGGATTTTTTTTTTCCACAGCAGCTTGCAGTCATGGCAGTTTAGTTTCATTCAGATGAAAACTCTGGGCAGAGCTAGATGTTACGAGGGTGTCTTCTGATTCCATATTTCCATCATAACACTAATGGGGTGTGGGGTCTTCCACCAATTCTCTCCTGAAAGTGCTCCCGTCCCCAGCATTTTTTATCTTTTATCCTTAGCCAGACTTCAAAACTGGAAGTGAGCTGGCAGGGTGGTGGTGGGGAGCAGAGGGGACACACCTCTTTGTGCAGAGGGCATTTCCCTGAGCAGGGAATGACAGGCCTGCGAGGGGTTAAGCATCCCTTTCCTACTCCTGATCCTTCCCTGCAAGTGCTCCTTTGCTCTCCAAGTTCC
The DNA here is from genome assembly GCF_057233095.1 of Heloderma suspectum. NCBI lineage: Eukaryota > Metazoa > Chordata > Lepidosauria > Squamata > Helodermatidae > Heloderma > Heloderma suspectum. The sequence continues at coordinate 396,365,185 of NC_139458.1, forward strand.
TGTGGTGGCTTAAAAATAAATGTAAACAAACATAGGATTTGGTCTATGTATCTGTGATATGTCTGATTCCACCCCCTGGAATGTTAGCTAAAAAGCAAACTTGCTTTATTAATATTTAACAGTTAGTGTCAGAGTAAATCCTGTGCTATAAATGAGCTAAAAATAAAAGCCTTTCTGCTTTCACTTTCTCTCTTTCTTTCTGGAATAGCAATTCCTGGAACTAACTTGTTCCCCTGATTGGGAAAAAAGTAACCCTTAACATTTCAGTGAGAGCACAATAGTTACCATGAATACAGTGTAGGCTGCCTGAATCCAATATAGTGTTTTGTGAATGTGCCTTCTCCTTCTGTTGTTATAATGTGCATTACACATTATAAATGCTGCTTTAGAGATCTCTTATTAAATGTATTAATGGTACGTGTAGTACTCAACATTTGCCCGGTGTAGAAGATTAATTATATTTCTGCTTATGTTTCAGCATTTACCCCACCTATGATTTTGCCTGCCCCATAGTTGACAGTATTGAAGGTGTCACCCATGCATTAAGAACAACAGAGTACCATGACAGAGATGAGCAGTTCTACTGGATCATTGAAGCCTTGGGGATAAGGAAACCATATATCTGGGAATACAGTCGTTTAAATCTCAACAACACTGTGCTGTCTAAAAGAAAGCTCACTTGGTTTGTTAATGAAGGGCTAGTGGATGGCTGGTACGTTAAGGAGTTTAACCTGGTAGGAACTATCTAGGTGTTTATATAACTGTATATGTCTAACAGATTATTCGCACACTTGGTTTTGCAGTGTAATCAGTTCAGACATTTTAAAATCAGTAATACTAAAAATATATTTTTAAAGAAGTCTGGACTGCATTTCTTCCCTCGCATATGCCTATATATATCTAAACCCTGAAGAACTTACAGGCTTACAGTTTGCTAGGTATTGTGCCTGTATCATTGTCCTAATTTTGTTAATATATTTTTAAAGGCTCTTCTTCAGGCTTTTTATTCAGCAAAGACATGTTATTTAATTATCTTTCCTTAACCACCAGCGTTCAGCTTTTCAAACCCATAGTGTCTGAAATTATTGATTTAAAAAAACCCCAAAATGTTCTGAGAGGCAATTTTCTAGTAGTTGTACTTGGAAGGCTGGCCATAGAGAGCTCAACTGGTAGAGCATCACCCAGAACCAAGAGGCCAGGATTCTCCCACACCTCCTAGGAAGCTTAGTAAAAACAATTCCCATTTGTGTGGATTTTTAAAAAAATAATCTTCCTCGTTCATGAGCAGTGATTTTCATGGGTGTCACGAAGGGCCAGTGTTGTGTAGTGGCAAGAGTGTTGGACTGGGAGCTGGGAGATCTGGGTTCTAGTCCCCACTTGGCCATGGAAGCTCACTGGGTGACTTTGGGCCAGTCACACACTCTCAGCCCAACCTACCTCACAGGGTTGTTGTTGTGAGGATAAAATGGAGAGGAGGAGGATAATGTAAGCCGCCTTGGGTTCCTTGCAAGACGAATAAAGGCGGGATATAAATGCAATAATAAATTAAATAAGGGAGGGATGGAGGGCGGCCCTGTGTGTGAGTGTGTGTGTGTGTGAGTGAGTGAGAGAAAGAGAGAGAGAGTGAGTGACGGGGTGGGGGAAGAATATGTATGTGTTTCTATGTCTGTGTCTGTGTGTGTGTGTGTGTGTGTGTGTGTAGGGGGGGAAGAGTATCAGAGAGGATAGGATTGGTGGAGGGAAGGGGTGTGTGTGTAGAGAGAGAGAACTGAGAAGGATATATTTGTGCAGCCCTGCCCACTGCTGACCTTGGCTTCACCCACCACCAGTTCCTCATTCTGCCCACCAGTACAGCCCACTAATGATTCCCCAGCAATCAATGTGGTTCTCCACTTGAAAAAAAAGTTGCCCAGCCCTGCTGTACTGTGATGAGCAGTGTTGCCAGGCTAACTTCTGAATATGCAGATTTGGATGGGGGCTTGGGGAGGAAGAGAGATTGTTAACATCAAATTTTCTTCCTTAAATAATTTGAATACTGTAGTTGCAAACTGAGGGAACAGAAAGTGAGGAAAAAACCTTCTCTCCTACTTACTGGCAACAGGAACCATAGTAAAAATGGGGGATAAATGTGTTTTTCCTGGCCACCGACCAACACAACTATCTGTATTACATTAACCTCTGAGTAGACTGGGGTTTCCTTCACATGATTTGCATACCCAGACATGTGATTGGGAGGATGCTCACGCCTCCCAGTGTAACTGTTTACTTCTCTTTGCTGCCTGATAAGCACTTTGAAAAGCAAGCACTTAAATAAAGGAAAATGGCTAGAAGGGTCCAAGGGAGAAGGGTATTACAGACTTTAAAAGTCTGATATGGAACAAGTTTTAGATAATGGTGTAAATTTTTCATGTTCCTGGAAATTGCTGTTACTTTCGGAAAAGCTCTTGTAAATATATGTTTATTTATAGCGTTTGTATACCGCTCTACATCCAGAGACCTCTGCGCTGTGAACAGCAGACAGGATAAAGAATTAAAACACTGTGTTAAATAAAAAAAAAACAACAGAAAAGAAACAAAGAAGCAAAGAAATATTGCAACATTTCCCATTAAAAACCTGCTGTTCTGATCAACCTCTGCTTATTTGATTCTACTTTGTTCTCCCTGGGGGAAAAAAACAAGAACTACATAGGTGTTAAGAATTAACTGAAGTTAGATATCACAACTTTTGCAACATAAAATAAGGGTGGGTAGGATGTTAGAGGGTCAAGATAAAAAGAGAATTTTAGTATCCTGTGTTCTGAGTTCATACAAGCCAATAAATATTTTTCTTGAAACTGGCACATTTCTGCAATGTTAAACTAAGCACATCTTTTTTGTTAGGGATGACCCAAGATTCCCAACTGTGCGTGGTGTCCTGAGAAGAGGCATGACGGTTGAAGGATTGAAACAGTTTATTGCTGCACAGGTGGGTGTTTGTATTTCCACTGTCCCTTCCTTGCTGCCGCAATGTCTTTGACCATTGCTGGTATAAAAGACCAGTAATCTTTTATAGATTGTGCCTTTTGCCAAAAACATCCAGAAAGTGTTCCTCTTGATTGTTCAGATGTCTAATAATTTGTAAGGGGAAAGTGATGTGGGAAATACTTCCTTGATGAGGGTTTCAAAATCTCCCAATAATGTCTGGGCAAAATATGTTGTTAATACTAGTAAACAATTATTATGTCAGCTGTGCAAGTTGAAGACTGAAAAATAAAGCCAGATGAAACTATTTGATGTGAGGCTTTGCTGAGCAATTTGGGAAGGGATGCTCTTTACCTTCTGAAAAATGTGATAGCTTCATTATTAGATTTGCAAGCAGACGAATCCAGGAATTGATTCAGTGTTTAGAATGAAATCTGATTATATTGGTCCAAATCAATGTCTTATGGAGCAATCCTAGGTACCTCTGGGAGTGGGGGATGATCCACAGTGGACCTACCATCACATCCAAAGTCCTACCAGCTCACAGTGGCTAGAGTGGGAGGTGGTGGGGGCAGTTTTTCTTTGCCAATGTGTTTTTTTAAGCAATTGTCTTCCATTCAAATGAATGAGAAGGAATTAACTATGCTGGCTCCAGGGGCTATTTGGGGTTGTCTTGAGGGAATAAGGGGGCTTAGGGTCCTATGGATGCACAGTGTCTGTGAGAATGCCCCGTTCTGTCTGCTACCTCTCTTGAGACACCATGGACAGGTCGACAGTGACAGAATTTTATTTTATTTTATGTATTTATGTATTTATTTATTTCATTTTTATACTGCCCAATAGCCAAAGCTCTCTGGGTGGTTTACAAAATTAAAACCACTAAAATACAATAGAAAATACAACAGAAAATATAATAGATTAAAATTACAGAATAAAAATTCAGCCAGAGTAAAACTTGTTGCCACAGTGGTGAGGCCTCCACCCACACACCTACCCCTCCATAAATCCTAAGCATCTTACAGCCCCTGGACTGCCCTCCCAGGAAGGATAGGCTTGCTATTTTAGAGACATTCCTATAGAAATGTTTAACAGGAATTTTTAAAAAGTTGATCCAGCTTGTTAAAATTTAGAATAACTACTGTACGCCATTCTGAGCCTATAAAATAAAACAGGATATGAATCATATACATAAATATTATGTGATCAATGCTTCATTATTAGTCAGTCTTTAATTCAGATACTATTAGAATTACTTGAAACTTTAACACCACATAGTTATTTAAAGATCACCTCTACATTGCAACGCTTGGGGCCGCGGTGGCTTAGTGGTTAAGATGCTGAATTGCAGACCGGAAGGTCGGCAGGACAGCAGTTCGAGACCCGAGTGCTGCGTGATGGAGTGAGCTCCCATCTTCGGTCCCAGCTTCTGCCAACCTAGCAGTTCGAAAGCAAGAAATTGCAAGTAGATAAATAGGTACCACTTCAGCGGAAAGGTAACAGCGTTCCATGCACCTCGGTGTTCAGTCATGCCGGCCACATGACCACGGAAGCGTCTTCGGACAGCGCTGACTCTTCGGCTTAGAAATGGAGATGAGCACCACCCCCTAGAGTCGGACACGACTGGTTGGGGACACCTTTACCTTTACATTGCAACTGGAAAAGATTAATTTAAATTGATTTCCCTTCCCCAAAGTGAACCGATGTATATATTTCCAGCCCTGAGAGTGGTTGTTTATTTTTGGAAAGAAGGAATGCTGTGGAAAAGGATGGTTAAAGTAGATATGACTTAATTCAAGATTCCCATAGAAAATCTTTTTTTTTTCTGTGCAGTCTGATGGATTTTTCTATTTTTTGTGTGTCATGTATGTTCTCTGAGTCTTTGATTCTGTGCCTGTATAAACTTTATGGTTTGAATTCTATTGTTATATACCATAGTAGTTCTATTAAAAATAATTAAAATAGAAAAAAGTGGCAGTGAGGGCAGAACTTGCCTACTGTCCCTGAAAGCGGGTAGCCCAGCCTCTATGGCAGGGACCCATGGAATATGTCATGTCTCTGTGCCAGAGTCATGTCAGCATCCGACATCCTTGGCCAGCTGAAAGGGTCCAAGCACCCCAGCAAAGCATACCTATTTCCCTTGCAGTGGGAGACTGGGTTTGGGAGCCATCCATTATTTTAAATTTCCTATAATACCTGGGTACGCAACATAGCATTGCTCCTAAGCATTTCAGGAAATTTAAAATGGCAACCAGGGGGCCCAGCTTGTCAAGGACTCCTGAACCCAGGACCAGCCATGTTCTGTACAGTATATATGGGCACAGGTACACACCACGGTTCATCCATATATACCATGCCATTTTGCTAGTTATTAATGTAGCTCTCCTCTTATGCAGATTGATTTGTAGCTCTTGTGCCTAACATTGTACTTCCTTGTTCTACACTTCATAATGTACAGTGGTGAAGGAAAATATATGTTGAATCATTGCCAAGAATATACAGTGCTGCACTGAATGCTGGGCATCAATATTTAATGCCCTTTCTTCTTTTTTAAATACTTTTTCAGGGTTCCTCTCGATCAGTCGTAAACATGGAATGGGATAAAATTTGGTCATTTAACAAAAAGGTACATGATCCTCCATTTTGATCTGATGATGTTTCTGGTTGACACCTGCTCTCTTGTGCTGGTAGCAAATCCAGCATTCTTTGGAATGTCTTCAAAGGCTAGTGAATGCAGTATGTTGCATCATCTGGCTCATTTTCAGGAAAATGGAATGTTCTGTCTTGCTAACAAGGCCTAACACTAATGTTACTTACTTTTTGCCAAACTGATAGTGAATTGTTGTTCTTGGATTGTGTGGGAAGGTAATGTTATTTTGCTGATGTAAAAACTGATACAAAAACTGCATTTCATTTTTCTGCTTTCAAGCTGCGAGCTATCTGTAAGAAGGTATTACTTAATGCTTTTTCTGCCTTGGCATATAGCTTACAGTATTGTAAGCATACATAGCATAAGCCATCACTATGCAGCTTCTCATAGCACAACCATGTTTGCTTACATAACAAGAGCTGTGTATCTCCATCTTAAAATGCATTATTCCTAATCTAAAAAGTAAATAAATAATCTGAGTCTTGATTTCTCAGTGGAGAAGAGAGCATCACTCCAAGTTATGATGCTGGCCATACTGCTCTTCTGCAGTGTACTGAAAGCTTTAACATTTTCTCTCTGATACAATCAATAAAGCTCTTCTGATGTTCCTCAGTTGAAAGTCAAATAAGGAATACTGCATCTTGACATTGTTAGTGGTTTTTTGGCAGCAGATGCTTGGACACTATAATAAGGCGAACTGTTAGTGTCTGTCTGCACAACACTGTGGCTATTCCTATTTTTTTTTAACTTGAGTCTGGAGTTTTGCTTGTTTTCAAAGAGGCTCTTCCCAGATTTAAGTGTTTGCTTGCCTGGCATGTGTCCTATAGCTTTTTTATTTGTTCTCTTCATTTATGTGAGGGATTATCAATTGGCTCTTTCTGTTGCTGCATAGATTGACTTTTGTGTGTGTGTAATAAATTTACAAAACATCATACTGTTACATTTAAGCTGTTGGACAGCTCACTTCTTGGCATTGTATATGGCCCTATATAATGCATTCTCATTGGGGCAAGAGTGAAAGTGAAGGTGTTGAATTGCTCTGTAGCGCAAGTATTAGCCATCAAGATAGCAAAATGAGTGGTTCAGTTGCAGCACTACCAAAAGCAAACTTTAAATATGAGATTATACATGGGCACCCAAAGAACCCCTATTCATCCATGCAGAAAACAAACTGCTGGTCAGCTATAGGCGAATTAAGGATTTGCTTGCTTGCAGATACTGCAGATAAGAGAAACATTTGTACCTCTGCTCGCTCACTAAAAAGGTAACATGTCAGTTGCTGACACACAGATCTCATCCAGGGACAAATTCCTGAATTCATACTCATTCTGTAGTGCACAGATTAGTGTGTCAGCAGTTTGCACATATTTTTAATGGATCGACAGAGGCATGAGTGATGCTTGTCTCAAGTACTTTTAAGAATTTAACATCCATGTTGGCTGTGAGTGAACATAAGAGTGTATCTGTTTTTTATAAGGGAATTCAGGTGTGAAACAGGCTTTAGTGTTTTTTTTCTTCACTGTTTAGCTACTGTATTCTTATTGTGGTAGGGAACTTGGGAATGTAGGATCCTTAAACGTAATTGTTTTCACACAGAATTTATTCATTCATTTATTTATTATTAAATTTATTAATCGCCCATCTGGCTGGTCACCCATTTAAAAAAGAAAATCCTTGACTTCATCCTCATGTTAGTCTGGCAGCTAGGCTAATGTTGTATAGGTGTGTGCATTTTTTCTCACCTTAGGTTTCCCTTTTTAAATTGTGCAGTAGTCTCAAAGCTCCAAATAGTATGGAGTAGCAAAGCATTTCAAGAAAAATGGAAAAGCCTACACCACTAAAATGACTGGTGTGGTAAAAACAGAAGCAAAACTGCTGGAAGAGGCTGTGCTTGCATACTGAGTAGGGTACCAAACTAGTTTGGCAAGGATGCCAAAGAGGAGAGGCTGTTTTTTAGTTCAGTGCTGTGGTATTGCCTTATTATAGTGATCTAATGCCGTTGTGTTTAAATCATGCTAGAAAACAAATTTATCAGAATAAATTCAAAAAAAATCTATGGATTGAATAAGAAGAGAAGGAAAATTATGGAATTGTTCCTTGTGTAAGTAAAGAACAGATCCCACCAATGTGTTTAAAATTGAGGGCAGCTTCAAGTGTGATATTTGGCACTTACAAGATCATTTGTTGAAATGTCTTGATCAACTGCATATACAACAATATCATATCAGAGTTTGTGCTTGTTTCAAAAAATGATCCCATAAGTGCCAAAAGGGGCTCAGATCCATAAATACCCCCCATCGTGTAGATAATTTCACAATAAGGCTGCCATCCTGTGTATATTTACATGGGAGTAAGCTGCATTGGAACTCAGTGGGGTTTACTTCTGAGTAGACATGCATGGGATTACACTGTTAAGACTTGTGCCAAAATTAGAATTTACCTGTAGTCCTCTACACAGGAATGCATATGCAAATTCAGTTGAGACTACTGGGATAACACTTACCCTCCTCCTAAACTTTTGTAATATTGATGTTCAATTTTAGATGATTTCTAAAGGTGATGTAGTTTTGCTACTTCTCCCCTGTTTTAAAGTCAGCCTTGGTGTCTGCTTTTTAAATAAGGGCTTTTTTAAAAGGAAGGTCAGGAGAATTGCATAAGAACTACTGTCTTTGACTTTGTTTTCTTGTTGGTTTTGCTGTTACAGTTTAGATTCAAGCAAAATTTATATGCAGTTGCAGATGCAGTAACACAAAGAATACCAGTTAATATTCCTAAATGATGTGTATACTTCTTAGTTCACTTAACTCTGACTTCTGCATGTTCTGGGAGCACTGAATAGTTGAGATCTTCTTTGGATTCTTCTTGGTATGTAGGTAATAGATCCAGTGGCGCCTCGGTACACTGCTTTGCTGAAGGATGATGCAGTCACAGTGAACATTCCTGAAGCTCAAGAAGACATGAAAGAAGTTGCGAAACATCCAAAGGTTTGCTAATTAGTTGTTTTAGCTGAAGAAGTACTGTAATGCAGAATGCTGAAACTGAGGGTGTTTCTACATTAAGCAAACCCCCCGCAAAACCCCACATCCTTTCTGGAGCTTCCTGCTTTTGGTTTCTTTGCAGGATTAGGAAGGGCTTCTTTACATGGCAGCCACGTAGTTTGAACTGAGGGAATGTCTTCCTCCCTCCCTGGCATGTGTGCACGGGGGGGGGGGGGGGAGTCTTGTTTTCATAGTTTAACTTCTGCTGTACTGTTTTCTCACAGCCCCCAGGAAACCTCTGACTTACTTCTGAGTAGATGTAAAGTGTAAGATTGTGCTGTAAGTCTGCAACCCTTGGCACACTTATGTGGGAGTAAGCCACGTTAAACTCAGTGAGACTTACTTCTGAGTAGACATAAGATCACCCTGTAAGTCTGCAACCCTTGGCACACTTACTTGGGAGTAAGCCCGATTGAACTTAATAGGGTGCTCTGAAACAACAGGGGATGTTGCTTCTGAGCTTGGTGGGCTGGGGGATCAGCGGTGTCTCTCTTCATTGCATGGAGGCATTTTACCCTCTTCTCCCTCCAACTGAAAAATGCAGAGGCAGGAGATGCAATCGGCAGTGATTCTTGCCCTCACTCCTGTCAAATCTCATCCTGACCGAGCCCCCAACAACTGAAAACAAATGCCCACAGGCAGACTCCGCAGTTTCTTCCAGTACTGGAGACTTTCACAGGGAGGTCATTACGCTTCTGTTCCATTTTTTGCATTTGGGGAAAACACGAGATAGGCTGGAGGAAATCGCGGGAGACATCCTGGAGGGTAACGGCGTCATCTAAAGAGCCCGCAAACTTCCAAGAGAGAGCCATCTCAATAGCAGGATAAAAGCTCCGTGTGATAAACCCCTGAGAGTTGGTGTGGATCTTCCACATATTGTCTGAAACATTTGTTATAGTCTGGAATAATTGTAAGAAAAGGAAAGGAAAGTTAGCTTAGGCTAGCTGGGGAATGCTGGGAGTTGTACGACATTTTTTCACTCTAAAAATGCATAGGATTTCACCCTTAGTTGTTTAAGTCATCTCTTTACAATCTAAAGAAGACAGAACCAGGAGTACAACATCTTCTAAAAAGTAGCATTCTTTAGGAGGAAGTTATTCACATTAATGTCAAACATCCCAGCCACACTCAGCCTTTGCACATTATTCCAGAATGGATTATTCTATTGTAATTTTTGTAAAACAAACACTTAATGAAGCAAGTGGGTTAGCTCCTTATCCTTTTCCTTGTTAACTTGCAGAATGCTGAAATTGGCTTGAAGCCTGTATGGTACAGTCCCAAAGTGCTTGTCGAAGGAGCTGATGCAGAGACGCTGACAGAAGGAGAGAATGTTACATTTATTAATTGGGGCAACATAATCATCACCAAAATATGCAAGTAGGTTGCTGGATCTTGAAACAAGTTGGGATGTTGGATTTTATCCTTTAATATTTTATTTGGATTATCAGAGTTCTGGCTTCTTAAATACTGAAGAGAATTATGTAATTTGTTGAACTGTAACAATTGCAAGCACATTTCCAATATGTATCCCCTCTCTTTGCTGCAGCCTCCTGCAGCACCTCCAGGAGCACCTCCAAAGGTGCTCTTGAGGCTCAAGAAATGTTTGGGAACAGCATGGAATATGGTGCAGGGAATTGCATCTGGTGGCGGGGGTCTGCAGAAATTGCAGGGGGTCAGAGGGCTTGCATAAGCAGAAGTGCTATCTGCTCACATGGGGTCGCTTTAGATCCAGCCCAATGTTGCTTGGCTGTTAAATTTGTCTGTAGAGTTGTATGCTTTTCTGAATCTTGAAAAATAATTTAACCTGCATTTAATCTGTATCAGTGATATGTCCTTGGTATAATTCAGTAATTTATTTGCAAAAAACCCCACACATAACCACAATGTCTATTCTGTTTCTATGTAGGAATTCTACTGGGAAAATCGCATCCATTGATGGTAAGCTGAACTTAGAGAATAAGGACTACAAAAAAACTGCTAAGATTACCTGGCTAGCAGAAACTCCTCGTGCTCCTCCAATCCCAACTGTCTGTGTCAACTATGAACACTTGATCACAAAACCTGTCCTAGGCAAGGAGGAAGACTTCAAGCAGTATGTCAACAGAAATAGCAAGGTAACCTGCAGCAAGCCACCTATTTTTATTAGTAGTTATTACATTTTTATCCCACCCTTACTCCAAGGAGCAGAGAGTGGCATATCATATTCTCCCCTCCCGTATGCCTCACAAAACCCTAAGAGAAAGTTTATGCTAGATTATATTGACTGGCCCCCAAGCTGATCTACTAAGCTTTGTGGCTCAGTGGAAATGTGAACTCCAGTCTCCCTGGTCAAAGTCCAACACTCTAGCCCAGGTTCCTCAGTGTGGTGCCCTCTAGCTATTTTGGGCTACAATTCTAATCGTGCTTGATCATTGGCCATGGCTGCAGCTGATGGGAGTTGTAGTTCAAAGCATCTGGAGAATGTCGTGTTGGGGAAGTCTGTTCTAACCACTATACTAAACTGGCTGTAAACCTGCTCTTCCCTCATTTTTCATGTCTCCAAATGAGCTGCTGTACTGTGAACTGAAGATTTTCAATATTCACTGAGGTGTGTCTTTCCTCCTGTGTTAACCTCAGCCTTTTGATACAACTACAGTAATCCTTAGCACACAGTATATGTTGTTCTTAGGAAGTCATGGTGACTTGCTTTTTAACTGTTTTTATAGCAAGAAGAATTGATGTTAGGTGATCCTTGTCTTAAAGATTTGAAAAAAGGAGACATCATCCAACTTCAGAGAAGAGGCTTTTATATTTGTGATCAGCCATATGAGCCCATTAGGTAAGCAGCTGCAAAGTCATTCCATTTATCTATTTGAGATGTTCGGTAGTAGATTTGGGAAAGCTTGGTATAGCAATTTAATAGCTTCACAGCACTAAACTTCTGAAGTGAAATTAACTTACTTATATTCACATGCTGTAAACATTCCTGTTTTGCAGTTAAGCTGGAGAGCAGTCTGTGGAAATATACAATTCTATTCTGTGGACTGCACTTTGCTAAAATTTATAAAGCAGTGCTTTTGTATCATATTGGAGTCCACCAGGAAAATGGCCTTCAGTGTGGTGGCCCCCTTCCTGTGGAATTCCCTGCCGTTGAAGCTCAGGCAGGCGCCAGTGTTGTGTTCCTTTTGGCGCCTCCTGAAGACATTGCTATTTCGAGAGGCCTTCCTTGAGTGACCAGCTGTGGGTTATTAAATTTGGCCTTATTAGAATTTGTCTTTTTAAAATGTTGTAACTGTTTAACCTGGCATTTTATTATTTTATCTTTCTGTTCACCACTCCAAAATCTTTTGATGTGGAGTGGTATATAAATATTGTAAATAAATAAATATTGACCAAAAAGGGGCAGGGATGTGGAAATTAGTGTAACTCTAGTACAGGGGTAGGCAACCTTTTTCACCTCTGGGCACATTTGGAAATTGGAGAAACAGCCATGGGCATAACCATAAAATGTTATAAAATATAAAAATAGGCATGGCTAGTCACAAAGGACAAGTATCCTGTCCAGAGGCATTCATGGGAAATTAAGATGGCAGCAGCTAGAGGATCCCACTTCGCTTTGAAGCAATCCCAGCTGCCAGTAAGAAAATCTAAACATATTTTTAAAATAAAAATTGGGGAAAGTAGTATGTCTCGGTGGGCACCAAGGAGGTGTTGGGGGGCATATTGGTGCCCATGGGCACCACGTTGCCTACCTCTGCTCTTGTGCATCCCTTTTAACAAAAATAATTGAAAACCAGTGTTCCTGGGAAAACCACCCAAGACTTTGGAATTTTTCTCTGTTGTAGAATATGCAAGGAACAAACTGTAAATGTTCTGTGCAGGTTAGTCATACTTACTATTTACCTCAGCTCCATTTTGGTCTAGTATTTCTGTGCTGAATTTTGATGAGGCTTGATTTTTCACTGTAAAATTGCCAGTTTGGAGTACGTGAAAATATTTGCAAGAAAATCCCTACCTTCCATTTTTTTGCACATTTTTTTTTTAACCCCACACCAATTCACAGCAGTTGTTCACTTGATTTGCTGGAGGAACGGGGAATCCATCCTTGTTTCCTCAGGTAACTGGGCCAACGGTCTCTTCCATGCCATACCGTGCTGAAGGTTTCATCACCCTTTAGGACTCTGAGGCAAGATATAAACCCTAAACCAGCTCTAGGCACATATAGCTACACATGACTAGTTTGAGCAGAATATGGATGGGGTGCACGTTTGGATATGCATCTGGATGCACATTTCATTGAAAGAAATGCAGAACAGAGGAATGACTGTACATCTTCTGAATATGGATATCATCCATCTTCACTTAATCAGTTTTAACAGGATATACATTTTTATCTATATTCTGCCCCAACTGCTTAACTAAGCATGACTGGGTTGGGACAAAGCAGCCTCAGCTCTCCTGTCTTGGCAATGGAGACAAGTTCCCTTTTCTCTTATCCCCTCTGTTCCACCTTTTTGCAAGGGTTTGTGAAAAAATCACCATAAATGGCAGGGTGAGGGATGCTTTATTGCAGTTGAAAAGGTTTATGAACATCTTTCAGATATTATTTTAGACAGGTACCATTAAGATACATCGAGATCTTGGGAATCAGCGAACTAAAATGGACAGGCATGGGCAAATTTAATTCAGGTGACCCATTATATCTACTACTGTGGGCAAGAAATAGAAATTTCTTCTCCCTTAGAAGAAATGGAGTAGCACTCATAGTCAACACAAGGGTGGGAAAAGCAGTCCTGGGGTACCATCTCAAAAACGACAGAATGATCTCAGCACGAATCCAAGGCAAACCATTCAACATCACAGTAATTCAAGTCTATGCCCCAACCACTGAGGCCGAAGAAGCTGAGGTTGATCGGTTCTATGAAGACCTATAACACCTTCTAGAACTAACACCCCAAAAAGATGTCCTCTTCATCATAGGGGATTGCAATGCTAAAGTAGGAAGTCAAGAAATCACCGGGATAATAGGCAAGCATGGCCTTGGTGTACAAAATGAAGCAGGACAAAGGCTCATAGAGTTTTGCCAAGAGAACACGCTGATCATAGCAAACACGCTTTTCCAACAGCACAAGAGGTGACTCTACACATGGACATCACCAGATGGTCAATATCGAAATCAGATTGATTATGTCCTTTGCAGCCAAAGATGGAGAAGCTCCATACAGTCAGTCAAAACAAGACCTGGAGCTGACTGTGGCTCAGATCATGAGCTTCTTGGTGCCAAATTTCGGCTTAAATTGAAGAACGTAGGGAAAACCACCAAACCATTCTGGTATGACCTAAATCGTATCCCTTATGAATATACAGTGGAGGTGATTAATAGGTTTAAGGGATTAGACCTGATAGACAGAGTGCCTGAGGAACTATGGACAGAGGTCTGTAACATTGTTCAGGAGACAGCAACTAAATCCATCCCAAAGAAAAGGAAATGCAAGAAAGCAAAGTGGCTGTCTGATGAGGTTTTACAAGTCGCTGAGGAAAGAAGGGAAGCGAAAAGCAAGGGAGAAAGGGGAAGATATATCCAACTGAATGCAGAGTTCCAGAGAATAGCAAGGAGAGACAAGAAGGCCTTCTTAAATGAACAATGCAAAGAAATGGAGGAAAACAACAGAATGGGAAAGACTAGAGATCTCTTCAAGAAAATCAGAGATCTCAAGGGAAGTTTTTGTGCAAAGATGGGCATGATAAAGGACAAAGAAGGCAGGGACCTAACAGAAGCAGATGAGATTAAGAAGAGGTGGAAAGAATACACAGAAGAACTATACAGGAAAGATCTGAATGTCCCTGATAGCCATGATAGTGCGCTCACTGAACTTGAGCCGGACATCCTTGAGAGTGAAGTCAAGTGGGCCTTAGGAAGCATTACTAACAACAAAGCTAGTGGAGATGACAGTATTCCAGCTGAGCTATTTAAGATCCTAAAAGATGATGCTGTTAAAGTGTTGCACTCAATATGCCAACAAATTTGGAACACTCAACAGTGGTCACAAGACTGGAAAAGGTCAGTTTACATTCCAGTTCCAAAGAAGGGCAACGCCAAAGTGTTCAAACTACTGTACAATTGCGCTCATTTCACATGCCAGCAAGGTGATGCTCAAAATCCTACAAGCTAGGCTTCAGCAGTATGTGAACCGAGAACTACCGGAGGTACAAGCAGGGTTTCGAAGAGGCAGAGGAACTAGAGATCAAATCACCAACATTCGCTGGATCATGGAGAAAGCAAGAGAATTCCAGAAAAGCGTCTATTTCTGCTTCATTGACTACGCTAAAGCCTTTGATTGTGTGGATCACAACAAACTGTGGCAAATTCTGAAAGAGATGGGAGTACCAGACCACCTTACCTGTCTCCTGAGAAACCTGCACGAGGGCCAAGAAGCAACAGTAAGAACCAGACATGGAACAACCGATTGGTTCAAAATTGGGAAAGGAGTACGACAAGGCTGCATATTGTCGCCCTGCTTATTTAACTTATATGCAGAGTACATCATGAGAAACGCTGGCTTGGATGAATCACAGGTCGGAATTAAGATTGCCGGAGAATTATCAACAACCTCAGATACGCAGACGATACCACCCTAATGGCAGAAAACGAAGAGGATCTAAAGAGCCTCTTGTTGAGGGTGAAAGAGGAGAGTGCAAAAGCTGGTTTGAAACTCAACATTAAGAAAACGAAGATCATGGCATCTGGCCCCATCACTTCCTGGCATATAGAAGGGGAAGAAATGGAAGCAGTGACAGATTTTACTTTCTTGGGCTCCAAGATCACCACAGACGGTGACTGTAGCCATGAAATTACAAGACGCTTGCTCCTTGGGAGGAAAGCTATGGCCAACCTACACAGCATAGTTAGAAGCAGAGACATCACCTTGCCGACAAAGGTCCATATAATCAAAGCTATGGTTTTCCCAGTAGTAACGTATGGCTGTGAGAGCTGGACTGTAAGGAAGGCTGAGCGCTGAAGAATTGATGCTTTTGAACTGTGGTGCTGGAGAAGACTCTTACGGGTCCCCTGGACTGCAAGGAGGTCAGTTCAGTCCATCCTAAAGGAAATCAACCCTGACTGCTCATTGGAAGGACAGATACTGAAGCTGAAGCTGAAATATTTTGGCCACCTAATGCGAAGAGAAAACTCTCTGGAAAAGACCCTGATGCTGGGAAAGATTGAAGGCAAAAGGAGAAGGGGACGGCAGAGGATGAGATGGCTAGATAGCATCACCGTTGCAATGAACATGAACCTGAGCACACTCCGGGAGACAGCGGAGGACAGGAAGGCCTGGCGTGCTATGGTCCATGGGGTCACGAAGAGTCGGACACGACTGAACGACTGAACAACAACAACAACCATTAAGAGGGAGGAAGAATACAAATAGGTGCAAAAATTACTGTTGAAACCCATTAGAGATGGGGAACGTGTGGCCCTTCAGATGTTGTTGGATTGCAAGTCTCCATCATCCCTCACCATTAGGTGTGCTGGCTAAGGCTAATGGGAGTTGCAGTCCAGCAACATCTGGAGAGCCACACATTCCCCACCCTTGAATTAAATAATGGGTTTGGCTAATTGGGCTTTCCGTCTCTGTCTTCCTCTTTTTTTAAGATTGCAACAGCATTTGTGGGAATTTTTTTTATTCCTTTGGGAAAGTTATATGTAGCTGATTCTGTAGCTGTTATTTTGATATAGATGAAGTTGCTTTCAGATTGATGAGAACTATGCATACTTTTATGGCTGCAGTGCTGTTCCTGTTTACTTGTGAGTAAGTCACATTGAACTTGGTGTGACTTACTACTAAATATGCATAGGATTCGGTTACACATCCCGTTGACTTCTGCAGGGAAGTTAAGCCCATATTTCCCTTTGGGACTTGGGTGCTTGATTTTTGTAGGTGTTCATCTTTTCTGTATTATTTCAATCAATCATAAAGAAAATACATTGACATAGCCTGTGTTTTTAGCCCATACAGCTGTAAAGAAGCTCCATGCGTTTTGATTTATATCCCCGATGGGCATACAAAAGAAATGCCAACATCTGGATCTAAGGAAAAGACCAAGGCAGAAACGGCAAAGAAAGAGGTAAAGAAAACAAGTTTATATGGATTGTTAGTCAAGAGGGATATCCTGGGATGCTAGGCAGTGTTTCTTGGAAAACTGAACTGAAACTAACAAAATGAAGGTCAGAAGAGACAAACAGTTCTGCATTTGCAGGGTGGGGGAATCAAATGCTGATGGGGGATACCTGGCTTTGGCAGCAGTACATGTGAAAAGCATCACAGGATTGTAGTGTATCACAAGCTGAACATGAGTCAGCGATGTGATGCAGCTATGTATGTATGTATGTATTTATTAAATTTATTAATCGCCCATCTGGCTGGTCACCCAGCCACTCTGGGCGATGTACAATAATAAAAACAGTTTTAAACAATAAAATTCTACATTAAAAACATCATATTTCTAAAAATACCCTAACCCACCCCAAATGCCTGCCTGAACAACTACGTTTTTAATGCATGGCGGAAGCTCATTAAAAAGGGGGCATGGCGGAGTTCCCTAGGGAGGGAGTTCCACAGAGTGGGGGCCACCACAGAGAAGGCCCTCTCCCTTGTCCTCACCAGTCTAGCTGTCCTGGCTGATGGGACAGAGAGAAGGCCATCCAAGGCTGATCTTGTTAAGCAGCCTGTCTGGTGTTGCTGGAGGAGCTCCTTGAGATAGGCTGGGCCGGAACCATATAGGGTTTTAAAGGTCAAAAGCAACACCTTGAATTTGGCCTGGAAAACAACTGGAAAACAGCTACAAAAGAGATGAATGCAATTTTAGGCTGCATTAATAGAACCATAGTTTCCATGCATAAGAAGAAATACTTCCACTTTATGCTGCACTAGTTTGACCCCATCAAACTTTAAGAAGCCAGGACCCTGATAATCCAAATGAATTATTAAAGGATAAAATCCAACATCCCAACTTGTTTCAAGATCCAGCAACCTACTTGCATTGTTAAGAAGAATATAAACAGTTTGGGATGGGTTCAGAGGCAGGCAACAAAGATGGACGGGTATATGTAAAACAAGTTCTATGACAAAAGGTAGATGCATTTAACTGGAGAAGAAAAGACTGATAGCACTTTACAAATACCTGGAGGTCTATCACGTAGAAGAGAACAAAGATTTGTTTTCTGAGGCCCAAGGGGGCAGGAGTAGATCGAATGAGCTTAAGTTACAGGAGAATAGATTTTGATTTAACATTAGGAGAAACTTCTTGATGGTAAGAGCAGTTAGACAATGAAATGAATTTCTGGGCGGGGGTGGGATGGGGCTCTTCTTCATTGGAGTTCTTCAAGATGGCTATCTGTTCGGGATGCTCTGAATGTCCTGCATCAATCAGGGTGTTGGACTAGAATGGTCTACCATGCTCCAGCTCTATGATGCTATAATCATATTCCCACTAATTCCTAGACCAGATTTTTAACTAAGTATTGCTTACTTATTCAGACTCTTCCCTTAAGGTCCACATTTATATACAGAACAAGAAAAAAAAATAAAGATTAGTTTCTAAAGCCCTGTGGGATTCCTCTAATAAAAAAAGATTGAAATAGCCTAAGATCTATTTTCAGACCAACTTATAGTGCTAGCTTTTGAACAGCATGGAACTAGTCATTGACACTGGCAAGCTCCTATGTCAAGCAAAGTTGATGCATTAAAAGATACTATATACGTTTCTTTTTTCTCCCCCTTTGGCAAAACATTTGAAGCTATGGGGGTCGGTGGGAGGGGTAGTAACAAAACATTTTTTATGTCACACTTGGAACAGTAAGCAACAACTTGTTTCTCATGGGATACATATTTCTCTAGTTTCATCCAGTTTGATTGATTAAATACAGTGTGAAAATATAAATTTGCTTTTCTTTTCCAAGGCTGCTACTGCAGTGAAAGGACTCTCTGCTCCACTTGGGGCTGATGTTTCTCGAGCTACAGCCCCTGCCTCAGCCCAGGACCACTTAGCTCTTTACAGCAGAGTGTCTGCTCAAGGTGATGTAGTTCGTGACTTCAAATCCAAGAAGGCAGCAAAGGAAGACATTGATGCTGCTGTGAAACACCTGTTGGCCTTGAAAGCAGAATACAAGGAGAAGACTGGACAAGACTACAAGCCTGGAAATCCTCCAGCTGCAATAGTTCAGGTCCAGCCTTCCAAGTCTGTGGCTACCACCAAGACCACCACTGTAGACAGCAAAGTTCTTTATGATAATGTAGCTGAGCAAGGGGAAGTGGTGCGAAAACTGAAAGTAGAAAAAGCACCCAAGGTTAGTATGGGCAGAAATTAACCTAGAGTATCTTAAGACAGCTTTAGATGGCCTTCACATCCTTATATGCGATGGTCAATCGATCTGACTTTTCCATCCTTTAGAGAGGGTAGGCAGGGATAGACCCTTTGGACAGTAACCCTTAACAGGTGGACAAAATATCTCCTGACCTCCATTGGGGGAGGGAACTGTTCAAAGTGCTGGTAACATAGACCTTTAAAAATAAGAGCCAACAGAAACCAAAGAACTGTAATTTGTATCTTGTTTTATACAAGGATGGTCATGAATGTAGTGTTAAAATGAAATACAGATGGCATACAAAAAGTCGTAAATAAAAGAGCGCTCTGCACCAACCGCCCCAAAATCGTAGTTGGTTGTTACACTTTACTAGCTGTGTTCAGCAAAGAGCAAATTATGCTTTCTAGTTTATAACAAACTTCTTGTGAATTTTTCACTTTCGTCAGCTCGACCATGTGCACGCTAATGATTGTATCTATTGCTCTACACTAAGTTCTTCCTTTTCTTTCTTACCTCCCTTAAACTCTTCTTTCACTTCCTGTTTTAGGATCAGATAGATGCTGCTGTGAAAGTGCTTCTAGCTCTGAAAGCAGAATATAAGCAAAAAACAGGCCAGGAATACAAATGTGGCAACCCACTGAAGAGTTCCCTTCCTAGTTCAGTTCCTTCTGCTTTTCCTCCTTCTGTGTCCCTCTGTCCAGTAGTCAGCAAAACTCTTTATTGTAAAGTAGCTGAACAAGGTGAAGTGGTTCGTAGACTTAAGTCGGAAAAAGCATCAAAGGTATAATGACCATGAAAGTAAAAAGGGGTTCTGAATAATCTGTTTCTAAGATGCAGTAGTAGGTCCTCAAAAAATTTACAGAATTAAACAATAGCAGGGATGTCTTGCGTTGTTTTTTCTTACTAAAGTATTAAGTAAGAAGCATGTATTGTTTCTCAATGTTTTGTCCTACTGTATGCAAAACAGATTATTTTGTCCAAGCAGAGCAAAACTTGGGTATCAATAGTAGCAAATTAATCTGCAATTTGAACATTAATCTAAGGTGGCAGCAATAATGCTCCATTATAGCTACCTTTTGCATTAGCCCCCTTTATCTTCAGTTGGTTTTCATGTTGGAATATCTATCTCTCTCTGTGTGTGTGTGTGTGTGTGTGCGCGCGCGTGTGTGCGTGCACCACACTTGATGGCTTCGTACATATTAAGATTGTATATATATCTGAAGCCCTCAAGTGAACAGACCTTAATGCAAGCATCCTGATGTGCTCAAGGAATGGCTGCTATTCAGTTAATTGGAGCTTATGTAGGAGACGGTCCTGGTGAGTTGTGTCCAAGCTGCTAGTCTTTCTTATTGCAAATATAAATTTGAGAAAAATCTGAAAGGTTTGGGGAAAGACCATAAGTAAAAAATAAGGCCACATTAAAGCCCACTTAAAATTTGGACAATAAGAATATTTTAGATCAAAGTGAAGCATATCACACAAACTATAGAGAGTGGCCAAGCACTTAGTATTAAATAAGGTGTCTGCATAAGATCTGAACGGGGGTGTGTGTGTGTGTGTGTGTGTGTGTAAGAGAGAGAGACAGAGAAAGGGTAACAAACAAACATACTAGGTTTTACATAAGATGAAAATGTGTTGCGTAACATGGATGTTTGATATTGGTCCAGTTCAGATGTACCAACTAATTATGGTTTGTTGTTACATGAGCCTTGAGCTCGTGTGTTCCCCTCCTCTGGGCAAGGAAGAGAGTGAAAGCTTACACTTTCTCTTTTGAACTAATGACAGTTCCCTGTAATGTTCGAACTCAGTGAACTGTAGCTTGGTTGCTTGATCCTGGTTTGTTTTAACTAAGCCCAGTTAGAACAAAACCACAGTTCACCCAAGTTCAGACAGAATAGGAATGTGTGGTTAGTTCCAAAGTTTTCAATCTTTCCCTTGCCCACTCAGAGGAGGAGGAATGGGGAGGAGGGAACGCACAAGCCTAAGGTTCATTCAGGCTTATTCACACAGCAATAAACCATGATTTTCTTGTTATTTCTGACATGAGCTAATGATATCTTTCCCTCTCCCATCTTGCACTAAAACTGTTTTTTTAAGAAACATTTCCATTCTTACTGATACATATATTCTCTTCCTGCTTCAGGATCAGATAGATGCTGCTGTGAAAGTGCTTCTTGCTCTAAAGGCAGAATATAAACAAAAGACAGGTCAAGATTATAAGCCTGGACACCCACCTGCAACTCCTTCTCCCTCTTCTTCCTCTTCCTTATCCTCTTGTGCTTCTGATCCTACTTCTCTATCCTGCAGTGGGTTGACATCTTCTATCCCAATAGACAGAAAAGCTCTGTACAATAAGGTAGCTGAACAAGGCGACGTGGTACGGAGACTCAAGGCAGAAAAGGCTTCCAAGGTAGAATAGTGATAAATATACCTGTCTGTTGTGGTTCCAAGTCTCCTGTGTTCTTTCTCTGTGCATTAACAATATTGATACTGATTTAAGCAGAGGGTTTTTCAAGTGATTCTACAGGGATCAGGGATTTAGTATAACTGCTAGTACTTTACTTCATATATCTGGATCTCACTGAATGTGGAATTAGACCACCATGAAACAACTTTGGTTTGAAAGGTGGCATATAAATTCTATTTTTAAAAAAATCTTGAGAGGTGATACCTAGAGAAAACAATCTGCATTGATCACTTCTATTGCAAAATTACTATTTTAAAACTGTTTGTTGCTGACTTACCTCTTGTTTCTTGCCTATGTATTCGAGGGTATGTACATAACTTTTGGAATAACTGTGTTTACTACTCTTTCCTAACAATGTTTTCCATAGGATAAAGTGGATGAAGCTGTAAAACTCCTCCTTTCCCTGAAAGCAGAGTATAAAGAAAATACTGGTCAGGACTATAAGCCAGGACAACCACCATCACCTGAGGCATACGCCTTAAACCAGCCAGCAGGGACAGAAATCAGTGGTCCTAACTCCCCAGAAGCAAAAGCTCTCTTTAACAAGGTTGCCCTCCAAGGAGAGGAAGTCCGGAAATTAAAATCAGAGAAGGCAGAAAAGGTAACAATGTTAATTAACAGCTTCATGTGTTAGAGTAGATCCTGGGATACCTGTTGCATTCATTTTTATTTATAATTTATGGTAATATCCTGATGGCCTGTACTCAGTGTTATGTATTCTGCAGTTCTATACTTGGAGCAATTACTGAAGAATTTGGCATCATAGCTGTCCCAGAAGGTCAAGCAATGGGTCTAATAGTTGCCATTGAAACCAGTGGTCCTGACACACCAAGACAAACCTTGTCTTTCCCCTCTTAGTTCAGCCTATTTTCACTGCCCCAGTAGTCCTGCTACATTGCCCAGAAACATCTTAGACTTAAAGACCCCTAACTGTATGTTGATATTATTCTGTAGCCTGGTTTAAACAGGCTACATGGGTTGTCATTGAATTGTGGGTTGTCGTTATGTGTGAACCCTGCACTATGGTTTAACTATGTGTTGTAAACTACAAACAACCCAGGATTCACAACCCAACAACAAATCATGGGTTCTCCTCCTGGGTTGTTCATGGTTAAATCATAGTGCAGGGCTCACACGTAATGACAATCCACTATTCAATGACAACCCATATTCAGCCCATACTCTGGGGTGTCGTCACAGGTGAAACAGGTCTAAATGTAGACTTAATTGTTCTGCTTTGTATATTTTCCATTTTATTTTTTCATCAATATTGGTATAGTAAATTTACATGGCACTTTACAGAATAGTCTAAGCAGGAAAAGCTAGACCCCTGTTCCAAGGAACTTACCTAAATGTTGATTGCGACAGATACAGCAAGCGGAGGAGAATATATGAAGATGTCTATTAATATTAAGTCAGAGTATTGGTTTATCTAGCCTACTGTAGTCTACTCTGATTAGCAGCAGCTTCCCAAAGTAGCCTATTCAGGCATTCAGAACCTGAATAGAGCAAATGCATGGGAGAGGGAGTGCTTCACCCCCGCCCCTTCCATCGTCGCATCTGTTGCCCTCTACTTGTGGAGGACAACTGTGTGAAGAGGAGAGCCTCCTGTATCTGTGGAGGCTCTCCCCACAAGCCAGAACACAGAAAAATCTATGTTCTGGTTTGCGTGGAGAGTCTCCATGGATACAAGAGGCTCTCTTCTTTAGACAGTCACCCTCCACAAGTAGAGAGCAACGGATGCGACAGTGAAAGGGGGCAGGACTGGAGTGCTCCTTCTCTTCATGTGTTTTTTCTGTTCAGGTTCAGAATGCCTGAATAGGGCTCGTGTCCATCAAATAAGTCATTTCCCAGCCCTCCTATCATGTTATTTTATGTTATTTATGTTATTTATTATGTATTACATTTATTACAGTAGCTGAAACCTTCTGAGTGGTTCACAAAATGTAAAACCATAAAATACAACAAGATAATAAAGAATAATATAAAAATGTTCAAAAGGTTTTAAACAGAGTAAAACCAAAGTAAAAACCAGCAGCAGTTTAAAGATCTAAAAATACAGTAACACATTTTCTAAAAATACTGAAGAACTAAAAGGCCTGGGAAGATAAAACGGTCTTCACCTAGTGCCAGAAAGTCCACATATAGGTGCCAGGCAAGCCTCTCTACAGAGGGCATTCCGCATTCCTGAAAAGGCCTTCTCCTTAGTACCCACATGCCTCACCTCATTTGGCAGGGACTTCCAGAGAAGGGCCTCTGAAGATGATCTTAGAGTCCATGCAGATAGATATGGGAGGAGACAATCCTTGAGGTTACGAAGCATGGATAACTATAGTTAGGCTATCTCTGTCTAGGTAGGGTTGCTTTACAAAAACAGAATGAAAATAATAAAGTCACGGTGTGCTTCTCCCTTTGAACTTTTGAAGATCTTTGGGTTGGTTCAGTTGTAATGCTAAACAATGGTGCTTGTAACTCCTACCTTCCTCATGCTTAATTAGTAACTTCCTGGTTTTTAGCAAACCACAGTTTGCTGTTGTATCCGAAGCAAAAGACCACAGTTAGCGCAAGCCCTGCAAACTAGGACTGAAAGCCATCTTTCCAACCCTGGTCTGTAGGTTCACATGTAACAGCTAATGATGATTTGCTGAAAATCCAGGAAATTACTAATAACTGATCCTTTAAGTTTCTTTGGATTTTCCCTCTTCAGTGTGTGCTTTGTGGTTGTATCTCACATATTTTGTGCAACTAACTGTATTATTTGCAGAGAGGAGTGGGGGTGGCATTGTTGCCTGTGTTTCATGGGAATGGTATCTTCCTAAAGGATAAGACTGATGCTGCAGTGAAAGAACTGCTGCAGCTGAAGGCACAGTACAAGTCACTGACAGGAGTAGACTACAAACCAGTCTCTGCAACTGGTGCAGAGGACAAAGACAAGAAGAAGAAGGAGAAGGAGAATAAATCTGAAAAGCAAAATAAGCAACAGAAACAGAATGAGGGACAGAAGAAAGAATCACAGAAAGACCAAGGTGGTGACAGCAACCTGTCTTCAAATGGTCCAGGAGATGGTCAAGGACCAAAGAAACAAACCAGGTAAAAAGCCTGCTTAAAATATAGTCTGAACAGCATGGCAAAGGGAAGTGGGCAAACTTCTGGCTCTCCAAGGGGCTGTCCTCACAGGGGATTTGCTGTGAATTGGGAGCATTTTGAGGTCATTGGTGGCAGATGATACTGGGGCCAATCTGCAGCCACCTCGGAAATCTCTGGTGGAAAAGCCAAATATTCTGAAACTACTTTTACTCCAATTTATTTCTTTAATACGGGGTCTCTGTGCTTCTGGTGCTGTGTGCCCCTATCCTCCGCATTTACTTTGGCATGATAGCCCTGCCAAGAGGTGTGTCTTTCACCCGGCCATTACCTCACTGAGTCTTTCCAGCCTTCAGAATCACCCTGCACTCCCATTTCTCCAGTAACTAGCCTCTGTGATGATGCACTTCTCTGATGTTTGCATTGCTTCGCTTCTCCGTTGTTGTGTTAAATTGCTTTCCGATGTTGTGTAAAGGCACTTCTTTGATATGTAAAGTCACTTCTCCGATCTAGCAAGGTCTCTGGAGCCAGTCATTGCAAGCAGGGAGAAAGTGCCCAGAGAGGGACAAAAGAGTGTGTATGTGTGTGTGTGTGTGTGGGGGGGGGGTGTTTGGAAGCAATAACTCTGTGACTGCTGGAATGAGGCAAAAGGGGGCAGGGGAATGCTGTCATAGGGAGCCTTCAGATGCTGCACTGGAGAATCGGGGATTTGGGCTTCTTTAGGAAATCTGCACACATGGGGAAAAATTAGTTGCTTCCCATTCATAATAATGTAGTAGCAGGGAAGGGCCTGGACATGGGCCAGGAAATAAGCCTCTCTCATTGGTTGAGCAGCCCCTGCCAGTTGGATGCTCAGTTTTACTCCACCCCACCCGGAAGTACATTCTTTTCAAGTGCTGTGTGACCCCTGAAAACAGGATTTTAAAGGTACGGTGTTCTCGGCTTTTCTTGCTTCGTGAGCCCTCGACGGACCAAAGCTGATTCCATAAAAATCTGGATAATACTCCAACGTGCTTCTCATTCTATTGTTGTGAAGATCCCCCCGCATGTTTTAGCCTACAACTCCCAGCAGTCCTAGCCAGCATAGTCAATGGTGTGGGGTCATGAGAGTTGTAGGCCTAAATATCTGGAGGGCTAGAAGTTGCCCACTCCTGTGCTAAACATTCAAATTCATAAAGCACAAACATGTGCTTTATGATGGACACAATATTAAGTAAAGAAAACATCTTTCTAGTGCTGGTGGATTTTCATATATGATAGAACACCAAA
This sequence comes from Heloderma suspectum, assembly GCF_057233095.1. Taxonomy (NCBI): domain Eukaryota; kingdom Metazoa; phylum Chordata; class Lepidosauria; order Squamata; family Helodermatidae; genus Heloderma; species Heloderma suspectum. The sequence continues at coordinate 396,390,996 of NC_139458.1, forward strand.
AAATGTTTCTTATTCTATAATTGTGCTTGAACCCCTTCTAACTATTGCTTTCTCTGTTTAAAATGTATATAACATCAGCAGTTTTCTAGACTCTGTGTAAAATACATAAGTGACATGGTCCCTGCCTAGACTTCTTATAACAAAGGTGAGGGAGAGGGCTTGCTAAATGTAATGAAGTTACTAGCAGACTTGGTGGCAAAATCAGAGGTGCCAGAACACCCTGGAGTTAAAAAAAAAAAAAAAGTCTAAGTATTTACATTTAGCATGGTCTAGTCCTGCTTAATGTATTTAGTATATGAGGAATCATGGCAATTTGAATATTCCTGCCATTATTTCATTTGCATATATATACAATGTAAATTAAAATTTATGTTTGGGTAGATTTGAAGAATGTATAGGTGATTTAATATTCTAAAGCAAAAGATTCAAAGGCCAGTTGACTTTTGCTTAATTAATTCAGTAAAGGTATTTCCTTTTGGCTAGGGGGAATATTAATTTTTTTTCTTTCAAATACTACAGGTTGGGTCTAGAGGCTAAGAAGGAAGAGAATCTAGCTGAATGGTATTCTCAGGCAAGTAGATCTCAAATTTCACATTATTTTTCTTAAAATAATAAGAGTTCTGCTCATAAGAACTCTGGAGTAGATTGTGTTGGTGAAATAATGAATTATTTTCTGAACCACTTATCTTTATAAGGAAATTAACTCAGGCTCTCAATGGGTGGAATATAGCGACGTTGTTCTGTGGATGGAATTGCTTCCATCAGCAGAACTAGGAGGGGGTGATCTCCTTTCCTCCTGGTGTGCCCTCAACATCTGCTCCAGAGTGTCAGGGAACCTTCTGGAGCAGATTTTGCGAGGGGTGCAGGACTACAAGGGGGAGGAGAGAGGGAGAAAGTCCTGTACTGCAAATAGACTTCCACTCATACAACATTGGCTCCCAATATCCTTCTGCATTCTGGAAAACAACAGAAAGAATGAGGGTTTTATGATTCAGGCTTATCAGTTGAGATCCAAAGCTCAGCTCTCTAGTAGAAGAACACTGTCAGTTTCTGTAAACTGTTTTTCAATGTAAAATGAGTGTTCATTTCTGTGCCTAAAAATGAAACACAACTTGAAAAATGCAACTATCTGGAATTGTCTAAGGAACAGAATATCCAGAAGTTAATACAAACAAAGTGAGTGCACTTAGAGATTTTATTATATTCAACAATATACAAGTACTACTAGTAAATACATAAAATAAATAAATAGTTGGATTCTGAGTACATTTGGATAATCTCATAAAAGGTGTTGTATTATTCATACATTGGTTGCAGTCCAGTACACCATTCCATTTAAATCCATGGGATATACGTAAGTCTGATTTGATTATATTTATAAATAAGGCAAAAAAACCTAGTTCATTGGATGCTTCTGTCTCTCTCCGCCCTTTAGTTGTTCCTCTTTGTTATTTTCTGGTGCAGGGGTCTAATTTGAAGCAAGAGACCAAATTGTCCCCCACTGGGCCCTCTGCAGGCTGGATGACGTCGGCGGGCATGACCAGGCCTGCTGACATCATTGCCCTGCCCTCACCCATTTTGCCTTTCTCCTGGCTGAGAGAGGCACGGAGAAAGGGGCTCAGATGGTGCTGGCTGCAACTCCCTGCGCTAGCTGAATCCCTGGCTTTGTATGGCGAACACTGTCCCACGCCAAGGACTGGAACAGCTCTGGGAAGTGCAGCTGTTCCAACTGAGGCTGGAGATAACAGCAGCAATTCTTCCAGGGGGATTTCTCCAGAGGGTGGGGCTTGGAGGCCAAACCCTGCCCCCCAGAGCAACCCAAGGAGACTCCATAGGCTGGATGTGTAACCTCCAATTAGTCCCACAGGCTGGAAGTTCCACATCCATGCTCTGATATTTAATTTTAATTCTGTTCTTCTGTATAGACTTTAAACTTTCAGTCAGCAGCACTGTATCAATGACCCTGAAATATCCCTATTTCTTTATAAAGGTGATCACAAAATCAGAGATGATTGAATACTATGATGTGAGTGGCTGCTACATTCTCCGTCCGTGGGCTTTTTCTATCTGGGAAGCCATCAAGGACTTTTTTGATAGTGAAATCAAGAAACTTGGTGTGGAAAACTGCTACTTTCCCATGTTCGTGTCCCAGGCTGCTTTAGAAAAGGAGAAGACACACATTGCCGATTTTGCACCAGAGGTAAATGCTGATATTGTATTAATTCTAATATTTTCTGTTTGTCTAAAAGCTTATAAATACTAGTGTTAAATGAAATACAGGATTCATACATGCATCACAATAAAAGTAGCTGCATGTGCTCTGTGGAATGCACCCTCAGACACTGAATTGAATGGAGAAGGGTTGGTGTGCCCAGGAGCCCAGTGGGTGGTGATGTGCTTGCACGTGTGGGCTCTCAGTGGATCAGTGTGAAAGCAAAAATACATGTAGCTAGATATTTTTATAGTTACTTAAACAAAATTGTACTTTCCATGTTGTTAAGAATGTGAAATAGATAAAGCTAAAAGAACGTGTTTAATGTTCATTGATTTTAGGTTGCATGGGTTACAAGGTCTGGAAAAACAGAGCTAGCTGAACCAATAGCTGTACGTCCTACTAGTGAAACAGGTAATATCTAAAGCTTGAAAATAAAACACATTCCCCTTTCCCCTCATATGGATTTACTGCAAACTAATTATGCAGGTCTGTGAATTCAGAACCACAGCTGGTAATGAACTGGTAGGAGGTAAACTAGAAAAAGAATGTAAGTGGTTTGTTAACAAGGGGGAAGAATGAGATGGAGAATATGGGTTGGATCCAAACCTAGTCATACTTAAACGTATTGAAATCAATGGGTTTACTCTTAGGTATGGATCCAACTCTTCATATAATTTTTATTTAATAATTATTTTTTAAATTATTTTATTTCGCCATACAAAGTATTTAATTTTACTTATACAAATTTAGTCTAATGCTTATTCTATACTGTCATTTTTATTACTGTGAAGAAAAGCTACCACCAAATCAGGTTTTCAAAACAAATAATTGTAAGATTAGTTATATGCTTTCAGAATTTTTTTCCCCTTCATTTTGTAGTAATGTATCCTGCCTATGCAAAGTGGGTGCAGTCACACAGGGATCTGCCAATCAAACTTAATCAATGGTGTAATGTTGTGGTAAGTACAGGTTATATTTTCTGTGCTTTACATAGTGGGCAGTATCCAGCAGGGTGCAACCAGTAAAGTGAATTACATTGTGCTAGCATAAACTACTCTAGGACAATACCAATAGCGTTAGCTGGCATGCCAATTTCTTGGGGAAATTGGCAAGCCAGCTAATGGCATTGCACTAGTGTAGTTTATGCTAGCACAATGTAATTTATGTTAGTGGTTATGTCTTGTTGGATACTGCCCAGTGTGTTTATTCTTTCCTAATTAATCAAAAATCTCTCTCTCCCCCCCCCCCACCCCCCATTTTTATACAGTAGTTTGTTAGGCTATGGAGTTTTTCTGTGGGGGAAATTATTTTTTTGCATCTGAGTCACTTTGCATTGAGGGATTTGATTCACATACTATGTTTAGGCCATTATCACAATTGAATGGTAAAGTCATTCAAGGCATACATTTTGATCATTTATGCAGGCCTGTTGCCTCCACAACAGTTTATAATATTGCTATATTTGTGATTGTGTGAAACACATCTATGTCTGATAGTCTTCAAACCTACATAGAGATTAACAGAATACTTATGTATGTATAACATTTGTATACCACCCAATAGCCAAAAGCCCTTCACAAAATCATATGAAAAATATATAGCATCTTGAGTGTATGAAAATATGCTAAAAACAAATGCAGTTCAAATAATTCTTGACTGTTTGTGTGAATAGTTTCTTAACAATATGTAAAATCTATATGCCTTTGAATTAATATAGCGTGATGAACCTTTAAAAAATAAGAGTTTTGTGCAATGATAAAAATTGTTTTAAAAGTAAGTTTATTGATGAAGATTGTAACTTTGTAACTGCATGACAGACCTTTTGGGTTTTTTGTATTGAAGCGTTGGGAGTTCAAACATCCACAACCGTTCTTGCGTACTCGTGAATTCCTATGGCAGGAGGGACACACGGCATTCTCGACTTACGAAGAAGCGGCAGAAGAGGTACAACATGCTTAATGTTTTTGTTAAGCTGCATTATTCACCTTCTAGCGATTTCAGAGGACAATTCGGAAACAACCGCAGAAATATTACTGAGCTACTTCAGAAGCAGTTTTAACAAACTTTTAGCTTTGTGCCGTGTATACTTTCCTGTTTATATTTTGTGGAGAAAGTCCACTTTTTATTTTAGGATAATTGTTCTGGAAAAAAAAGAGAAAAGCTCTCATCAAGGAAGATGTGTTCAGCTGACTTTGTGACTTTTGAGAATGCATGCAGTGTTGAATTCTTTTCGATTTTGCGTTTCCAAGGTGTACTATACAAGGATTTATTTGAATGGCTTTGGCTTGTTTCCTTCTTTTGTTGGCACTTGAACAATCAACAAGTTTCAAAATTGGATGCCATTAAAGACGTGAACCTTAGAAAAGGACAATTGCATAATTAGAGAAAAGTCATAAACAATTGAGGAAATGAACTACCAGATTCAGAAACAAATGAGAATATCATTTATGAGAATCTTCATTTGTTGTCAAATAGGACTCTGTGGTTACTAGTACAGCTACAACCTGTAATAACTGCAAGATCTTACTGAGTAGCCACCATGGATTACTAGGTTTGTGGAAGAGTGTGGATCCTTGGTTTTTGCAGGTTCCTACCAAATTTTAAAGTAAGCTTTTTGATGTATATAAGAACTAAGTTTTCTAATTTCTAAACTTAAAAAATGTATTAATGGTCCCAGGTGTTGCAGATTCTTGATCTGTACGCTCGTGTGTATGAAGACCTTCTTGCAATTCCTGTTGTGAAAGGAAGAAAGACAGAAAAAGAGAAGTTTGCAGGTGGAGATTATACAACCACTGTTGAGGCATTTATATCTGCAAGTGGGCGAGCTATCCAGGTATAGATGAATAAATATCTTAATATCATTTATTAATATACCAAAAAAATGGTATCTGGACTTGTTTAACTTGTGCTCCCTTTCAGGGAGCAACTTCTCATCACTTGGGACAGAATTTTTCAAAGATGTTTGAGATTGTCTTTGAAGATCCCAGGATACCAGGAGAGAAGCAGTTTGCTTATCAGAACTCTTGGGGCATCACTACTCGGACCATTGGTGTAATGACCATGATTCATGGAGATAACATGGGTTTGGTACTACCACCCAGGGTAGCTTGTGTTCAGGTGAGTAAAATAGTTGTCATGCTTTTACTAATGCTAAGTTAGCTGCTCCCCCCCCTTTTGTTTCATTCCTATTTTCTAGAAAGAGGGATATACACATATTGGGCTGGATCCAGATTAAGTAAATTGGACTTAAATCCTATTGACTTAAGTTAATGGGAAAATAAGTCATGACCAACTTGTCCTATAAGTTTAAGTGGGACCTAGGTGCAACTAAGTTACTCTGGATCCAATCCGTTGAGTTGGTTTGTGCAGCTACTGCTTTCCACTGACTGACTTGTTAAGATGTATGAAGAGCAAATGGGAAGATACTGTTGCTGTTGTTTTGTCTTCATGCAAAAAACCTGCTGATGTACCAGCTTCAAAGAGCTTTGCCAATTCCATGTGTCAGACCTATATCTGTCATTGTCATCCAGTTGTAATATTTGACTGTTTTTCTCCTTACGTCTCTGTATATATAGCTTAATAGGAAAGTAACCTTGGAATCAGTCTTTAATGTGGGAGAAGTATTTAGAAGGTACCTCCATTAGGAGATGGATATTTGCATACAATTGAATATTTGCTTTGTATTTTGGAGTTTGAGAATAATTGAATTAATGTAGCAGACAAGTTATATGTTTCAAATAACCTACTTTCACTTCTAACTGGACAGAAATTATGAAAGTAAAATCTTGGCTAATAAAAATAAAGCATATGGAAGGATCATCAGAATGTTCTGTAAAAATACTGAGAACTATTCAAATCCTCTCGGTTTTAGTATTTCTTTCTTCAAGTTAGGCAGTCTTGTAATTTTCCACAGTTCTTTGGGATGGTCTTGCTTGAAAATGATGGATTAAAAACCACCCCACGAATTTGGTGACTGCATATTCCTGCAAACATTAATGTGCCTAACCTTATTACCACTTCATCATTATTCAGGTTGTCATTATTCCCTGTGGTATTACTAATTCACTTTCGGAAGAAGACAAGGAGGCCCTGATGACAAAGTGTAATGAATATCGCAAGCGATTACTCAGTGCTAACATCCGTGTGCGGGCTGACTTGAGAGATAACTATTCACCTGGCTGGAAATTCAATCACTGGGAGCTTAAGGTAAATGTTTTTTCAGTTCTTCTTCCTTTTGATTGTTGTCAGGCTTTCCTCAAGTGTTGGTGGCATATGTGGAATTTAAGTGGGAGTAATCGATACACCTTACCACCTGTGAACTCTTTCCATAAGTACATGCCATCTTTTGCTAGCTGACAAACATATCTGTGTTTTCTGATTCTGACAAATCATCAATTCAAGATTGTCCATGTAATAAGCTATTCCACCTCAGTATCCACCCCCCCATATTACCTCACAGCTGAGACTGAGAAAGAGTAATATGTTTTGAATGAATAAAACTTTCAAGATCTTTCCATATTCGAACAGTGCCCTTAATATTCTCTGATTCATATTATGTTGGAGTATAGAGTAATTTTCAAAAATACTTTGTGTTGGCCATGTGTAAGGGTGGGTGGTTTTGAAAATAACTGAGAGCATCCCCTTCCCTTAAGTAGCTTCTGTGTTCTACTTAATCAGTGCAGACAAATGCAAAGAGGCACACAATGCTCTGTTCATGATCTTTTGCTTCTTAGGGTGTTCCAATCAGGCTTGAAGTGGGGCCACGAGATATGAAGAATCATCAGTTTGTAGCTGTTAGACGAGACACAGGAGAGAAGTCGACATTTGCTGAAAATGAAGCAGTGGACCAGCTCAGACGTGTTCTGGAAGAAATGCACACAAACCTTTACAACAGGTTGAATATAGGGAAACCCATTTTCTGTCATTACTAACTGACAAATTTAATATTTATACTATATAAGTTTCATTCATCTGTCTGCCATTTCATCAGTTTCTGAAGGCCTAGAGAAACATTAACATAAAAACGTTAGAGCGAACGTCTGTGTGACCCAGCATACTGTGGCCAAGCAGAGAGCTTCGGCTATGTCTCTGGGAAGCCGAAAAGCACGACATGATGATAATAGCCCTCTCCCATTGTTGTTCCCCAGGAACTGGTATTTAAAGGCCTCTGATCCTGGAGGTCACATATAGCAATCATGACTAGTAACCATTGATTAACCAATTGATTGTGCAGAGAAGGCCAGTTCTCACAGCTTAGTATAACTAGACTTTGTTTCCTGCCTGGCTTGCACCATGTACATGGTGAACTGAGTTATCTGTATCTTCATAATGTACTCTAACCACCTCAGAGTTTCCTAACAGGTTGAACTGTGGGGTGTCAGTGTTGTGGGACTACAATTTTGTGATGACAGCAAACGACAGAGTCACACCATTCGCCCGTTGGTGTAACCCAAGCAAGCAATCACTAAGCATAGTTACTCACTGCTTTGACACCTGGAGCAAAATCTCCCGATATTAGCCATCAGTCCTTGTATTTTAAGTTCTATTCTTTCCATGGTCTGACCCCTGTAGAGAGTGTACTGTGAGGCCTAAATGGATAGAATCAAGAGTCTCTTGAAATGGACTATAGTCACAAAAGGTTATGCTACCATAAAATACCACAAGACTCTTTTGTTCATACTATGCTGGGGATCCAAGAGCTTTGTTAGGTCTGCCCAAGGATTTGAGTGTGTCTAATAAATATAACATAAGAGTCACAAAGTCTTTTCAGTTTCAAAAGAGGAAGGTTGCTGTTCAGTTCACAAAAATCCAAAGTCACCTTGGGCACATGGAATGAGTTGTGCAGTTCTTTGGACCCTGGCCTATTCTTGTAATGTCATGAACAAAACAACAGAGCACTTTGCTTATAGACCAGTCCTAACAATATTTAGAGGTAAATCCCACTGACTTCCAAGTAAGAAAGTTTAGGCTTATAGTCTTAGAGGTTTTCTTTGTTAAGACAAAATCCCTTTTAAATTTCTGCTCCTTTATTATTGCCACTTTTGGCAATATGAAGACCTATGACACTATCGGAAAATAAGTTTTTGTTTGTCAATAGCTGCTTTAAATATCCCAACCTGTGGAAAGTCTTCTAAGAAGGTCAGCTCCTGAAACCCAACTCCTGATAACTAAAGAAATTTAATTTCCTCCTTGCTCTCCTACTTCCGTAACCTGGTAGGAAAAAAGGCACCTAGATTGTCTGATCTTAACAGCGATCAGGGTCTGCGTTAGTACAACAGTTTGGAGGTGCAGAATGAGACGTATTTTAAACTTTATTCTATATGAGGTCTATAATGTGAGTTAACTACTGTAAGTGTAATTTAGCCTCTGTCCATTGCGTGAAGTGCAATAACTGCAGGTGCGTGTTCAACAAAACTCTTGTTTTAGAGACAAAGTTAGTAGAATAGAGTGTTATGATTGTGAGAATTCTACTCTCTAAATGCAAGCCTTCTCTCGTATTCAAAACATCTGTTTCAGAAAATAACTGGCATGTGTGTATACATATACATACATTACTTGTCTGTTTGTGTTGACTAAATTTCTTCTTCTCAGAGCTGCTGAAGACCTTAAGAGTCATATGGTGGTGGCCAATACAATGGAACAGTTTCAGAATGAGCTTGATTCAGGAAAGGTAAGGAATTAGCACTGTGACTAAGGCCTGTGCACACTTAAAAATCCTTAGTGAACATAATGTGATTTATTTTGCAAGAGCAGGCTGCAATTCTTTCTTTTTTCCCTTCATTTATTTAAGCAAGTGGAGCCATGTGTAAGCACACTTGATCAACATAAGCTAATGCAAGGATTGTAGGGTTCATTGTTTGTACTGATCTAAAAACATTTAGAGAGTTAGGAGTTTCAAAGAATAATTGGAGCCTCAAAGAATGCTTAATGTTTAATTAAAATTCCTTTCATGTGAACTAAAGCTTGCAATTCTATGATATGTAGTGCAGTTTTTGAGTTGTTGTTGTTGTTGTTAAAAGGCTTCAGTCTCTTAGGCTCAATTATAATATATACATTGCAGTTCTTTGTGGTCTCTGGGCATCACGCATATGGGCTCTGTGCCTGTGCTGAGCCTCTTTCCGGAAACTTCTAAAGCTGAGGAAAGTTTTGGCGAGAACCCTCCCCCACCATCCACTGTACATGTCCCATCAGGTTCCCACCCATTCCTTCAGTTCTCTTTCGACCTCCTAGTGGTAGCGTCTTTGGGAGCTTCTTCCACGTGTGGAGAACGTTTTTGTTAGGGATGTCAGAGAATTCCGCCATGGACTCCAGTGAGGCTGGATTCTTTAGAATCTGCCCCCCCGGAATCTGTGGCAGAACGGCCTCCCCCCCGCCACCCCGCGGAATCCCCCTGGGACAGACCTACCTGGTGATGGATGCGGTGGTGGCTGCAGCCGCAAATGGTGTCCTGCTAAAGTGGGGACGCCAACTGTGTAGGGGACGCCATTTGCATCCCTGCTTTAGCCGTGATAGGCTACGTAAATATTTACGTAGCCTATCAAGGGCTAGCATAGAGACGCAAATGGTGTCCCCTACGCAGGACGCCATTTGCGTCTGCACCAGCCCGGCAGTGGCTGGAGGCCCCGTTGCGGATTGGCCCGGCCGGACTGGCCACGGAGCAGAGCCGGCCAGGCAGGATTCCGGGGGGGGGGGGGGAGGAACGGATCGCCTCCCTCCCTGTTGAAGATTCCGGGGAGAGGAACAGATCGCCTCCCCCCACCTGCGGACCCCAGCGGAGCCAGGTAAGTGGGGTTTCATACACCCCTAGTTTTTGTCAGTGTTTTACCCTGGTGCTGAGGTCTTCTTCTCTGTGTTTTCTTTTTTTTTGTTGACACCTTAATTTTTGTCATTTTTAAAAAAATCCGTCATCTGTTTGTTCATCCTTTGTCGTCTGCCACAGCTGTGGTCTTCATATGACCACAAAGGCCCCATTCCATAAATGCGTCAAATGTGGGAGTAAGTTGCCCCCCACTGACTCTCACTCTCTTTGCCTTTTTTGCTTGGGTGAGGGCCATTTACCCGATGCTTGTTCTTTGTGCCAGTCATTCACTAAACAGGCACAGAAGAATAGATCTGACAGACTCAAAGCAGAGCTGTGGAGGAGGGCCTTGTTGGCCACAGATCCAAAAAAGTCATCTCACTCTTGTGTAAAGGAAAAGCAGTGGCTGCTATGTCTTTGTCAAAGCTGTCATCTCCTTCGGATTCCACTGAGCGGGTAGATCCCCTGACTCCAGGGCGCTCTAAGGCTAAGGTTCCAAAGTCGGGATCTGATAGCCTCAAGAAATAAAAGTAAAAGGAGTTTGATAATCCTTCAGAACCTGAAGTTCCAACACAACACAACAGAACCTGAAGTTCCTGAAGTTCTTTACTGGATTCACCTATCCAGGTACTCTCGTCAGTGCCAAGCGCTCCAAGCAACAATCCCTACGGTGTCAGAAGGTGAGATTTTGGAAATCTCGAGGAACTTCTCTGTTGAGAGAAGTCTCCCTTGTGGTCTTCAGTGAGGGATGAAGCTTCTCAACATTGATTGTTGTCCCCTCCTCGGGACTAGGAACATATTTTCCCGCTTTCTGAGTCATTCAGGTCTTGGTTGTTACAATTACCAGTATAAGGAAAGGTCCAGGTCTCCTCATGGCGATTGGGATAGGCGCTTCTAGTGGTGTTACCTATTACCGCGTTGTTAGATTTCTGAGGATTGTCCTTGTCCTCGGGATCAAGGATATTATTATGATCAAACGAGATACCTTGGGGCAGCTTCGCCTCGGTACTGTCCTCAGCCATCGGCGACTCTTTCTCATCCCCCCGCAGGAGATGAGTTTGTTCCACCTCTGCCTGTGCCTCCTCACTTGTTATTGTTGGTATGGAGTCAGGCAGCAGCAGCAGTCAAGCTGACGCAGTTGCCACCTTCACCTGTGGTACAACTGACCCCCTTCTGTGGTCCCGGTTCCTGGGCCATCTTCGCCTCATAATTCAGCTGTTGATTACCAGTCCAATTCCTCTTTGTACTCCTCTGTTCCATGTTCTGTTCCCTCTCCAGATGATGTAGCTGGGATGCAAGAGGGAGCTTCTGCTTCAGAGGACATGTTTAATTTTGCTGAACAGGTTAGCAGAATGGCCCATTTGCTGGGTATCGAAGTGCAGCAGCCAGAGCAGCATGTTCAGGACATACTGAATCATTGAAACCAGTAGCGGTTCCCTTCCTCCCAACCCTCTTTCAAACGGTGCAGCAACCATGGAAGGTGTCGTCTTCGATGGCACTTATGTCTAAGCGGCTCAAGTCCCTGTACCATGTACTGGAGAAAGATGCAGCATTCTTATACTGCCATCCACGCCCAAATTCCATTATTGGGGAGCTGGTGCAAGAGCAATCGCAGAAGATTCATGCTTCGCCTGTCAACAAGGAGGGTAGACGCTTGGATCTGTTGGGGAGGTGGATGTATTCTTTGGCTGCTCTTGGTCTCCATGTGGCGAACTACCAGGCCATGATGGCCAGATACCAGCTGTTCCTATGGGAGACGATGGACTCTCTTTGTGCTTATCTCCCAGAGGACCAAAGGGATCTCACCAGAGTTGTTCACATTGTCGAGGCAGCAGCTTAACAGTTCCCGTTATGAAGCCAACTGTAGCGCAAAGTCAACGGTGAGTGTGATTGAGCTCCAGAGGCATGCTTGGTTGAGGTCTGTGAGCTTAGCTCCTGAGGCTCACTCGCAGATTGAGGATTTGCCCTTTGACGGTGAAGGCCTCTTTAATGCTAAAACTGATGAACAAATGGACTCTCTTCAGAAGGCAAAGACAACTGCCTGAAAGATGGGTTTGGGTCCTCAACCTCCACAGCAACACTACAAATCACGTAGGTGGTTCCACTGCCAACCGTACACGACCAACCAGCAGTTTGATCATTATTCTTGCTATGAGCCTCCTCGGCAGCAGCAGAAGCAGATCCTTCTTCGAAGTATCGTCAGGGATGTGGAAGGAATGAGTCTTCTTCTAAGCAGCGGCTTTGGCTATCCGGTGTTTGCTGTCTCCACTGTCCCGAGCCAACCCTTTTTCGGGTCGGTCCTGGCTTGATTCCTGCCCACCTGGAAAATAATAACAACAGACAGCTGGGTGTTAAATATAACCAGTTGGGGCTACATGATAGAGTTTCATACCCTCCCCCAGTTGGGTGTAGTTCATATCACCCCTCCGTCGCAGGCCTCCCTGTTCCAAAAGGGAACAATCCAAAGAGTTCTTCCATACCAAACGGAGGGTGGTTTCTTTTCCTAGTATTTCACCACACCGAAACAGGAGGGAGGCCTCCGTCCTATTATGGATTTGAGGAACTTGAACAAGTTTATTACTCCCAGGAAATTCAGAATGATCACGGTGGCTTCGATCCTCCCTCCCCTTTGGAAAAATGTTTGGTTTGCGGCCATAGACCTGAAGGATGCGTATTTCCATATAAAGATCGCAGAGGCTCACCAGAGGTACTTGCGTTTCATCATCAGTATCAACATGTTCCAATTTCAAGTCCTGCTTTTCAGTTTAGCAACCGCCCTGAGAGTTCTTACGAAGTGCATGGTAGTTGTATGTGCATACCTACGACTTCAAGACATCGAAGTGCGCCCTTACCTGGACAATTGACTTCTCATCTCAGACTCTGAAGATTCCCTTTGTCATGCTATTGAGATTGTTCTGAACGTTCTGGGAGCGTTGGGCCTGTACATGAACAGGGAAAAGTCAACTTTGAAGCCAACACAATGGCTCCAATTCATAGGGACATTGCTGGATTCGATAGTTGCACACACTTACCTTCCTCAAAAGTGGTAAGAGCAGTTGATTACCCTTGTAGAGACCCTTTACATTCAGCGGCTAGTCACTGCTAACACTATTCAAACACTACTGGGGCATATGGCAGCGATGGTCATGGTTGTTCATTCGGCAAGGCTTTGGATGCGACCACTGCCAAACTGGTTGCTCTGAAACTTTGGTTTCACCACTGATGCTTGGTGCTGTTACATGAAAATTCCAGACAGAATAGCGGATTCTCTCCTCTGGTGGATGCAACCACGCAGCCTATGTCAAGACACTCCCTTTGTCCAAACATCCCCTATGTGGATATTAATGACAGACACTTCCCTTTTCACTGTGGTCTACTTCGGATTCAGGGAACCTGGCTGGCAGTGGAGAAGAAGCATCATATAAATTACATAGAATGTCTTGCTGTCTGGAAGGCCATATGTGCATTTGAGCTTACCTTCGAGGATGGCATGTGCAAATCCTGACCGACAGTGCGGTGATGTGGCACATCAAGAAGCAAGGGAGCATGCATTTGTCCAAGCTTGTGAATCTCACGATGGACATATTCCAGTGGGCAATCCAACGGGACATTCTTTTGAGCACTCTTCACATTGCTGGGGAAGACAGTGTTTTGGCAGACACTCTGAGCCAGTCATACAAATAGTCCCACGAATGGCAGCTGTCCACTCCCATCCTGCGACGTCTCTTCCAAAACTGGAGTTGGCCTATGATGAATTTGTTTGCAACCCCATTGAATGCAATATGTGAGAGATTCTGCACGAGAGCAGGGATCGGTTGATTGTCGCTGGGCGACACCTTTCAACTTCGATGCCGCAGGGAACTATTCTACCTATTCCCTCCATTTCTTCTTCTCCCAAGGGTGCTCCAGAAATTAGCAAATGATGAGACGGACTGCATTTTGATCACTCCTTTGTGGCCAAGGCAGCCATGGTTTGCAGCCCTGCTGCAGCTGCCCAAAAGGCAGTTCCTACATCTGCCATAATTCCTGGATATGATGGCTTGGGATTGAGGCATCCAGATCTCAACACCCTGAAACTCATGGCCTGGAGGATTTGTACTTGGCTCCCTTTCAAAGTACAGGCAGTTTTGGACGTGACTAGGAAACTGGCTATGCATTTGATCCTGTGTGGCTAAGTGGTCATCGTTTTTGAAGTTTGCAAGTATCCACGGTTTCGGCCCCCTTAAGGGATCGATTGAAGATGTTCTTTTGTTTCTGGATCACTTGTGCCAGAAAGGTTTGACGTTTTCATCCATAAGGGTTTATTTGGCAGCTCTTTCCTCTTACAGAGGGCAAGTTCAAAGTTTTTCCCTTTTCATTCACCTTGCTACTCATCAGTTCCTGCAAGGCTTAAAGAATTTGGCACCTCTGGTGAGAACTCAAGTACCTCAGTGGAGCCTGTCTGTAGGGATGTACGAAAGTCACTTACCTGGTCTCGCAGCTTGCTTCGCGGTGGGGGGGAGGCGCTTCGCTTCTCCCCCCGAAGTTCAGGCCGGGGGGGGGGAGGCTTCCTGCCTCGCCCAGCTGAAATTCAGGCCGGGGGGGAGGCTTCCCGCCTCGCCCGGCCGAAATTCAGGCCGGGGAGAAGTGCCCCATCTCCCCGGCTGCGAACTTCAAAAGAAAAAAAAAAAAGCCCCGTGATAGGCTATGTAATGATTTACGCAGCCTATCACGGCTAGATTTTCAAAGTCAGCCATGATAGGCTATGTAAATCGCCACGTAGCCTATCACGGGTGACTTTGAAAAAAAAAAAAAGCGCGTACGCAAATGGCGGTGGCCCATGGGCGCCGCCATTAGCGTTCCTTATTTTGACACGTCTAGTCTACGTAAAGATTTACGTAGACTATGGCGAAAATAAGGGCAACGCTGCCGTGGCCATCACGTCCGCCAGATGTGTTAGTGAGATTTGTGTTTTACGGGATGATCATCCCTACCTGATCTTTGATAATGACAAGGCTGACCTGAGACCAGACACTGACTGGTGGTCTCTGATTTCCATGTCAGCCAATCTATCTCATTACCAACTTTTTTTTTCTGGAGCCATCCTCTGATCTGGAAAGAAAATTACATGCTGTGACTGTAAAAAGGGCATTGGCTTTTTATAAGTCAAGGACAGCATCTTTCTGTAAGACGCAATGACTTTTTGTTTGCTACGGCGGTCCCAAGAGGGGTTTCCCAATGTTTTCTCAAAGGCTAGCCTCATGGATTGTGCAGACTGTTGTTTAGCCTATGACTTATCAGGCTTGGAGTGTCCGTCTCATGTCTGGGTGCATTCGACATGAGGGGTTGCCACGACTACGGCAAAGGTGTGCCACTGTCAGACTTATGCAAAGTGGTGACTTGGCTGACACCCTCAACGTTCGTAAAGCATTACTAACTGGATGCCAAGGCACGTTCTGACTGTGCTTTTGGGTGAGCTGTGCTGTCAGTGATCTTGTCATGAGACACCTACCCACCACTGTTAAGTTAGCTTGTTAATCACCCATGTGTGATGCACAGAGACCACGAAGAAGAAATGCAGATTGCTTACCTGTAACTTTAGTTCTTTGAGTGGTCATCTGTGCGTTCACACAACCCACCCACCATCTCCCCTTTGATATCAATGTCGAATTTGATGTTGGTACTGAGGTGTGTGTTTTTCCTTGGATCCAAGGCCACACTAGGTGGTCTCAAGGTACTGAGGGAACGGGTGGGAACCTGCTGGGACATGCACAGTGGACAGTGGGGGAAGGTTCCTTCCAAAACATTCCTCAGCTTTAGAAGTTTCCCGAAAGAGGCTCAGCACAGGCACAGAGCCCACATATGTGAATGCACAGATGACCACTCGAACAACTACAGTTACCGGTAAGCAACCTGCATTTACCACTGATGAGTGTTTTCCTTCATGGTGAGCTCCCATGAATAGTTCTTCCTCCATGAGGCTGCTTATTGTGGCTTAGAGGGTACCACAATGATGTGGGACATCCCTATATTACCAGTGTGGCATTGGAGATGATATATGGCAAGCTGTTCATCATGATAACTGTGCTGAAATATAGTGTATGAACTGGCACTAAGTTCTCTCTGTGTGCCCCTGAAACAGTTGTAAAGGTGAAGGCTGCCACTGAAATCATTAAGACAGTGACACTTAAACTCAACCATGCTGCAGTTTCAGCAGAACATGACCATGCCATACATAATAATGGCAAGTTGAATCATATACTAATAATGCGGATAACTGTGAAATAGTTAGTGAACAATATAACTAGTGTGTGTCAGATCAAAGAACAGTTTGCTTGCGTCAAAGAACTCTTTCTATCTGATTTAAGTAGAGGCCATCAAGTGCATACAGTGATGTTGGGTAACCAGAGGTTATTGGGACTGATATGAAGTAGCAGTGAAGCACTAGTAATTATGCAATAAACTATTTTATTTGTTTACAAGAGTGTTTTATGCCCTGTCTGCCGGTTCTACAGTTCCATGAATGCATTCGATTAATGGAAATTATTCAAAGCCAGCACTGACCTATTTTTGATAACATTTATTAGGTCACGTTCCTACATACCTCCTTGATATGAAGAAGAAACAGCAGACTTAAGAGTGTGGTACTTTTTATATATGGATACATCTTAAGCATTCTACTGCTGTGTGTCTTCAGATTAACTAGGCTTTAGAACCAGGTATTTTCCACCCTGTTCCTCTCAAGCATCAGAACATGAGAAAATAAGAAGAGCCCTGCTGGATCAGACCAAGGGTCCATCTAGCCCAGTATTCTGCTCACACAGTGGGGCAACAAGGTCTGCCATAGAGTTCGTTGAATGTCCTCTAAGGAGCAAGGGCTATCATGTGATTTGGTACTTCCCGCACTCTCACTGTTAAACTCTTGAGAGGAACTGGATACATATTTGTGTAACATTGTTCATTACAATTATTTATGATAATGTCATTTTTCATAAGTTTATTTCTTTGAAATTCACAGAAATTCCTTTGTTGGTTGTTTAACTGTATTAGGCAAGTCAGTTAACCGGGCTTCCCCCTGCCCTTTTTTTGGCTCAGTGACTCTGGTTCCTACAAGTTGTAAACATTTCTCTAAAAAGTGGCATTCTTACTGTGTATTCAGAGTTTGAATCAGTTTATTCTTTCTCCATACTTAAGATCTATGTGAGTCAGAATGCAGCAAGTCAGAATGAAGCTTGGTCACTCAAAGAATTCTGAATTATGAGAAATTATTAACTTTCATACGTGCGAAGTGTGCTGAATTTGAAGCTGGGTTTGGGTTATGTTAAATTTCAAATGTACAAATGCCTGTAAAAGCCTTTATGACTTGGAAAACAAACAATGTAGAGGACATCTTTATTGAAAAGTTAAAGCAGTCCCTTGAAGTTCAAGAACTCGTAATGCTTTCTCCATTTATTCTCCAAACCACAGGCACGTAGCTGCACTTTATTTATGCACTCTATGTGCCAGTCCAGTAATGCCTTGTGAGCATGAGCTTTCTGCACATATACCCGTCTCCCCATTGAAGTGAGGAGCTGTGTGTGTGTGTGAATTGCAAAGCATGTTTGGCTCTGGATCTAAGCAAATGTTTCTTAAATTGGTAGCTTCTGGAAAACAGATGACAGTTAAAATATTTTACCTTTAAGGGTGGCCTAGAAATAATTTTAGGTAGATACTCACTGAATGGTTTTTGAAGAGAAAGCCTTGCATTCCAAATCTTCAAAACTACACTTTAAGGAAAAGTTTCAGGGATTAGTGCATCATTAGACTAGGGAGATTCTTCTGTTTATTTTAATATGGCATTGCGTTGGTGTGTCACACACACAAGGATGGATCAAGTGACTTCAAGTGACTAAGGGAGCAATCCTATCTAGATAGGCGACCGCCTCCGAACTCGGAGGTGACTGTCTATCCAAAGCAGGGCAGGAGAAGCATGGAGAGGATTGTTCCCTCCGCGCTTCTCCTGCCCCTTTTTCGGATAGACAGCTGATTGCAGCTGTCTAGCTGCGGGAGGACGGACCGGGGAAGGAGGCTGCTGTACGACACATAGGATGTATGACACATAGGATGTGTCGTACAGGCAGTTACGCTCTCCCCGCCCTGGAACACCCCCAGCCATGCCCCTTTCTGGCCACTCCGCGCTCTTCTTGCAACTGTAGAGGACGGGGCTGTTCCATACTGCCTCCGAAGCAGCACAGAAGTGGGGGGATGGTTAGTTCCCAGAAAACAACATATCCTATGGCCATCTAGCCGCTGTCTAAAGGCCATAGGATTGTTCCCTCCATTAGTCAACCAAGGTATCAGTGGGACTTTAGTTACTTGTGACTAACTTATCATACTGATTTCAATCAGACCTAAGTGTGATTAACTCAGGGTTGTATCCAATCCTGGCCATATGCCAGCAGAATGGAAACCACTGGTGGAATGGTGTTCTCCTCCCCCTGTGCACCCCCCCAAATCTGCTCTGGAGGGTTGGGGAAACCTCAGGAGCAGATTTGGGAGGTGTGCGTTGTCTGCAAAGGGGAGGAAAGCAAATTGAAGTCCAGTCTCATGAGCGTTGGATTCAAGCCTTATTCTGGATCCAAGCAATTACCAGGAAATAAATGTACTGTAATGAGAACTTGTGCTGTTAGGAGACTTAATGATCTGGTATGGTAACCTTGGGTTGAGGTGTTGTTTTTCAGTCGTTCAGTCGTGTCCGACTCTTCGTGAGCCCATGGACAATAGCACGCCAGGCCTTCCTGTCCTGCGCTTTCTCCCAGAGCGTGCTCAAGTCCATATTCATTGCATCAGTGATGCTATCTAGCCATCTCATCCTCTGCCGTCCTATTCTCATTTTGCCTTCAGTCTTTCCCAGCATCAGGGTCTTTTCCAGAGAGTTTTCTCTTCGCATTAGTTGGCCAAAATATTTGAGCTTCAGCTTCAGTATCTGTCCTTCCAATGAGCAGTCAAGGTTGATTTCCTTTAGGATTGACTGATTTGACCTCCTTGCAGTCCAGCGGACTCGTAAGAGTCTTCTCCAGCACCACAGTTCGAAAGCATCAATTCTTCGGCGCTCAGCCTTCCTTATAGTCCAGCTCTCACAGCCATACATTACTACTGGGAAAACCATAGCTTTGATTAGACGGACCTTTGTCGGCAAGGTGATGTCTCTGCTTCTTACTATGCTGTCTAGGTTTGCCATAGCTTTCCTCCCAAGGAGCAAACGTCTTTTAATTTCATGGCTACAGTCACCGTCTGCGGTGATCTTGGAGTCCAAGAAAATAAAATCTGTCACTGCTTCCATTTCTTCCCCTTCTATATGCCAGGAAGTGATGGGGCCAGATGCCATGATCTTAGTTTTCTTAATGTTGAGTTTCAAACCAGCTTTTGCACTCTCCTCTTTCACCCTCAACAAGAGGCGCTTTAGATCCTCTTCGCTTTCTGCCATTAGGGTGGTATCGTCTGCGTATCTGAGGTTGTTGATAATTCTCCCGGCAGTCTTAATTCTGACCTGTGATTCATCCAACTCGGCGTTTCTCATGATGTACTCTGCATATAAGTTAAATAAGCAGGGCGACAATATGCAGCCTTGTCGTACTCCTTTCCCAATTTTGAACCAATTGGTTGTTCCATGTCTGGTTCTTACTGTTGCTTATTGACCCTCGTACAGGTTTCTCAGGAGACAGGTAAGGTGGTCTGGTACTCCCATCTCTTTCAGAATTTGCCACAGTTTGTTGTGATCCACACAATCAAAGGCTTTAGCGTAGTCAATGAAGCAGAAATAGACGCTTTTCTGGAATTCTCTTGCTTTCTCCATGATCCAGCGAAAGTTGGCGATTTGATCTCTAGTTCCTCTGCCTCTTCGAAACCCAGCTTGTACTTCCGGTAGTTCTCGGTACGCATACTGCTGAAGCCTAGCTTGTAGGATTCTGAGCATCACCTTGCTGGCATGTGAAATGAGCGCAATTGTGCGGTAGTTTGAACACTCTTTGGCGTTGCCCTTCTTTGGAATTGGAATGTAAACTGACCTTTTCCAGTCTTGTGGCCACTGTTGAGTGTTCCAAATTTGTTGGCGTATTGAGTGCAGCACTTTAACAGCATCATCTTTTAGGATTTTAAATAGCTCAGGTGGAATACTGTCATCTTCGCTAGCTTTGTTGTTACTAATGCTTCCTAAGGCCCACTTGACTTCACTCTCGAGGATGTCCGGCTCAAGTTCAGTGACCGCACTGTCATGGCTATCAGGGACATTCAGATCTTTCCTGTATAGTTCTGTGTATTCTTTCCACCTCTTCTTAATCTCATCTGCTTCTGTTAGGTCCCTGCCTTCTTTGTCCTTTATCATGCCCGTCTTTGCACAAAACGTTCCCTTGAGATCTCCGATTTTCTTGAAGAGATCTCTAGTTTTTCCCATTCTGTTGTTTTCCTCGATTTCTTTGCATTGTTCATTTCAGAAGGCCTTCTTGTCTCTCCTTGCTATTCTCTGGAATTCTGCATTCAGTTGGATATATCTTCCCCTTTCTCCCTTGCTTTTCGCTTCCCTTCTTTCCTCAGCGACTTGTAAAGCCTCATCAGACAGCCACTTTGCTTTCTTGCGTGTCTTTTTCTTTGGGATGGATTGAGTTGCTGCCTCCTGAACAGTGTTACGGACCTCCGTCCATAGTTCCTCAGGCACTCTGTCTATCAGGTCTAATCCCTGAAATCTATTCCTCACCTCCACTGTATATTCATAAGGGATATGATTTAGGTCATACCAGAATGGTTTGGTGGTTTTCCCTACGTTCTTCAATTTAAGCCGAAATTTGGCACCAAGAAGCTCATGATCTGAGCCACAGTCAGCTCCAGGTCTTGTTTTGACTGACTGTATGGAGCTTCTCCATCTTTGGCTGCAAAGGACATAATCAATCTGATTTTGATATTGACCATCTGGTGATGTCCATGTGTAGAGTCGCCTCTTGTGCTGTTGGAAAAGCGTGTTTGCTATGATCAGCGTGTTCTCTTGGCAAAACTCTATTAGCCTTTGTCCTGCTTCATTTTGTACACCAAGGCCATGCTTGCCTGTTATCCCGGTGATTTCTTGACTTCCTACTTTAGCATTCCAATCCCCTATGATGAAGAGGACATCTTTTTTTGGTGTTAGTTCTAGAAGGTGTTGTAGGTCTTCATAGAACCGATCAACCTCAGCTTCTTCGGCCTCAGTGGTTGGGGCATAGACTTGAATTACCGTGATGTTGAATGGTTTGCCTTGGATTTGTACTGAGATCATTCTATCGTTGTTGAGATTGTACCCCAGTACTGCTTTTCCCACCCTTTTGTTGACTATGAGTGCTACTCCATTTCTTCTAAGGGATTCTTGTCCACAGTAGTAGATATGATGGCCACCTGAATTAAATTCGCCCATGCTTGTCCATTTTAGTTCGCTGATTCCCAAGATGTCGATGTTCAATCTTGCCATCTCATGTTTGACCACCTCCAGCTTACCTGGATTCATTGATCTTACATTCCAGGTTCCTAAACAATATTGTTCTTTACAGCATCTGATTTTCTTTTCAACACCAGACACATCCACAGCTGAGTGCTTCACTCTTTCTGGCGCTACTTGGAAATACCCTCTGCTCTTCCCCAGTAGTATATTGGACACCTTCCAACCTGAGGGGCTCATCTTCCGGTGTCATATCTTTTAGCCTTGTGATACGTTCCATGGGGTTTTCTTGGCAAGAATACTGGAGTGGGTTGCCATTTCCTTCTCCAGTGGACCACATTTTGTCAGAACTCTCTGCCATGACCTGTCCGTCTTGGGTGGCCCTGCACAGCATAGCTTATGGCTTCACTGAGTTATGCAAGCCCCTTCGCCACAACAAGGCAGTGATCCATGAAGGGGGGGTTGAGGTGACTTTGGTATAAAACAAAGTAAATATAGAATATTTGAGTGAAAGAATACTAATGAGTATATTTTATCAATGCATTTAATCTAGTCCCCTCATTTAACTCTCTTCTGCATCTTTGCAAGCATAATGTTGTGGATTTCTTCCCTACTTGTCCTAATATGAAAGAGAGTGAGCAATATTTACAAGTATTTTTAAAAATGCAAATCCCTGCAAAGAAGATTTTTTTCTTCATTAAATGCTGAGAATAAACTTCAAAATTTAAGTTCCTATCCTGTCCCATTTGGAGCGGGCTTGAACATGCATGGTGATATTTGAAGAATTGTAGGATACTAGCATATTTTAAGAATAAAAAATAATTATTATAAAATGTAGATATTAATCCCTGGAAAACAGAATGGGAAATTGAAAGTGGAACTTTTCCTTTTGTCTGTCATTCAACAAAAGTAAGGATGATGTCTTTAAATTTGCCTGTTTTATCCTTCTTCAAATCCTCTAGCTTTCTAATGAAGTATTTACTGAGTTTCAGCACCAGGGGGCGACTTTATATTTTCATTAGATGTGTACTTTAAAAATCCTATCAGAATGTACTGAATTTTCCCTTGATTCCCGGAACACTAAACTGGGTCCAATCTGTTTAATACATAGACAGCTCTTAAAAGCAAATTTTATTTCTGCTTCTTAGTTAAATAGAAGCTGGTATGATTCACAAAATTCAGTCATCTGACTTCTTTCAAGGCAGCAAAAACAGACAAAGGAAAGGAAAGGTTCCTCCTGTGCAAGCGCCTAGTTATTGCTGACTCCTAGAGGGACGCCGCTTTCGCTGGCATTTTCATGGCAGAACATCATGCTAATTTCACTTCAGCTGTTCTGTTTTGCAAATAGGGACAGACAACTTAAAAGCCAATCATATGGCCTATTAAATATGGAAGGAGTTTCTTTTCTTTTTTTTAAGGAAAGATTTCCTAATGTGTGTTTTCCCTTCTTACTTCAGATAGTCCAGATTCCTTTCTGTGGAGAAATAGAGTGTGAGGACTGGATCAAAAAAATCACAGCCAGGTAAAAGTGTGTGTGTGTGTGTGTCTGTGTGTGTGTAAAATATATGCAGAACTTTTAAAATGATATTTACCATTGAGATGTACACTGTACTCTGAGGCTTTAAAATATGCAATCATGGTTCTTATTTAGTAAAAGTGAGACTTAGTCGTTGTAGTAGATGCATGTGAGAATCGGGCCCACTCCAAAGAATTAAATCATGAAGGCGTGTGATCTGTCTGAAAGGGTAGGGACTTTTTTTCTAGGCCCATGGAAGTACTGTGACAGCAGACATCTATAATTCAGGGAGCTTTTTCCCTTTAAACTGGCACTTGCTGGATCTCCACATTAGCATTCACTGGGGAAAGGAGGGTAGGATCAGAAGTGTGGTGCAGTCTGTACTACTGTGGTGCAATCTGCTAAGAGACTCCTTGGTTCTAGGTTCATCTGTAGGCCTGTGGCCTTCCTACTAATTATGGTACAATAGACTGCTCCCTCATCTTGTCAGTGGTGCATTGAATATCTACATAGGTATGATGTCTTTCACAAAGAGTCATAAAAGTTTAGGCAAACATAGGTTAGGACTGTCATATATGATAACTTCTTCTAGCCCACAGCTGTAGTGGGGTGTTTCAGTTTAGATGAGTTGGAAATTAAAGGAAATCTACTTTCTCTTTCAGAGATCAAGACCTTGAGCCAGGTGCTCCATCCATGGGAGCAAAAAGTCTCTGCATCCCCTTCAAACCTCTGTGTGAGCTGCAGAATGGAGCAAAATGTGTCTGTGGCAAGAACCCTGCCAAGTTCTACACCCTCTTTGGCCGTAGTTACTAAGCTGCTAGTTGGAAACACCATTTTCCTTATCTTTCAAGTCTTCAACTTTTTAAAATAAAGACTGAAATCTTCCTAGATCCTATCCAGGTTTTTGTTACTTTTTAAAACAGTGACAAATAAAGCCATACAGAGTCATACCCCTTCAGTCAGACTAGCAGTAATGCACAGACTTTTCTGTATACATCATCTCTAATAATAAATATGTATTGTCAGCTATCACCTGGCTTCTTTTTTGCTTGTGGGGAAAGATAACTAGTAACATATACACAGAGGTTAGATGAATACTGCAGCGGAAGTGTGCTTGTGTGGTGTGGTGTTGTGTTTGAACTTTTTAAAAGCATCTTCAGTATAAATTTCCAGAGGGGTAGCCAACAAAGTTTTGTGGCACCTTAAAGACTTACAAATTTATTATGGCAAATGCTTTCATGGACTACAGCAGAATGATCTCAGCTTCTTCATTGGAGACATGGTGGAAGAATATGCAAATTCAACGGTGACCTATTTAACTACATTATTCTATTAGCATAACTTCAACACATTGTGCAGGAATAGAATGAATGGCAAATCAGTTGATGGATTTGTGAAAAACTTTTCATGCATTCAGCTTTGAAATTTTGAATACATAACAAATGTTGGTTTCTGGAAGACAAGCTTGACATTGTGGCTGCAAAATGTGCTAAAAACTGTTGAAACATGATGGCATACAAAAAATTACTCTGAACAGTATCCTTTCTCTGAAGTTTACTTCTAAGATAATGCTTGAAATGGTTTCAAGTTCGTAGAAAATGGGAACTATGCCATCAATAATTCTAAGGCTATGCCTAGTCAAAACAGATTCTCCTTAATACTCCTGGTCAAGTAATGCACTTGATATCCTGGAATAAACTTGAGTTAACATAAATAAATATTGGTGCCAATTTAGAAAATTGTGTTCCCATGTACTGCTCTATAGAAGCAAGATCATATGGAAGCACTTGAACATAGAAATTACTCTGTGTGTGGGAGAAACAGCACGAGAGTGCTTGTCAGTCATATATTCAGTAAATATGAATTATTCATGAAGATTCTAACATAACAATTTATTAGAGAGAATTGAAGCCAGTTTTAGTAACATTACCTGTAATGTTCTGAAGGGAGTAACTGACTATAAATGAAAAGGAGGCATTCTGGGAAGCTGTAGGCAAAGATGTTTCTTGCAGGTCAATCACATTTTCAGACTTTGATCTCCCGTTCAAATATGATGGGTCTTTACTGGAAGACACATGGTGGACATGCTTTGACTTAAATTCCTGCATTGAGCAGAGGGTTGGACTTGGTGGTCTTATAGACCAACCCAAATATTCTGTGATTCTATGACATGTACCAAACTCATCTTCCATGTTAAAATGTGAATCAGCTCTCACTAAAGAAGTTAATGACCATGTGAGAAAAAAATTATTATATGGTAGTCATGATCCAACCCGAAGTTAAGTATTTTAAAGTCTCATTGATGTTAATGGGAGAGAGAGACTTAAACATGTCTGATTAATTCTCTTTGAAATCACTGGAGTTTACTAGTGCTTAACTTCAGCTGGGTTGTGTTCTTTGTATGTAGTTCTTTTCTCAGTTACTTAAATATTTTACATACCATTCATGTCAGGAAGATTTTGGGCCTCCCACCTAATTCTGCCATCTTAATGATTCCACAGTATGCACACTGAAACTCAGAAATTAAAGGGAGAGAATTACTCCTTTTAGCCACTTAGATCAAAAGGGGCAGGAATTGAACAAAGAAACTGCATTATTGAAATAGAGCAGTTCTGAATCTGCCATTCACTTCTTTGAAGCTGTAGTGACTCAGAAGCCAACTATGTTTAATGCTTTCATGCCAGCCATAGCAGTGATCTGCAATTATCACAGTGTAGATGACATGCTTGTAAACTTTGTGAACATGACTTAGTAAGGGCAAAAGATGGAATACTTTCCTGCTTGCAGATGCCTTAAATATAATTTATATTCATGGTCATTGCAGTATTGATCTTCAAAATGCCAAACAAGTGTATTGAATCAATTCCTTCGGTGAGAATTATGCATTCCTTTTAAAGCCATTCTAATACCTGGTATTGTAGTATTTTAAAATATTATCTATAACTTTTAGTAGGTTGAATCCAAGCGTGTCCTACTGCAGTCAGAAGGCATTTATTTTATACCACACCATATCTAGACAGATTCCGGAACGGTGAACAAAAAAAGATACAAAATAGAATAAAAATAAAACAGCATGCTAAAATAATACTATTTTTAAAAGGAAGCAGAATTCTGATAAAACCGGGGCTCAAGGAAGGTTTCCTGAAATACAGATGTTTTCAGAAAGTTCAGAAAACAGTACAATGTTAGCACCTGCCTGACCTCCAAAGGCAGTGAGTTCCATCTTCCACTCATGGAAAAGATATAGCTCACACGAGAGTATTGCACAGGAAAAGTCAAACAATCCAGACATTCTTCTGCTTGTGTAACCCTCTTGGAGAAGCGTGATAACTGCTATAGAACCTACTATTATAACACTGTATGAATTGCACAAGCTCTTATGCAAGCATTGCAGATTACACCCACTATTCTAAAAGATCTACAGAATTCACCACTTGGATCACATAATTATTAACTACTTTCCGCTTATGGAAAAACTCCCTTGAAGGAATTACCTAGAGTTGGGCTTGCAACAAAAATGGCATGCTTTGTATTCTTGTTGATTTAATTCTTGATTTTAAGAAATGGAATCCAAAATACAGTCTCTTTAGAAGACCTCAATCAGAGGGAGGATACACATGGGAAAAGAAAGCTTCACAAGTCCTATGCCATTTGCAACTTTTATATGTTAAGACCAGCATTTTGAATTGTATCCCACAGCCGATGTAGCTGTGTATAGTTTCTTGAGATCGGCCTCTTATTCCTGCATTAGCTACAGCTTCCAAACATTTTTCAGTGGCAACTCCAAATAGAATGCATTGTAATAGCCAAGAGGCATGCTTGCACGTGTGCGTGCACACACACACACACAGAACAGATACAGTGTTTTCTGCCCTTTCCATTCTTGGTATGAGAGACTGCTTAGAAATTAATTTCAGCAACTGCCATTCGTCCAACATGGTTACATTCTGCTCGCACGTATGAAACCTATGGGGAAGCACCATAAACAAACAAAAACTCAAGTAGTAAAAATCCAGCTTAAGTTTTGAGCAGTTAGTTCGAGGGCAGTGCATTCACATTAGAACTAATGAAAAATTGAACCTCATAGGACCACATAGTTTAATATAAATTTGTTCTTAAACCAATGAAGAGAGGAACCCATTGTGGGAGTGGGGGGAGGCTTACTTGTCTCCAGTGGTAGGAAAGCTGAGTTCAGTGGCCCAGCTGCCCAAAATGTATTACACGATTTTTTCATGATGGATGCCATTCCCTCCCCCCCTTTCCCCACCAGCACCATGCACAGTTCAACGATAGGGAAAACCCAACAAAACAAAACACAAATATAAAACAAAAATAAGCTGAATTAATACATAATGTAACAAATGAATTGTGAAATGAATTAGGTCTTTAACAAAGAAAATGAATGACACGGGAAAATATCTCTTGTGCATCCCTAAGTAGCTCATCATCAGGAACCTAATGGAATTTTCCTAGATGACTAGCTCCAAACCTACAACAGAAGATATTCATACAAATAGTTGCCTGTGTGGAACTCCAGCCTGCGTTTTGAGTAGTGACCCATGTGGATCGCTCGTTCCCTCTCTGAACTAGGCCAAGAAACATACTCCTAGGAGTAAAGGAGCAGCAAGGCTGGGTACTTCAAACTTTCTTTTCTACAATGCAAATGCGATTGTTTCAACTTAAAGATTACTCTGAATTACAAGAAAAATGGGTAAAATTACTACATTTCTACCTTTGAGCCCATTTAGGCTGTCACTTGGTTTAAAAAAAGAAACATTAAGAAGACCTAATTCCTGGTAATCAATGCAAAGACCCTGTCTGGCCTTTATAACCTCAAGTTTGTTTGCATGAGAGTGCTGAAATGCAGGCTTTATCCATTACTGTGTCCTCAAATGACCAATTTGTCATGAACGTACTTGAATGTGGGCTGCCCAGAAAACATATGCACACAAAAAAATGTAAAACTATACAGAAAATAAGCAGCTGGATGCATTCCTAAGGACTATGACTACCAGAAGATCTGGACTTACCTTCTGCTCAGCCCTGTTCTAAAGCTAGGAGACTATTATGAGGGCCGCTTACACGTTGCCAAAAGGAGGAAATATATCACCCCCGAAAGAGGAAGAGAGAGCAATGGTTTGCATAAAATTTACACTTGCTAATTTACATGTACATATGCAAATTTAGACATAATTGCTATACTACAGTACAGTTCATCATAGCCTGAAAGACTGTGACCAGGTGGCATATTGCCCCCACCCCTGGAAATATGTAAATAGTTTTGGAAACCTCCCCCACATGTTTACATCATTTTAGAATATCCCGTTTTTATCCCTCATGGCTGCAGTGTTAGGTTTGAAAGTGTATGGGAGATACTGGATAAATTTCAGAAGACAAGGGAATAGAAAATCTAGTGGTCAGGGTTGGTGCTTCAATGCCTTGCATAGCAGTTCCTTGCCATTCCCCAAGAGGGGGAGTAAGGTCTTGCCTAAACCTAAGGCGTTGGATCCAGAGAAGAGCAAGCAGAACTTCACTTGGGTAACAGGGCTTCTCCTCCTCCTCCTCCACTGCAGCATCCCCCATGACAAAGGCTACTCCTGAGAGTCATTGGACCCTCTGCAACAGCATGGGATGGAATACGAGGGGGCTGCAGCAAGACAGAGAAATCAGAGGAATTTTGCAGGGCTGCTAAGGTGGCCTGGTGTCCTACTTCACAGAGGACAGTCCTCTACTTTGGGGAGATGACTGAGGACAGTCCTCTATTTGGAGGTGTCCTCTATTTGATGGGCTGCACAGTCTGAGTCTGCTTTGACATCAAAGAACTATAAAGCCCATCAACAGTTAGCACCTCAATGGCAGACTGAGGAGGCACATAGGTCAGCTGGTCAGGATCGTTGTGAGGGTAAAATGGAGAGGAGGAGTTCCTTGCAAGAGGAAAAAAAGGCGGGGTATAAATGTAGTAGTAATAATAATAATAGTTAATAATAATAGATACCGGAGATGCTGGACGTTTAAAAGGGGCCCAGGCTGCAATTCCTGCCAGCTGATGCAGGCTGCACAAAAGTGGCTGACGCTCCGACCACAAACAAGTTTAAGCCATTAGCTGAGACCATGGGAGCTGTAGTTCAACATGACTGGAGGGTATCACGTTAGGGGAGGCTGGCCTGGGTCAAGGCTTTCTTCCCTCTCCCTCTTTCCCTCCTTCCCAGCATCCAATTAACTTCTGGGAATAATGAAGCAAGCATCTCGACTGTGTGCCATATGAAACCAAACAAAGCAGGAGGAACTGTTTCTATTGGCTTAAATAATAACATGAGAGCCAATGAGATAAACAAAACAACTCTTTAATTTGATACCATGGTGATCATAAAGAATAAACGACCAGCGTGGAAGGGTATAGAAGGCAGATAGCATTTTCCTATACTCATTCTGGTATAGCAGCCTTCACGAGATAACCTCTTGCTTAATTGCCCTTTAAACGGGTTTTATTGTTTTAGTGCATCTTATAAAAATTAACTTCTAGACACAAACAGCAGGAGCCAATAAAAAGGTGAGAGCCACAGAAACATTTCCCACTAATGCCATTAAGACCCTTCCCATAGGCACAGGGAACGCAAGGAAAGTTTCAGCTATGGGCCGCTACACGGGAAGAAGCAGCAGGCTTTTCTTTATGTGCATCATCAGTTTCTTGCTTTTCATTGTAGAAATGTCAGTAGCCTATGTAGGCAACTCCCTCGCTCTAGCATCAGATGCTTTTGCTGTTGTGTCCCACTTGATCTCCATGATTATCGGCTTCCTTGGCGTTCGGTTCAGTCGCATCAGGTGGCACAAGAACAGCACCTTTGGCTTTCCCCGGGCTGATGTGGTGGGTGCCTTTGGCAATTCTGTCTTTGCCACTGCCCTGATGTTCAGCATCCTGATTGAAGCCATAAAGAGGTACCTCCACCCACAGAAGACCGAACAGGCACTGTATGTTCTAATTGTTGGGATCGTAGGGCTGTTCTTCAACGTGCTCAATTACATTGTCTTTATGGACTGCTGTTATTGCCATGGCTCTGTTGACCAAGACATGGAAACTGGTAAGTAATTTAACAAAGCCACGACGCTGTCTAGAGCTAATACTTGTAATATGGATTCACAGGTGTTTGTTTTCTTAAAGAACCCGAACAAACACAAGATGATTTTTTTTAGGGTGCTCCTTGATAGAGATCCTGGTGTTCATCAGTATTTTAAATAGTTCAACATGTGTTTTGATTAAAAGCCATTGCGTGTTGGCCTTAAAGAACAACACATAATAGTCTGTGAACTGACCACACGTTGAACCGTTCTTACATAACCGATAGCCACCAGGGCAGAGATAGTCTTTTTTAACCATTACGTGACCTTTGTAGTCATAATAATGTAAGAAGAGCCATGCTGGATCAGACTAAAAACCTATATAGTTCAGTATTCTCTTTGTACAGTGACCAACCAGCTGTTTGTGGAAACCTCCCAGTTGGACATGAGTACAATAGCACCTTCCCGCTCGTGTTCCCGAGCAACTGGTGTACATAGGCATACTGCCTCTGATACTGGAGACAGCATATAGCCATCATGACTAGTAGCCATTGATAGCCTCCTCCTCCATGAATTTGTCTAATCCCCTTTTAAAGCTGTCCAAGCTGGTGGCCATCACATCTTGTGGTAGTCATGTGAATCCACATTACGTTCTTCTTGACCATGTGTCAAGAAACAGATCTTTGTTAGGAGAACAAAATGTCGGTAACTTCGCATGATTTTTCCAGATCTTTTTTGAAGTAGGGTAATGTGATTAGGGACAGAAAACATAGCTATATTTACTTCATGAAATCATCAAGCCACTGCAGTGGATGTATATGGTTGCTGGCTTTGTCAGCATTTTACCATACATTCATCACTGGGATCAGGACAATGAAAAAGTTTGGATAAATCGGATTGCTACTTAAATAGGGCTTATTAGATATGGAACTGGGATGAAGAAATATCTATGCTGGCTTCAGATGGTATGCTAAAGTGGGGTGTAATATCCTATGAGAGACATCTAAAGTGGTGAGAGTTATAGAACAGACAGCAGGACAGTGTGGAAGGCACATTGCTGATGCCTTTGGGTATTCCACAAGAAGTATGAAAAGCAGTTGTCCATTTCATTCCTGCATTTGCATTCTCTACTTCAGCATGCACACATCCTCAGTGAAACTGGACAATTATGTGGCTTTCCAGAGCCAAGTTAGAGACAGTGGATTTCTGTTGTACTTAGAAGGGAAAGTGTGGCACTGACAACTCTATCAAAGCACAACTCAAGTGCATTACATTCTAAAGCATACTAACTACTGCGAATAGGCTCATAGAATCGGAGGGTTGGAAGGGGCCTACAAGACCATCGAGTCCAACCCCCTGCTCAATGCAGGAAGCCTGATTTCCAGGCAGTTTCCCATCCAAGTATCAACCTGGGCTGACTCTGCTAAGCTTCTGAGATCAGATGAGATCAGGCACATTTTTTCCTAGAAATGTAATGCTAACATTCTGGGGGTTATGGATATTTTCTATTATCTATGATGGTCACTGGAGGTTAGATTGGTAGTTTCAAGCTGAAGAAATCTCATTGCAATGTGGTTATTGTGACGCATTCACACCATATTAAAATAGTATGTACTCTCTCTCTCTCTCTCTTCCCCTCTCTCTCCCTCCCCGCCCAGGCTACTTTTGTAAGGATGGCCCAGTGATCACTCCCTTCCCTGCTTTAGGTAAGTCTAGAAAATGAACTTTGAAATGAAAGTTGAAATGAAAATGAAGTGAGAATGCAGTATGAACAAAAGATATTAGCGGAATTGTTGCTCTTGGAGGATGTGTATGTGAGTGTGATTCATACTACTCATTAAATAGCCACATTACAGAATTATTGCTTATTTGGAAGATGGGAAGGGGAAGTGTTGTCTCATTGCACTTTGAAATTGAATTATTTACCCTATGAATCTAAGTGAATCACCTTAAGAGGATATTAGAAGTTTGGGAGAAGTCCAGACAAAAGTTTTTGGACAGAAAAGTCCAAAAATGTGGCCAGATGTTATGGCCATGAGATCTACAGTTTAGATCTAGACTCAGGCACACAGTGTGGAGATTTGCAGTCTGAATGAATTACTCAGTGGCATGTGTTGCAGGTATCAGATTATGCAATATCAATGCAGTTGATATTCATGCTTTTCTAAAGCTACAAGTTTATTTTCTTCAATGTATTCAAGCTCACTTGTACAGCTGCATGCAAAATATGTTCCACAGATTCCTAGGTTTCCTCAGAACCTTATCATTACCAGTCTTCTCAATGAGAAGACTGCTGCTGGAGGACATTATAAGCTTCCACTAAAAGATAATTTGCCCACCACAAAATGTTGGCCATGCTTTAGGACATATACTCAGCTTATGAGGGGAAAAGGTGAAGCCTTAAAGGCCTATGGGACATGAACTGAGTGTGCATCCTAGAATACGCCCCCAGAATCTTCTTCAATGACCTAGGGTTCCCGGCCAGATGTTTAAGGGTTCCTCAGCAATCCAATGTGGAAATGGTTCCTGGAAAGTAGAGCATTTGAAAACTTAGCCATCAAGGGGTTATACTAGCACGTAAGCATTAGAATGTACTTTGCCTAAACAAGAAAAGCTTTAGTCACTATTGTGGCCAACGTACACTTGCAAAGTCGAGGTGTGTGAGTCCAGGGGGTTGGGGTGTTCCAATAAAATATCAGCACTTTCAGTTTGACCCGAGAGTTTACATGGACCTTCCTCCTCCACAGTTCAAGAGCAGTGGAACAGATTCTAGAGCCCATCTTGCAAGATATGCAATCCAGTTTTCTTCACACTCTGCCCTTAGTGATAACTGTGCAGCCTGCTGACGTCAGTGGATGTACTGATATCATTTTCTAGCAACTAATAATCTGATTATTGTATAGATGCCAGCTAGTAACTTTTGAATTTGAGTCACAATAATTAAGAATCCTTCAGACATTAACAGGAAAACAACATGCCAGCTTATATAACCAATCTGCAGTACACTTGGGGTGACTTTTCACAAAATATTTGGTGTACACCAAAAATATTTTATGTATACCTGAAAATGAAAAGCGTGAATATGACAAACTTATTTTCAAATACATGCATTATGTAGGTATACTTGCCAGGAACCCAGGATTGACTGAAGCTTCTTGCTGAATGTAGAATTGGTTCTTCTACTAAATTCTACAGGGAGCAGAATTCAAATTATTGGGCTTCTTTAAAAACCCTGCCAGTAGGGTTTTTTTTTTTTTGGCCATTGCTAAATGATAGATAGATAGATAGATAGATAGATAGATAGACAGACAGACAGACAGACAGACAGACAGACAGACAGTACTGTGCAAAAGTCTTAGGCCACCACCAGCTTTGTTGTTTTAGCAAAGTTTTAATGACCATCCATAATTATTTTTCAGTCTCTGTATTAAGATACAAACAGAAAATACAGGAAATATGTACAGGCAAAAGTGAGTATTTAGTGAGACCTCCCTTGGCTCTAAGCACATCTTGAACTCTTTTTGGGAGACTGTCCTGACATTTTCTGAAGTAATCTTCTGGTATATTATACCAGGCTTCTCTCAGCACTTCCCAGAGTTCTTCTTTAGATGTAGGCTATTTCTTTCTCTGTCCAGGTGATCCCATACTGCTTCTATAATATTCAGGTCTGGACTCTGTGGAGGCCAGTCCATGACTGTCAGTGTTTTATCAGCTGTTTTCCTCGCTAAATATGATTTCACTGCATTAGCAGAGTGCCTGGGATCGTTATCATGCTGAAAAATGAAACCATTCCCAATCAGGCGCTTTCCAGAAGGAATGGCATGATGAATTAAAACCTGTCTGTAGTTTTCAGCATTCATGATCCCATTAATACAGACAAGATCGCCAACACCACTGGCAGAAATGCCGCCCCAAACCAGGACAGACCCTCCACCATGTTTCACTGAAGGCCGCAAGCACTCATTCATCCATCTCTCTCCAACTCTTCTTCTCACATATTGTCAACGATTGGACCCCAAAACTTCAA
This sequence comes from Heloderma suspectum, assembly GCF_057233095.1. Lineage (NCBI taxonomy): Eukaryota > Metazoa > Chordata > Lepidosauria > Squamata > Helodermatidae > Heloderma > Heloderma suspectum. The sequence goes on from NC_139458.1 coordinate 396,425,027, forward strand.
ACTTGGATTCATCACTCCATAATACTCTTTTCCACTGATCCTCATTCCAATCTTTGTGAGCTTTAGCATATCTTAGCCTTTTCACCCTGTTCCCCTTCCGCAAAAGTGGTTTCTTGGCTGCTACCCTTCCACGAAGACCATTCCTGGCCAGGTGCCTGCTGTTATTCTAGTGTAAGGGGAGGTCACACTAAATACTTGCCACTTTAGCCTATGGAAGCTGTTTTTTCTGATTTTTTTTCTATTGTTGAATACTGCATACAAATTTCCTGTATTTTCTGGTTGTATTCTAATGGAGAGACTGAGAAATAATTATATATGGTCATTATACCATTGCTAAAACAACAAATCTAATGGTGGCCTAAGACTTTTGCACAGTACTGTACATATATAGCTTTAGTGCTACAGAATGATAAAACAGGTCAAATTTAACTTCATCTGAACCTCAGTTTGCCCCTTCTAGTGCTTTGTAGCCACCACAGTATGCTAAATAGGTCAAATTTAGCTTCAGAACAAGCCAGATTTGATATGTTTTGCACGCCATAGTCATTTCCTGCTGAAATTTGATGGCAAAACTGCCAGGGTTTTTTTGGCCACTCTATGGTGTGCAGCCCAAGGGTGTGTGTGTGTGTCTGGGAGTGAAAATGGCTCCCAGACCCCCCAAAGTTGCCTACCCCTGCCTACGTGGTTGGGATCTGGGTGCGTGAAAGGCCACATTTATCGGCCTGCCCATGCGTTTTGTTAATCTTTGAATGCTCTCCTCCAGATGCCCCTGCCATCTGAGGTAAGGCAGCTGAGGCCAGAGACAGGGGTTCCTTGGTAGTGGCATCCTCTTGTGAAACTCCATCCTGAAGAAGGCTTTCAGTGTAACAGGCAAAGATGTTGCCATTCTCCTAGGCTTTTAAAGTTTTAATTCGGCTTTTTTTAACCTGCTGCTATAGTTCTTTTTAGGACTTTCAGTGTATATGATGTATTCTTGCTCTGTTTTATTCTTATATAAACTCACCTGGAAAAATAGCTGAAGAGCACAATATAAATCCCTAAAATGAATGAGTGAACAAACCCCTAGGAGACGGATTAGCCTGAGAAACTGTAACTTGCCCAAGACTACCTAGCAATTTTCTCCCATCCAAACCCCACCCACTGTACAATACTGCTTCTCTTTTCTACACTGATTTGCTCCACTAGGATCCTGTTACTAAACTAGTTTATTATTAATGGGGGAGTCTCTGTGCTGAGTTTGTAAATGATTAAATCAAATGTCTTGAAGAAGGTAGGCCACATTTGGAAGGCCACATATTTTCTTCCTGGAAAAAGTACAGAAAAGGGCAACTAAAATGATCAAGGGCTGGAGCATCTCCCCTATGAGAGATGGTTACAACAGCTGGGATTGTTTAGCCTGGAAAAAAGGAGCCTAAGGGGAGACATGATAGAGGTCTACAAAATTATGCATGGTGTGGATAATGTGGATAGGGAGACAGTTTTCTCCCTTTCTCAAAATACTAGAACCCGGGGTCATCCCATGACGCTGATTGGTGGGAGATTCAGGACAGATAAAAGGAAGGACTTCTTCACACATTGCATAGTTAAACTATGGAATTCTCTACCATAGGATGTAGTGATGGCCACCAATTTGAATGCCTTTAAAAGGGGGTTAGACAAATTCCTGGATGAAAGGCTATCAATGGCTACTAGTCTTGATGGCTATGTGCTACATGCAGTACCAGAGGCAGTGAGCCTATGCTCTCCAGTTGCTGGGGAACATGGGTGGGAGGATGCTGTTGCACTCATGTCCTGCTTGTGGGTTCCTGGTCGACAGCTGGCTGGTCACTGTGTGAACGGAATATTGGACTAGATGGACGCTTGGTCTGATCCAGCATGGCTCTTCTTATGTTCTTCTATGCAATCAGACCTGACCAGCAACATTTGACCGCTCCCATCCTGTCACCAAGTTCCCATGCTTTTACTTGTCAGAATGAGGTCCTGCACAGAATTCTGGTATCATTAAGATGGTGAGATCTAGAAAGAAAAATAGTTATGGAGCAACTGTATGACTGCGAGTGAGAACCTTTCATTACAAAGAGAAAACTCTGGTCTGTCATGAACTGGTCCACAGAAACACCATGCTGTCCCAGTTTAATCCTTGGACAAATAATTTGTAGCATTAAATTGTAGTTTTAAGTAACGATAAAGAGAGTAAACTATGATAAAAAGAATGACCTACAAAAAGAGAGGAGGCTTTTCTAAGTATATACAGTATGTATGTATTTACAATATTTATATACCGCTTCACATCAGAAGATTTTGGAGCAGTGAACAACAGAGTAAAGGAATAAAACAGCAGGTTAAAAGAGTTAAAACTTTTTTAAAAAGACAAACCCCAATAAAGTGGAATTTAACAAACCACGGCTGGTCATGCAAGGAAGGCCTCTTGAAATAATGTCTTCAGGAGGCGCCGGAAGGAACACAATGTTGGCGCTTGCCTGACCTCTAAAGGCAGGGAATTTAGGCATGGCGGAGAATTCTGCCACGGATCTCGGTGAGGCTGAATGCCAGTGCATTCGGCCCCCCAAAATCCGTGGCGGAACGAAGCCTCCTGCCCTCCACCCCGCGAAATGGGCCCGGAACGGAGCCTACCTTAGTCGGCTGTTCCGGTGCTCCTCGAATGGCGGCCGCATCTGCAGCCGCCATTCACGCCTTTCAAATGGCCGTGATAGGCTACGTAAATACTTACGTAGCCTATCATGGCTAACACAGGGATTTGCGTCCCTGCAGAGGCTGTGATATGCTATGTAAATATTTACGTAGCCTATCACGGCAAAAAAAGGGAACGCAAATGGCAGCTACAGCGGCCGCCATTTGTGTTCCCTTTTTCACCATGATAGGCTATGTAAATATTTACGTAGCCTGTTGTTGTTGTTGTTGTTCAGTCGTTCAGTCGTGTCCGACTCTTCGTGACCCCATGGACCATAGCACGCCAGGCCTTCCTGTCCTGCGCTCTCTCCCGGAGCATGCTCAAGTTCATATTCATTGCATCCGTGATGCTATCTAGCCATCTCATCCTCTGCCGTCCCCTTCTCCTTTTGCCTTCAGTCTTTCCCAGCATCAGGGTCTTTTCCAGGGAGTTTTCTCTTCGCATTAGGTGGCCAAAATATTGGAGCTTCAGCTTCATTATCTGTCCTTCCAATGAGCACTCAGGGTTGATTTCCTTTAGGATGGACTGATTTGACCTCCTTGCAGTCCAGCGGACTCGTAAGAGTCTTCTCCAGCACCACAGTTCGAAAGCATCAATTCTTCGGCACTCAGCCTTCCTTATAGTCCAGCTCTCACAGCCATACATTACTACTGGGAAAACCATAGCTTTGATTAGACGGACCTTTGTCGGCAAGGTGATGTCTCTGCTTCTTACTATGCTGTCTAGGTTGGCCATAGCTTTCCTCCCAAGGAGCAAGCGTCTTTTAATTTCATGGCTACAGTCACCGTCTGCGGTGATCTTGGAGCCCAAGAAAGTAAAATCTGTCACTGCTTCCATTTCTTCCCCTTCTATATGCCAGGAAGTGATGGGGCCAGATGCCATGATCTTAGTTTTTTTAATGTTGAGTTTCAAACCAGCTTTTGCACTCTCCTCTTTCACCCTCAACAAGAGGCTCTTGAGATCCTCTTCGCTTTCTGCCATTAGGGTGGTATCGTCTGCATATCGGAGGTTGTTGATAATTCTCCCAGCAATCTTAATTCCGACCTGTGATTCATCCAACCCGGCATTTCTCATGATGTACTCTGCATATAAGTTAAATAAGCAGGGTGACAATATGCAGCCTTGTCGTACTCCTTTCCCAGTTTTGAACCAATTGGTTGTTCCATGTCTGGTTCTTACTGTTGCTTCTTGACCCTCGTACAGGTTTCTCAGGAGACAGGTAAGGTGGTCTGGAACTCCCATCACTTTAAGAATTTGCCACAGTTTGTTGTGATCCACACAATCAAAGGCTTTAGCGTAGTCAATGAAGCAGAAATATACGTTTTTCTGGAATTCTCTTGCTTTCTCCATGATGCAGCGAATGTTGGCGATTTGATCTCTAGTTCCTCTGCCTCTTCGAAACCCAGCTTGTACTTCCGGTAGTTCTCGGTTCGCATACTGCTGAAGCCTAGCTTGTAGGATTTTGAGCATCACCTTGCTGGCATGTGAAATGAGCGCAATGGTGCGGTAGTTTGAACACTCTTTGGTGTTGCCCTTCTTTGGAATTGGAATGTAAACTGACCTTTTCCAGTCTTGTGGCCACTGTTGAGTGTTCCAGATTTGTTGGCATATTGAATGCAGCACTTTAACAGCATCATCTTTTAGGATTTTAAATAGCTCGGCTGGAATACTGTCATCTTCGCTAGCTTTGTTGTTACTAATGCTTCCTAAGGCCCACTTGACTTCACTCTCTAGGATGTCCGGCTCAAGTTCAGTGACCGCACTATCATGGCTATCAGGGACACTCAGATCTTTCCTGTATAGTTCTTCTGTGTATTCTTGCCACCTCTTCTTAATCTCATCTGCTTCTGTTAGGTCCCTGCCTTCTTTGTCCTTTATCATGCCCGTCTTTGCACAAAACGTTCCCTTGAGATCTCCAATTTTCTTGAAGAGATCTCTAGTCTTTCCCATTCTGTTGTTTTCCTCGATTTCTTTGCATTGTTCATTTAAGAAGGCCTTCTTGTCTCTCCTTGCTATTCTCTGGAACTCTGCATTCAGTTGCATATATCTTCCCCTTTCTCCCTTGCTTTTCGCTTCCCTTCTTTCCTCAGCTACTTGTAAAGCCTCATCAGACAGCCACTTGGCTTTCTTGCATTTCTTTTTCTTTGGGATGGATTGAGTTGCTGCCTCCTGAACAATATTACGGACCTCCGTCCATAGTTCCTCAGGCACTCTGTCTATCAGGTCTAATCCCTGAAATCTATTCCTCACCTCCACTGTATATTCATCAGGGATATGACTGAGGTCATACCTGAACGGTTTAGTGGTTTCCCCGACGTTCTTCAATTTAAGCCGAAATTTTGCAAGAAGCAGCTCATGATCTGAGCCACAGTCAGCTCCAGGTCTTGTTTTTACTGACTGTATGGAGCTTCTCCATCTTTGGCTGCAAAGGACATAATCAATCTGATTTCGATATTGACCATCTGGTGACGTCCATGTGTAGAGTCGCCTCTTGTGCTGTTGGAAAAGAGTGTTTGCTATGAACCGCATGTTCTCTTGGCAAAACTCTATTAGCTTTTGTCCTGCTTCATTTTGTACACCAAGGCCATGCTTGCCTGTTATCCCAGTGATTTCTTGACTTCCTACTTTAGCATTCCAATCCCCTATGATGAAGAGGACATCTTTTTTTGGTGTTAGTTCTAGAAGGTGTTGTAGGTCTTCATAGAACCGATCAACCTCAGCTTCTTCGGCCTCAGTGGTTGGGGCATAGACTTGAATTACTGTGATGTTGAATGGTTTGCCTTGGATTCGTACTGAGATCATTCTATCATTTTTAAGATTGTACCCCAGTACTGCTTTTCCCACCCTTTTGTTGACTATGAGTGCTACTCCATTTCTTCTAAGGGATTCTTGCCCACAATAGTAGATATGATGGTCACCTGAATTAAATTCGCCCATGCCTGTCTATTTTAGTTCGCTGATTTCCAAGATGTCGATGTTCAATCTTGCCATCTCGTGTTTGACCACCTCCAGCTTACCTGGATTCATTGATCTGACATTCCAGGTTCCTAAACAATATTGTTCTTTACAGCATCGGATTTTCTTTTCACCACCAGACACATCCACAGCTGAGTGTCCTTTCGGGTTTGGCCCAGCCGCTTCACTCTTTCTGGCGCTACTTGGAAATACCCTCTGCTCTTCCCCAGTAGCATATTGGACACCTTCCGACCTGAGGGGCTCATCTTCCGGCATCATATCTTTTAGCCTTGTGATACGTTCCATAGGGTTTTCTTGGCAAGAATCCTGGAGTGGGTTGCCATTTCCTTCTCCAGTGGACCACATTTTGTCAGAACTCTCTGCCATGACCTGTCCGTCTTGGGTGGCCCTGCACGGCATAGCTTATGGCTTCACTGAGTTACGCAAGCCCCTTCGCCACAACAAGGCAGTGATCCATGAAGGGGTTACGTAGCCTATCACAGCTAAAAAAGGGAACGCAAATGGCGGCCGCTGTAGTTGCTGCCATTTGTGTTCCCTTTTTTTGCCGTGATAGGCTACATAAATATTTACGTAGCCTATCATGGGCTGGCGTAGGGACGCAAATGGCGTCCCCTACACAGGACGCAATTTCCGTCCGCACCAGCCCGGAAGCGGCTGGAGGCCCCGCTGCAGGTTGGCCCGGCTGGCGGCTCTGCAGCCTGGCTGCGGAGCGGAGCCAGCTGGGCAGGATTCCGGGGGGGAGGAACAGATCGCCTCCCCCCACCTCGTCGAAGATTCTGGGGGGAGGAATGGATTGCCTCCCCCCACCTGTGGAACCTGGCGGAGCCATGTAAGCGGGGTTTCGTACACCCCTAAGGGAATTCCACAGGAGGGGGGCCACTACACTGAAGTCTCTTTTCCTGGTGGACTCCAACCGGGCCATAGGTCCACGTGGAACCACCAGGAGCAAGCCCTCTGATGACCTCAGTGACCAGGCAGGTTGGTAAAGAAGGAGGCACTTTCACAGGTATCCTGGTTCCAAGTTGTTTAGGGCTTTGTACACTAGTAGTAATACCTTAAACCTGGCCCAGTAGCGAATAGGCAGCCAGTGCAGTTCCATCAGCAGATAAAAATCGTATTTTTACCAGATAAAAATTTGTACGGCCCTCCAGAAAAAAGAATAGTGTGGGAGGCTGCAGGGGGAATTGGCAAATTTTGCCTCCCCCCTTCTTCCAGTAGGAGCTTCCACTGGATCTAGACACAGGGCTGGCCCTACCATGAGGCAGAGTGAAGCAGTTGCCTCAGGTGGCAGATGCTGGAAGGAGGCAGCACGATGCTAGTGGAAAGAGCTGTGGGCCATGCAGCCTGCCCTGCACAACCTAAGCTAGCCTGTGTCAGGGGTGTTTCTGACTGCAGGGAGTTGGCTAGCAGTTCAGATTCTGAAGGAGAACCGTCAAACATGGGGGAGGTGTTTTCTCAGGCTAGTCCAGATATGAGTAGGCATGCTTCTCCGGTTACAAACATCTAGATGGCTGAGCATGAGGGTCTCTCTTTACTCTTCCCTGTGAGAAGCACAGTTTGGGGTTTGGGGAAGATGACCTAATAGATACTAGATGCAGACGCACAGCAAAGAGAGAGAAGGCAGGGGCGGAACTTAGACGGTCTACCCAATTGGCATTGCATGAAAAGCTGCGCTTAGAGGCCTCACAAGAAGAGAGGGACCTTCCTCCTTAAGTCAGGCTAGCCAGTCTGCCTCCCTCTTCAAACGGCGGCAACTCTCATAAATCCTATTTGACTCCCCTGAAGGCATTCCTTTGTAGACGGAGAGTCTCTGAGAATTTACATCTGTATGACCCTGTGAAGTAATGGATTAAAAGCTATAGACTGAAGCCTCTGGGCTGTGTATGTTTGGGTGTTGAAGTAAAGTGGGGGCTAAGGGAATCTTGACAGCCTGCTGCCTTCAGGAGTGATGGAGGTTGATGTGTAAAAGCAATGCTGTGCACCACTGCCAGTGTAAAAGAAAGATTGCCACACAGTCCAGTTAGCTTTTGTACATGGAATGGGAGGGGCTGTCATCTTGTCTTTCACCTCAATATCTTGAGACAGCCCTTCTTCGATCTTTCTACAAACAGAAGGCCAGTCTGGATCCAAACCTCCATCCATCCATCCATCACATGTTAGGTTCTCTCTCTCTCTTGTTAAAGATTTGCTCACCATGTCAACTGATGTCTATATATGACAGCCCCCAATGCTGTTCAGAGAAAAGATTGTTCTTTCCTTGACAGAATATTGGGAATATTAGACTTATTTGCAATAATATTCTTATCTGTGATGAACTGACAAGAGAATATCATTTATGATATTTGTTTACAGCTTGGCAATTAAACACTACAGCTCCAATCTAATGAAGTAGCTTAGGCATATGCAAGTGTTGTAAGTTCTTTTAACTTGTATTGTATATGTAATTTGAATTAATTCTAGAAATCTTTCATGTTGTTTTCCTAGCTCTGTGTTTAATTCTTTGTCCATAATCCTCCTTGTCTCCTGGATAACTATCCCTCCTGTCTTGTGATGCTTAATATCCAAGATCCATTGAATGACAAAATATGTCAACAGCCTGATTTAATCTGGAGGCTTTATTGATGGAGGGGCATTTGCCAACTTAAATAGTGGTACTGGATACAAGTAAATGACAAGAAAATTGAAGAATTCAGCAGTGTGGTGGAAGTGTGTGAAGATGGGTCCTGGTGGGTTCATGGGGGAACCGAGCCCTGGAACCCACAGATGTTGTCCACCCCAATGTAGTCTATAGATTATATTGCTTTTATTTGTGATTACAACAAAACTATAAAAGTTTGTATATGGGACAGAGAAGACAAAGAAGGAAACAAAAAGTAGTGCAATTGATCATGTTAAAAATGGCTGCATTTCTCAGAATCCTTCTTCTGGAAAGAAGCATAACAACAAGAATTCCTAGGCTTCTCTAGAGATTCCTGTCCAGGTTTCAATGGGCATTTATAGGAAAAACCTTTCAAACTCCCAGATTAGTGACATTTACTGTCACATATTTATGTTATATACAGTGACACTGTACGCAAACCATCTCCTATAACGTTCTGATTATTGCTACTGTAGAATCAGAAATATTAAATGAGACATCCTTTATTTAAATCAGTTCAGAAGGCCATCCAGACACAAAGTTTTTTTTTTTTTTTTAAATGCTTATAGGGGCAGTATCCAATGCTGGCAATCTGCCCTTTCTCAAAATGTTTTACTAGTGGGAATGACCATGAGTGCAATCCAGAAAACTAGCTGAAACTACCACTTCTGGAATGGGACAAGTCAGCGAAGATCCCTTCCATTCCAGAAGTGGTAATTTTGGCTACTTTCTGGTTGTGCTAGCTTCCTGTTCTGCTAGCAGCTGTTCCAGCTAGCACAGCTACAGCATTGGATACTGCCATTAAAATTTAAATTCATCAGCATTACTGTAGCCCACCCTACAGGTGGTAAGGACATTCTTAAACGACTAAACCATGAGACACCTAAACTGTCAAATTTTCAAATAAAATAGCTCAATCCCCCTGATTTCATTGATATTAAGACAGTTAAAATTGCTTAAGGATTGCTCTGTAATTAACCATGAACTGATTTTTACTTAAAAAGAGATGACCCCACCTACCCAACGAATTACCAACACAGGGAAAGGCTCTGTTGTCAGTCCTGCTGGATCAGGTCGTAATTTAAAAGAGTAAGTAATATCATTAGAGGAAGGACACCTTTGGATCCAAAACCCTGCATTTTTGTTTTTTGACCATGTAATCATGCCCATGATTACATCAAGATTACATTGAGTTGGAGAGCATATTTGAGGATGAGTGCAGCAGTTTTAACGATGTGCATGAAATTTTAATGATGGCAAATGAACTTTAAATTAAACTGCTGGTCTGTATATGTGCTTTCCATTAACTAAAAGGACATGGATGTGAATATGAGCATAACTGAATGCTCACGAAATGAACAAATCCCAAAAAACAGCCTGGTGTTCAACGCACTCAATTACGCATGTGCTTGACTTATGCTAAAGGCAAAAATCAATCAATCATCCATGTGCAATTTGGTCTTGCTGCAATTTTCTGTTAATTCTTTTTAACAGAAAGTTGCAGCAAGACCAAATTGCAGATGCATCGTGGTCTTTACATATTTCAGAAATCCAAGCTGGAAAAATGGCAAAAAGCAAATGGTTTGGTGACATTCCATGACTAGATAAGATATATCAGTAGCAGTGCACCAGTTATGGAATGCCCCCACCCATATATCAGTAGCAGTGCATCAGTTATGGAATGCCCACCCTGCTGGCCCCGACTTGCCGGCCTGGCACCAATCATGCAATATTTTCAGTGACAAGCAAAAGCTTTCTTGTTTACCCAGGCATTTTATATTGTTAAAGGTTTAATGTGGTTCAAGCGTTTTACCAGATTTATTATTGTATTTGTATTAAGACAATTTGGTTCATGGTCCTGAAAGGCAGTATATAAATGTTTAAAATGGATTAATAAAAATATATTGCAACCACTAAATCCAGATGGAAATCTGGAGAAAGGAAAATTCAGATGCTTCTCTAATATTTTCTAAATTAAGTTTTTGCATATAAGGAATGTAGGATTAAACCGAGGAGTATACATTAGTCCTGATTAGCAAGGATTAGAAAATCATACATTAATTGCTATCAAGGATGAAAAGATGGAGATAACAGTAGGAGACTAAACAACAGCCATCAAGATAATACTGTTTTCGATAAAATGAAGAGCAATGTTTTAAACGAGATATCATGGGGTTGGATCCAGATGTAGTCATACTTTGAGTAGTTCCATTGAAATCAATGGGGGTTAGGCCTACTCTAGGTATGAAGGGAAATGGGATCTTACTCACAGAAATTAGAAATGTCTCTTGGAAGTTATGGGCAAAGATGAACAAGTGAAGATCAGCAATGCAGATCTGAGATTTTAAATATATATTACTTGTAACTTTCCTTAAGAGCCTGCCATCTTTTCTATATAAAGTGTCAGTGTTGCTGAGTTGTTTGAATAGATAATGTCTAGTGATACTTCAAAATAATAATTGAAGTACATTTATGTAACTTTTGAAGGGAGTTCTGAGCTGTGGCTTATGTCAATATATTTCTAAAGGTAATTAATGCCTACTTGATTCAGAAGAATTAACACTATGGGAAAATGTTGGGTGCTTGTTTCTAAAATAAAATCGGTTGATCTTCCACTGCATTTCTCTGATTCTCTTGTCCAAAAACTGATCCATGTTATACATCTGCCAATAGTGTGTTACAGTGAAATCCTATACAATAAATCCTACTCAGAAGTAAGTCACATTGAGTTCAATGGGTCTTACTCCCAGGTAAGTAGGTATAGGATTGCAGCCTTAAAGTTGGTGTATAAGAGGCTCTCTTGAGTTGGGTGCTGTTTTTATTCTGTTATGTTTTTAATTGTGCTTTTAGGGAGCAATCCTGTGGCCCGCTAGACACTGTCTAGCGGGCATAGGCTATGCTCTATTCCAGGAACCAAGCCCGGAGCCCAGGCTCCGAGGTCGGTTCCCAGAAATCCGACCTCCCCCGTCGTCCACGCTGCCTTGGAGGCTGTGCGAAGCCCTGTTCCCCGTGCTTGGAAGACGAGCGCAGAGTGACTGAAAAGGGGGGGGGGCAGCGGGGGGGGCGTTCTGGAGCGGAGAGCGCGGAGCTGCTTGTACAACGCATCCTATGTGTCACACAGCAGCTGCCTTTCCAGCCCCCCCCCCCACTAAACAGCCAAAAATGGCTGTCTAGTGAAAAAGGGCAAGGCTGGAGAGGCGCGGAAGAAACGATCCCCCCCCCCCCCCCGTGCCTCTCCTGCCTTGCTTTGGATAGGCGGTCGCCTCTGAGGTCGGAGGCCGCAGCCTGTCTACTTAGGATTGTGCCCTTAATGTATTTGTTTTGTTATTGTTTTAATCAAGTTTTTATTTATCTTTCATTGTAAGCTGCCTTGAATGCCATTTTCTTGGTAGAATGGCGGGGTACAAATCAAATAAAAAAAAGAAATAATGACGTAACTCAAATAAGCAATTAGTAGCATACATTTTTTGTTATGGGTATGGAATTATTGGAAAATAGACTGTTTCTTCTGTTCACGGTGGCTTTCTTTCTGTCTTTTTAAACTGCGTTGTTAGAAAGGGCAGGTCTTTTAAAATGTTAGTATGTGCAGTTTGCTTCCATCCTCATCACTCCATATTAACCATGGGAATGGTAGAGTCCCAGTCCAACACATCTGGGGAAGACTGATTTACAGTGTAAGGCCTAGTGGTGAGCCGTGGGTTATTTCACATTTGCTTCATATGACCCTATATGTGGTGATGCAATTATGTTGGGAAAACAAGCTTTTTGACTGGGTGAACCAGCAACTCCACAGCTCTCTTGTGCCCAATTCCTCTTTGTGCTCTGGGCTCAAACTGAGTAATATCCTAAAAAATTGGTCAAATTTATATGATTTTAGGTAGAAAGGGACTGTTCATACATCAGAACATCCCACTGTGCGTTAATGGCAACCTAAAACAACCCATGGGTTATTTGCCGGTTGACTAACCCACAAACAACCCCTTCTGGCTGGGTTCACATGACATGACAAGTCACAGCAAGCCAGGTGCTCACGGGTGCCATGCAGAAGTTAAGCTGTGGTGGGCTGTTGTGTTGTGCAAACCAGGCTAATGAGAATCGCCCAATAACAATGAAGGTGGGTTCTAGGACTGCCAATTCTTGATTCTAAAGGTAAGTTCACACCAGCACCAGCACCCTCCTTATTCATTAGCTGTAAGATCGCTTGCAGATAAAACATAGTAATGAGTGTATATTGTGTGTTGCTGAATAACTGAAAGATGAAATGGTGGAGTGAATGTGTTCCAAAAGGTCTCCAGTGGCAGGGGAAAACTTCACCTATTGAACATCTGCCTGCCAGGCAGCTTCTAAAGGCCCAGATGTTCCCATGGCGTAGGGACCTCTAAAAGATGCATGGTAAGGGGAAATTCAGTGGGTGCTGCTTTTCCTGCCATTGAGATATAGTGATGGGAGGGGAGTTCCACCTGTCAGGCACCTGTTGTACAGAACAGGTAGGGAACCCTGGCAGAGGGAAGAAGAAAAAAGAAGAAGAAAGTGACAGCCTGGGCTTCTTCTTTAAAAAAAACCAAAAACCCCTTAGCAAGCAGAGTGAGGCAGCCACCTCTGCCACTTTGGATGGCATGAAAAGGCAGCAAATCATTATCTAATTAATGTATTACATTATATATAAATAAATAAATAAATAAATATATATATATATATATATATATAAATAAATTACTGCTAGGGAAGGGAAGAGGTTCTTGATGGATTTTCTGCTTCAGGTGGCAAAATAACTTGGCTGGCCTCGGCAGTATTGATTTGTTGGGGTGGGGCGCCATTTGCCACTCCGCCTGAGGCAGCAAAACGCCTTGGTCCGGCCCTGTTCCCTGGCGCTGCTGCTGGCCTCTGAAAAAGAAGCCAACGCCCGCGACTCTCCCCCCAGCGCCTGTACCGCAGGGCGCCGCGCCGCTATAAAGCAAAGTGCAGCGTCAGGCGGCGGAGCCAGCAGGGCGCACGCACCTGCTGGGCGCTTGTTGCCCGGCCGAGGAGAGCGCGCTTAGCTCCGCGCCTCTGCCCGCGGGCCCAAGGGGGCGGGCGGGCAGGCAGCAGCGGCGGGCCTGAGGCGAGCTGGGCAGCCGCGAGGCAGCGAGCCCGCCGCCGAGGGAGTGAAGGCGGCGGCGCGGCGCCCCCCCCCCCCGCCGCCCGGGCTCCGCCGCCTTCGCCATGGGGCGCTACACGGGCCAGACGTGCCGCCTGCTCGTCATGCTGGCGCTGACGGCGGGCTTCTTCGTGGCCGAGCTGGTGTGCGGCTCGCTGGGCAACTCGATCGCGCTGGTGTCCGACTCGTTCAACATGCTGTCCGACCTGATCGCGCTCAGCGTGGGCGTCGCCACGGGGCGCCTGTCGCGCCGCCGCCGCCCGCGCAGCCCCGCCGCCTCCTTCGGCCCCGGCCGCGCCGAGGTGGTGGGCGCCCTCAGCAACGCCGTCTTCCTGGCCGCGCTCAACTTCACCATCCTGGTGGAGGCGGTGCAGCGGCTGGCCGCCCCCGAGGCCATCCGCGACGCCTTCCTCGTCCTCGTGGTGGGCGCGCTCGGCCTCGCCGTCAACGTCGTGGGCCTCCTCGTATTCCAGGACTGGCCCTCCTGCTGCGGCGGCGGCGGCCCCCCCGCCTCGCCGCCGCCCGGCCGCCTCGCCGACGGCCGCGCCCAGGCCGTCCTCGGGTCATCCAGCCTCGAGGAGACCGCGGGAAGGGCCGGCCGCCTCGACCAGGTGGTAGCCGAGGCGCGAAGCATCGACGAAGCAGGTGCCCCTCGGTTGCCTCCTAGTCATCGACTCCCTCTTCCGCCTTATTTCCTCTTCTCCATCCCTTTTCCCCTCTTCGCTATTTCCTTCCTTCTTCCCACTTGCCCTTTCTTTTGTTTTCATTTCTCACTCCTGCTTTCTTCCTGTTTCCCCATATTCGCGTCTCCTTTGGAGATCCTCTCCATCCTTTTAAATAGTTCTTAATACTTTTTAAGTGTTTTCTTTAAATGGGGTATTTTCTTCACAAGTCTTATTTATCTAATTTCTTATTTATCTATTTTCTTCTGTTTGCCATCTTATTTCCTCTCTAGGACATTCCATCTTACCAGTGTTATGAAATTCCGTGGCTTTCCAGATTCCCTTTCCCTATTCCTGCTTTTCTTTTTTCAGAGCTCCCTTTACTCCATCATTTCTATAGTCTGCACTATGTATAGTGCGGTTTGGTTACAGCAAAATATAGAAAGCATTATATATAAAATGCTGGATGCTACTTAAGAGTAGATTTAATTAACCTTGCAACATTAAAGTAGATTTAAATGAGGCAATCTTTACATGCCTCAACCTGCTTTCTGGTCATTTGACTGTCATCATTCCCCTTTCACCTCTTCTACACCTTCCCCCCATTCTGTTCACGTTTTCCTGTTCCTTTCATGTTTATGTTTCCATTGTTGATCCTACCTTACTACTTTTATTTTCATTATCCTCTCTCAACAACATAACATCTCTGTTAATTTCTTATTCCTCACATTTTGTTTTCACAGTCTGTTTACGCTAATCAAATACATTATTTTTCCTATACCAAAGAGGTGTGGGGGAGATTGCAGAGCCCTTAAATATGAATAAATAAATACGCAATTTGTCTACCCTGGTGCTATTCACTTTGCAAATATCATTAAGACAATGTTCATGTAATTATGTCCTTTTCTTTGTTGGCTTGTACTTATGCTGTACCGTACATGGGCTGCGTGGATGCAAGTGAGAGCACATCATAAGTAAAGATTGCTGGTACTATCTTGAGACTGACTATTTAAGGTTTCCGGTGGTTTTGAAAAGATTGGTGTTTTTTCTGTTTGTAGAACTCATACACAACACAGCGTTTCTTCTTTGAATGCAGGTGATTCCATAAATACCCAGAAAAAGCTTGAAGAGGAGGTGAAACAGAAAAAAGAGAAAAAGTCCGAAGCCTTGAATATCAGAGGTATTACAGCAGGGTAGAAGGTTGCTCCAAAATTAAGGGACCATCTTTGGAGATAACCTGTTCTTGTTCATGACTGCTCTTTCTACAGATGTTTATACCAGATTCTTAAAATCTAGGTGTAAATGCAACACGTTTTAAGAACTAGGTGTAAATGCAACAAGTTTTTAAACTACTGACTGAATAAAGTAATACAGTTGAACTATGGTTGCTCAAATGCAAACAGGTTGAGCCTGTGAAAGAAAATGATTAGAAGCACTTAATGCTTACACATGGTACCCACAGAATTTCTATAGCTCTGGCTTTTGTAAATGATATTTAATAATCCAGCTTCAACCATGCAGTCGTACCAGCTTTTCAGAATGTCAGACTTAACGGGGGCTTCACACTTAAGATTTTAATTGCACAGGCATAGGCATTGGAGAACATGTCAGCCTTACTGCATGCCCATGCAGTGGGAAACCACAATAGGCGATGGTTTCCCACTGTGCATACATATGGCAAAATGAACATATGCAGTCTTCACACATGAGGAACACAGTACACATTTTCCCAGTTACACTGCTGTACATGTGTGTAGATAAAATTTTGCACGTCATTAGGTTCTTGTTCATTTACACTTTAGTTTACAAGGCTGAAAACTGAATGCCTCATTTCTGTGACCAAATATGTTAGCGATTCTCAGTTTAGGTGGTCGCATATTAAAATTGAACCTTTGTATTTAATGTCTTATTTATTAAAAGATGGTTTCAAAAGTTATGATCCAGTTTATAGCTACTGCCTTGGAATTCTCAGAATTCAAAGCAAATGTTTCCTTTGTCCTTTGTTTCAGGTGTTCTTTTACATGTGATGGGAGATGCTCTTGGCTCAGTTATCGTTGTGATCGCTGCTTCAATATTCTATGTGCTTCCTCTGGATGAGAATACCCCATGTAACTGGGAGTGCTACATCGATCCAAGCCTGACCATAGTTATGGTGTTCATCATGCTGTCTTCAGCCTTCCCACTTATCAAGGAGACAGCCACCATCTTGTTGCAGATGGTTCCCAAGAGTGTTAATATGCAAATACTGGGTAAGTTGCATTTTACCATTGAGGCACTGAAAGCCAGTGTTATTTCTGGAATGGTATCTGTGGATTATACGCTCACCCCCAGCTCTACATTCTCAAGAGCTTTGAGAAACTGAGTCACGTGGTGGTGTCCTAGCAACATAACTCAAAATCTTGGTGGATTAATGGAAGCATGCACTTTGAGAACATGGTCCTTCTGCAATACATGCAAAATAGCAGACCCTGAGCTGCTGTTTCTTGGAAGTGCTGCACATCTGTAGAAGTCGGTGGCACCTTTATTGTTAATAGGAGGAAGATTGATGAATTATTTTGCCTTATGGAACATGATGTACACTGTTATACCATGCACAGGTGGTTGGTTGTTTGGTTTTATTTTTGAATTAGCTTCTCTAAACTTGTGGGGAAACTTCCAGTCCCAGAGATACTGGCTTTGAGTTCTGCTTGCGGAATCATTTCACATTTTGTATGAAATACAGTTCTTCTATATTCCCAGGGGATATTATCTAATGCAGAGTTGGCAAAAACAATACAAAACCTGGGCACCTTGAAAGCTGATGTTGATTCCCCCCCCCCCCCCCCAGTCCTGTGTGGGGCAGTCATCTAAATATTAAATGCTGGGTTCTAAAGAAAAATGAGGCTGGTACCTAAGCCATATAGGCAGCTCTCTGTTTAGCCGGATCCAGTTTTAAAATTACACATTTGATTCAGTGTTTTCAGAACTTGAGCTCTGCTCCACAGTTTTTTCCTCTACTGTGTGGTGCTGCACTGATGCCTCTGCAGCCCAGGCAAACTCTGAGCATAGGTGGGCTTGGGTGATCACATGCCCTGGTGGTTCTGCTTCTTCCAGTGATGCTGTTGTGATGGGCAGAAGCAGTTTTAGAAGGCCGCATCCAACAGCTCCTTATTTTCTGGTTGGAAGCCGTTGCAGTATCAACAACAGGCTGATATCATTTGAACACAAGGCTGTGAACCTACTGTTCATGGAGGTTGCTGAGACCGCTGCGTCTCACGTCAGCACAACAGCCTGCAGTGCTGCCCAGCACAAGGAGGTCATGGACTGAATGTCTGTCCCTGTGAAATGTATTAGTTCTAAAATATGTTCTCTGCTTTTTGAGCTGTGGTTAAACCATGTTTGTAATACATTTAGTGCTGACAGTGGATCCTCAATTAAATTGAATGGAATTTTATTTTCTTATTTTTCTTGTGTTTTTTCTTCTTCTTCTCCCTAGCAAACAAACTATTAGAAGTGCCAGGGGTTAGCAGCATTCACGAGTTGCACGTCTGGGAGCTTGTCAAAGGCAAGAACATTGCCACTCTCCATGTTAAATGTCACTCTACATCCGATTACCAAAATGCTTCTTTCAAAATGAGGGAGATGTTCCATGAAGCAGGGATCCATTCGGTGACCATCCAGCCAGAGTACATTGATCACAAGAGTCCTGAGATCCTGTGCAGTGCCCCGTGTATCTCCGAAACTTGTGATGCCCAGTTGTGTTGCAGCCGGCAGGAAGCGTTCCTTGCTCAGGCGAATAACTACACCGAGAAAATCGCCGGCCTTTCCCCCACTCTGCAAAAACTTTTCCATAAAAAAGATGTTGTAGAAATTCCTGTAGAACCCATGTGGACTGAAGATGCTGTCAAAAAAAATAGCACACAGGACAGTTATAAAAAAACAGGTGACACCAAACCATGTAAAAATAGTACACGATTTTAGGCTGTTGGCCTGTGCTTTGTAACTTCTCTTATCAAGGGCAAAGCCTTCTTTGGCTAAAAAGCATGTAGCTCTTTGGCAAGTGCTTGCCATGGTCTTGGGAAGTGGCATTTGACAGATGGTACCAAATGTGTGGATGAACACTGCACCTAAAGAAGGTGTTCTTGGCTTGTATCCGAAGATCTATCTGTTTATGTGGCAAGCCCGTCTACCGTTGTAGGGCAAGTCATCCATTTTTTCCCTCACTTCAGCCCCATACCCCTAAAAAGGGGAATTTTGTGCCCCATATGAGCAAAAATGCCATATACTCACATGGTAGGATCTTTGAAGGCACGTCTTCCTTGTCTTCAAAGAACTTTCCTTGCATTCACCAGATATATACTGTCCAAGTTTGACCCTAATTCCTTGACCCGGCTAAGTGCAGCTCTCTGTAACGTGTCAGTGCATGCATCTCCCATGGGTAAATAACTTGCGGGCAAGCAAACTGGGATTTGTCTCTGGTCTTATTAATAAAGTGGGATGCTGATTGCAAGATTTTTTTAGTAATCTGTGATTTGAGGTGCTGTATCATTATGAAGGAATGAAAGTAGGTAGAAGTTTCACTAATCTGTAAAAAAACAACAACATGCTGTTTACTTGAAGTCAGAAGTGGATGAAAGGAAAAAATGAGGGCAAAGGGCCCTGTGGGTTCTTTTGAAATTGCTTAGAGAGCTTTGGGTATGGAGCAGTATAGAAATGTAATAAATGAAATGGAAGTATTGTTTACCATTTCCGATAGGAACCAAGAACCCACAAAAAACAGGGCTTTGTAACATCGGCTGACATGGTGGGGGATGCAGACAGCCCAAGTGGCTGCTTTCATTGTTGTTGTTCAGTCGTTCAGTCGTGTCCGACTCTTCGTGACCCCATGGACCATAGCACGCCAGGCCTTCCTGTCCTGCGCTCTCTCCCGGAGCGTGCTCAAGTTCATATTCATTGCATCCGTGATGCTATCTAGCCATCTCATCCTCTGCCGTCCCCTTCTCCTTTTGCCTTCAGTCTTTCCCAGCATCAGGGTCTTTTCCAGGGAGTTTTCTCTTCGCATTAGGTGGCCAAAATATTGGAGCTTCAGCTTCATTATCTGTCCTTCCAATGAGCACTCAGGGTTGATTTCCTTTAGGATGGACTGATTTGACCTCCTTGCAGTCCAGGGGACTCGTAAGAGTCTTCTCCAGCACCACAGTTCGAAAGCATCAATTCTTCGGCGCTCAGCCTTCCTTATAGTCCAGCTCTCACAGCCATACATTACTACTGGGAAAACCATAGCTTTGATTAGACGGACCTTTGTCGGCAAGGTGATGTCTCTGCTTCTTACTATGCTCTCTAGGTTTGCCATAGCTTTCCTCCCAAGGAGCAAGCGTCTTTTAATTTCATGGCTGCAGTCACCGTCTGCGGTGATCTTGGAGCCCAAGAAAGTAAAATCTGTCACTGCTTCCATTTCTTCCCCTTCTATATGCCAGGAAGTGATGGGGCCAGATGCCATGATCTTAGTTTTTTTAATGTTGAGTTTCAAACCAGCTTTTGCACTCTCCTCTTTCACCCTCAACAAGAGGCTCTTGAGATCCTTTTCGCTTTCTGCCATTAGGGTGGTATCGTCTGACTAAACGGGGTGAGGTCAGTCAGTAGAGTGATTCAGGAGCCAATCAACACATACCTTTTGCACAGCTAGCCTCACGAATGGAGAACTATATAGTGTTATAGGAGTGTCAATGGTGATACTCAATGAATTTATGCTCTTTTTATCATACATTCCCCTGCTCCCATCACAGTAAGTATAAGAGCAAGTAATTGAAATAAGCTTCTTGGGTTGAATTTGTCATGTGAGTAGGCATTTTATGTGAGTACTTCAACATACACCTGTGTCATTAATGTTGAACTAATAAAGAATAAATTCATTAGTTATGCCTTATTGCATAAGGCTGCAATCTGCTGCACACTTGCCTCTGAACACAGTAGGACTGACTTCTGAGTAAATTTGTACAGGATTATGCTGCATATATACCTATCCATGAGCACTTGAGATTCTGTCCCCCCTCCCCCATTGTTCTTTTAAATATGGTGCTATTTAATGCTGTATTTATTAAAATTATGACACTTCATTTACCTCTAGAATTTAGTTTTAAACATCTTCCTAATTTCTTCTTAGAATTCATTTTAAAAGGTTCTTTTCGTCTTAGCCTATTTTACACCCCAGTTCTAAATATGTTTACTTAACAGTAAGTCCAGTTGATTTCTTTCTTCTTCTTTTTTAGTATAAAGGACTGTCCTTTATTCTCTTGCACCTGGACTCCATACAATATGAAGTATTTTTTCAGAATGCTAAAATAGTCTACAATCTTGTCACATC
Organism: Heloderma suspectum; assembly: GCF_057233095.1. NCBI lineage: Eukaryota > Metazoa > Chordata > Lepidosauria > Squamata > Helodermatidae > Heloderma > Heloderma suspectum. The sequence goes on from NC_139458.1 coordinate 396,445,475, forward strand.
TACACTGAGTTTTGGTTGCGTGAGGTTTAGCAGCCTATACCCTAAGGAGTTTTAGACAATGGATTATGAACTGAAAAACTGCCTTACTGGCAATGAGATGTGGCTATAGTCCACCAAAGTTATGCTGCTCTTCACTTTAAGGAAGTCTTATTAAAAAAATGATTATATCACCTGCCTGGATATGTTTTCTGTCATTTAACCAAGTGTGCATGTGTGTATTTTTCCAGCTGTTGGTTTAGTATGTGCTCAGTGGTAATGTTTTGAATACTTTTTGGATATAAATTATTTATATCGCCTTAAAATGAATAGACATCTCCCCCTAAAAACAGCAGTCACATTTTTTTAAAAACACACCTTCTTAATTAACTCTGCTATACATAATATCTCCAAATGGACAATCATGTTTTGTTTGAGGGAGGTGGTGTCCTTTTTATTTCCAAAATATACACAGCAAATAAAGCAAGTAACACATCTTATTTGGAAATGTAGATCACTTTCTTTCCATAAGATGTGTTTTTAAAGAAATGCACACCTGTTGCTCAGGATCTTGCAAGTGCAATTCTTTAACCTTTAAATAAATAAAACAAACCTGAACATATAGTGAAGAGGTTCACCAGCTTTGAACATCCATGTCTATGGTAAACACCAGGAACTATAGAAATCTTCAGAAGTAACCCAACATATGCAAGGTGCTAAATTTGTTTCAAGTACCCTTGACAATGGCATTATTGTAGGCCCCAGATAATAGCAAAACGGGAAACTTCTGCCTTTGGCAGCTTGATCCAATCCAGCCAAGTCAACCTGCAAGTGCTAGCAAGCGTTTGTGCTACAGTAATAGCCTACCCTTGACAAGTCGAGGGGAGCCAACAGGAGTCTCTCTTTCAAGCTATAGCCCATATCTTGGCCCTTGCTAAATTTTGCTTGGGCTTTTCTCAGCCACTACAGTGTTACCCTGTGTGAGTAAAGTTGGTGCCAGTGGATTGGGTGTGATGTGCCAGTGCTGTGATTCCAGCACGCAGTTGTGTGTATTGCTTTGGCAGTACAGTAGCTCATAGGATTCACTTGTTTCTCAACAATAAAGAATGTTGTACTGCAAAACCATCTTACAAGTCTTATTTTCAAGACTTGCTATGCTGGTTGGCCCTGCCTTCCACTCTACCCATTAGGAACTTGTGAAGAGATTTGCTTTCTGCCATTACTACCCATTCTCTCAAAAATGTCCTTTAGCTTTGAAAGAAGGGAATGTTCATGTTTGTTTACAGAATATTGTTCCTAATGCATGGTGTATATAGCCTCTAGTTTTAATCACATTATGTATTGAATGGCCTAATAAGGATCTCATCCTGGCAAGAGAATAAAGTCTCTTCCCTGTTGGAAGTAAGACGTGGTTGCTATACCATTACGGTTGTCATACACTGTAAATTATAACAAATCATGGCCCATTAAAAAAATTCTCAGACTGGACAGCTTCCTGGTATGCTTAAAGTATGCCATAGACCTTCCATTGGCCTTTTGAGTTTTGCTGGATTTCCTTAAAGCCTAAAACCTTCACACACATAACATGTGACATATTTAAGTAAGATTTTTTCCGCCTGCCTTTTTTGTTTGTTTCCCTACAGCTAACTTATGGTTATGCTGAGGAGATGGAGGCAGGTTTTGATCCTTGAGATTTGAGGATTAGAAACCTGCAAGAATTCTAAAGATTTCTATAGTGCCTGCCAAATATAATGGCCACAATCCAAAACAGAGTTTAGTGTACTTTACAGTGCAATTGTGGCTCTTCCATGTCTTGGAGTTATACGTACAGATTGATGAATTGACTATAAGTGGCAAGTATCATTTTTGGAATGTGCTCTCTTCACTATATGAAGGTTTAACTTCTTGTGAAGTTACATTATTGCCTTGCCTTCTGTTGCTACAGTATGTGAATTCTGTGGAACAGAATTCTGTTTGGAACAGTGATGTTCCAAACATCCAGGTCTGCCAGTTGTTTAAACATTTGAATTGTACAAGTGCTTTTAAAAACCAACCTTCAGTGCAAACTTTCTCCATGTGCCTTGTGCATTTGATTTGCTGAAGACAACAACAGCAAAAAATGTTTAATGCTGTAAATAAAGAAGTCTGATGCTGCTACTAATAAAAAAAGAATTTTTAAAGTAAACAGTCGTGTCATGCTTGCTATCTGTGAAACACTGTATCCTAAGGGCTGATGGTTACTTTACACTTTGCGCTCAGGTATGTAACTGGAAGTACAAACTACATGAGCCTTATTTCACATGTGAACAATGTGGTGCATGTGGCTTTAAAATGCTCTGAAGGATCCAGCCATCACTGGTATTTTACGGGGATATGTGCCAAATTGTTACATGTGTCATATGTCATAGAAGGCATATGTATTTTGTACTCTGGTAGATAAGAAGCTGTCTTCCAGGATTACCAATGACCAGACGTGGGAATAGCACATGCTCTGCATACAAGAGGTCCCAGGTTCATTTGAAAGGCTCAAGTAGCAGGCAGAGACTCCAAACAGCTGCCTCCAGTCAGTGGAGGATACTGGGATAGATGGATGAATAGTCTCACCTGCTGTAAAATGGTTGGGGGGGGGGAAGCTGCCTTTCAGGGTTGTCATACGTTTTGAAGGGTAGGATGCAAATCAGTGTAGTACTCGGCTGGGAGAATTGGAAGGTGTCCTAGCCATACGGAGGAGCCAATTTTAGAAACATAATTCAAACCAGGGGGATCATTCTATGAAGTGATGCTTTTTGTGCAAGCCTCACCAAAATTAATAGAGTTGTATAGAGAGGTCTGAGTAGTAATAGAGAGACCTGCCTCTCAGTATCAATTCTTTAAACCAGGAGTGCAAACACTGTGGCCTGTGGGCAGCCCACCCAAACCAGATCTGGTGCCCCTCCCAACCCCCAGAAAAAAAAGCAGGAGGGGGCAGCAGGAAAAAACTAGGAATGGGCTCTATGGTTCTTGCCATAGAAGTCTTGCTCCTAGAGTGTCCTAGGAAGCAGCACTTGAAGTCTCCTGCCTGTTTCATAGCATGCTCTAGGAACAAGGCCTCTATGACAGGCTCCATCTATCCTGTGTCTAGAGCATTTTCCCCATGTATTTTTTCTGAAGGTAACAGAGTATGAGATGTCAGGATCCTTCAGACAGAGGGCAGATTAGAGAAGGGAGAAGGGCTAGGAGCCAGGATTCCCAGCTGGTTTGAGAACTGAGGTATCTGATCAGAGCAGGTGCCAGGCCTCTGAAACACCCTGGGGTGGGACTTGGTTTTGAATGAATGGTGTGTGTGTGTGTGTGTGTGTGTGTGAGAGAGAGAGAGAGAGACAGAGACAGAGAACAGAGAGGAGAGGAGAGAGTGAGTGGTGTATGTGTGTGAATTGTATGTATGTGCATGAATCCACATACACACATGCGGCTCCCACCACATCAGCAGCCACCTAATCTATCCCTTGGGCTGAAAAAGTTGTGCACCCCCAGTTTAAGCCATAAGAAAATAAAGCTGCTTGTGCTATTCGGTGAAAGTCTTGGACAAAGAGCATATTGATTCCCTAGAAAGTTTTGCATATGTTGGGAACATAGCTTTGGGTTGCAGTCCTACGCACATTTATCTGGGATTAAGCTGCACAGAACACAGCGAGATTTATTTTTGAGTAAACATTTTATTTTGAAATTATACCTTCCCCTGTCAACTAGGCACCCAGGGCAATATACAATATTTTGTGTGGTTTTTCCCCATTAAAAAAGGCTGAAACGTTTTCCCTAAAGCTTAGTTACTGGCAGTGAGACCTTTTAAGATAACATATACTGGTATTTTTGTTTTTGGCCCTGCCCCTTTGGCCCCCAAGAGCTTCTCTAAAAAGGAATTCAGCCTTTGGACTGAAAGATGTTCTGCACCTGAGTTCATGGAAAAAAGCAAAGCTGAGCTAGATGGACCAGCAGACTGATTCAGTATAAGGCAGCTCCCTATGTCAGTCACACAGATGCAACGGTTTCTCTGTTGCTCCGGAACAGCCCCATTCTTTGCAAAATAAAACACTACATGAAACGAGAGATCAGAAGAAACCCAGCAGAAACAACAACCATTCTTTCTGACAGATCTTTTAAGTCCCAACTCTGTTGGTCAGAGAGCTCAGCAATGTGCCCATAGCTTCTTCCAGGCCACATTTGTGTTCGCATCTATCCCTGATACTGCATGGACAAGGGTTGCGTTCTTTGTATGGGGGACACACACAGCATGGACAAGGAACGGGCGAGTTCCATGTGAATTCTGGTTAACAACCCACTGCAATGAAAGCTTTCACAGAGTCAGTGAAGTCTGTTTCTGTTGTCATTAGCAATGGTAACTCCATTAAGTAAAAGGTGGCCAAGAGTACATGGGAATTACGTAAAGAGAAATGTTATGTGTTTCTCATAGGTTTTCAGGACTAGACTTCAGACTATGTACAGGAAGAATGGGTAAGTCAAGGAAGGAGAAGGGCAGGCCCTAAAGAAAAATGAAGCTAAGAATGAACTAATTTTAAAATATTTCAGATCCTATGTAATGTGTCTTCCTTGCCAAGGACAAGTTACAAAACTGAGATGCTACCATTGTAAAAATACAAATAACTGACTCCCATAGGCCAGTGATAACTGGGTATGCTAGTTATTTTTTAATTATGCCATTGGTTCCTTCAGTATAACATCTATGTACAAAATGTAAGAATTTAGCCATTTTACCTCATGAGCAAATCAAGCATCACAGCAGCATATTTCTATACAGGCTGCAATGCTTGCTCAAATACAGATGCTTTGTCACCCTTTCCACTGCTTGCTGCATCAGCAATATTTTGTCTGTCTGTCAGTCAAACATTTTATTGTATATTACTAATAGCCATTACAAACAACATAACTTGAAAGCATCATGTAATAACAGAACACAAATCATGAGTCAAGTCAACATACTGCCTGCCCAGTTGACTGCGATAGTGTTCAGAGTGACTGCACAAATATGTTTTTTTCTTTGCCTTAACAAACAAAACTGTTTTATATGTAACAGAGGGATCACAGTCTGATGGTAACCAGTCAATCTTCAGGTAGATACTTACCCTGCAAAGATGTCAAAATCTGCCTCTCCCTGGAATTTTGATATAAAGGGCAGCCTAATAAAAAATGTGAGACATCCTCTACCTCTCCTAGACTGCAGATAGTGGTCCAGTTTGCACATGATGGCTACCCACTCATTCCCTCCCACTCATTCATGATTATCAGGGTTTAAACAAACCCTGGGTAACCATGAGTGAGTGGGAGCGAGCAAGTGAGCTGGGCCCCAGCTGCCCCCACTGAGTCAAACAACCTAGGAATGCTCTGTTCCTGCATTGTTTATTGTGGCATCTGAATCTAGAATTGTAGGGTGTTGGGGAAGTAGCAGCTTGGGCCCTGTTTCCACAAGTGATTTACTCTGAACTGGCTGTGTACAGAGGTCATTAGGGATACATGACGTTGTGGCCATCCAGCAGCCACCCTGGAGTTTATCATGGTAAAACCGGATTTCCTGAGACTGCTTAAAGTCCGATTCTTTTCCTCAAGTCAGGTTCTCTACTCTATAGCTGCTGTATGCCCCAACCTCCGCATTGACCCAGGTATGCTAGCCCTGCCCAGTGGTGTGCCTTTCACTGGTCAAGGGGTGTTTCCTGTGTGTTTCCCGTCCCTGCACAAACCAATTAGTGTCTTCTCAGAAGTAATTCCCCTTGTGGTCAATGAGCCTTCTCCCCTGAATAATGATCCTGTGGGTTAAAATGGGGGCTGGTTTCCATCTTTGTATTTACTGTATTTAACTTTGTATGGAACCAATTACCTAGGGAGGTAGTGGGCTCTCCTACACTGGAGGCATTCAAGACGAGGCTGGACAGCCATCTGTCAGGGATGCTCTGACTCGGATTCCTGCACTGAGCATGGGGTAGACTCGGTGGCCTTGTAGGCCCCTTCCAGCCCTACTATTCTATGATTCTATGATTCTATGTTCTCTTTCCCACAATAAACCCATTAGTGTCTCCTCAGAAGTAACTCCCATTGTGCTGAATGAGGCTTGCCCTCTGACTGCCCATATCAGTACTTACAGAGATCCCCCTCAATTGAAATGGCACAGTTTAAAGCCCAGTTCCCCAAGTGTGGTTAAGCATGATCTTGAAGCTCTGATTCTCCTTTGTTTGCTTCATTGCCTTAGGAAGTAATTAATTCACAGCTTCGTTATAGAGATCCTGCGCAGTATTGGTTTGGTTAGAAAGGGGGCTGGTTTCCCGTCCCTGTGTTCTCCTGCCCCTCTTTCCTAGCACAAGCACATGTGTGTCTACTCAGAAGTAACACCCATTGTGTTCATTGAGGCTTGGGGCTCGTTGGAAGGCTTGTCTTACAAATGTGCACAAGGGGAAGTAACTACTTCGCACCTTCCTTATGGAGCCTGGGGGGGAGCCTCTCTTACTCGTTGAGCAGCCTCTGCCACTCAGATGATGTTCAATCCAATCCCCCTACCCTACTCAGAAGTAAGTTATGTGAAGCCACTTAGAATGGTGCAATGTACAGCCTTGTGGAGCCCTGCCTGGACCAGAAGTGGCTCCTACAAAAATGCGGATGAGCCACTCCTCCTTTCTTCTATTGTTGTGGAAACAGGGCCCTGGACTTGTAACCCAAGAACAACTCATGGGTTACAAGGGTGGGTTGTTCCTCAACAATTTCAGGTTCAGATGATACAATAAACAACCCAGGGATGGAGTGTCCCTGGGTTGTTTAGCTCCGCCCGGCTGCAGCAAGAGTGATCAGGTGGTGAGAACTGACTGGCACACTCACTTGCTCCCATTTCATTCTCAACAACCATTGTTGTGATGTGCAAACTTGGTCACAGAGCTGTAGGTTATTAAAGCCTTCAAATATCTTCCATCCACAAATACTGTAGGCATGGTTTAAAAACATAATTCTGTAAATTCAATTTTCAATGAAGCAAAAATTAGAGCTCTTTCAGGATCCATTTTAAATAATAGATTTTTTTTGTTTTAATTAAAATAAATTAAATAAATTAAAAACAATATATTGTTGAAATAAAAAGCACCACTGAAATACCTGAGAATTTAAGCTCTAAGTCCTGATAGTTATCCAGCCCATATATCCAGTCTTTCAACTAATTTTTGCCTCTAGGAATAGTGAAAATATTGGGTGGTAGATTTTTAGAGACTGACAGCTCTTGACATGACTTGGCTCAGCCTCCGTTCTTCATTTGTTCTCTGAAGCAAAGTTTGGGAAAGCAATCCTCAAGCATATCCAAGGCTCTCTTATGATACAGGGTGCCTTCTGAGAAAAAGCTTCTACTGAGAACAAACCTGTCTCTACCCTAAGAAAGGGAGCTGGGGTCCCTGGGAGGGTACTGCCAATATATATCTCAGGAACTTGTTTTGACAAACCTCCAGCTCTTCAAATTGCTATTCTTTAACTCTCAAATCTCAATACCATATTAGATTTAAGCAACAGCTTTCCCAAGAAACACTTCCAATGCTGGGATCACAACCTCCCTCCCCTGGGGTAATTTTGTTTGTTTGTTTCAGAATCGCCCAGGTTGTCTTCTGGATTGTGCAATTTTTAAAAAAATGTTATTTTTTTTACTATTGTTGGACACTATGTGGAAAGGTGGGCTAAGTCAAAATGATGAATGTATAAATGTATAAATGAATAAATAGAATGCACTAGAATGTTATATTTGTCTCATACCAGTTAATAATCATGGCTTTCTCCAAGGAATTCTAGGAATGATTGTTTATCCAGCTGAGAGCCTTCCTCTTTCCAGCTACCAAAAACTATTCCTGAGGCCTTCAGTGGGAGAGAATTGAAAGCAGCAACCCTGCAGAATAATGCCACAATGTCTTTTGATCTGTAAAGCCTGCCATCTGGAAGGATCCAGCTTCTGCTGTGTGACTACACGAAGAATACTGCAATGTTTGAAGCATGGGAAAATAAAGGGGAAAATTATACGTGCATTCTCTGGTGTAGCCTTATGTGTGGACTAGTAAGCGGTAAGGGGATAATTATTGCTGCCTTCATGAAACCATCATTCCGATGATAAAGGTTCTCTAGCAAACATGCCCCCTGACCATGTGTGCTCTTTCAAAGTTGTGTCCATTGTAGATTCTTTTTCAAAACTCCTTATCCTTGGTTGTAATACATTTCCTCATCTACCGCTGGCCTCTCTAATCTCACTGCTCAGTGCCTCGGCTGTTATCTTGCAGTGCCAATCGGCTCTCTGCAGGTTTGTTGAAGCCCCATTTTATTGTTCTAGTTCGGGCCAGCCTTGTCATCTTTCAGCTATGTACGAAGCTTTTGTATGGCTCTCGTTTGTGTCAGTAGGGTAAGCACCCTTTGGCCTGTAATTCCCACACAGAACCACCATTCTTGGGCCACTTTCTTACACTATTGTGGCAGGTGCAAGCTATCCAAATGGGTAGTGATCTGGGATGAGAGTTCAAAATCCAAACAAACACTCTGGATTTAAGCAACTATATAAAAATGAGAAACTTCCCTTCAATACATGAGGATTTCAGCATCTGGTATCCCACTCAGTACAATTTTCTCACATTTTAGTGAGCATAGCTCACAATATGCTAAGTTCTTTGAATATGTACATGTGGGCAACCTCTGGGCAACCGTAGGCCACATATGGCCCTTGGGGGGGGTGTCTCCCCTGGAACCCACAGGTGCCCCAGATCTCGCACAATTTATGTATTTATTTATTTGTTATATCTATATACCACTAAATATAATAAAATCCCTAAGTGGTTCACATATAAATATTAAAATCACATTTAAAATACAATATTAAAAACACAACATTAAAACAATTCCAGTTACAATAAAAGCGATACAAGGAGCAGTAAGATGGAGCGGCATGACCAATTTAATTACAGCCCAGGGAAAGCCTGGGTGCACAAGTGTGTTTTCAGGAGGTGTTTGAAAGATGCCACATTTTCTGCCTCCCGAACTGCACGAAGGTTTTCCAAAGGGTGGGAGCCGCTACAGAGAAGGCCCTTCGCTGAGTTATTGCATGGTGACATTCCATTAATTTTGGAATGACCAGCAAGGCCTCCTCTGATGATCTTAAAGGTATGTAAGTATGTATAAGGGTATGTATAAGGGAAGGCGGTTTGCTAGATATCCTGGTCCCAAGTTGTTTAGGGCTTTCTATGATAATAACATAACCTTATATGTCGCTCGGTAGTTAATAGGCAACCAATTCCCCTCCTCACCTTTCTCCCTCTCTTTGTGCCTCTGGGCCCCCAAATGGACCCTTTTGCTGCTCTAGCCCATGATATTATGTGATTTCTCATTCTTGAGAGAGAAACCACAAAGAAGTATAACATAATTGAGAGGGAAACCATAGAATACAACAGGCTAGAGTGGCAAAAGATACTTTAGCTCTCCATGATCTGTGGTCTCTTCCTCAAGAATCTTATTACAGAGAAAGAGTGGGCAAGAGCAGCTTCTTCCAGAAGGGAAAGGAAAGCCAGGAAGGGGGAACTATGCAAGAGGGGAGATAAACCTTATCTCCCCCAAGATCCTGATGAATATCCCTCCATGGGGAGAATCTTGGGCAAGGGAAGTCTCTTTGTGTGTGAGTGAGAGAGGCAGACAGACAGTGAGGGCAGGGAGGTGGAGGTGTGTGTGTGTGTGTGTCTGTCTGTAAGCTTTTCTACATGAGACATATATTGTGCACTCATCATTCCCTACTCATGCTTGTTCACAGGTTCTTTAGATGCTGTCATTACCTTCCAGTTTCACTTCTGTGTCTAAAGAGAACTTTCAGCGAGTTTTCTTTATCTCAGGGAAAAAGTGGTATTATTTGTCAAAGCGAAAGAAAAGACCTTTTCCACTTGTCTATTCATGTTATTCTGCTGTACCACAGTGCCATCTAGAGGTTATGTAGCAGAAAAGCCGGAAAGGAAATACTCTTCATGTACTGCTTGGATCTCAATTCTGCGATGAAACCAAAAGTAGATACAGTACATTGACAGCCTCAAGTAGAAAAGCCCTGTGCCTTTGTGAGGCAGTGACCAGGCAGAAGGCTATGTATGTGTTTCTGTATATGTATGTTTCTGAATGTGTGTATGTTTTGGAGAGAGGATGGGAGGACTGCCCAGGCCTCACCCATTACTGGCTCTGTCCACACCCATTGCTGGCATGCGGCCCCCAACTACTATGCACTGACACATGGGGTCCTCAGGAGAAAACAGTTTCCTGACCCCTGGCATAATGCTAAATTCCACAAAACATCAACTGCCTAGCTGCAAATCCCAAAGCTCAATTTAAAGTCTTTCGTCTCTTTAAGCACTTTCCAGCTGCTTTCTAGGAAGCGGGGTGATACAAAGCTGAACAGAAGGAAAACAGCACAAGCACAATCTTTATGGTAGATTTTTTGGGGGATAGATATTAGGGATATAGCTGGGCAGTAAAGGGAAATTGTAGTTAGCTGTGAGAAAGGCTGAGGTGATACATAGTACTGAAGACGTAGGGTAGTATCCCATGTTAGTCCCATGTAGAGTATACCCATTGAAATGAATGGGACTTAAGTTGGTTGTGGCTAATTTAAGTCCTTTTCATTCTAATGGGTCTACTCTACTTAGGACTAACACTGGAAACTACTCTTAGATTTCTACAGGGGCAGTCCATATATTCCAAGAACTACGAAATAAGAGGCTGAGAATTGTGATTTTGAGAAATATGGCCCATTGTTTCCCCTTGTTAAGCCAACCCAATTATTCTTACCTAGAAGCCAGAATGCTTTTTTGAGCTGAACCAACACTCTACACTCTTCAGTTTATATTCAGTAGGCCCTTCAGATGTGTAGGACAGGAACTCCCAGCCAGTGAGTTGCAGGCTGGCTAACACATCTGGAGGACACCAGGCTGGGAAGGCTGCAGTAAGGTATTTGAGGAAAAATGGAGTGGGGGTTGAGCCTGTGATAATGCCAAATTAGTTCAGCTACGTTTCTCTTCTGCTAAGAAGACTAAGAGATCCAGATTTTTCAGGTTCAAGTACAGTAGTTCTTCAACAGGAACTCTGAGCCAGTCAATTCGAGTCTCCTGATGTCTTTGAGATTATGGCACCAATGATAACAACTGACATCATGACTTTAATGCCTGTAACACCACCCCATGTAGTAAAAGATTTCCAGGTTATACAGCTCTGAACTCATTATCCTATAATATATAATATAACCATCTCATGTTTTGTTTGCCAAAGTGATTGTGAAGGCATATTGTATCGAGTCACGAACGTTTTTCTCCCCCTGATGGACAGTTACAAAACACTGACAGATTCACTCACCATTGTATTTCTAAGGATGGATTATGTTAATCTCTCATGTGCTCTGTGTAAACCGTTAAATGGGAAAAAGGTGGTCACGGTCGATTTTCCTTGGTAAAATGACATGGGTTGCATTACTTAGGGAGTTGGTTTATCCTTGCTTGCCAAGGTTAAGCCCAAGGTTGGTTCCTTAGGTGGATAATCCAAATGGATCCCCTAACCACTAACGAACATGGGGCTTTCATGCAGTTCCTCTTCATTGCAATGGGTCTGGTGTACAGAGAACTTCCTAGTGGGTTGTATCCCATGGTTTGGGACTGTCACTCATATTGCCCCCTTTAACGGCATCCCCAAATCCATAGCCTATGTGTCAGCTCCATCACACTATTTATTTATTTCATTTTATTTCTATCCCGCCCAATAGCCCAAGCTCTCTGGGCAGTTCACAAAAATTAAAACTAAAAAGCACACAGTAAAACAATATAAAAACATTAAAACCACAATATAACAATACAACCAGAATAAAACTAGAATAAAACCTAGAAGCAATGCAGAGATTTAAAACACATATTTTAAACAGCAAAGCTAAAAGTCTAGAAAGGTAAAATGCTAAAATGATTGGGAAAATAAAAAGGTTGGCGCCGGAAGGAATACAGTGTAGGTGCCAGGCAAGCCTCTCTAGGGAGCTCATTCCACAGCGGGGGTGCCATAGCAGAAAAGGCCCTCCCCCTAGTAGCCACCCACCTCACTTCCTTCGGCAGGGGCTCAGAGAGAAGGATCACTGAGGATGATCTTAAGGTCCAGGCAGGCAGATATGGGAAGAGGCAATCCTTCAGACACTGTGTCTCAAGATACTACCACATCTGTTAGTTGTGTATTGTTGCTATTGAAGCTGATAAACATTTCAAATAGGATGAAGTCCTGCTTCTTCCTCTCAGTTAAATATATCTATATATATATATCTAAATATTGGCATGTGTGTGTGTGAGCAAGAGAGAGACCCAAAAGACCGGGTGGTGTGGTAACATAGGAAGCTGCGTTTTAGAGCTTTTCTGCACAAGGCTATTAATTGCTGTATCTACTTTTGGTTTCACAGTAGAATTGAAATCCGAACTCTACACAAAGAGTTTTCCTTTTCCTGCTTTTCTGCTACATAACCTTTAGGTGGAGCTGTGCTATAGCAGAATAGCGCAAATACACAAGTACAAACAGCGCTTTCAGAAATAATATCCCATTTTCCCCATTCTAAAAACAAAACGAGAAAGTGCTCTGAAAAAACAGAAGTGAAACTGGAGAATCATGACGTTGTTTAACCCCCCCCTTAAACGATGGTGAGTAAGGAATCACAAGTGCACAATAAATACCTTGTGTAGCAAAGCTCAGGCTAAGTCATACCGTTAGTCTGTCTGTTTGGCAGCAACTCTCTGGGGTTTCTGGCAGGAATTTTTCCAGCCCTACCTGATGCCAAGGATTGAATCTGGGACCTTCTGCAGGGAAAGCAGGTGCTCTACCACTGAGCCATGGCTTCTCCTAAATAGAGGGGGGATAGAATGGAACGGACTATCCTGAACTGCAAGATTTTGTTGTGGGTCCTACTGGTTTTCACTCCATAAAAATGATTCTGACTGTTGTCTGGAAGCCTATGAATTGATGATATTGGAGCTACTTCTATTAGAATGTCTGGCTTGCTAGAAATAAAGTGACATGGACAGCCTGTGCTGACACAGCTTTCTCAGCAGAAAACCCTTTGCGCTTACCTTTGCTGCCCTAAACTGACCAGGGAATTAATGCGCACAGCCATCTGGAACAGGCTGGAGAGAAAACTGCGACAGCTCTGAGTTCTAGTAAGTGCAAAACTACACGATACTGTGGCGCATTCCCAATTCTGCATAGTGAGCAGCAGGGAGGGGTGCAATAGGCGTAGCAGCAGCACGCAGCATGGTGGTACAAATGCCAGGGGGACCAGCAGGGTACACCGCTGGCGCTACTGATCTGTTGGCACTGCCACCGTAGCGAATGCAGCCAATGGTGTCTCTGATTTTGGTGGAGCTGTGAATCCCATGTCCCCTCCCCCCTTGTACAAGTGGGAAAGCAGCTGTTGGGAGGGGGGGACACTTCATTTTTTTCAGTTTCATTTATTTCATTTCTATCCCACCTTTCTTCCATCATGGAACTCAAGATGGCTACATGGGGTTCCCAGGTGGTCTCCCCTCCATGCACTGGCCAGACCCAGACCTGCTTAGCTTCAGCAAGGTGGCTGTCTCACGTGCCTTCGGACAATGCCTGGGACACACTTTGAGTAGACACAGAGCAGGAAGGCAACAGGTTCAGCTGCTCTCCTCCTTGCTGTATTTCTTGCTTTTGATTGCAGTCTCTGATGCTGCCTGGCATTAAACAAAAACCCACTGGGGGAAAAGGAAGAAATACCATGCAAGTGATGGCCACATGGAGGCGGGGCCTTTAATGGCAGGTGTTAGGTACAACAGGTGTGCTGTGTCTGGGCTCTCCCAAGGCCACAGTTGTCTGTTACTTTCCATTAGGTGTTCAGTGCTAGGGTGGCCATGTGTCCTACTTTACAGAGGACAGTCCTCTATTTGAAATCTTCCTCTCTTGGAAGGGCTGTCCAGTCCAAGTCCAGTTTAAAGAGAAAGAGCCACAAGAAGAAGGGAGAATTGGGCTTGGAAGTTTCCCACCTACAGTATCCGGACGGCAGATTGAGCAGGCACACAGGTCACCTGGTCACAGTTTCCCCCACTCCGGTGAGATGTATTGTATTCAAATTAGAGCCATTCTTTCTAAATCCTTATCTATGCAGAGAAATTAGCACAGGCAAATCTTATGCAAATCTTTGTCCTCCTTTGAGCTTTTTGGTGAGGCATTTCCTAGGTTCTGGTGATGCATAAGGGGCCACCCTAAGTACTTTTGGGTGCTGAACAATTGATCCAAAGTCTGCCCCACAATGTCCTGCGTTCTATGTATGCCATACAGCCATCCTCAGTTCATCTTAAGCAGCCTAGCCTGTATCCATGCTGTTTTCTCTTGGATGTGCATGTGACTGTTTGGTGATCCAGGAATTTGTATTGCCCTGCAAAGCAGTGGAGAGCATATGGCTATACTTCTGCCTCTGATCAGCAATCCAGGAAAACATTGGAATGGAAAGATTCCATAGAATGGAAAGACTGGGGAGGAGAGCAATGTTTGCATCATGTCACTGTTCATGCCCACGTCGTCCCTCCATACCAACAGAGCAATGTAGGCAGATGGGATGGGGTAACAGTTCCCATGATGCTGTGGCAATGCATGAACCACTCCTTCATCGGTGCAGTGTCTGTGCCACACATACCAAGTCTGGCAACTGCTCATCTTAGTGCAGTCTTCTCCAACAGAGTGCTCTCCAGATGTGTTGGACTTCAACTCCCATCATTCCCAGCCAGCATGGCCAATGATGGGAGTTGCGGTCCAACACATCTGGGGGGCACCAGGTTGGGGAAGGTTAGACTGAAAAAAGTCCTACAACTCCCAGCATTCCAGCATGGCTGGCTGGGGCATGCTGGGAATTGTAGGACTTTTTCAAAATTCTGTCTAGACATCTATAGGATTGCTCCTTAATTGTTGCAAAATGTACGCTTCAGTGCAAAGTTTGTGTAAAACTATCAATCTCTCCCCCCACCCTGAATTAAATAAACAACTACGGGCATTTGCTCCTTTCTTGCCCCTTCCATCTTTTAAATCAGGTTCAATATGCAAGTAAGTGCACTGTATCTGTATGTTGAAAACTACCTGATATGATGACTCATACAGCCAAGCTGATAATCAACATGTCAGCTGCAGGAGCAACTTCAAAAAGCCAGACCATCTTCAATGATAGTAGGGAGAGGCAAGAGCTGCCAGAATTTGACCTGTTGTTGTGAAAGATAAGGGGCAGAAACAGGAACATCCCCCTGAAGTGAATTTGCATTGAGAACGGCCCCTCTTTGCTGCCTTTTTACAGCATGGTCAGGCTGACACAAATTCCCTGCCCCATGGAAAAACACATTCCCATTCAAATATTCAGATTGGCAGTCATCTTCACATTTACATTTTAAAATGTGAAATACAGCATTTCAAATATCTTTTCTGTGTGAATGTTTTAATTTTGGGTTGTATCCCATTAAGATTCTCAGCCTATCCAGTAGAAAATGAGGCTGGAATATAGCGATGTGCAGAAAATTACTACTGGATTGTAGCCAGTGGTGGCTTTGCCTTAATGAAATGTGCTTCAATTTGTGCATGTTGGAGCAAGCCAATTTTCGCTAGTTCCCATACCTACTGCAGCCCCTCATGCCATATCTCATTCAGTTCCAGAGGGTCCCCAAACTCCAGGAGCAAATTTTGGGAGGCGATGGAAGGCTTAAGTGGGTAGGGAGGATCTGTGAAAATTGGGTGTCCCAACTTCTGTGAGTGGAAGAACTTCCTGCTAAGGCACAGGGGGGCAACCAGGGCCACCCCAAGACATTTTGCTGCCTGAGGCCCTCTCCAGTTTCATGTACAAAAGCTGAATAGACTGTTTTTACAACACTGGTGATGGGACAGCATCCTCCATTGAACCTGAAGACAACAGGCTGGGTTAGGGAGCATAGAGCAGGTCATGAGGCACACAGTACTCTTCTCCAACACTTTGCTGCCACTTCCCAGCATCTGCTGCCTGAGGCAACTGCTCCACCCTGCCTAATGGAAGAGCCAGCCCTGGGGGCTATCCATGACCATGGGCTGCATGCAGCCCTCAGCTGCTCTCCATGCAGCCCACAGAGTTCCAGGGAGCTCCACCCATGTCCCTCTACTGGTCTACCGCCCAGAGAGCTTCAGCTATTGGGTGGTAAACAAACAAACAAACAAACAAACAAACAAACAAACAAACTGTCCAGCTGACCAGCCATTAGCTGGGCAGTGAAAGATTGCTGTTCCAGTATTGCTAAAAGCAGTGAAGAATGACCGATTTTCATTGGGATTGTGGTGCTGGTGCTGGTGGAGAGAGAATTTAGCCAAGTTTGTGTGTGGGGTGGGGGGAGAGGAAGAGAGGGAGGGAGAAAGACAGTGAATGGAAGAGAGGTGGATGGATGAATGAAAGGGAGAGAAAGATGTAGTGATGGCCACCAACTTGGATGGCTTCCAAAGGGGATTAGACAAATTCCTGGAGGAGAAGGCTATCAATGGCTGCAGTCCTGATGGCTATGTTCTACCTCCAGTATCAGAGGCAGTATGCCTATGTACATCAGTTGCTGGGGAACATGGGTGGGAGGATGCTGTGGCACTTGTGACCTGCTTGTGGGTTCCTGGTCGGCACCTGGTTGTGTGAATAGAATGCTGGACTAGATGGACCCTTGATCTGATCCAGCATGGCTCTTCTTATGTTCTTGAGAGAGAGGGAGAGAGAGAGAGAGAGAAGGGGTGTCCCTATCTACTCTTGGCTTTTGCCCCTCCCAGTGCTGGCCACATGTGGCCCCAGACCACTTTCCCATGTGGGAATGTGTCCCTCAATCCCAAATAGGTTGCTCATCCCTGCTCTGCGCTAAGACAAAGCCAGCAAATGGATACAACCCAATGACTCCAGAGCCAGCAGGTACTGCTAGAGAATTTCAACCTTCGAAAAACTGCCACCATACTGTTCCCTGCCAGGTTCCTTAACCAAACAGCCCAGATGGTTGTCTTCTCTCCTTTCCTTGCCCACCATCACAGCAACCAAACTCATCTCTGGCAATCTTCCATCTGGTCTACCCAAATGAGACGAGGACTTGTTAGTTCTGTTTTGATAGCCTTTCCAGGGAAAAGGCACAATGATATATCCATCAAAAAGATAAAAGAGAAGGCAACCTGCAATTTCAGTGGGAATAAGAGGTGTGGGGAGACACATTTGTGACGTAAAATGTGTGAGGATAAAAACATTTTTTTAGTGGTGTGGGAAAGGGGACCTTAAATGGAGGGTTTTACATATCCTGCCACTTTATTGCCATCTGAGCAGGCCAGTCACCCATTGTTGCCTTTATCACTTTGTCACGAATGACCAATCTTAAAGCACAGTTACACGTGACTGCAAAGCAAGCAAAGATATTACACGTGACTGCAAAGCAAGCAAAGATAATGAAGAAGAAACCTAATGACCCTTTTGTTTCTACTGAGGTAAATGCAACAGGAAAAAACAGGGAGGAACATAAGACAGCAGGCAGATAGGAGGACAAGGTGAGAGTGTGTTTTAATAAACTTGTGAGGGAATATTGCCAGAAGACCCTGAGCTTTGTTGAGTGTCTTCTCTCCTCAAAGTAATATTTCCCCAGGTTTTTGGTTACGCAGTTGCTCCCCCTGCCCCCAATAAAGAAGCATCAAATCTTTTGCTCTTCAGTTTGGTTATTTTGATAGGGTTAACAATAATTTAACAATTGGCGTTTTGTGGGGAAATACACACACACACGCACACGCACACAAAGGAGCAAAATGTTCCAAGGTTGCCCAGGGCACAATCCACCCTCCTATGGATCATGTGTAATGGCAACCCATTTTTCTTAGTTTCCCTTCTTTTTGTTGGAAGGCTTGGCTTTTGGTTTGCCTGTGTACAAGCACGTAGCAAGGCAATTAGCCATGACCTGTTCTGAGAAGCCCTTGGCACCTCCCATAATTTGATTCAGCTGGTTGCTCCTCACCTAGAATATTCTGCAAGGCTATCCCTGCTTGGAGCGGAGCCTGTGTGCATATGGGAGAATGGATTGAGTCCCCGGATATCTTTTTAGGGGTGTGCATTTGTTTCATAACAAATGGAAGACTAACTATAAGGGTTAACTTAGGGCATTTCTATATACCGTACCTTTACTGGGGCTTCTGCTTCCTGATTCTTTTTGGGATTAAGTTGGCTCTTTACACATACTTTTTTTCCAGGGGTTTTCTTTCTCTGCCTTTCTATATGTTTCATTATATAACCACTAGATGGCATTGCAGTATAGCGGAATTGCACAATTCCATGGAGGGTTTCATGGCACCATTCAGGATATACTAGACTTTCCTTGTTAGAATCCCTCCACCCCCAATAACGGTTGCAAATTCAGGAGAGGCCCTAGAGGATGACAACGTCATATAAAGGACCCGCAAACTACCGTGAATGAACAATCATGATTGTGCAATAAAAGCCTTGTGTAGAAAGGCTCTTGTTGTTGTTCAGTCGTTCAGTCGTGTCCGACTCTTCGTGACCCCATGGACCATAGCACGCCAGGCCTTCCTGTCCTGCGCTCTCTCCCGGAGCGTGCTCAATTTCAGGCTCTTAGGCAGACAGAAAGAGGACACAGATATGCATAATGTTTGCATATAGAAATATAGAAATAATTACTATAATTTAAATAGAAATGCAATACGTGTGACCATAGTGTGGAAGCCTGTGACCAGGTGACATGATGGCTTGTTCATTCATTTGTTGTCCAGGTGGCAACTTATGATGGGCAACTTCAAGGTCCTTGTGCTCCCTCCCTTTGAATGGTTTTTTAATCTTTAAACAGGTTTTAGACAGGACAGCCCTTCAAAGAGAGGACACTTTCAAAAAAACGACATAGCCTACTAGCACCCCGGTTTCATTTGGTTCAGGTCTGATTAATTACAGAATGAATGTTACCAGTAATTAATGGGTACACATGAGGTTCATTGTTGTGACCCCATTTTTATTGATCTGTTCAATGGAGGGAGCAATCCTATGGCTGCTAGTTAGTGGCTAGATGGCCATAGGATATGTGGTTTTCCGGGAACTGACCTCGGAGCCCACGCTTCGAGGTCATTTCCCAGATAACTGACCTCCCCTCACTTCTGCACTGCCTCTGAGGCAGCATGGAACAGCCCCGTGCTCCGTGCTCGCAAGAGGTGTGCGGAGTGGCTGAAATGGGGCGTTCTGAGGCGGGGAGGGTGGAAATGCCGGTACGACACATCCTACGTGTTGTCCAGCAGCCTCCTCCCCTGCTCCGCCTTCCTGCAGCTAGACAGCTGAAATCGGCTGTCTAGCTGCAAATGCAAGCAGGAGAAGCATGGCAGGAACTATCCCCTCCATGCTTCTCCTGCCCTGTATTGGATAGGCAGTCGCCTCCAAGTTTGGAGGGGGCTGCCTATCTCCCTAGGATTGCTCCCTAAGTAATGTAATTATAATTAAAGAACTGTAAACGTATCAGCCCCTTCATGGATCACTGCCTTGTTGTGGCGAAGAGGCTTGCGTCACTCAGTGAAGCCATAAGCTATGCTGTGCAGGGCCACCCAAGACGGACAGGTCATGGTGGAGAGTTCTGACAAAATGTGGTCCACTGGAGAAGGAAATGGCAACCCACTCCAGTATTCTTGCCAGGAAAACCCCATGGAATATGAACTTGAGCACACTATGGGAGGGAGCAGAGGACAGGAAGTCCTGGCATGCTATGGTCCATGGGGTCACGAAGAGTTGGACACGACTCAACGACTGAACAACAACAAAATGTATCAGGCTACCTGTATTTATGCACTGGCTATAATGCAGTGATTTGTGCACTCACTCCAATTTCCTTACCATAAAATGCCTAGCTATGGATCTTTCTGTCTTGAACTTTAGAGAGCAAAATGTTCAAGGGAGAGGCCGTAGCTCGGTGGGTAAAGCACATGATTTGCATGCAGAAAATTCCAGGTTCAATCCTTGGCATTTCCAGGCAGGGCTGGGAAAGACTCCTGTCTGAAACCCTGGAGAGCCCTTGCCAGTCAGTGTAGCCAATACTGAGCTGGATGGATGAATGCAGCTTCCTATGTTTGTAGGGCCATCTGACAAGAGTCATGGCTAAGCAAGGATATGAGTCTCAGTGTGCCTTGTGCAAACCCAATACTTGATCCTCCAGACCACACTGGGAAGAAAAAGTTGCAACGTGGCCACCTCTGTGCCTTTAACAGCTGCATGGCAGGCAGACGTTTAAGCTGTGTATCTTTCCCCAGCATGGAGAGGCAGTGATGGAGAAAGTTTCACCCTTTGAATTTCTGTGAGCCGTGGACAAAGGAAAAGAAGAAGATGCAAATTCTAATACCAGTGTGAGTTAAGACTTCTGTTTATGCCCCTGGACTATACCACCAAATAGCACTGGTCATAAGGAATCATATAAAAGTACACAGTTTGATCCCCTCACCCCCCAAAGTCTCTAGGGACTTCTTCATGCAAAGCTTTTATTCTGCTATTGAGATTGCTCACTCACGGAAGTTTGCGAGCCCTTTAGATGACGCTGTTAACCTCCAGGGGGTCTCCCACACTAAATGACCTTTGTTCTGTTTTTAAATAGATTGGAGATAATGAGCTATCAATTTATCCTGCTTGTGTTCTGCTTCAGTGAGCTCCCTCCATGAAAAGAAGAAAAGTGGCAAGAAGAGGAGCCTGACCAATGACACATATGGAGGACTCAGATAAGGGGGAAAAGGGGAGAGGGAGAAGGAAGCACGTGTAAAGGGACTTGTGATACTGCATTTAAAATGGAAGTAGAAAGCCCTGTTTTAAATGTGGGATTTTAGGCTGGTGTAGAGGTGCTCTAGCACAATCTCCCTCCAGGGGAGGCTGGTGGCTCTGATTCGGTGGGGCTGTGAACCCATGCTGGGTTTCAGTCAGAACCAGCCAGAACTCTAAAGGAGCTATCCAAGCTGCTGAATGCATTTCAGGGATAGGGTTCAGCATGTCGGATAGCTTCTTTGGAGTTCTGACTGGTTCTGATTGAAACCCAGAACGAATGCACAGCCTCACTGTCATCAGAGCCACCAGCCTCCACTGCCTTCCTCAACCTGGCGCCCCTGGCTAGGAACTATGGGAGTTGCAGTCCAACACATCTGGAGGGCACTAGGTTGGGGAAATCTGCTCTGGCAAATTCCAGTCTGGAACCATTTCATGTTATTCTTCCTGAACTATGCCAGGCCAATGCAGCTTGTGACACACAAAGCTGAATGCAACTCACCAGACACATGGGGATCAATAAACTTGAAGCTTATGCTGCCTGCCTAGAATTGGAAAATTAGGGGGTTGTTAAACAGCTGGCAGACTTTGGGTCTGGTGTGGGCTATGTTCGCTTTGGTGTTTCACAAGCTGTGCTAATATTACCACTAAGGAACCAGATAGTATCAAGATGGCCTAGGAGAAAACCATCCCCATTAACCAATCTTTCTTTTCACTTTGCAGTGTGGCCATGTGCCCTACTTTACAAAGGACTATTTGAAGGTGTCTACTATTCGAAGTCCAGTAGATAAAGAACCATCATAAGGAAGAGCTGGGCCTTGAAGTTGCCCATCAGCCGTTAACACCTGGGCAACAGACTGAGGACTATTTGAAGGTGTCTACTATTGTCTACTAAGGTGTCTACTATTATCTACTAAGGTGTCTACTATTGTCTACTATTGTCTACTACTATTGTCTACTATGGTGTCTACTATTGTCTACTAGTGTCTACAGACTGAGGACTATTTGAAGGTGTCTACTATTTGAAGTCCAGTAGATAAAGAACCATCAGAAGGAAGAGCTGGGCCTTGAAGTTGCTCATCAGCCGTTAACACCTGGGCAACAGACTGAGGACTATTTGAAGGTGTCTACTATTGTCTACTAAGGTGTCTACTATTGTCTACTATTGTCTACTAAGGTGTCTACTATTGTCTACTATTGTCTACTCTAAGGTGTCTACTATTGTCTACTATTGTCTACTACTATTGTCTACTAAGGTGTCTACTATTGTCTACTAGTGTCTACAGACTGAGGACTATTTGAAGGTGTCTACTATTTGAAGTCCAGTAGATAAAGAACCATCAGAAGGAAGAGGTGGGCCTTGAAGTTGCTCATCAGCCGTTAACACCTGGGCAACAGACTGAGGACTATTTGAAGGTGTCTACTATTGTCTACTAAGGTGTCTACTATTGTCTACTATTGTCTACTAAGGTGTCTACTATTGTCTACTATTGTCTACTCTAAGGTGTCTACTATTGTCTACTATTGTCTACTACTATTGTCTACTAAGGTGTCTACTATTGTCTACTAGTTTCTACAGACTGAGGACTATTTGAAGGTGTCTACTATTCGAAGTCCAGTAGATAAAGAACCATCAGAAGGAAGAGCTGGGCCTTGAAGTTGCCCATCAGCCGTTAACACCTGGGCAACAGACTGAGCAAGGCACACAGGTCACCTGATGAGTCTTCCTCACTATGGTGAGAGGTATTGAATTTCTATTTAAATTACAGTAATATTTCTAAATGTGCATCTATACATATAAAATAGGATATGCATTTTTATGCAGATACCTGCCCCCATTTTGTTCTCCTGTTTTGGTGATGTGTTTCCTCCTTTTTGGCGATGTATAAGTGGCCAGCTAGCTGTTATCTCAATATAAACAGTGTAATGGAAACTTGTTCCAGAATGAATCAGATGGCGAATGATGTTACGTAGAACTCCTCTTCTTAGTTTATCTTACAGTCCTATACATTTTAAAGCAATTACATTATCTCTTCTGAATGCTCCAATAACATAGGTAAAGTAGGGCATTGTAGTTGATGTCCTTGATTCTGTGTTTTGGAAAAAATATATATAACTTAGCCTAACAGCTCTGAAGATGATTAATCGGAATAAGCTCAAAGGTAGAAAAGTTTGCTGTGGCTGAAGCATTTAGGTAAAATTTGATGCAAGATGTGTGTCAGAACTGAGATACGGAAAAATCAAAGACCAGGCCATTAGAGGTTTAAACTTGATAACTCTTAAAAAAAAAAAAAAAAAAGACTAGGTAAGATTTCCTTTTTTGATCCTTGCCTGGCCAGGTAATAAGCACTCCTGATTCTTTTGAGCTTATGTGGGAATATTTGAGGCCTTACCTGCCCTTTGAACAAACTAATAAATAGGAATATCTGCACAGGGTGGCTGTCTGGAAGACAGTGCTGACCAACTAGAACAAGAGTGGGGAACCTTAGGACCAAGGGCCAAATCTGGCCCTCCTGGGGTTCCAGTCAGGCCCTATGGGGTTCCCAGTCAGCCCCACCCCCTTCCTCTGGCCTCTCCCTCTTTCCCTAATCAACCATTGTTTGGTGGCTTCCTGGCTTTTGTGCAGCTTTTTCCCCAATCTAAAAGGTTGAAATGCCTCTCCTAAGGCTTAGTTACTGGCAGTATGAGTTTTAAGCTAAAATATGCTGGTATTTTTGGCTCCACTCCCTTTGCCTTCATCTCCTCCCACAACTGGAATGTCGCTCCCAAAATTGGATTTGGCCCTTGGGCTGAAAGAGGTTTCCTACCCCTGAACTAGAAGACCCAGGCATCCTCACCACTGCTTCTCCCTGCATCCCTGTGGGCAACTGCCCAAATCCACTCCAGAAGCCAAGAGCCTAAACCAAGTGTTCTGTTCATTTCAGAAGCCAAGCAACTGATCCCTTTGTTTAACCTCTTCTTGAGTGTGCCCAGAGTCATTACCTCCTTTTGCTCTTTGCCTGACCTTTGTAACTTCCAGTACCAGCTCCAGGTTTTTGAGGGCCCTTGGGCAAGACGCCGGCGAGATCACATCACTCCAGTGCTGAAGAAGTCACACTGGTTACCAGTTGTTTTCCGGGCCAAATTCAAGGTGTTGGTTTTGACCTTTAAAACCCTATATGGTTCCGGCCCAGCCTATTAAGGAGCGCCTCCAGCAGCACCAGACAGGCCGCTTAACAAGATCAGCCTCGGATGGCCTTCTCTCTGTCCCATCAGCCAGGACAGCTAGACTGGTGGGGACGAGGGAGAAGGCCTTTTCTGTGGTGGCCCCCACTCTGTGGAACTCCCTCCCTAGGGAACTCCGCCATGCCCCCTCTTTAATGAGCTTCCGCCGTGCATTAAAAACATGGTTGTTCAGGCAGCATTTGGGGTGGGTTAGGGTATTTTAGAAAATCTTTTTATTGTAGAATTTTATTGTTTTACACTGTTTTATTGTATGCTGTACATCGCTCAGAGTGGCTGGGTGACCAGCCAGATGGGCGATTAATAAATTTAATAATGATAATAACAATAATAATAATACATTCTCAATGGGCCTCCTCTATTGGTAACTCTGCCTTCTCATTACCATTGTTACTAGCTGCTATTGCTCCTCATCCTCTTTCACATCATTGCTGTCACTTGCTTGCTTGACAAGCTGAGAGACAGTGAACGAGTAGGCAGAGGCGTCTACAGCTCCTCCTTCTCACCACCACTGAAGTGAGAAGCAGGTGAAGAACCAGGTTGCAGTGGTGTAGTGGAACAAGTCCAGGGGACTCTTGTTGGTGGGCCCCTGCTGAGGTGTGGGCTTCCGCAGGTGCCCGACCATGCCTACACTTGATGGAGCACCTCTCCCAATCTGAACCTACCTGAACACTATGATCAACATCCAAGGCTTTCCTCTGAGTGCCACCTCCATGAGAGGCTCAGAAGGTGGCAACAAGGGAAAGGGCCTTTTCAGTGGTAGCCCCCTGATTATGGAATGATCTGAGGCCTGCCCGGCACCAACACCATCATCTTTTCAGCACCACGTTAAGATGGTCCTCTACTCCCAGGCATTTAATGGCATATGATGGGATATTTATGCCAGCTGTTTGAACAGGTCTAGTATTTTACTGACATTGTTTTAGGTGTTTACATTGTTTTAAAATTTTGTATATTTACATTTTTATGCTGTATTTTATCTTGTGAATTGTTGTGAACCACCCAGAGAACTTCTGCTATTGGAAGTAAGTAAGTAAGTAAGTAAGTAAGTAAGTAAGTAACTACATTTGATGCCAGCCTTGATAACTTCTCTGGATTCAGCCCCCGTTTGAGAATTTTGATTGTGAGCCCCAGCTCGCAGGCCCTCTGTTGTGTTACTCCTGGCTGGTGGTGATGGTATACTAATCCATTATTCCTTTAAATAAAAATTGGTGATAAAATAAAGCTTATACACTGAATCTTTGTCAATTCCTTTAGCTAATGTTCCTGCTTTATTCTTGCTAAGCTGCTGCAAGGGTGCTTCCAGGCAGAGAGATCCTAGCACTACCAACCAGAAAGCATTGTGCAGCAATTCCATGTGATTTTTCATTCACTGTTTTTCTGTGTTAAGAAAAAAAGACAGAAGCAGAAGGGAGGGCTACAAATAGAAAAGGCTGTTGTTTGAACCCCCTGTAAAATTCTGTGAATGAGGCAGGATGATGGCATGATAAAAGCCTCATCTGGAAGCACCCTGAGTTTACCTCACAAGCCCTCTTTCTCCCTAATGAAGTATTAATAGTGACTGCAGAAAGCTATCCCATTGTTCGGAGAAAAGGTCTACTTTTAAAGCAGCGAAAAATGAAAGGCTGCATTTGTAGGTGACAGACCTCGTTGTCAGTTCACACAGCATTTTCCAAGGCCCGTTGACGCAAATTGCTAGCCCATTTATGTTCAGTTATCAGAGGAGGATGGTGCGAGGAATGAATTATGCTGCTCTGATATCACTTATCCTCAGAAACTGCTGCGTACACCTTGCAGCCCAAGGTCATATTTGCATCTCTTATGAGGTGACTAACAAGACTTTGGAACTGCTCTTTCTATGTAATCAAAAACCCAGAAAACTCAAAAAGAAGCATTTTATACTCTACCGAATCTGCTTGATTTACTTGTTGACTTTGCAAACCAGCCAATGCCTGTATGCCCACCGCAGAACTGAAAATCAATACTCAAGAAGAGTCCGTTTCTCATCTGTGTTGCTTCTCTGTGAGTTGGGACTGTGTCTTGTTGGACTGCATAAAAATCCATCAAGCGTGAACAGAAGCCACTGAATTTCTGCCCTTATTCCAAATTTGTTGATGCTCAAGAATTAGTATTTTTTGAACAGAGAAGAACCGTTTCAGGTTCTCCTCAATTAGTTATTTGCCCAATTGTCTTGAGAGACCACATCCATTATTTCACATTATCTCACTCGACTTTTGTTACTCGACACTTCTCATTAAAGACCAGCTGTTTCACATCTTAGAGAATGTCATATAGCGCATAGAGCCTGCCAAACAGGACACTATTCGCAAAGGATTTCTGTAGGAAGCATCAAGAAATCCACATATGAATTGAGCTCTGACATGATGGCATTCACATATTTCACACATGTATATTCAGGAAAGCTGCTCTTGGATAGTAAAGGGTAAAAATTCAGCATGCATCATCATGTGGTACACATAATGAAGGAATAGGTACCGTATCTATTCAACAGGCCCTCTTTGCAGGACACAAGGAACTGAATCACAGAAACCTTAACCTTGCAAAAGAAACAGTTCCTTCCCACTATGTCTGTGAATGTCAAATGTGATGAAATGGATCCCTCTAGCGGAGAAAAGCTGCAGTTCTAATGGAGTGTCACACCATGCATGACAGAAAGCTACAGTGAGACAAATCTTAATTTGTCACTAGGTGGAGCTGCTATATTTCCAGGTTGGGTATGATTTCTTCCTCATGACCTCCAGAAAGGTCTGTAACTCTTGTCACCAACCTCAGTGTCTCTGTGCATTTATGGTGCTTCTAGATGAGGCTTTTACTGTAACATTTACAGGGGAGCCCAGATGTTGTCATCTTCAGTTTTTATCCCTCCCATGTTTTCCCATGGCTTCTTGCATCTTTTTTTCTTACCAGGAAAAAAATCTGTTAAGGAAGGAAGATGGAACAGCTTGCTTTATGATTCGTGGCACTAGGAGCCCTCTGTCTGGAAGCACCCTATGCGTTGTTAGTGTCAGAAACCTGTAAACCGAACAAGAGCAGTGGTTTTCAAGTCTAAAAGCTTTTCCCCACTTAAAAAGAATCATCTTCCTTAAATAAACAGAGCAGCATTCTTCGTGTGAATCCCTCATGTATTTAGTGAAAGCTTGAGGAGGAAGCAGAACTGCACTGGCAAACCATGGCCCGGTATTGGCACACCGTCCTGGCCAAGCCTTTGACATCTACACATGTAGTTGAACATATGAAAGAGGCCATTACAAGCGGATAGCAGTATGTGCTTATAGGCTTCCATGTGATCAGGAATCCTGCTGTGGGTGGAATTTGGAGTACTACCACTGGCAGGGGGGACCCGCCACCACTTTTTTAAAAATTAGAAACCAAGTTCTTATTC
This sequence comes from Heloderma suspectum, assembly GCF_057233095.1. Lineage (NCBI taxonomy): Eukaryota > Metazoa > Chordata > Lepidosauria > Squamata > Helodermatidae > Heloderma > Heloderma suspectum. Next base: position 396,472,882 of record NC_139458.1, read on the forward strand.
TTTATATCAGGGATGTGGAATGTCCAGGCCATGGGCCTACTCTGGCCTGTTGAGGTCTTGCACCCGGCCTGCAGAACTTCCTTGGGTTCCTCTAGAGGGCAGGGCTTGGCCTCTGTCTCCCCCGCCCCCTGAGGAATCGCCCCTGGAAGAATCCCTGCTGTTATGTCGGATCTCAGTTTGGAGATAAGCATGGGGATGCAGGCCGCAGGGGACTCTGCTGGCCCTGGGAGGAGTGGATGCTCTTTCTAGAACCAGCCAAGTCTTCGTTGTGTGCCTCTTGCGCCCCTCCCCCGCAAGGGATGGGCAGAGGCACATGAAGCTGGTGCCCGACTCAGCAGGCACTGGGAAAAACCACTCTTGGCACAGGGAAAGGAAAAATGGGTGGGGGGATGACATCAGTGGACATGGACACAGCTACTGGTGTCATCTGGTGGGGACAATTTGGCCCCCCACCTTAAAATAGTTCTGCACCCCTGCTTTAAATAGATGTTGCTATGTCACAAATTTAAAAGCCTGTTTTTGGTGAAGTGATTTTCTTTAAAAAAATCCTAGTATTGTTTTCATTGAATTTTATATGTAAGCTGCTTTGGATGCCATTGATGGAAAGGCAAGGTTTAAACCTTTTGATAAAACAATAAATACAATAATCTGTGAATGACTTGTTTTATTTATTTGGATTGTAATTTGTCATCTGGTGCCTTCAGCACTCTGAGGAAAGGTGAAAAAGTGTGCTCTAGACACTGTCTAGAGGACCATAGGATATGCTCATTTCCGGGAACTGACCTCAGAGCCCGCGCTCCGAGGTCGGTGCCCAGAAATCCGGGCTCCCCCCTTGTCTGCGCTGCCTCACAGGCAGCGTGGAGAAGCACTGTCCTCCACACTCGGAAGAGGAGCGCAGAGTGACTGAAAAGGGGCGTTCCGTGGGGGGGGGGGGCGTTCCAGGGTGGGGAGAGTGGAGCTGCGCGTACGACACATCCAATGTGTCATATGGCAGCTTCCTCTCCCCATCAGCAGGAGAGGCGCAGAGGGAACGATTCCCCCCATGCCTCTCCTGCCTTACTTTGGATAGGCAGTTGCCTCCAAGTTTGGAGGCGGCCGCCTATCTAGTTAGGATTGCACCCTAATAAAGGTTGTAAACAAACAAACAAACAAACAAAGCACACTCATAGAATCATAGAATCACAGAATCATAGAATAGTAGGGTTGGAAGGGGCCTATAAGACCATCGAGTCCAACCCCCTGCTCAGTGCAGGAATCCAAGTCAGAGCATCCCTGACAGATGGCTGTCCAGCCTCATCTTGAAGGCCTCCACCTCCCTAGGTAAAGTCTTATATAGTTCTGAGCTGTAGATAGCATATTGTTACATTCATCTCACTTATCTGCATGGTGAGAAGTTCCAGGGCACGGATTTGATTTCCTTCGGAAGGAGGCCACTGGAGGCTTATGGGCATTTTGTAATATTCAAGTTTATTTCCAATATACAGACTGAGCATAAGTGGAGGCAGGGAGTTTAAATAATCTGGCAGCAAATTCATTTCCCCACAGTTGTTGTTTATTCAGTCAGTCACTTCCGACTTTTCGTGACTTCATGGACCAGCCCACGCCAGAGCTTCCTGTCGGCCGTCACCACCCCCAGCTCCCCCAAGGTCGAGTCCGTCACCTCCAGAATATCATCCATCCATCTTGCCCTTGGGTGGCCCCTCTTCCTTTTGCCTTCCACTTTCCCTAGCATCAGCATCTTCTCCAGGGTATCCTGTCTTCTCATGATGTGGCCAAACTACTTCAGTTTTGCCTTTAATATCATTCCCTCAAGTGAGCAGTCTGGCTTTATTTGCTGGAGTACAGATTGGTTTGATCTTCTTGCAGTCCAAGGCACTCTCAGAATTTTCCTCCAGCACCACAGTTCAAAAGCATCTATCTTCCTTCGCTCATCCTTCCTTATGGTCCAGCTCTCGCAGCCATAGGTTACTACGGGGAATACCATTGCTTTAACTATGCGGACCTTTGTTGTCAGTGTGATATCTCTGCTTTTCACTATTCCCCACAGTAGACTTCCAGAAAGGCAGCCCTGCATCAGTAGTGCACTCAAGCCAGGACTTTGGGGAGACATTCAGCACTCTGCCCAGCTGAAAGAGCAGGGGGCTGGCTTACCACATTTAGAAGTAAGTGAAATAATACCCATTAGTATCTAAAGAAGCCCCCTACATAAGACCATTAAGTCCAGAGTCTAAAATTACCTGTGTGCTGTTGGAATTGCTATGGCAGGGGTTCACACCAAATAAAGGGGCAAGCTTGTTCTTGGAGTTTTTATAGCAGTTGTAGGTGCAATAGGAAGAGTTACTCAGGATGCAGACCTAATTAACAGCTCTGGATGCATCAGAGAGCCTTGGGTGCAAACTGGGGTCACAAATAGGGCAGGGGGAGAATATTGCCTAGGAGCCAGAGGGAGCCAAATAAGTTTTTTTTTAGCCTGTTCTTAGAATCATAGAATCATAGAATAGTAGGGTTGGAAGGGGCCTACAAGGCCATCGAGTCCAACCCCCTGCTCAATGCAGGAATCCAAGTCAGAGCATCCCCGACAAATGGCTGTCCAGCCTCGTCTTGAAGGCCTCCAGTGTGGGAGAGCCCACCACCTCCCCAGGTAATTGGTTCCATTGTCGTATTGCTCTGACACTCAGGATGTTTTTCCTGATGTTCAGCCGGAATCTGGCTTCCTGTAACTTGAGCCCATTATTCCGTGTCCTGCACTCTGGGATGATCAAGAAGAGATCCTGGCCTTCTTCTCTGTGACAACCTTTCAAGTACTTGAAGAGTGCTATCATATCTCCCCTCAGTTTTCTCTTCTCAAGGCTAAACATGCCCAGTTCTTTCAGTCTCTCTTCATAGAGCTTTGTTTCCAGTCCCCTGATCATCTTTGTTGCCCTCCTCTGAACCCTCTCCAGTTTGTCTCCATCCTTCTTAAAGTGTGGTGCCCAGAACTGGACACAGTACTCCAGATGAGGCCTAACCAGTGCTGAGTAGAGGGGAACTAGTACTTCCCGGGATTTGGAAGCGATGCTTCTATGAATGCAGCCCAAAATAGCATTTGCCTTTTTTGCAGCCACATCACATTGTTGGCTCATATTCAGCTTGTGATCTACAACAATTCCAAGATCCTTCTCGCTCGCAGTGTGGTTGAGCCATGTATCCCCCATCTTGTAACTGTGCATTTGGTTTCTTTTTCCTAGGTGCAGAACTTGGCATTTGTCCTATTAAATGCCATTCTGTTGTTTTCTGCCCAGAACTCCAGTCTATCCAGATCACTTCGAATTTTGTTTCTGTCTTCTAAAGTATTAGCTATCCCTCCCAATTTTGTGTCATCTGCAAATTTGATCAGCATTCCCTGCACCTCCTCCTCCAAGTCATTAATAAAAATGTTGAAGAGCACTGGGCCCAGGACTGAGCCCTGTGGTACCCCACTCGTTACCTCTCCCCAGCTTGAGAAGGTCCCATTGATAAGCACTCTTTGAGTCCGATTCTGTAGCCAACTGTGGATCCACCGGATCGTTGTTTCATCTAGCCCACTTCGAGCTAGTTTGCTCATCAGGATATCATGGGGTACTTTGTCGAAAGCTTTGCTGAAGTCGAGGTATATGATGTCTACAGCATTCCCACGGTCTACAAGGGAGGTTACTTGATCAAAAAATTAGATCAGATTTGTCTGGCAGGACTTGTTTTTGACAAATCCATGTTGGCTTCGAGTAATCACGGCATTGTTGTCAAGGTGCTCCCAGATGGATTGCTTTATGATCTGCTCCAGAATTTTCCCAGGGATTGATGTCAGACTGACTGGTCTGTAGTTCCCAGGTTCCTCCTTTTTACCCTTTTTGAAGATAGGGACAACGTTAGCCCTCCTCCAGTCATCTGGCACTTCCCCCGTCCTCCATGATTTCTCAAAGAGAATAGACAGCGGTTCTGAGAGTTCTTCTGCCAGTTCCTTTATGACTCTAGGATGCAGTTCATCTGGCCCTGGAGATTTGAACTCATTCAAAGTAATGAGGTGTTCCTTGACCATATGCCTGTCGATCTCAAGCTGCAATCCTGCCCCTTCAGCCTGTACTTCGCCTTTGCCAGGGGGGTCATAGACCCTCTTTTGGGAGAAGACTGAGCCAAAGTAGGAATTGATCACCTCTGCCTTTTCTTTGTCATCTGTTATCATTTTGCCATCCTTATTTAATAGCTGAACCACCATTTCTTTCCTCTGCCTTTTACTATGCACGTAGCTGAAGAAAGCCTTTTTGTTGTTTTTAACATCCCTTGCTAACCTCAGCTCATTCTCAGCTTTAGCCTTCCTGACGCCATCCCTGCAATTCTGTGCTATCTGCCTGTACTCTTCCTTTGTTACTTGGCCTTCTTTCCACTTCCTATATGTGTCCTTTTTTGTTTTCAGGTCATCCCTAAGCTTTTTGTGAAGCCACATTGGCTTCTTCTGTTGTCTTCCACCTTTTCTTCTTGTTGGAATTGTTTGTGATTGTGCCTTGAGAATTTCCTTTTTTAAAAGCTCCCATCCATCTTGGACTCCTTTTCTCGCTAGCATCGCTTGCCATGGGACCTTACTGATCTTTGTGTATAAAAAACCAGCACGCTCAGTCTGTTCGGTAGTTGTAGTGGTTTCATTCTATTAGTAACCTGACCTGCTTTGCTTAGCTGAGGGGACTCCCTGTAAACTGCCCCACGAGACCCGCAGTATTATTGTAACAGTTTTGTTGAGCTTATCTGTTCATGACGCAGTAAAGTTTTCCAGGCCCTTCACTTTCTGGATTCAGTCTGCTTTATCCAGCAACTTTTGCTAACAAGTGCACCACTGCTCTGCATTCCCCAAAATGCTTCTGTAACTTACAGAGCCCAAAGCTCAGCTCAGCACTCTCCCTATTTGTCCTTGAATCTAACTTGAAAACTGCAGTTTGTCCACAGATACAGGGGGTGTTTCCACCAGCGATTTACTCCGAGCTGGCTGCATTTGGAGGTCATTAGGGATACATGATGTTGTGGCCATCCAGCAGCCACCCTGGAGCTTATCAGGGAAAAAATGGATTTCCTGAGACTGCTTAAAGTCCGATTCTTTTCCTTAAGTCAGGTTCTCCTTGGTATGGTTGCTGTGTGCCCCAACCCCTGCATTTACCTCGAGTATGCTAGCCCTGCCCAGGGGTGTGCCTTTCACCGTGACCCCGGTCAAGGGGTGTTTTCTATGTGTTTTCCGTCCCTGCACAAACCAATTAGTGTCTCCTCAGAAGTAACTCCTCTTGTGGTCAATGAGGCTTCTCCCCTGAATACCCACATCAGAACTGACAGAGATCCCCCTCAACTGAAATGGCACAGTTTAAAGCCCAATTCCCTAAATGTGGTAAAGCCCGATCTCAAGGCTCCGATTCTTCTTTGTTTGGTTATTGCCTTGGGAAGTAACTACTTCAACCCTTCATTATAGAGATCCTGCGAGTTAAAATGGGGGCTGGTTTCCCATCCCTGTGTCCGCCCCCGTCTTTCCCAGCACAAGCATATGTGTACCTACTCAGAAGTATTTCCCATTGTGCTCCTGAGGCTTGCTCCTGAAATGCAGGTGCATCTGGACTTTCAGGGGAAAGGAGAAAGGGGGGAGCCACTCTTATTGGTTGAGCAGCCCCTGCCAGTCAGATGACGTTCACTCCCACCCCCACCAGGAAGTATGTTCTGTGCATCGATTTTTACTGGTGCGGAGAACCTGCTCATGGAGCCCTGCATGAACAAAGAACAGCAAAGCTGATTCCTTTTTTAAAAAATCCAGTACTCCTCCATTAGCTTCTCCTTCCATTGTTGTGGAAACACAGCCACAGACCTATATTACATCATCCTTAGCTGGGTGGGTTGGGGTGGGGGGGCAGGAGGCAAAGAGAGAAAGGCAGGCTTCTTTTCAGAACCTTTCAGGTATTTTTTTAGCCATTCAGAAAACACTAGCCAGTAATCTCCCTAACAAAAACAGCTATAGACAGACCTACCAGCAGATTTGACTAACTTCAGCTGTTCTCCAGGCTCTGTTAACTTCTCCTGTCCACCCCCTGCCCAACATCTTACACAACCATATAATTGAACGTGGAGGCAATTTACACCCCACTGACGTCAATGGCAAAAGCATATTTTGATGTAAATGAATGAATGTGGAGTGTATCTTATGATAATGGGGGTGTTTTTTTTTTTTTGTTTAGAAAATGTTTACTAAAATTATTTATGCACATTTGGATTCAAATGGGACATGTTGTCAACATGCTTTCACAGATTCAGCATGATAACAGCAGTAGCCCAAACAAACCCCATCCTGCTTGGTTTAAATATATGAATCAATTCAAATTTCCTACTAAAATGTGTTCTTAGTTTTGTCCAGCTCTCATAATCAACACCCACCAAAAAGTAAAGCAAGCAAGTCCCCTAATGACAGAATGACAAAAAAGATGAAGAAAAAGTCCACCTCTCTCAAAGTGACCAAGAGAGGTGGTCTGCTAAAAATTCTTCTGCCCCTTACATCATTTCCACTGGAAGCACACCTTACAGCCACATGTTTGCACATCTGCATTTCATTGTAAACAGATACCAGTTGTTAAAACATCTTCTTTGTATTTCTGTGAGGAACTTCAAAGGCACAAACCAATATGCATCTATCTCAAAAGCATTACCAAAAATGCTAGTTTGCTGCAAGTGCCTCGTTCCCTGACCATGAGTGCTGCAAATATGCAGTGATTTTATCACATGAACAGAATGCGTCGCTTCATGAAACAGTTGTCTTATTCAGTCATTTTATTTCATGGGTTTACAGTCTTTTCATGACAGAAGTAGAAGTATGGGCATTCCAAAATTTGACACAAGGCCAGTTTTGCAATCAGTTTTTTAGGGGAAAATATTGCCAGGAGCCAGCATGATCATGCCAGCATGATTACAAAGTCATCCCCACCCTCTATCTATGGTTACCGAATCTTATAAACACACCCCATTTGGAGAAATAATAGTGATCTGACTGCACACAATTCAATGGAAGAATTTCATGTGGCGTTATCTCTATTTTGCTCTTGTAGGGCTGTTGTTAGAAGAATGTGAAATACAGATTATGGGATGTATTTATTTTATGTTACACTAAAATTTAAAATGCTGTTTTTCAGTATGTTGAAAGCAGCAAATGGATTCCAGAGACAAAAAGAAAGTATGGATTGGATCCAGATTTAGGTGCATGCAGCAGGGCTGGCAGAAGTGGACTTTTCTGGCCCCTCCTGTCCATAGCAGGCCCTCTACCCCCCTGCAAATGCTACAAATAGGGTCAGTGAACATAGGTTCAGTGAATACTGCTGAATGGGGTGAGCTGTGGTACGGGTGTGTGTGTGATCCCCCAAAATTGGGTGGAGGCATTTTCTGAGCTTTTCTACACAAGGCTGTTAATGGGCCTTTGATTTGCTGCATCTCCTTTCAGTTTTGTCACATAATTGAGATCCAAGCACTACACTAGGAGCATTTCCTTTCCTGTTTTTCCACTAGATCACCTCTAGGTGGCACTGTGGTATAGTGGAATAGTGTAAATACTCAAGAGGAAATCAGGCTTTCTTCTGCTTTCACAATTAATTGCTGCATTTCCCCTGCTCAAAAAAAAAAATCACCCAAAGTGCTGGTTAGACACAGAAGTGAAACTGAAGGGTCACATTGTTGTCTAAAGAACCCATAAACAACCTTGTGTAGAAAAGCCCTTTGTGAACAGAGCCCTTCCACCAATGGAAGGCAGATCCTGGATAGACACACACAGAGACTACATACACACACACACACACACTCACACACGCACACACGCACACACACAGTCAGGGCCAGAAATATTGGAACAAGGATAACTGTTTTGGCAGTTGGCCTCTGTACAACACCACATTGAAGTTGAAAGGTAGGAAATACACCCAGACGGGCGTGAAGTCAGGACTTTCAGCTGTAATTCAAGAGGTTTGACAAAAGTGGGGCACTAACCATTCGGGAAGGACAGCCAGGGGCATACCCCCCCCATCATTGGTGGCTCATAAGTAATGGAATGAATGGCTGACAAGCAGCTGTATGGCCAGGTGTGGCCTGTTTCCTGTGTGCCCCATGGCCAATCAAGCAGATAAAAGGCCTGGAGGTGTTCTGAGTGTGACATTTGCATTTGGTAGCTGTTCACTGGAACTCCCAACATGAGGTCCAAAGAGGTGTCCGTGAGAGTGAAGGAGGCCATCATTAGGCTGAGGAAACAAAATAAACCCATCAGAGGGATAGCAAAAACAGTGGGAGTGGCCAATACAACAGTTTGGAACATCCTGAAAAAGGAATTAACTGGCAAGCTCAGCAACAGCAAAAGGCCTGGCAGACCACCGAAGACAACTAAAGTGGATGACTGCAGAATTCTACTCATGGTGAAGAGGAACCCTTTCACAACATCTAGCCAGGTCAAGAACACTCTTGAGGGGGTAGGCATGTCATTGTCAACATCTACAGTCAAGGGACGGCTTCATGAATGTAAATACAGAGGCTTCACAACAAGGTGCAAACCACTGGTAACGCTCAAGAACAGAAAGGCCAGATTAGCCTTTGCCAGCAAACACCTAAAAAAGCCTGCCCAGTTCTGGAATAAGATTCTTTGGACTGATGAAACCATGATTAACTTGTACCAGAATGATGGGAAGAGAAAAGTATGGAGAAGGAAAGGAACAGCTCATGATCCAAAGCATACCGCATCATCTGTCAAACATGGTGGAGGCAGTGTTATGACATGGACATGGCTGCCAATGGAACCAGGTCACTGGTGCCTATTGATGACCTGACTACTGATAAAAGCAGCAGGATGAATTCTGAAGTGTATAGGGCTATACTTTCTGCTCAGATTCAGCTGAATGCTGCCAAACTGATAGGACGCTGCTTCATATTGCAGATGGATAATGACCCGAAACATACAGCAAAAGCTACCCAAGAGTTTCTCCAGGCAAAGAAGTGGGATGTTCTTCAATGGCCAAGTCAGTCACCTGATCTCAACCCAATAGCGCATGCTTTTCACTTACTGAAGACAAGACTGAAGGCAGAAAGACCCACAAACAAGCAGCAGCTGAAGGCAGCTGCAGTAAAGGCCTGGCAAAACATTTCAAGGGGGGAAACTCAGCATTTGGTCATGTCCATGGGTTCCAGACTTCAGGCAATCATTGACTGCAAATGATTTTCATCCAGTTATTAAAGGCGACCCTTAAGTTTGAAATGATGTTGGTTTGTTCCATTACTTATGAACCACCAACGATAGGGGTGTGTGTATGCTACGGGCTGTACTTCTTGAATGGTTAGAGCGCCACTTTTGTCAAACCCCTTGAATTACAGCTGAAAGTCCTGTCTTCGCTCCCATCTGGGTGTGTTTCCTTTCAGCTTCAATGTGGTATTGTATAGAGGCCAACTGCCAAAACAGTTATCCTTGTTCCGATATTTCTGGCCCTGACTGTGTGTGTGTGTGTGTATACACCCACACCCACACCCACACATATATGTTAGGGTTGGTTTGAGAGGAGTTTTTGGTTAAAAGAAGGGGTGAAACTGCTCTTCCTATTTCACTTTTTGGGGGGAAGGTGTGGAATTTCAGCTATGGGAATGAAATTAATCATAGCTCTCCCCAGCTCCTGGCCATGTTTTAAGGTCATGAGTTAGCAGTGTTCCAAGGGATAGAAGGGAGAGAAATGAAAAAGGTTGCTGCTGCTGATTTATTACATTTCTATACCACCCCATAGCTGAAGCTCTCTGGATGGTTCACAAAGATTAAAAGCCATCTAAATACATTATACAAAGTATAAAAACCATTTACATAAAAACAGCACACTCACAGACAACATATATCTAAAAACAATTTAGTTGTTGAAGTCTCATGCAGACAGAGGGTAGCATCCAATGTTAGTCTTGCATAGAGTCGACCCATTGAAATGAATGAGACTTAAATTAGCCATGACTAACTTGTCCCATTCATTTCAAAGGGTCTACTCTACATAGGACTAACACTGGATACTAGCCACAATATTGATGTCACCAAACTAGTCCATCCAAAGTCAACAAATATAAATGTTTATTACTTTAATTACATGACTGAATATATAAATACATCCACTGGCAATGCCAGTATTCTTTCATATTGGCCTTATGTACCCTCCATGGGAGGTGAAAGCAATTTATGCAATTATGTAAAGTGTTCGCAGAATCAGCTCTGACAGGCAGGAGTAGTTTTGGTGTGAGCTGTGTTAAATACCTCAAGCGGTTCATGAGGTGCTTGACCTTACAACCAAAGGGCTCCATAACTGCCTGGAAATTCTCTGCCCAAAAGGACTATATACTATTGTAAAATATATAACTAAAGAAAAAAAAAGTTATAGCTTATATTCTTAATCTAAACGGCACACTTAGAGCAGGTATGACATCACTGGCAGCCAATCAGAAGCTTGTATCTGAGTTCACTGTTTCTAAAGCTGGTCCTAAGTCCCTGTTATACTTCCGTATAGTGTGGGCTACATCTAACATCACACATGCAGACTTCTGCTCACGCCATGGGACTTTCCCTTCTTCTCCTTCCCTTGATCCCATGTGCTTCCCCCCCCATGTTTTCCAGTGAGTCTCCCAACTGCCTGAAACTGGGGGAGGTTTAAAGAGGAAACAATATTTGGACAATTGGTAGAGTTGACAGTTAAGCATTTTAAGAGAAATGACAGAATTACTTTGGAACAGTCATAGCTCTGTGTTAAGGGTACGATGGCTGAATCACAACTCCACCATTATAACCAGAAGTCATGGGTGGGGCAGTAGGTTCTATGGCTTATACTGAGAAAACAGCTCAACAGATTGAACTGAAACATGGCAATATAGGAGAGGAAGTTTTGAGGATGGTCTGTGCCAATTTTGAGGTGGAAAGGGCAAGGAATGACTTATTTAATGGCATTTAAATTTGATGAGTGCCCACCAGCAGTTTGATGGGCATATTCCATTAACAGCTGTAATTTCCCAGCATGTTGGAGCTTGAGTGAACATGGAAAACCCTTAACCCAATATGTTAAAATGAAAGGGATTTTGTTTATTGGATAGACCTATCATGTAATTCAACACATGTGGAGGTCACCTGGCTGGGAGAATAAGGCTGCCTTAAAACAGTCTCTTTAAATAATTTCTAGAGGAAGGGATGATGTTGGCATTAGGATGTTAGCGTGAGGACTGAAATTCATCCTTTGGGTCACTCCAAAGTGAACGGCAAATAGTGATTGAAGCTAATGATATAAGCCCAAACGTACAATTGATCTTAGCTGCTAATAGTGCAAACTGAAGTCTCAGGGTTTTCTTCACAAGAGGGCTGGAAAAATTCCAGGTTCATTGTCACCTGAACATGTAGAATCTACATTGTAGACATTGGAGGCTTAGAAATTATTTCTAATATAATATAGCTGTATAACCATTCTCTCTCAGCCTAACTTACCTGACAGTGTTGTTGTGAGGATAAAGTAAGTGTGTGTGTGTGTGTGTGTGTGTGTGTGAAGTAAGCAGGCTGCCTTGAGCTCCTTGAAGAAAAGGCAGGATGTAACTGTAACAAACAAAGAAATAAATATATGCATAAATAATTCTGACTGTGATCTGAGAACTTTACTAACTAGATAAGACAAATCTCTCTTTTCTTTTCTTTTCTTTTCTAGAAGTAAATATGGCATTTATATTTGCATGCTATATAAACCTGATGGAATGAAAATGTTGCTTTATTTCATGTTGCATTTTTTGGTGGGGGAAGCAATAAAGAAAGATGCTTAATAATAATAATAATAATATGGCTAGCAGAAAAATGAAATATTTCTTCCAGCCCTAAACTGGAAGAAATCCCCAAGCTGATAATAAACAAAAACCTATATTTTCATGAATATGTTTGGGACAGTCAAGATCCATTTTTGCGACTGGCTGTTCAAAGCTGAAAGGCATAATGTGAGTGGTTGTGTGTGTGGAAATTCCTTTTGTTGCTAAAGGTAAAACAAAGTGAGCTCATTAGAGTGTTAGAGCGTGCTAGGATTGAGGAGACCTGGGTTCAAATCCCCATTCAGCCATAAACCTCAGTGGGTGAACCTGGGAGAGTCACACACTCCTAACCTACACCAGAGGGTTGTTGTGAGGATTAAAAAAATATTAATAATATCAAAATTTTTAAAAAACAGAGCTTTCCTCCTCCTTTCTGAAAAGGTTTTAATTAAACATTCCTGACTTCAAAGTCAACTTCCAGATGTGTAAATATGAAAGCACTGACCTCCAAAACAGATTTGAAAGGAAAAAAAGGAAAGAATACAGTTTAACAAAAATGATTACATACAGCTAGCCAACAGCAAATGCCCTCCATTCTCTCTTACACCTCTCTTCGCTGCTGCTGCTGTGCAGCAGGGTGAAGCGATCAGCTTCAGGTGAAAAAGTCCAGGACATGAACTGGCATCTGGGATGGTGCAGCAAGCCTTCTTAAAGCAGCCATGCCCAACCTGGCACTCTCTAGGTGTCTTGGGACTACAACTCCCATCAAGCCCAGCTGGGCTGGCTGGGGATGATGTGATTTGTATTCCAGACTGCTTTCAAATTTTGTCCCTAGTGCAAGGAGAGTCGCCATTTGGGCTCTGTTTCAGGCAGCAAAATGCCCCGGGCTGGCGCTTCTTCCAGCTCTGGAGGAGAAGGTTAAACTTCCTGAGATGCTCATCAAACAGGACGGTGGACTGGAAGGGGTGGGACAACCACATACTGGACCAGGGATCCACCCTGTCTCCCCTGGAAAGAGCATAGTTGCTCTGGACAAACCATGGATAGCTCTGTAGTTCCCATAGAAACTGAATGTGTACGCAAAGCACGCTTACCAGCTCCTTTATTTTAGTCTGTGTCCATAAATACTGCCCCAGAGATACTTCTTTAAAACACACACACACACACACACACACACACACACACTAACACACTGGTAGGAATGTAAGCAGAATAGCTAGGCTACAAAAAGAAAAGAAAAGAAAAGCTATGCTTATTTTCTAGGGGCGCTTATTAAGGGCTTGACTCAAGCCACGTTGGACTCAAGACATAGAGCTGCTAATAACAGTACTACAAAGGTAGATGAAACTTCACAGCATTTAATAAAGCAGAACCCTGGAGCAAACGTACAATTTAAATGGGAAGGAAGAACGAAGGGAACTGGTAGCTGAAAAAGCAAGGAAGAAAATAACTTGCATAAAAGCATTGCAATACACATGTAATAAAGCCTCTAGCATCATACAAGTATGATACATACAAGTATATGGTGAAAGTAGGGTGTTGCTCCCCACCCCCATTCTAAAAGGTTGCAGTCTTCTCCTAAGGCTTTGTTACTGGCAATAAGAACTTTAAGATGCTGGCATTCTGGTATTTGGGTCACTACCCTGTTTGCCTATGGCTCCACCTGCCTCTGGAATGTGGCCTCTGAGAGCTTCTCCAAAATGGAATTTGGCCCTTGAGCTTAAAGTGGAATTAGCACTGAGCACGTCTGGTTTAGGGCTTTATAGGTAAGCACCATGCATTGTGCCTGGAAACAAATTGGGAGCTAGGCCAGTTGGCATGGGCCAGTATACTACAGTCAGCAAAATGCACACCTGAAAGCAATGTGGTTGCTGCATTCTGTACTAGCTTCGATTTCCAAACATTCCTCAAGGGCAGCCCCATGTAAAGCATGTTGCAGTAGTCTAGCTGGGAGGTGACTAAGGCATGGGTCGCTTGGGCCTGTTCTGCCTTCTCTAGGAAGGAGCATAACTGTCACGCCAGCCAAAGCTTGGCAAAGTCACTCTTGGCCGGAGCAACCGCCAGCCCCTCCTTGAGTGATGATAGGCCCCAAAGCATCCTCAAGCTGTGAACCAGATCCTTGAGATGCAACCCCATCCAGAGCAGGCTAAACCCCCAATCCCAGATTAGCTTGTCTACTGACCAACAGTACCACTCTCTTGTCTGGATTCAATGTCAGGGACTTGGGCCAAACTGGCGTGTGTGTTCTGCCAACCAGAACATTGTGACCTTGTGACCACATTGTCTGCGTCCTTCTTTGGACAAGTCCTGTGGGAAACCTAGAAACTCAAAATCTTTCACAGCTTTACAATTTCTGGGTTTTCACCCAGAAATCCATACATTCTGGTGCCCCACTTTGGGAAACCTTGATTCAAGGAATGTGCATAGGTCGCTGTCTCTGGTATATGTTTGAGAGAAGATGACTTGTACTGTACTCCGATGAAAAGAGGGTCAGGCAATGACGTTGGGTGTCCAAAGGAACAAACATGTCCCACGGTCACAATGACCGGATGGAGTCAACCAAGCGCTCTCTGCTCCCATTCCCATCCTTTAATTGCTTGTAGTGTGTCCATCTAGATTAGAATGTAAAATCCTTGGGGTAGGAACCTGTCGAAATGATGTATTGCCAGGCACACCTATGACATTGTGTAAATAATTAACAACAGCAACAGTAATTAATGTGCGTGGGCAGTCCTGTCGCTTGACATTGCTACTGGCGACGTTGCTGCCTTTCTGTGGAGTATTTTAAAGGCATCTCATCAATGAGATTGAAAGCCAGACTGTAAGGGGGGTGGGAGGAGGGAAGGAAAGGATGGTTCTGATTTTTTTAAATGGATGCTGATGAAAATGGGAATTGCGTTTTCAATTGACATTTCCCATTTCAGCGTTATGGAGGGATCAAATCAAATTTACATTAATCCCAAATCCAGAAAAAAAACACCCTTGAATATGTTCAAGATGAGCCAGAAGCTCTGTTGGGGCCTTCAGCAACATACTTACCGCTATGCATGAGCAGGGATGCGCCGTGCAGCCCTTCTCCTGACATCATGTGCATGACATAGGCCTCCTCAGGTGTTTGCACATACGGTGGAAACACCTGCAAATAGGCTTCCTGCCTGCAGACATTCCTCCCACATGCGTGGACCAGGGCTGGCATTAAGAGTAGGCATGGTTGGGTACCTGCTGAGGACCCACACCCCAGTAGGGGCCCGCTGACAAGACCCCCCTGGACTTGCTCCTCCTCTTCACCATGGCAACCAGCTTGGTCACCTGCCTCTTGCTCTGGCCCAGACAACCGTCAGGGTGAGAAGGAGGAGCAGTAGATGCCCCTGCCTTCCTGCTCACTGGCTTTCTGCTTGTCAAGCAAGCAAGTGGTAGCAATCCTGAGAAAGAGGATGTGAGAAGGCAAACTCACTGAGGGATGGGCCCATTGAGGTTGTCTTGCCCAAGGGCCCTAAAAAACCTAGAGTGGACCCTACTGGGAAGTTATATCACACGTCCAATGTCAGGGGGGTGGGTATGTGGCAATATCAGGGTGGGGGTATATCCCAGTACCCACTCATGGGTAAGCACGTTTTTGAATGCCCCCAAAGGGCTACAATGTAGCCCAAAACTATGATGATTAATACTAAGGGTGCATTTATAGAATCATAGACTTGGAAGGGGCCGTTTAGGCCATCGAGTCCAACCCTCTACTCAGTACCCCCCACAGGTTCTGTGCCTCTCCCTCGCAGCGCAGACCAGGGGATTGGGGGGACTGGGAAGTTTGCACAAATCCCCCCTCCATGTACCAACCCTCCGTGCTGCCTGTGCCAAGGGGGCAGTGGTGGAGAAAGAGGGCTCTGTTGAACCCTCTGTGAAGAGAAGAATCATACCCTAAGTATGTATGAATCCTACAAAGCTAGCAGGCTTCAAATCTGCAAGGGCCCCTGAAATATTTGCAGAACACACCAAACAATTAAATGGTAGGGACCAGGAGTAGGATAATCATTTCCTTCAAAGGGCCTTCTGTAGTGGGTTACACTGGAAGACATGACGAGGACTATAGTGAGTTTCAACAGTCATGTTCTACACAGTTCTTAATGTGCATATAGGCCTTTGTTAACATAGTATAGAAGGTGGCTTCTAGGTAATTATGCAGGCTGTCTTACACAGGAGGGCTGGTGCCAGACAAGGCTGGTTCTATATGTCAACAAAACAAACGTGAAGCTGTTTGATTCTTGCCAGGTCCCTCTGGTCCCTCAGGTAAGAGCATAGCGTTATGTCCCCATGAAGAGCTGGGAAGCTTCTGAGCCCAGACTGGAATGTTGGGGCCCATTGCCTTGGCTATGATGCTTTATGCATCCACTAGGGCATGGAAGAGAAGGTATATAAGCATTGTTTAAAGCATGCGAAGTTGGTCTCTCTCCAAGGCGAATCTGTGCACATACCAACTTGGAAAACTGATTATCTGTCTGTGGAGAAGCGTCCAGTGTATCTTCACTGAGACTCAGATACATGTGTAGCTGTGGGGGGAGACCACAGCTCCAGTCAGCACAAGGGACATGTGAGGCTCTTTGCCTGGCTTTATTTATTTATAATATAAAATTTATATTATTTATAAATTTCCATTTACCATCACATGTGTAATCAGTAAACTGTTAAACTGACCCATTTGTGACTTTGTCTCACTTTGGCTTATGCCAAATCTATTTTGATAAGGGTCCTGAAAAGATCAGGACCCCTGGATTAACCCACCATCTCTCTTCCTCATTTTCAAAGCAGGAGGAGCCCTGGAGAGGATGGGGGGGGGGACACTTTTTCTCAGCTCTCATTCAAGAACTGTGCATGGTCTTTCTGGCAAGATTAACACACCAACTACTTATGTCTAATTCATTGGTTGGTAGTTGAGAGGTAGGTACAAGGGAGCAACTGAAGAGCACTCTGTCTTGGGTAGGAATGCATAGAGTCTCAGACTTTTTCGTCCACATGTGATCATATATTGACATGTTCCTCAAACTTCTTCAGATAAGATTCATCTCATTGTGGAGTTTGGGAGTTGCTCCCGTTCCTGCAGTCAAAATGCACAAAGGGTTTAGGCCTGCACTGTGCCTCACTCCTCCCCCTCCTTCGAAAAGCAAACTCAGGTAGCGAAATGGAGCCAAAACGAAGAAACAAATTTCAACCCCCCCCCACAAACCCTAGTGGAGCAACCACCCCCAACCCCCCAGAAAACTGAACATGCTCAATGGCTGTTCAATGAATGGAATTCACATGTCATCATCACTTGGCTTAGGGCTGATTCATGTGTTTGTCTATGAGGTGGTAGGTCCATGTGCACCAATTTTATTGTATCATTTCATATGAGAAGGTGCTGACATCAAGTAGTCTCCAAACTGGTAAAATTACTCCATTGGAAGAAATGCTTCCGTTGTTATAAAACACTAGGCAAAGTACAAAAAACACATTTAAATGGCAGCAGGAGTTACGGTTGTGCTGTGTATTCTCTAAGGCTGAATCTACACATAGCAGTTTCACCGTTATCATACTGCAGCGATAACTATTGGTGCCCATCGGTATCATGTGCACCAATAGTTATCACTGCAGTATGATAACGGTAAGACTGCTATGTTAAAAATATATGTATTAAAATTTGGCTCCCATGGAAATCCAAATTCTGTGCCAATAAAAGCTGGGTTCTGCAACAGGTATAAATTACAGAAATTGAGCATTTGGGGATATCGTCTCTTATTTTGCATCATTTTTCTGTAGTGTTTGGATGACGTACAGTGCAATCCTATGCATGTCAGTCCTATGCACGTACAGCGCAATCCTATGCATGTATCTTCAGCCTATCACGTGGCGGTGAAGGCAGAAAAAAAGGAATATTATGCTGCCTCCATCGCGTCTGCAGAGTGCTGTCCCAGGAGGCTGTTCCAAGTGGTCCGGAGCCTGGTCGGTCCTGTGGCTCCGGAACCACTGGAGCATTCTAAGGCCTCCTGTGAGGCCTTGGCAAGGCACTTTGCAGATAAAATTGATCAGATTAGGTGTGTTACTCTGCATGCTGTGGATACAGTTAGTGAGCAAGAGGCGGCCTGTGGCAAACCGGTTTTGTGGGATCGGTTCCAGCTTCTTCCTCCTGATGAAGTGGACAAGGTGCTTTCATCTGTAAGGCCGACCACCTGCTTACTTGATCCTTGCCCATCTTGGCTCATTATGGGCTGCAGAGAGAGACTGGGTGAGGGGATCAAGGCGGTGGTGAACGCCTCCCTTGAGGAGGGAGTGATAAGGAGGCCCTCAAGGAGGCAGTGATAAGACCGCTCTTAAAGAAGCCCTCCTTGGATCCTCAAGTTCTGAACAACTTGCACCCAGTCTCAAATCTGCCATTTTGGGGCAAGGTGATTGAGCGGGTGGTGGTGGTGCAGTTGAAGGCACACTTGGAAGAAACTGATTATCTAGACCCATTTCAGTTGGGCTTCAGGCCTGGGCATGGGACAGAAACGGCCTTGGTCGCCTTGGTAGATGATATGAGGAGGGCTCTGGATAGGGGTGAATGCTCCTTCCTTGTTCTCCTCGACCTCTCAGCGGCTTTTGATACCGTTGACCACGGTATCCTCCTGGACCGCCTGGAGGGGTTGGGCATTGGAGACACCGTATTCCGGTGGTTCCGGTCCTTCCTCTCTGGCAGGTACCAGAGGGTAGCACTGGGAGAGGAGGTTTCGGACCCGTAGCCACTTACTTGTGGGGTGCCACAGGGTTCCATCCTCTCCCCGATGCTATTTAACATCTATGTGAAGCCGCTGGGGGCTATCATCAGGAGGTTTGGGGTGCAGTGTCATCAATATGTGGATGACACGCAGCTCTACCTCTCGTTCAAATCTTCACCAAGGTTGGCTGTAGAATCCCTGTCCAAATGTCTGGAGATGGTGAGTGGCTGGATGGGGAGGAATAAGCTGAAGCTGAACCCTGACAAGACCGAGGTACTTTTGGTGGGAGACAAGAGGAGGCTGGGGGATGTTGACCTGGTGTTGAATGGGGTACGGCTACCCTTGAAAGACCAGGTCCGCAGCCTGGGGGTCATTTTGGACTCCCAGCTGTCCATGGAGGCTCAGGTGTCAGCTGTGAGCCGGACAGCGCTGTATCAACTCCATCTGATATGGTGGCTGCGCCCCTTCCTTCCCGACCATCTGCTCCCATCGGTAGTACATGCCCCGGTCTCCTCTCGTTTAGACTACTGTAATGCGCTCGACGTGGGGTTACCCTTGAAGACGGTTCGGAAACTGCAGCTGGTACAGAACGTGGCGGCTTGCCTGATTAAAAGCAGCCGCTGGGGAGATCACATCACTCCAGTGCTGAAGGAGTTGCACTGGTTACCAGTTGTTTTTCGGGCCAAATTCAAGGTGTTGGTTTTGACCTTTAAAACCCTATATGGTTCTGGCCTAGTCTATCTTAAGGAGCGCCTCCAGCAGCACCAGACAGGCCGCTTAACAAGATCAGCCTCGGATGGCCTTCTCTCTGTCCCATCAGCCAGGACAGCTAGACTGGTGGGGACGAGGGAGAGGGCCTTTTCTGTGGTGGCCCCCGCTCTGTGGAACTCCCTCCCTAGGGAACTTCGTCATGCCCCCTCTTTAATGAGCTTCCGTCGTGCATTAAAAACGTGGTTGTTCAGGCAGGCATTTGGGGTGGGTTAGGGTATTTTAGAAAATGTTTTTATTGTAGAATTTTATTGTTTTAAACTTTTTTATTGTATGTTGTACATCGCCCAGAGTGGCTGGGTGACCAGCCAGATGGGCGGTTAATAAATTTAATAATAAATAAATAAATACATGTCAGTCCTATGCACGTACAGCACAATCCTATGCATGTCAATCCTATGCCCGTACAGCGCAGTCCTATGCATGTCAGTCCTATGCACGTACAACGCAATCCCATGCATGTCAATCCCATGCCTGTAGAGCGCAATCCTATGCATGTCAATCCTATGCCCGTTCAACGCAATCTTATGCATGTCAGTCCTGTGCCCGTACAGCGCAATCCTATGCATGTAAATCCTGTGCCTGTACAGTGCAATCCTATGCATGTCAATCCTATGACCGTACAGTACAGTCCTATGCATGTCAGTCCTATGCCCGTACAGCGCAATCCTATGCATGTCAATTCAGATGCAAGTCCCATTGATAAAAAGTTCAGATAAAAAGGTAGAGGATTGCAGCCTTGTTGTAGCTTTGCTAATCATTGGGGAAGGGAAGTAGCTACATGAGTCACTGAAGCCCCACCTCCAGTTACTGGAAATCTATTCCAGAAATCTATGGTTTCTGAACTATCACCAGGAGAATCCAGCGTTCAGGACCAAAAGAAGACAGTTGTCTCTTCCTTGAACTTGTTCAGTCAGTTCTATATGTGGGCTAATTCTAATTCAGCTTATTTCCCATACATAGGGTTGTGTTGTTGTTGTTATATGCCTTCAGTGTACATAGTGCTCTATAGAGTACAAGAGGATGGATCACCGCCCCAAGGAATTTACAATATAAAATTTAACATAGGGGAAACAGTAGATGCAGGTGAAGCAAGTGGTAAACAGGGAGGCAATATGAGGTTGTTTGTTTCAGTTGCACTTGCCTAGGTTTAGTTATAGGCTGAGTTACAGTAGGGCATGAAAACTAGGGGGTTGTTTTGTGTTAAAATCTAGATTAGGCCATCGCCACCATGAATAATTGACTTCCATAATCCATATAGTTCTTGTGGAATATCCATTTCCCACTAGATGGCAGCATTCCACAGCAATTTGCATTTGAGCAGATCCAGTCCACAGGACAAAAGGTGGCTTGCGAATAGTTGTCAAGGAGGGCAACAGCTCTGTGGCAACCCCTCGTTCATAACTTTGTTGTTACCGTTTGTAAGCAGCAATTTGCATTAGCAGAAAAGAAAAACAAAAGGAAAAAGCTTGTTCCCTCCAGAAGCTCACAGGGCAACCGGCTTGCTACTCTGGTTGTCGGAGGCACCTCGATGAAGCAGACACTTATTTTAAAGGGGACTACGCCATGTGCTGATCAAACCAGCGGCCACATTCTGTATTGCGTTGCAAGCCCAAAGGCAAATAACAGAGGCTACAAAGCAAAAGCAAATGAGCACAAAGTCACTTAAATGTGTATGTTTTAAAATGCAGCTGTGTGGATGTCAGAGTACACAGGAACAGAGGAAGCTGCCTTGTACTGAGTCAGACCTGGGTCCATCTAGCCCAGGATTGTCAACACTGACTGGCAGCAGAGAGGGTTTTTCCAGCCCTGCCTGGAGATGCCGGGAATTGAACTTGCAACCTTCTGCATGCAAAGCAGGGGCTCTACCACTGAGCTCTGGCTGCATCTTCCCCCCAACACCAGAGTAGTAAAGGCAAGTCCAGCAGTAATGAGAATGGGCTTCTCCACACAGAGGCTTTTTATCCTTTTGATTTTAGCAGGGCTTCTGCTTCCAGATTCGTTGTGGGATTAAGATCAGCCCTTTAAATGTATTCCCCTTCCCCCCCTTCCCCACTTCACCTGCGAGTTCTGTATGTTTCATTATACAGCCACTAAATGGCACTGTGGTATAGCTCCTGTTATTGCACGACTTCCTCTTTTTGCGGAGAAATTCAACTCGCTGTATTTTAATAGCTCATTATCTCCAGTCTTTAAAAAAAATGGGATAAAGGCCAGAAGACACGGGAGAGGCCCTCGAGGCTGATGATGTCATGTAAAGGACCCGCGAACTCCTTTGGTGAATAGCCAATCTCAATCACAGGCTAAAAGCCTCATGTAGAGAAGCTCAATATCTAGAGGGGGGAGCTGTGCTTCCAGCCATCTCCAATCTCCAGATGTTATGGATGATAGGAACTGTAGTCCAATACATCTGGAGTTTGTCAGGTTGGGGAAGGGTAGTCTGTTGCAGCAAAAGCAACAAAGGATCTTGTGGCCCCTTAAAACACCCCCCACCCCAACCACAGATAGATTTAAGACTGTTTAGTTAACAGCTGGAATGTTAAATGAATGCTTTAAGTGAAAGTGACAGTTCTAAGAAAGCTCAGGAATGGACTATTTCTAGGGAGTGTGACATATGCAAGAAGGTTTTTAAAGCAAGAATTAAAAAGCTAAAAAAAATTAAATGTTATTTTCTAGATTAAGTCTATTTGTTTGCGTGTTAAGTCTATTGATCCAGAAGTTCTTTCTATCTTCTAATCTGTCCTTACTCTGGAAGATAGCCCTTCATCTCTATCTAGCCTTTTGAATTTTTGGGGGTTCCTTCTATCTTAAAATAAAAACAGGAAACCTACCAGTACAGATATCTCTCTAATATGTGAATTCTCCTAAAGTTGTTAAATACAGGACATACTGTATGTGTTCCAACTGAGGTTCTATTCTGTCTGCACGCACTAGGTGGCACAAATGCATAAGGAAGACACCGAATTCGAATGCTTGGGGGTCTGGTCTCTTATGGCTATTGTAAGTGTGCCGTAGGTTAACTTCTAATGCATTTCAGTGATGTTCGAGGTTCTATTGCGGAGGGAAAACCCAAAGTGCCTGTGATATACATATTTATTTGCAGACAAACCACTGCCTAAAAGGTTCCCTTGCTCATATTTTATAAACTGCATGTGATTTGTAGACAACAGTGAAATTTATTTTCAATGCATGAGAAAGTCTCTACAGCTGGTCTTCCTGCATGCTGGCTAAGCTACTGAACCGATGGATATTTGTCCCAGAGGATATTCAAGAGTGAGCGCTTGGGTATCCTTTGCTGCTGATACTTCTGCTGGCCTGGATAACACTAGACAAGATGCTGAACATCTTTCTAACTTGTTTAGGCAATCCTGTGGTCCTGCAAGAGCGTACCAGGAACCATAGGATATTTTGGATACCCCCTCCCAAGGCCATAGAGATTGCTATGACCTCAGGAGGGGGAATCTGACATTGGGTCCTTCCCCAATTCCATCCCCCTCAGAACTGCCATGGAAAAAACCACAGCGGTGCTTTCCGAGGTTGCATGAGCGACCTCGGGTGACCTTGTTGAGATCAAAAAGGGGGCATTCCAGTGGGTGGGGAATGGAGGGGAAGAGGAGAAGTAGGATCTATAGAATCCTATGGCCTCTCCATCCCCTGTCCCTGCCCTCCGCTGATAAGTGAACTTGTAGCCACCAGCCTACTTCCTTCAGTGATGGCACCAGAAGAAAGGACTCTGAACATGACCTAAGGCTCCAAGCAGGTACATATGGAAGGAGATCTTCCTTTAGATACTCTGGTCCCAAGCCTTTAGGACTTTAATGGTCAACATCAACACGCTAAATGTTGTAATGGCATGGTTGTTTTTTACATTAATAGCTGCCTTCACTGAAGGAAATCAGGTGGGTGACTGTGGGCCGATCTACATTGCACCCGTTGTCGCAATGAATTCGGTGTCAGGTTAAATGCTCTCACATTAAAACGTGATTATCCACACTCACCCATTTTCCCCGTTACAGTGCTTCATCAAATGCGCCAGCTCGATTCACACTTGAGTGCTGTGCTGTTTTCCTGCTCTTAAAGATGGAGGCTCTCATTGGAGGATCAGAAACTCTTCCTGTTTCTGCTGATTCCACGTGCACCACACTCACAGCTCTCGATGGCCCCATGTCGTCTTCCGGCTACTGATCGCATAGCTTCCTCAGCACTCAATGTTTCCTCAGCAACAAGCAAAGGGCTGGATGTGCGCGTGCTTGTCTGATCTCAGAAACTAAGCAAGGTCGGCCCTGGTCAGTAGTGGGATGGGCAACTGCCTGGGATCAGGCTTCCTGCACTGAGCAGGGGGTTGTTCTATCCCTTCAAATGAGACTAAGTTTTACCCCCTTCTATCCCTCGCTTTGCCTTAAAAAAAAAAAGGCGTTATCTTAGAAGAATCATGGCTTCTCTGTGATTTTTTTTTTCTAATTCAGGCATGATCTTCAAAGATTTGAATCTTTGAAAATTCAAAAATTTGAAGATTTGAAAATGTTCGAATTTTCAAATTGAATCTTCGAAGATCATGCCTGAATTAGAAATTAGAAAAAAATTGCGGAGAAGCCATGATTCTTCGAAGATAATGCCTTAATTTAAAAAAAAACAGCCAAAGTCTATCTAGTCCAGCATTCTGTTCACACAGTGGCCAACCAGCTGCCCACAGGAAACCCACAAGCAGGGCATGAGTGCAACAGCACCCTCCTGCCCATGGTCCCCAGCAACTGGTGTACATAGGCATATTGCCTCCAAGACTGGAGTTAGCACATAGCCATCAGGACTGGTAGCCACTGATAGCCTTCTCCTCCAGGAGAAGTTGCCCATCAATGGTGAGCAGCCACACAGGCCACCTGGTTACAGTTTTCCCTACTATAGTGAGATGCATTGTATTTATTATTATTATTTATTACATTTCTATACTGCTCGATAGTCGAAGCTCTCTGGGTGGTTTACAAAGGTTAAAAACATTAAAAATACAATATGCAGAATTTAAAAACATAAAAAACATACAGACAGTATACACAGAGACAACATATATCTAAAAACAATCAGCCAAACCATAAAACAAATCCAGGTTCAATTAAAACTCATTACATGCCGCCAAATGCCTGGGAAAAGAGAAAAGTCTTGACCTGGCACAAAAAAGATAATGATGTTGGCTCCAGATGAGCCTCATTGGAGAGATCATTCCATAATTGGGGGGGGGGGGCACCACCCAGAAGGCCCTCTCCTTGTTGCTGTCTTCTGAGCCTACCTCAGAGTAGGCACTCGAAGGAGGACCTTAGATGCTGAGCATAGTGTACAGGTAAGTTCAAGATGGGAGAGGTGCTCCATCAGGTATTGCAATCCCAAGCAATGTAAGGCTTTATAGGTTAAAAAACCCAGCACCTTCAATCAGGCTCGGAAATATATAGGCAGCCAATGCAAGTGGGCCAGAATTGGTATTATATGTTCAGACCTTCTGGTCCCCACTATCAATCTGGCCACCTCATTTTGCACGAGCTGCAACTTCTGAACCATCTTTAAAAGCAGCCCCATGTAGAGTGCATTGCAGTAATCTAACTTGGAGGTTATCAGAGCATAGGCAACTGAAGCCAGGTTATCCTTGTCCATATAGGAGCATAGCTGGGCCACCAACCAAAGTTGGTAGAAGGCACTCCATGCCACTGAGGCCACCTGAGCCTCAACTGACAGAAATGGTTCTAAGAAAAAAACCAAGCTATGAACCTGCTCCTTCAAGGGAAGTGCAACCCCATCCAGTACAGGTTGAGCACCCTCCATCCAGTCAGAAGAACTGCCTGCTAACAGCATCTCAGTCTTGTCTGGATTGAGTTTCAGTTTATTAGCCCTTATCCAGTCTACTGTTGCAGCCAGGCACCGATCTAGCACATCCACAGCCTCCCCTGATGGAGATGAAAAGGAGAAATAGAGCGGCATGTCATCAGCATACTGATGGCAATGCACTCCAAAACCCCGGATGACCCCACTCAATGGTTTCATGTAGATGTTGAACGACATGGGGGACAAAATGGACCCCTGTGGAACCCCATACTGGAGAATCCATAGGGCCAAGAAATGTTCCCCAAGCACCACCTTCTGCAGCCAACCCTCCAAGTAGGAGCAAAATCACTTCAATGCAGTACCTCCCACTCCCAACTCAGAGAGTCATCCCAGAAGGATACCATGGTCGATGGTATTTCTATAGACATTATAGTAATAATTCCAAATTTGCATCTATACATATAAATGAGCACTGCAGATTTTAGGCAAATCCATGTCTTCTTTTGTCCTCATTCTTGGTGATGCACAAGAGGCCATCCTAGCATCACTGTTTCTTTGGGGAATGATTAATTCCTGACCACAGGCACAGGACTACAAACACATTACGGGAACAAACAGCCCCACCCTTCCTGTCACTACCCATGAGGGTGTTACTGAACCTTTTCCAACTGGTCCATATCCAGAAGGCCCCGCTGAAGGAAAGCAGATGATCAAGGCTGGTTCCAGCAGGAGGCCTCTGACACAGTGCTCTCTAAAGGGGTCCCTTTGGCTTACTGGGGTGTGCTGGGTTCAGCAGTGATGGGCAGCTTGAAGCCATCATTTTAATTTCCCACAGAGTCCTTGACATAGCATCACTCCAGGCCGTTGTGGGAAATGTAAATTGTTGTTTCCCTAGACCCAGCCAGCTAGCACTGCAGGCAGGGAAGGCATCGGTGGTGTGGCCCTGACAGGGTTCTGGGGCCCTGACAGATGCCTGAGGGTGCTTGTGCTGCAAACAGCTCTGGAGTAGTGGTTCCTAAACTGTGTACCAACTGGGGTGCTGGTAGCAAGCTGCAAGTATTCTCCGAGACATCCATTTGTTCAGCAATTCAAGGCTACCATGCCCACGGGACCATAGAAGATGCTGCACAACAGGGTTCACTGCACTTCGATGCAGTGCTGTGCGTGATCAGCTGCTTTGTCCCAGATTCCTTCCAATCTGCTTTTCCTGCCCCCCCCCCAGGTCATTTGACAAGACTGTTGCATCAGCTGCAGTTAGGTCATTCAGCCACTCCCAGTGCAGAGAGACTCCATGGAGAATTCCCTGTCCTCAGATGAAGCAGCCAGTTGCATCTCTACGCCTCCATGGCCCTTTTTTTCAGGTGTTCAACTGTGTTCAATGAATACATGTAGGGAGGGTAGAGATGTCTGTCATGGGACAATCCGGCCCTTTTTGGGCTCGTTGGATTGGGCAGGGGGCTCAGCTTGCATCAGCAAGCCAAGCTGCAGGTTTCTTCCCAAAATCTGGGAACTTTTTCTAGTTTTTTTAAATTGTGTAAATAGCAATTTGCACGATCGCATCTGTAATTTGCATAATTTGTGGAAATTACAGCCATAATTAGTGTGAATTATGCAAATGGCTCCTTGTGCAATTTTTAAAAGAAAAAACGAAAATCCACAAACTGGCCCAACTGGAGGCAGATTGAGTTGGGCTAGCACATAAATCACTCTCATCTTCCAAAGGAGGGGCAGTGCAACTGGAGCAGGCCCTGATGTTCCCTTTGCCTGCTCCCTCGCTCCATCTTCTTCCCCACAGGACCATGGATGTCAGTTAGCCCGGGGGTGTGTGTGTCCAACTGGAGCAGGCCCTGATGTTCCCGTTGCCTGATCCTTTGCTCCTTCTTCTTCCCCACAGGGCCATGGATTTTGCATCAATGACATTTATTCATTTATTTATCTTTATTTATAACATTTCTATACTGCCCCATAGCCGAAGCTCTATCTAGATGGTACAGAACATGTATTTGTAAACCACTGCAGAGATATCTGAAACTCCTTTACACTGGAGATTCATCAAATCAGAATATCTTTTGGAAGTATGGTTAAGTATGGAAGTTCGGTAAGATTTTCTTATTCATATTTGTTTTGCTATCCTAATCCTGTTCGAAAGCAACACTTAAACAGCAGTCTTCTGGTTCAGATGTCACAGGAAACTGTGGTTTCACAAAGTACAATAACTTCCTGGAACATGGGCACAATAGAAGAGCAGGGAAGTGGAAAGACAAGGTTGGAATGCAAGGGTGCAAAGCTTGCATTCAGTCCAATAAACTTGGTTTTGGGGACCAAGTTCATTACATCTGAACTTGGTTTTGGGGACCAAGACCATTACATCTATTTATACCCTGCCCAGTCCTGTAGGTTCAGTAATCCTGTAGGCTAGAATTCTGCTACCTTGAACTACTACCTTATTCTGCGTAATACGTAACTTTAAACAAGGCTAGCGAGTTTTAAAATGAAAATGTATATAAGGAAAAACATCTGTAGCAACTGTGCATGCAGCACCTCCCTTCAACAAAGTCATTCTCTAAGTACACCATAATCATATGCCTGAAGGAAGTGTCACTAAAAAAGCAAGGAGAATATAAAAGCAAGGGAGGAGAGAAGGCAGCCAGGAAAAACAATCCCTCTTAATTTTCGATGTAAATTATTCCCTAATAATCTCCCCTCCCACACTACCCAAGATCAAGCAACCAGGATATGGCTTGTGTTGCACACGAACCAATAATGGCACACATCCAGCTGTGTCCAGCATACAGGTGCTTGGTCTGTTTGGATAGCTGCAGGTGGCCTGGCTGATGCTGTTTCCCTCTCTGCTTTTTTGGAGCTGAAGATGGGGCATTTCTCAATGAAAGCCTTGTAGTCTACTGTTATGGAAACCTTCGTAACATGGCCAGCATGTCAGCTGGATCCCCTCTCCAAGTTTCTCTTCCTGATGGATTCAGCAGCGGAACATCTCAGATTTTTCTGTTGTTTGAAACTTAATTTCATCAGGATTTTTGCAAGAGGCCCTCCTGGTGGGTTGAACCCAAATTTTCTGAAGGAAATGCTTTATCCTGGCATTTACTGATTGATTGTGCTTTCTTCATATTTCCTGGGCAATACATCCTCATACATCCTCCTTCATCCAGCTCACCTGCTCCTCCCAACATCTGTAAGATTCTAATGCGTCCTACATGCATAAAACCCAACACACATAGTGCGCCATCATTGTCCTGGATACAGTAACTCACCATGCAATAGGGGCCTAGGTGCATTAGACTGTACGTGCTTTCAAACATTATATTCCTATACAGATGTCCAGGGATGCCATGTGTGAGACGGGCATCCTGGATGTGTGAGGGCAGGAGAATTCTCACTTCCTTCTACACATATGTGCCATATCAGGGAAAGGTTTAACCAGTTTAGCCTACTGTCTAACAGCAGGGATGGGGAACCTCCAGCCAGTGGTGGCTGGTGACTCCAGTTCTGGACGGGCAGTGATTCCATTCTGGCTTTTAGATGCCACCAGCCCAAATTCTAAAGGTGCTCTCCAAGGTGCTGAACCGTATCCCCCCCAAAATGGATTCAGCACCTTAAATAGCACCTTTAGAGTTTTGGCTGGTTGTAACTAAAACCCTGAATGGAATCACCACCCCTCTAGAACTGGAGCCACCACTGCCTCCAGCCTATGGCCTGGATTCAACCCATGGGGGTTCCCCATCCAGTCCACAAGCTTTTTCCACAGGCCCTGTCCCTTCTGCCTAGGGATGGCAGAGAATTCCACCACAGATTTCAGTGAGGTTGAATGCACTGGCATTCGGCCCCCCAAAATCCGTCGCGGAGCGGCCTGCCCCCCCGGCCCCCCGTGGATACCCCCGGGACGAGACTTACCGGGGGCAGATGTTCCAGATGGTGGTGGCTACAGTGGCGGCTTCGGTGGCAGCGGCAGCGGCGACTGGTCTTTCGACCGGCTGCCGTGGCCGCCATTTGCATTCTGGTCTTTGCCGTGATAGTCTTTACGTAGCCTATCATGGCAAGCCAATAAAAAAAACAATGGTGTACGCAAATGGCGGCGGCTACGGGGGCTGCCATTTGCATCCCTTATTTTTCACCGCTTTAGTCTACGTAAATATTTACATAGACTATTACAGCGAAAAATAAGGAACGCAAATAGCGTAGTGGGCACTATTTGTGTTCCTTTTTCATTCGTCATTTTAGCCTACGTAAATATTTACGTAGGCTAAAACGGCGAATAAAAAAGGAATGCAAATAGCGCCCACTACGCTATTTGCGTCCCCCCCCTCTTTTTTTTGCCATAATGGTCTACGTAAACATTTACGTAGACTAAAACGGCGAAAAATAAGGAACGCAAATGGCGGCCACCGTAGCCGCTGCCATTTGTGCACGCCGTTGTTTTTTTTAAAACTCAGCCGTGATAGGCTACATAAAGACTTATGTAGCCTATCACGGCTCCCTGGCTGGACGCAAATGGCAGCCGCTATAGTGGCTGCCATTTGCGTCTGCACCAGCCAGTCCGTGGCTGGAAATCCGGCTGCAGATGGCCCTGGCCGGCTGCTCCGCGGAGCCGCTGCGGAGCAGAGCCGGCCATCGAGGATTCCGGGGGGAAGGACCAGATCGCCTCCCCCCCTGTCGAGGATTCCGGGGGGAGGGACGGAGTGCCTCCCCCCCTGAACACAATCCGCGAAAAGGTAAGTGACTTTCGTACATCCCTACTTCTGCCTCCTGCTCTGGCAGGAAACCCCTGTTCTTATCTCTGATCACTGATCAGAGATAAGAGCTTGGATTCCCTGCTGAGTACCGAAGAAAGACAGCCTTGGAAACAAGAGGGGATTTAAAGGCAGTTACATTTTAAATACCCTGCTCTATAAATACATTTAAAATGTAAAGGCAGTTAAAGACCTTTAAATGCATTTAAATGTAAAGTTCAACACACAATGAGTATTTAAATGAGGATTTAAATGCTTAAATGAGCAAGAGGATTACATTTCCATAGGGGAGATACCGCCGCCGCCCCCTCTTGGTGCACTTACTCCGTTCACCTTTTCCACCATTTTCAGTGCTTCTGAATTGTGCTAATGGGCCCCTCCTTTCTCTTAATATTATTTCTCCCCCAGTCCTTCATAACTGCACAAATTAGCATATATGCAGCCTTGTCTTGTCAATTCCCTTGTATGTTACTTACTCCACTTTGGTGCTCCCTTGGACAGCTGAAACCTACAGGGAAATTGACCAGGCAAGACTACAGATTTCAGACCGGCAAAAGTGCGCTTTTGCACACTTGCGAAAGAAAGAGGGGGAACTTAAATTATGAAGACATTTGCGTACTCCCAAAGCACTGAAAAGGTTTTTGTAAAAAGGTAGTGAATGAAAGGGGGTAGCAATCAGAGAGGGGAGGGGGCCAGGGCAAGTAGTTCTGCTGCAAAGTTGCCTGGGATATGTGCCAGAGCCAGCTGGAAGACTGAGGGGGACAACAAGCCACAGCAAGCCCAATCATCTGCCAGGCATACCATGGGTTGTTCAGTGAACAATCAACCCAGCATGGCTTATTCGCAGGGTGGCTTATTGTGATGTGCAAACCCACCCTGTAACAGTGAATTAAGGATATATCTACATCAAAAGGATCTACATCCAAAACATGCATCAGGCCTGTCCATGTAAGTAACGATGTTTCTACACCTTTAATTCTGCCTTTCCATGCCCTATCCCTGAATACTCTGCTCTTGCTTCAATCACCAAGCATTGGAAAAAAAACATCGTCACTGATATTATGAAAAATAAATGATACAACTCATGTGGATAACATCTCTAGCCAGATTATATAAATGAGTGCTGCTGACTAGAATAAACTGTCTGACATGACCTTCCAGGTCAGAAGAATAAAAGTGTGGTCAGCACAAGATCATCTTACTCAACAGTGCAGCTCCACTTCCCCATGGAGGGACGCAAAATGCAGATTTTGTTGTTGCTGTTGTTGTTTTTAAGCAACCCCAAATGTCAGGAGATCAGTCATGGATCATACATGTAGTTTGGCCCTTACTCCCAGACTTGGTAAAAGCTTTCTTTAAAATACCAGTTTGT
Source organism: Heloderma suspectum (assembly GCF_057233095.1). Lineage (NCBI taxonomy): Eukaryota > Metazoa > Chordata > Lepidosauria > Squamata > Helodermatidae > Heloderma > Heloderma suspectum. Next base: position 396,504,102 of record NC_139458.1, read on the forward strand.
AGTCCACTGGGGAGAGTTTGGTACACAAAAAAGAAGAATCCCTGTTCTTGTTAGCAGAACATAACTGGAGGCAAGGAATATGAGGGATTCCTTGGAAGAAAAAGGTAGCACACATCCCACAGGATGGTTCTGGCTGTGCAACTGGAAACATGCAGAGCTGTCATTTAGACAAGCCCTGTGGAATATCTAAAACATAAAGTTCCCAGCACAACAGGTCTTTGTATCAAAAAGAGTACAAAAAACCCCTGAGGAGCATGTCGACCGTCACATGCTACACCTGTGCAACAGATGTTGTGATGCTTGCCCTGGCATAAATTTAAGTCTGTTTATTTTTCCTGGCACCTGTAAAGCATAGCTTTGTAACTATGGCTCCTGTATTAACCTTTTCTCCCAGCTCCAGTTAACACCATAATTGAAATGTGGGCAGGATTTCCTATGCCCGCTCTTCAATTTAACATTAACAGCCACCGGTACAACAGCCAGAGCATTGCTTTTTGAACAGTGTTCAAGAGAGGAAACCCTGGTGTCCCTTCTAAGCTTACCAGAGGTTCCTCAGTGAAAGCAGGAGGATGAATGGACAAGCTCTCCTGATTAGGGATGTACGAAAGTCACTTACCTTTTTGAAGGGTGACATTCGTGGTGGGGGGGAGGTGCTCCATCCCTCCCCCTGAAATTCTCTCTGGCCGGCTCCGTTCCATGGAGATTCTGTGGAGCCACTGGCCGGGGCCGCCTACAGCTGGACATCTGGCCGCTGGGCAGCCTGCAGGGATGCAAATGGTGGCAGCTGTAGCCACCGCCATTTGCATCCTTGTATTTTGCCGTGATAGGCTATGTAAGTATTTATGTAGCTTATCATGGCAAAAAAAAAAACAGCGAATGCAAATGGCGGCGGCTACGGTGGCCGCCATTTGCGTTCCCTTTTTTTTTGCCGTTTTAGCCTACGTAAATATTTACACAGGCTATTACGGCAAAAAAAAAGGGAACGCAAATGGCGTAGTGGCCGCCATTTGCGTTCCCTCCCCCCCCCCCATAATAGCCTGCGTAAATACTTACATAAGCTAAAATGGCAAAAAAAAAAAGGGAATGCAAATGGCGGCCACTGTAGCCGCCGCCATTTGCGTTCACTGTTGTTTTTTTGCCGTGATAGGCTACATAAATACTTGTACAAATGGTGTCCCTGCGTTAGCCATGATAGGCTACGTAATTATTTACATAGCCTATCACGGCTATAATAAGGAAGCTAATGGCGGCCACAGACGCGGCTGCCATTCGCAAATCAGCATGGACGGCAGCAGGTAAGTGCTCCATTTCGCACGCCTTTTGTGGGGCGGGGGGGAGGGGGGCTTCGTTCCGCCACAGATTTCGAGGGGCCGAATGCATTGGCATTTGGCCTCACCGAGATCCATGGTGGAATTCTCTGACATCACTACTCCTGATGCACATTTTGCCCAAATTTGCCAAGATTTTCTTGCAATCTGCAACTGCAGGGAAGTGTTGGTAGTTGACTGCAACAAAAGAACTAGAGCAGGAGTTCAAATAGTCTGGCTCGCAGGTCCCTTCTACCTCCAGCCTTGTCTGGCATCCCCCAGAACTCCAGCATTTGCCACCACTGAAAAGGGGAGCGGGAGAAAAAAAAAAAACGCTCTGAAAACAGGTTCTATGTGACCTACCATAGAAGCCTCATTCCTAGAGGATCCCTGGACCATCCTAGGAAGCAGTGCTTGAAGCTTCCTGCCAGCTTCCTAGGATGATCTGGGGATGCTCTAGGAATGAGGCTTCTATGGCAGGAATCACAGAGCCCATTCCTAAGACCTTTTTTCCCTTTCTCTCTTTGGCAATTGGGGTGGACTGGCTGGGGGCAGGAGGGGCCTTCAACACCTTGATTCTGTGCCACAGAACAGATGCTGTTGCTGCAAGACCGGGATCTGGTTATGCACATAAAATGCATAACCAAGAATATATAGGATAACTATTTTTTCCACTGAGGCCAATATTGTTTCGTCTGACTGGCAGCAGCTGTCTGCGAGAGAACTTTTGTATCACCTGCTACCTGGTTTGTTTATTATTTTAACTGGAGATTCCAGGGACTGAACTTAGGGCATTCTGCAAGCAAAGCATGTGCTCTATGGCCATTTCTACAGGAGGCTTTTATTGTGCGCTCATGACTGGCCACTCATGGAAATTTGCAGGTCCATGACATGATGTCATCAGCATCCAGCCCCCCCCCCTCCGCGCTACCCCTGGCATAAGGCATCACAATTTTAACCTCTTATAGGGTGCAATCCTATCCAGATAGGCGGCCGCCTCCGAACTCAGAGGCAACCACCTATCCAATGCGGAGCAGGAGAAGTACGGAGGGGATCATTCCCTCTGGGCTTCTCCTGCCCTGCATTTTCAGCTAGACAGCCGATTGAGGCTGTCTAGCCGCAGGAGGGTGGAGCGGGGGAGGAGGCTGCTGTACGACACATTGGATGTGTTGTACTGGCATTTCTGCCCTCCCCACCCCAGGACGCCCCCAGGAATGCCCCTTTTCGGCCGCTCCTCACTCTTCTTGTGAGCGCAGAGGACGGGGCTGTTCCGCGCTGCCTCCGAGGCAGCATGGAAGTGGGTGGAGGTCGATTCTCCGGGAACCAACCTCAGAGTGCAGGCTCCAAGGTCAGTTCCTGGAAAACCAGATATCCTACAGCTGTCTAGTGGCCACAGGATTGCTCCCTTAATTGGGTTTTAATATACCACATGTTGTTGTTGTTGTTTATTTGTTCAGTCGCTTCCGACTCTTCGTGACTTCATGGACCAGCCCATGCCAGAGCTTCCTGTTGGCCATAGCCATCCCCCACATACCACATGGTATACCACATATATACCACATGGTATACTGCTATTTGTCAGCCACCAGATGGCGCTATTTTTCATTCCATGGTATGGGGGCTTCTGAGAAAGAACGTTTGGTCATGTTCTCCTTCTTAAAGAGCCAAACTTCAACACACCATGGAAAGGGAAGTAAAATGCTCTGCAGGGCTCCTGATCTTTTCTTTAATGTAGAGGACCACTATGACTGAGCGACCATCCCTCCCTAGAACCCTGTTCAGCCAGCATGCCATCAGGGCCCGACCAAAGGACTCAGCGGAATGAGCAGGAGGGCCTCTGAATGCAACAACATTCTCTTCCCACTTGCTGAAATAAGGGGAATAATGCACACTACCATTAAAAGAGGCCCTTGCCTCAGTAAGATCATTATGTCCAGAGTGCATCATTGCAGGGGTTCCACAAGAGACTTACACTGGGTTCTTTGGCCAGCAGGTCAGTGTGGAAGAGTTCCCTGAAGCCTGAAAATCACTGAGCTAGAGTGTTCAGGATGGTCTGACTCTGTAATGCTACAACACAAATCTAATTACAAAGAATCATGTCTGCCATTCTGCACCTCACTGTTGACATCTATTTTTTTAATGTCAGTTCATGTTCTCTGAAGTCAGGTGTTTTTCGTTACAAAGAACAGAAAGGTTTTCTAACTGTGTAGGCAAATGCCAACTTTCCTCTTCTTTTTTGTTCAGCATATGTTTGAAAGGATTGGAACCTCCTTGGAAAAATGAGAAGACTGTGCTTGATGTGGTGAGGATGGAAGGGAAAGAATTATTAGGAATGCTAGAGTGAACCCTTCAATTTGGGAGAATAACTGACCAATAAAGTAAAACAAGGGCAGAATTTAAATTTAATGTTTAAATTGGATTTTGGGACTGACACACATTACTGACACACATTATATATAATTTCACCTTGAAGGGAGCTTGAAGAGCAGAAAATAACAACAACAACAACAACAATTGTATAACAACCTACTACACTCAACATCTAAGGCCCTCTTCCAGCTGTCTACACCCAGGAAAGCTCGTAAGACAGCGACAAAGGAGATGGCCTTTCGGTGGTGGTCTCCAAATTATGGAATGATCTCCCTGACGAGGCCTGCCTGGCACCAACATGGTTATCTTTTCTGCACCAGGTTAAGAACTTTCTCTTCTCCCAGGCATTCGGCAGCATATGATAAGTTTTAATTGATCCTGGGATGTCTTACGGTTGTTTGCTTTTGAGATTATTTGTTTGAAGTTGTTTTAGATATACCTTTCTTTTGTGTATATTGTCTGTTTATGTTTTTTTATGTAAATGGTTTTCAATTTCTGTATACTCTATTTTTTTATGTTTTTAATCTTTGTAAACTGCCCAGAGAGCTCCAGCTATTGGGTGGTATAGAAATGTATTAAATAACAACAACAACAACAAATGCTCTGTAAGCCCTTGAGACCAGGCTATATGGAGAACTGCATTCTTTCATGCAAGCCTGCCCAGGGGCCGGTCTAAACGGAAACACTTTATGAAGCAGTAAGGGCAAAATCTGCGTTTTCACAGAAACATATTAGCTCTTTCCGTGGGACACGCAGTGCTGTATTCCTCTGCTTTTGTGGAGCAAACGGGAACTGAAGCCTCAGTCGCTGGGGTGGGGTGGGCAAGTAGAAATGAACTCCTCAATTGTGTAGGTGCGGGGTGGTCAGTGAGCACGGGTTTGCTCCCCCTCCCTTCCTCACATGTTCAATGAAGTGCAGTGGAGGACTTGCTTACGAGCAGACGTTTATGACAAACCCCACCTGCCTGATGTACACGCCCATTTATGAGGCGGGCAGGCGGGCAGGTAACAGCTGCCTCTGGGAGACTGCGCAGAATGAGCAGGAGTGCAAGAGCCGCTGAGAGCAGAGAGCACGGAACCGCCAAGGGGGAAGGTGACTAGCATGTTGTCTTTGATGCATATTAACTGCCCAATCAACAGGCTTCACGCACATGTGTGCGCGCGCGCGCGCGCACACACACACACACACACACGGGCTCGATGAAGTGCTTCCGAGTACAAGTTCCTGAAAATCATCCGCCCTGGCATCCACCCTTTCTTAGCTATGCAGCTTCAAATGGACAGGCACCCCCCTTTCTTAGCTGTGCTCCTTCGTAGCTGCACAGTTTCAAAGCAGTTTCAAAGCAGTTTCAAGGGCTGCTCCCCCTTGGCCAAATCGAATTGCAGGCAACGAGCTACTTCCGGCTAGACATGTTTACCCCTCTGCTCTCCCATGGCCCCGCCCCATGTAACTTTCCCTTCCACCAATCAGCACCAGGAAAATCTGACACAAAATGAAAAAAAAAAATGGATTTAGGGCAAGAAATGCTGGGCTAGCTATGGGGAGCAGCGTGCATCATCTGACACGATCAACTTGGCGGTGGAGTAGAACCGGAGTAAAAGCCCCATGTAGATGGGCCCTAGGTCTTAAGATCCTCAGGAGAGGGCCTTCCCTCAGTCCCACCATGATTGGAGGCACGTTTAGTGGGAACATGGAAGGGGCCCTCTCGGTGGCTGTTCCCAGGCTCTGGAACTCCCTCCCAAGGGAGGCCAGGTTGTCTCCCTCTCTGTTGTCCTTCCACTGGCAGGCAAAGACATTTTTAATCAGGTAAGTCTTTGGCATGTAAGCTGGTTTCTTGCTGAAGGGGCTTTTAATTGGCTGGGTGCTGTGTACTGGTTTGTATTACTGAGTTTTCAATTGTGCTTGTGATTGATTTCTTTTGTTTTAATCATAATTCTGTTTCATCTGTATTTTGTTAGCCATCTTGAGCACCATGTTCTGGTGGAAAGGCAGGATGTAATTATTATTATTGTTGTTGTTGTTGTTGTTGTTAATAATAATGGGTGGAATCCAACATCAAGCTGTCCTATCCCTGCAGTCTCCCTTGCCCTCCCAAAATCTGCTACGGAAGGTCCCCCAACCCTCCAGGGCAGATTTTGAGGAGGGTGCAGGAGGGATGTGGAATCACCCCACCCTTGTTGCATAAGCAGGGTGAGTTAATTGGATCCCAATCGATAATAATAAGGCAGGATCCCATTTGTGAAGAAGGGTTATCATACGGCTCAATGTAGCTGGTTACCTCCTCTCTCACGCAGTGTGTGTGCAGGAAGGCAGTGCACCAGGCTGTTAGGGGGCATCAGGAAATGCGTTTGCCTCTCTTAAACAAGGCCTCCCTCTCAGCTGGATACAATGACTTGAGCCCCAGCTTGGAATAATGTCTTAGCATGAAGGCTCCCATGGACCTCCAGATCCCTGTAATGGCTCAGCATGTACATCAAAGGGGGAGGGGTGAATCTGATGCTTCATATGGCAGTCCCTCCCCCTACAGCCACTGTACTCATGGGGAAATGGATCATGCTTTTGCATGTGAATATTTTAGGGGGGGGGCTTTAATTGTGCCATTTATATATAGCATTTTAGAGCTTTTATTTTGCTAGTAGACAAATTTTCATGGATTTTAGCTCTATCAACTATGCTATTAACCATGCAACCTCCATGTCAGAAACATGGTCTTTTTTCATTACCAGATGCTGAGGACAAACAATAGGATACAGCAGCTTTGCTCAACCTCGCACCCTCCAGATGTTGTACTGCAACTCCCATCAGTCCCGGTCAGCATGGCCAGTGGTTAGGAATTCTGGGAGGTGAAATCCAGCAACATCTGGAGGGCACCCAGTTGCGGAAGGCTGGGCTACAGAATGTTCTCCTGACCTGTTTTTATGTTGGCATCTGACTGGTAGCTGTTGGGACAGAATCCTGGACTAGATCAACCATTGATCTAATCTAGCAAAGCTATTCTTATGTTCTGGCTTTAATGCAGTTGGCCTTTTGGGGGGGAGTAGAGTGGGATCAAAATACATTTCGTGCATTGCCCAATACTACCATGGAATTCTCTCTAGCCTGTAGATGCATTCACGGCTGAGACATCAAGCTTAAACTTAGAATACAACTCTCTGCATCAGTGTACCAATGTAAGTGAAGGAATTCATTTAGGTCTTTGATCCCCCATACCACTCTATTCTAGAATTCCATGGTTAGAAAAGCCCACAACATAATCAAGATGATGATGAAGGAAATAACTGATGAATTAGCTTCCAGTCTAGCAGCTAATCCTTTAGAGTTGGGTTATTTGTTTTCCTTTTGGGGAAGATTTTAAATGGCTGACTTGGTGCAAGACACCACCCCTGTTCATTCATTCCATTCCATTCCATTCCATTCCATTCCATTTATATCCCGCCTTTTTTCTTCCTTAAGGAATCCAAGGTGGCGTACAGAATCCTCCTCCATTTTATCCTCACAACAACAACCCTGTGAGGTGGGTTGGGCTGAGAGTCTGTGACTGGCCCAAGTCACCCAGTGAGCTTCCATGGCTGAGTGGGGACTAGAACCTGGATCTCCCGGCTCCCAGTCCAACACTCTCGCCATGACACCACACTGGCTTCTGCTCAGCAGAAGCACATGTCTGCACTCCATGAAACTTTCCTATGGATGAGGGCTTGAGAGAAATTCCTTAAGTGAATTAAATTGTCTAGGGATATGAAGAGTATTCGAACGGACATGACAGAATTTAACAAGCTGGAAAATGCCTTTACAATCCACCCATTACATTAGGGTCAATTTGTCTGATATCAGCCAATGTATATCGCTTGATCCAACATACCAAGTACCAAGACCACTTTAGTTTCTTGATTCGTAATTTCTGTTTCACTAAACCTGTCTAACCATATGTGCCTTAAGGCGATGATAATGGATGAGAGGATATTTCATCATTGCTTGGAATGGATGAAACGAGAGGGCTCAAGTCTTTCTTGAGCAAATTGGATCAATCTGAGCTTCTAACCGCTGCACTGAGAGAGGGAATTCTTCTGGTGATGTCTAAACAGTACTACGTCAGTGTGCAGAGGCAGACAGGGAGGGGTGCCCTTGAGATAAGCACCGGCTGATGTCAGCTTCAAGAGAGCCTGCCTACCTGGTCGGGAACTGCATACTTGCATGGTGCCGTGTGGTGAAGAGACTCCTGCCTCCTCCATTGCTTCCCAAAGTGTACAGCTAAGGCGAGAATTCCCCTCCCACCTAGCTCACTGCAGAACAACTGCCCACAGTTCCAACTGGAGAACCTCCTCACCAACCACCACTGTTAGCCACCCATAATTCAGCTGCAGGCTAGACCAGTTAAAATGGTCTCCTGGGGCCCTGCCCTTCCTTTTGCTGTGTCAGACAGGGCTTGGAGATGAGTCTATAGTATGGAAAGTACAAATGTTTCCCTTTCTGTTCCAGGATTAAGAAACTGATGAACCCCATTTTTGGCTCTGGACATGTAGTGGTGAGAGTGACGGACTGGGAGCCGGGAGATCCAGGTTCTAGTCCCCACTTGGCCATGGAAGCTCACTGGGTGACTCTGGGCCAGTCACAGACTCTCAGCCCAACCTACCTCACAGGATTGTTGTTGTGAGGATACAACGGTGAGGAGGAGGATAATGTAAGCCGCCTTGAGTTCCTTGCGAGAGGGAGAAAGGCGGGGTATAAATGCAATAAATAAATAAATAATAATCCCTTTTCTCATGCAGCCCCTGATAGGTCATCCAACACCCAATGGAGCCCCTGACCTGGAAAAGGTTGTGCACCCTGCTCTATACCTTCTAGGCCAGGGGCAGGCAACATGGTGCCTCCAGATGTTTGGGGACTACAACTCCCATAACTCCTGACCATTGGCCACACTGGCTTGGGCACCAGGTTTCCTGCCCATTATCCAGGCAGTAGCAATGCTGCAGAGATTCAGCAGGCTTATCATCTATAGTGCAGGCCAAGTCAGGAAATACTGATACATCCTTCTCCCTGCCCCAGGATGCTATCACTGTCTATCTGTGGGGGAAATCAATGCTGCCTAGATCCCCTCCCTGTTCTGATGTGCAGCAGACACATCCAATACAGTGGCTTCATTTTTCAAGGTAAGCTCCACCCCCTCTTGTGGCATACTAATGTGGGACTCACTGCTATACGCAGATAATATTTTATTTTTCCCTTCAAAAAGTTGAAGGTGGTATGCTAAGAGCCCCAGAATGTGGTCTGAATTCACATGATGTAGCAGCCATGCCAAAGCACTGCCTTGGTGGGTTTCAGTAAATAAGGCAGTGTGTATAGATGGTCATGGTCATGGTCATGGTCATGGTCATGCTCATGGTTGTGATGTTAGGCTGGTCTGGATGGAATGGAACTCAAGATGGCATACATAGTTCCACCATGAAAGAAAGGTGGGATATAAACAAAACAGATAGGTGTAAGAGCCATTGCTGACCATGTTGCATATGCTCATCCCATTGTAGTGCTAAAAAACAACAGCTTCAATATATGTTTTACCAGAGACCATGGTGTGACAAAAGGAGAGAATGTGGCCATCATGGGAAATGATGTCCACTTTCATACCACCTTCAGGTCACTTAAAACTATGGGGTTGAATCCATGGTCACCCATCCATGAACGGAAAGGCTCCTTCCATGGGCAGAAGGCTTCTGATCCAGAGGAGCATTTCCACTGATGGAAGGGGGTGACCTTCATTGATTCCCTGCAGTTCCCAGTTATTGTCCCCCCTACACACACACACACACACACACACACACACACAGAATGGGACAATGGGGAGATTGTGCTGGAGACTTCAAAGGGAGGGAGATTGGCAAAGATCATCTCCCCTGCCCCTTCCCGCTGGCAGGAGCATTCCAAGTGGAACTCTGCTCATGCAATGTTCCCACAGGGGGGAAAGAACCTGGATCCAAGTTATCACCTGCCTCCAGTGTAACCCTTCCCCAATCCCTTGAAATGCATGGATTGGCCAAAGGTAACCTGGTGAATCCAGATCAAACAGACAATTAATAGACTCCTCTGTCCATATGTTTAAAATGCAATCACCCATCTGCCGCCTCACTTCATGATGCCCGTGGGATTCTTCTGTCTTTTGAGTAAATATTTTCATCAGTGTAGCCCTGGATATATTTTTTCTTTTTTTCCGCCTCAAGCAAGGAATGTTATGATAAATGTGAGACCTGGCCATAGATGAATCCATTCCAGAGACACAAAGAGTTTATTCAATTACAGAAGCTCTGCTTGTTTGAATGTATTCCTAGGAATGGGAATGCTTGGATTTCGAGGGCATTCGATTTCTGAGAAGTTCAAATCCTTCGGACAAAATTGGAAATTTATGAACTTACAAGCGTAGAGTGATTTTTTTTAAAGTGAAGGGACAAACAGCATGCCAAGACTCAACCTACCCTTTGAGTAGGTTCAATTTCCAAAGGGTTAGCCAATGTGGTGTAATGGTTGGAGAAGTGTTCCCCAACCTGGTGCCCTTCAGGTCTGCTGGACTTCAACTTCCATAATCCCTAGCCAGCACCGCCAATGATCATACTTGCTGGGGATGATGGGAATTTTAGTCCAACACATCTGGTGAGTGCCATGTTGGAGAAAGCTAGATTAGAGCATCTGTCTAGGACTGGGAAAACTCAGGTCCAAATCTCCATTCTCAGCCACGAAACTCACTGGATGACTTGGGCCAGTTACCATCTCTCAGTCTGTCCTACCTCACAGGGTTGTTGTCAGGATAAAATAGTGTGGGACCATATATACAGCCTTGAGTTTATTGGAGAAAATATAGGATATAAATGTAATTAATACATATCTTATTTTTTTTATATATGCAAACAGGGCATTACTCCCATGTAAAAAAAGGCAGTAAATATCTGAATCAATTGCCTAGAGTTGAACCATCAAGTTTTAACTCGACTCTTCTAATTGCTGAGATTCCATCATATGGCTTCCAGCACAATCTTGCTAGTATTAGCCTAACAAGATTCATGTAATGGTGTAAAATAGGCAACTTCCATGTTAGGCATAATTAGAAATGGAACTGAGAATAAAACTGCCAGCATCATAATGTCCCTATACAAATCTATACAAACCACACTTCGAATACAATGTACAGTTCTGGTCAACACACCTAAAAAAAATGATATTGTGGAGCTGGAAAAAGTGTAGAAAGGGGCAACTAAAATAATCAAGGGGCTGGAGGACAACGTATGAGGAAAGGTTACAACATCTGGGATTGTTCAGCTTGGAAAAACGGAGGGTAAGGGGAGACATGATCGAGGTCTGCAAAATTATGCATGGTGTGGAGAATGTGGAGAGGAAGACATTTTTCTCCCTCTCCCAAAGTACTAGAATCCGGGGTCATCCCATGAAGCCGATTGGTGGGAGATTCAGGACAGATAAAGGAAGTACTTCTACACAGCACATAGTTAAACTATGGAATTCACTACCACAGGGTGTAGTGAGGGCCACCCATTTGGATGGCTTTAAAACGGGGGGGTGGACAAATCCCTTGAGGAAAAGGCTATCAATGGCTACTAGTCTTGATGGCTATGTGCTACCTCCAGTACCAGAGGCAGTGAACTAGAGTGTGGGCGGGAGGGTGCTGTTGTACTCATGTCCTGCTGGTGGGTTCCTGGTTGACAGCTGGTTGGCCACGGTGTGAACAGAATGTTGGACTAGATGGACTCTTGGTCTGATCCAGGATAGCTCTTTTTTACATTCTTATGTTCTTAAGTGTTTTCTGCCCAAGTTTTTGCCTGTGGGAAACAATCTGCTTTATCTTAAACAGACTAGATATAATAGAAGTCATACTGAGGTACTGAGGATCTGGCTTTTAAAAGAAATACAAGTGCCATAGAATCATAGGGTTGGAAGGGGCCTACAAGGCCATCAAGTCTAACCCCCGCTCAATGCAGGAAGCCTGATTCCCAGGCGGTCTCCCATCCAAGTACTAACCAGGGCTGACCCTGCTTAGCTTCTGAGATCAGACGAGATCAGGCGCATCCAGCCCTTTCTTGGTGGTCTGGGAAGTGACAGATCCGCTTACCATGCATGGATCAGGCAATTATATTTCAGCCACCATACACTCTTCCCTTCTTGCAGCTATGAGGCTTTCTTTGCTTGTATTGTGCAGTATGCTTTATTTACTCAAAGGCCAAGGTACAAATGGGATCTTAAGAAGGTTAACAAGCCCCCAGCGAGCACCAGTGACAATGTGACTCAACATCAGCCTCCCCAGTGGCCTTTGCACTAACAACACTATGAGACTCAATTATGAAACCCCTTCATTCATCCAGGGGCAGTATTGCAAAGAGAATTCATTGCGATGGGACACAGATGGGCCAGCGGGCTGCAACATGTGGCTGCACATGCATTATTCATGCTAACAAGCCAAACCATCTGAGACTTGTGTGCAAAGCCAATAAATAAACAGAAGAATTAAGGACACCACTTATCCTCTGACATACATGAACTAAGACAAGTTCCAGAAGTTCAGATGTAATCTTGACCCAACATACCAGGAAAATGTTTTGTTTGTTGGTTTGATATTTATATCCTGCCTGCCCTTCCTTTCAAGAAGCCCAGGGTGGCTGACAACAAACCCTTTACATGCATCACATCGTAGGAATGCCATTAAAACCATAATTCTAAAGTTACAAACACACAATCAAATGCAATTTAACCATCTCTACCACACTAGAAAGCAATTAAAATGCTTGCCTTTAGCCACGCCAAAAGCTTGTACAAATAAATATGCAGAAATAAAAGATTGTACAGGTGCACACACATAAACCTACCTTGTTGAACCACAGACAGTTGAAAGATATGAAGGTGCTAGAAACATCTCTTAATTGTTCTGCATGCTCCTTAATGGGGGCAGGAGGGAGGGGGGTTGTGCTGTTTTAAACTGGGCTGCCTTGAGTCCCAAGATTGGGAAAAAGGCGGGATATAAATATATATAATAATAAATAAATAAACAAACTCCTGATTCCATGATGGGCTGGCTGACCTGTTTCAAAGCCTTCTTCATGATTTCACCTGAGGATTAGCTCAAGCACTAACAAAATAGACAATTTAGGGCTACCACAGAAGCTACAGGTGGGCATCACTCTTGCTAATGTGACCACTCCCTCTTTTTCACTGAAATGAGAGGAAACCGTGATCTGAAGCTGACATTTCCTTAGAACTGCTCAGCCTTTCAAATGCCAAGGCCACAATTCACTGATAACACAGCTTTGAAGTCCCTGGACTAAGGCCAGGAAACATTGGACGTATTCTTCAGAGAAGATCTGGTTCAGATTACACCAATTTATAGTATGCCACACATGCTAACTTTAGCTGTTCCTTCTGCGGTTCAAGCTTTTCGTCTCCTGGCCAACTGATCATCAGCTTTTTCCCTTTGGCTCAGTGTGGATGATATTTCTTGTCCAAACACTACATTCCTTTTCCCTCCGTGTGCCATTACCTTTGGGTGTCCTTCTTGTCCGATGACCAGTATTAATATTTGCACAATGTTTTATACTGGTATTAAAGCAGAACACGGAGCCAGGGTGTTGTGTTGAATTAATTGAGGAAATGCAGTTGATGATATTTTAATTATCCTTTCCATTCTCAAGATTTAGCACTCCTATCTAAATGTATACCCAAAATCTAGTGTATACAGATGCAAACAACAAGCCAATGATGTGGGAGCCAGCGACACAACTCCAGAGGAAGACATATCTGGAATATGACATACACTTCCCTTATTTTCCTTATTTATTATATTCCCTTGTTTCCCGCCTCCCAGCTGAGCAGAGCAGAGCAGAGCAAGCTGCTCCAGCTGGTCCAGGGACTACAGAAGCAGGCAAGCTCCCAGAGGGCAAGCTCCCAGAGAGCGAGTGACCAGGGGGAGCAAACAGGAGTTGGCCAGGGGAGTTCGGCGGGGGAGGTCAAGGGGGAGGCCCCTAACATTTTTTTTTTAACTAACTTTTTCCCATTTATTTGTCTTGTAACACACACTTCCACACCAGTGGGACTCTGCTTTTAACCTCTACTGAGTAGAGGAGCAGGCACAGACTAGTCTAGAACAATCACAAAGCTAGACACAAAAAGGGAAAAGGGGCTATGGAAGGACAAGACTCTCCAGTGGTGGTGACCTGCAAGGTGTGTGCCATGTTTGTTTTCTTGCCTGAGAACAACATGGCCTACACCTGCAACAAGTGCAAGTTGATCACGCTGCTGGAGGAAAAAGTAAGTGGACTGGAGCGGCGACTGTCAACCCTCCGGGGAATAAGAGAACACGAAGAGTTCTTGGACAGAATGGGGGAACTACAGCAGCAAAGGGCAGACCAGAAGCTTGAAGAGCAACAGCAAGATGAGGCAGAAGTGGGAAATGCTGAGGAGAAGAAAAATGGAGTAGAGGATACTCCTTGGAAAACGGTGACAGTTAGGAGAAGAAGAACTAGACGCCACTCTGCACCAGTGGAAGCGGTGGAGCTGTGGAACCGATTCCAGGTACTTGCGGATGAGACTGGAGGACAGCCTGCAGAGGAAGAATCACAGGGGAACCTGCATGAGAGTGAGCAAGAGGCTAAAGGTCAGTCAAACAGAGGCGATGAAACCCAGGCCTACAAGAAGAAGAAGAGAAGAGTGGTAGTAGTGGGAGACTCCTTGCTGCGTGGGATCGAGACCCAAGTATGTCGCGAAGACCCGTGGACTCGCCAGGTATGTTGTCTCCCGGGAGGACAGATTAGAGACGTGACTGAAAGGTTGCCTGCACTCATAAAGCCCACTGACAGGTATCCCTTTCTTCTCATCCATGTGGGAACAAATGATACCGCCAAGCGGAGCTACGAAGAGATCACGTCAGACTTTGAAGCTTTGGGAAGGAAACTCAAGAACTTTGGGGCCCAGATAGTTTTCTCATCCATCCTTCCAGTAGTTAGAAGAGGGATAGAAAGGGAACGAAAAATACTCCGGGTGAATGATTGGCTACGAAGGTGGTGCCGACGAGAGAGATTTGGATTCTGGGACCACGGGCTATACTTCCTGGAAGATGGGCTGTTGGCTAGGGATGGGTTGCACCTCACAAAGGCTGGGAAGAATGTGTTTGGCCACAGCATGAAGAACTTCATCAGGAGGGCTTTAAACTGAATCCTACGGGGAAGGGAGATGTAATGTTGGGGGTAACAATGGACGTAGGCGCATGCACTGCAATGGAGAGAACAGCGCTGATAGCGCCCAATAATAGTCTTCAGACACATGTAGGAAGAAAGCCAGACTATGAAGCACATGGTCTTCGATGTCTGTATACTAATGCCCAGAGTATGGGAAACAAACAGAACGAACTTGAACTCTTAATACAGGAGGGAAATTATGACTTGATAGGTATAACTGAGACTTGGTGGGATGACTCTCATGACTGGAATACAGCAGTTGAAGGATATAACTTGTTCAAAAAGAACAGGAGGAACAGAAAGGGAGGCGGGGTTGCACTGTATGTGAAAAATACATATCTCTGCACAGAAATACAGGAGGAGGAGCTTGGTAGCCCCATCGAGAGCATCTGGGTTGAAATAAATGGAGCAAAGAATAAAAGGAACCTGGTGGTCGGAGTCTACTACCGGCCACCCAATCAAGGAGAAGCCAAGGATGAAACTTTTGAAAAGCAAATAGCCAACGTTTTAAGGAAGCATGATGTAGTAGTAATGGGGGACTTCAATTTCCCCGATATTTGTTGGGAGACAAATTCTGCAAAACATGGCCCCTCCAGGAAATTCCTGACTTGTGTGGCGGATAACTTCCTCCTACAGAAAGTAGAGGAAGGAACTAGAGGATCGGCTATCCTTGACTTGATCCTAACCAACAGAGATGACTTAGTGGATAAAGTAGCAGTTACAGGAACTCTGGGGGAAAGCGACCATGTTGTACTTGAGTTCTTGGTTCTAAGGGAAGCAAAAGCCGAGTGTACTCAAACGCGTACCCTGGATTTTAGGAAAGCAGATTTTAATAAACTCAGAACAATGATCAGTAAGGTCCCATGGCAAACAATGCTAGCGAGAAAAGGAGTCCAAGATGGGTGGGAACTTTTAAAAAAGGAAATTCTCAAGGCACAATCACAAACAATTCCAACAAGAAGAAAAGGTGGAAGACAACAGAAGAAGCCAATGTGGCTTCACAAAAAGCTTAGGGATGACCTGAAAACAAAAAAGGACACATATAAGAAGTGGAAAGAAGGCCAAGTAACAAAGGAAGAGTACAGGCAGGTAGCACAGAATTGCAGGGATGGCGTCAGGAAGGCTAAAGCGGAGAACGAGGTGAGGTTAGCGAGGGATGCTAAAAACAACAAAAAGGCTTTCTTCAGCTACGTGCATAGTAAAAGGCAGAGGAAAGAAATGGTTGTTCAGCTATTAAATAAGGATGGCAAAATGATAACAGATGACAAAGAAAAGGCAGAGGTGCTCAATTCCTACTTTGGCTCAGTCTTCTCCCAAAAGAGGGTCTATGACCCCCCTGGCAAAGGCGAAGTACAGGCTGAAGGGGCAGGATTGCAGCTTGAGATCGACAGGCATATGGTCAAGGAACACCTCATTACTTTGAATGAGTTCAAATCTCCAGGGCCAGATGAACTGCATCCTAGAGTAATAAAGGAACTGGCAGAAGAACTCTCCGAACCGCTGTCTATTCTCTTTGAGAAATCATGGAGGACCGGGGAAGTGCCAGATGACTGGAGGAGGGCTAACGTTGTCCCTATCTTCAAAAAGGGTAAAAAGGAGGAACCTGGGAACTACAGACCAGTCAGTCTGACATCAATCCCTGGGAAAATTCTGGAGCAGATCATAAAGCAATCCATCTGGAAGCACCTTGACAACAATGCCGTGATTACTCGAAGCCAACATGGATTTGTCAAAAACAAGTCCTGCCAGACAAATCTGATCTCATTTTTTGATCAAGTCACCTCCCTTGTAGACCGTGGGAATGCTGTAGACATCATATACCTCGACTTCAGCAAAGCTTTCGACAAAGTGCCCCATGATATCCTGATGAGCAAACTTGCTCGAAGTGGGCTAGATGAAACAACGATCATGTGGATCCACAGTTGGCTACAGAATCGGACTCAAAGAGTGCTTATCAATGGGACCTTCTCAAGCTGGGGAGAGGTAACGAGTGGGGTACCGCAGGGCTCAGTCCTGGGCCCAGTGCTCTTCAACATTTTTATTAATGACTTGGAGGAGGAGGTGCAGGGAATGCTGATCAAATTTGCAGATGACACAAAATTGGGAGGGATAGCTAATACTTTGGAAGACAGAAACAAAATTCAAAGTGATCTGGATAGACTGGAGTGCTGGGCAGAAAACAACAGAATGGCATTTAATAGGGACAAATGCCAAGTTCTGCACCTAGGAAAAAGAAACCAAATGCACAGTTACAAGATGGGGGATACGTGGCTCAACCACACTACGAGCGAGAAGGATCTTGGAATTGTCGTCGATCACAAGCTGAATATGAGCCAACAATGTGATGTGGCTGCAAAAAAGGCAAATGCTATTTTGGGCTGCATTCATAGAAGCATCGCTTCCAAATCCCGGGAAGTACTAGTTCCCCTCTACTCAGCACTGGTTAGGCCTCATCTGGAGTACTGTGTCCAGTTCTGGGCACCACACTTTAAGAAGGATGCAGACAAGCTGGAGAGGGTTCAAAGGAGGGCAACAAAGATGATCAGGGGACTGGAAACAAAGCCCTATGAAGAGAGACTGAAAGAACTGGGCATGTTTAGCCTTGAGAAGAGAAGACTGAGGGGAGATATGATAGCACTCTTCAAGTACTTGAAAGGTTGTCACAGAGAAGAAGGCCAGGATCTCTTCTTGATCATCCCAGAGTGCAGGACACGGAATAATGGGCTCAAGTTACAGGAAGCCAGATTCCGGCTGAACATCAGGAAAAACTTCCTGAGTGTCAGAGCAATACGGCAATGGAACCAATTACCTGGGGAGGTGGTGGGCTCTCCCACACTGGAGGCCTTTAAGACGAGGCTGGACAGCCATTTGTCAGGGATGCTCTGACTTGGATTCCTGCATTGAGCAGGGGGTTGGACTCGATGGCCTTGTAGGCCCCTTCCAACCCTACTATTCTATGATTCTATGATTCTATTTTCTGTGAACTCGGTGCAAGGTATGAAATGTATCAGTTTGATTGATGGTCCAGAACAGTCTTCAGTTATTGGGGGCAGTACACCTCTGTATGCCACTTGCTAGGAACACTGTTGCAATCATGTCCTGCTTGTGAGCTTCCCATGGACATCTGGTTGTGAACAGAAGGTATCAGGCCTTTGGTCCGATCCAGCATGGCCTTTCTCATGTTCTTAGTGCAGCCTACATTTATTTTGCATTATGATAAGCCAATCAGTTACCAAGAAAAAAGCTAAAGTGTGAAAGAAAGAGTTAAATTTGGCTACAATTTATGGATTGGGATGATGGATGTCCTGCCATGGAATAGTAGATTTTCTGAATGCAAGATTCTTGCTTCAGGTTTCAAAACAAAAATCAGTAACAGGTATGTATGTATGTATGTATGTACTTTCTTAATCGCCCATCTGGCTGGTCACCCGGCCACTCTGGGCGATGTACAATAATACAACAGTTTAGAACAATAAAATTCTACATTAAAACATTGTATTTCTAAAAATACCCTAACCCACCCCAAATACCCACCTGAACAACCACGTTTTTAATGCGTAGCGGAAGCTCATTAAAGAGGGAGCATGGCGGAGTTCCCTAGGGAGGGAGTTACATTTAAAGACACATCGCCATTGCTGCTTGTCAGATAAAAATATTCAATAAAGATAACTTCAGAAGATTATTCCCCCCCCCCCACCTCCTGGTTTTCATGCCTAAATCATGCTTTATAAGTGTCTTCCATCTGTCTATGCATCATGAACTGGGGGGGGGGTACATTCTCTTTGCTCTCCTCAAAGGTGGCAAAAAGTACCCAAGACAGAAATCTGAAGTTGTTGTCTGCTCTCCCTGTCTACAGATTTATGAGAAACTTGTTTCAGTTGGTTTTTGACCAGGATTTACTCACTTCACACCTCCTGGACCCGAATGCAGTCTGTGGTCAAACTCCAAGCTTGCAATGGAATTCATGTAACGCCCCCCCCCCCCGTGTGTTTGAAGAATACATGCATTTGAAAAATACACATAAAAATGCTTTTGAATAAGCATTTCAAAAACGCACACAAACGCACTTTAATCAGTGGGAGAACATTTTAGAAATGTACAAATATGTACATTTAAAAAATACCTGCAATTGATCATACGTTTGGGAAAATCTGTGTGATTTTGTTGCGCAAAATGGAAAGTAAACAAAGCTCTCAATCTGATATGGACATGAGTCGAAATGAGCTTTGAGGTGGAAATCGGAGAACGTTAGCAGGCTGAAGACTTGCAGATTTGCACATCCCTATTCCTTTCCGCTGCCATAGGACTTCTGAAAGGCCAGAAAATGTAGCACAGTTCCGCCTGACAACCTTCCTGTTTTACAGTGCCAGGCAGGCAGAAAAAAGCAGGAGGTTTATTAAGCTCTGTCCTACATAGCTGGTTTACTGTGATGGGCTTGATGGGCCCCACGTTGTGCAGGCCTGCCCTATATCATCTGCCCTTCTATTAGACACCATGGGTTAACTCCAACATTGCACAAGCAGACTTCTGCTCACACAGCACAACTTCCCCTTGCTCCTCTCCCTCTCTCCCTGTGTGTGACTCCCAAACCTGCTCCAGAGGTTCCCCCAACCCTCTGGAAGAGATTTGATGGGCATGCAGAGGACGGCAAGGGGATGGGAAGTCCCTTCTCCCAGTGGTTTCCATACTGCTGGCAGAGAGACAGGGTTGGATATCACCCTGTCTTTTTTCCGGTTTGACATCATTCACAGGTCCTTACATTACTGGGTTGTATCAAGACTTGGTCATGCTTTGCGGAGACCCATTGAAATCCATGAGACTTAATGTAGTCATGACAAAGTTTAGTCCCATTGATTTCAATGGGTCTATGTCTGGACTCAACCCCAAGTCTTTGGGTTTTTAACTCCACATGAAGCTATGTTAGCAATCACACACACACACACACACACACACACACACACACATCATCACCATCATAAGCCTTATTGCACCTATTTGTCCTGACCAAGATGGTGACTCGGTCAAAACAACCAAGCAGCAGCTTCATTGCTCGTGTCCCTGTAGTTGTCAAGGCCTCAAGAGCTTCACCACTCTGGTGAGATTGATTGCGCAGCATTGAGAGACACACCATGTGTGGGAAACAAAGAAGTGGACGCATCCATACTGAACTGCTAAGCAAAAACTGACAAACCATCAAGGGGAGAAACAATTTGAACAATGGAGGAGGAGGGTAGAGAATGCCTTCAAATCAAGGACTGTCCTCTGTAAGGTAGGACACATGACCACCCTATTTATCAGACTGAGAATAAGCCTTGTG
The DNA here is from genome assembly GCF_057233095.1 of Heloderma suspectum. Lineage (NCBI taxonomy): Eukaryota > Metazoa > Chordata > Lepidosauria > Squamata > Helodermatidae > Heloderma > Heloderma suspectum. Next base: position 396,524,315 of record NC_139458.1, read on the forward strand.
CCAAAGCGCTCCATCCTCATATCTCCCCGTCCTTCTTTCTTTCCCTTGCATGCCCAACTCCCCCACCCCACACCCATATCCCCCCATGTGTCCTCTCCTCAAATTATGCTCCAGAGGACCAGGAAACCCTCTGGATTAGATATTTAGGCAGTGTGGAATGCTGCAGGGAGGAGCGGGAGGAGGAAAGTCCTGCTGTTCCAATAAACTGACAATAGCAATATCCTTAAAAAAAAACAAAAACCTATATAACTTACTGTGCAATCCTATATGTGTCTACTCATAAGTAAGACCACTGATTTCAATGAGGCTTACTTCCAGGTAAGGGGCATAGGCTGAATGAAAGCCTGTTTAACCTCACAATGGGTCTGATTGGATTTAATTGCTGTAACTCTATACATATTCAGTGAATCATAGAATCATAGAATAATAGGGTTGGAAGGGGCCCACACTACCATCGAGTCCAACCCCCTGCTTAATGCAGGAATCCAAGTCAGAGCATCCCCAACAGATGGCTGTCCAGCTTCATCTTGGATGCCTTCAGTGTGGGAGAGCCCACCATCTCCCTAGGGAATTGGTTCCATTGTCGTATTGCTCTAACAGTCAGGAAGTTTTTCCTGATGTTCCGCCAGAATCTGGCTTCCTGTCACTTGAGCCCATTATTCCGTGTCCTGCACTCTGGGATGATTGAGAAGAGATTTTGGCCTTTTTCTCTGTGACAACCTTTCAAGTACTTGAAGAGTGCTATCGTATCTCCCCTCAGTCTTCTCTTCTCAAGGCTAAACATGCCCAGTTCTTTCATTCTGTCTTCATAAGGCTTTGTTTCCAGTCCCCTGATCATCTTTGTTGCCCTCCTCTGAACCCTCTCCAGCTTGTCTGCATCCTTCTTAAAGTGTGGTGCCCAGAACTGCACACAGTACTCCAGATGAGGCCTAACCAGTGCTGAGTAGAGGGGGAGTAGTACTTCCCGGGATTTGGAAGCTATGCTTCTATGAATGCAGCCCAAAAGAGCATTGGCCTTTTTTGCAGCCACATCACATGGTTGGCTCATATTCAGCTTGTTATCGACAACAATTCCAAGATCCTTCTCGCTTGTAGTGTTGTTGAGCTATGTATCCCCCATCTTGTAACTGTGCATTTGGTTTCTTTTTCCTAGGTGCAGAACTTGGCATTTATCTCTATTAAATGTCATTCTGTTGTTTTCTGTCCAGCATTCCAGGCGATCAAGATCACTTTGAATTCTGTTTCTGTCTTCCAAGGTATTAGCTATCCCACCCAATTTGGTGTCATCTGGAAATTTGATAAGCATTCCCTGCACCACCTCATCCAAGTCATTAATAAAAATGTTGAAGAGTACTGGGCCCAGGACTGAGCCCTGTGGTACCCCACTTGTTACTGCTCCCCAGCTTGAGAAGATCCCATTGGTAAGCACTCTTTGAGTCCAATTCTGTAGCCAACTGTGGATCTACCAGATTGTTGTTTCATCTAGCCCATTTTGAGCTAGTTTGCTCATCAGGATATCATGGGGCACTTTGACAAAAGCTTTGCTGAAGTCGAGGTATATTATGCCACAGCATTCCCACAGTCCACAAGGGAGGTTACCTGATCAAAAAATGAGATCAGATTCATCTGGCAGGATTTGTTCTTGACAAATCCTTGTTGGCTTTGAGTAATCACTGCATTGTTTTCAAGGTGCTTACATATTGGTTGCTTTATAATCTGCTCTACAATTTTCCCAGGGATTGATGTCAGACTGACTTGGATTCCTGCACTGAGCAGGGGGTTGGACTCGATGGTCTTGTAGGCCCCTTCCAACCCTACTATTCTATGATTCTATGACTGACTGGTCTGTAGCTTCCAGGTTCCTCCTTTTTACCCTTTTTGAAGATAGGGACAACATTAGCCCTCCTCCAGTCATCTGGCACTTCACCCATCCTCCATGATTTCTCAGTGATAATAGACACTGGTTTTGAGAGTTCTTCTGCTAGTTCCTTTATTACTCTAGGATGCAGTTCATCTAGCCCTGGTGATTTGAACTCATTCAAAGTAATTAGGTGTTCCTTGACCATATGCCTATCGATCTCAAGCTACAATCCTGCCCCTTCTGCCTGTACTTCGCCTTTGCCAGGGATGTCATAGACCCTCTTTTGGGAGAAGACTGAGCCAAAGTAGGAATTGGGCACTTCTGCCTTTTCTTTTTCATCTGTTATCATTTTGCCAACCTTATTTAATAGTTGAACCACCATTTCTTTCCTCTGCTTTTTAATATGCACGTATCTGAAGAAAGCCTTTTTGTTGCTTTTAGCATCCCTTGCTAACCTCAGCTCATTCTCATCTTTAGCCTTCCTTACGCCATCCCTGCAATTCTGTGCTACCTGCTTGTACTCTTCCTTTGTTGCTTGGCCTTCCTTCCACTTCCTACATGTGTCCTTTTTTGTTTTCAGATCATCTCTAAGCTTTTTATGAAGCCACATTGGCTCCTTCTGTTGTCTTCTGCCTTTTTTTTCTTTTTGGAATTGTTTGTAATTGAGCCTTGAGAATTTCCTTTTTTAAAAACTCCCACTCATCTTGGACTCCTTTTCTTGTTAGAGTTGCTTGCCATGGGACCTAACTTATCATTGTTCTGAATTTATTAAAAATTGGCTTTCCTAAAAGCCTGGGTCTGTGTTTGGCTACACTCAGCTTTTGCTTCCTTTAGAACCAAGAGCTCAAGTATAACATGGTCGCTTTCCCCCAGAGTTCCCATAACTGCTACGTTATCCACTAAGTCATCTCTGCTGGTTAGGATCAAGTCAAGGATAACTGATCCTCTAGTTCCCTCCTCTGCTTTCTGTAGGAGGAAGTTATCAGCAACACAAGTCATGCATTTCCTGGAGGGGCCATGTTTTGCAGAATTTGTCTCCCAACAAATATCAGGGAAACTGAAGTCCCCCATTACTACTACATCATGTTTCCTTGAAACAATCCTGTGTCCCCTAGATAGCGTCTAAGCTCAGAGGCAGGGCTCCGAGCTCTGAGCCAGCGAACCACAGTCCCTACCCCTACCTCTCATAGCCAAACTGGAGCACAGAGACAAGGAAAAGAGGGTATTCCCAGGGGTGGGGAGGGAAGGAGACCGAGGCAGCACCCATACAAGAAATCCTATGGCTGCCCCAGCCTCCTTCCCTCCCCCTCCCCAAAGCCTCCACTAGACAAGTGAAATCACCCATCTAGCTAAAATGCATAGGACGCTCATAAGCCTCCACGTTCGGAGGCTTACAGGTAGCCCAGTCAGATCCCATCCCATAGGATTGCGCCCTCGGTAACTTTTAATATATTAATAGGTGATAGGGAGACACAGGGAAAGCAGTGCCCCTGGCATTTTTTACTCTGAGAGCCAAGAAACAATAAACAGCCCCAGCCTGGAACTTGCCATATGATTTTAAACTGAGGAGGAGGAGTTGTTGTTATACTGGAGAGAATGTCCTATAATACTTATTTATGCAATTAAAAATATTTATTTACTTGCTTGAGTTGAACATTTGTACCTCACCTTTCCACTAAATGGTGTTAAGGTGGCTAAGGGCAATGGAAATCAAATACAGAAAAATAACCTAAAAAGGCAATAAAATGCAAAGTAAAACAAAAACAAGGAAGGTAAAACAAATCAATGAAATCCAATCAAAACAACTAGTTATCAAAAAACAACCATATGTACTGTGCCTATGAGAAGTCAGCTTATAGGCCAGAGGCCTATCTGAATAAAAATGTCTTTCCCTGCTAAAGATCAGTAGAGGGGAGTTTGGGAGCAGGGGGCAAGGGCTTTTTCCATTGGGGGGCAGCCATTTCTCCCCCAGCAATGCACGTGGGAACAACACTGCATCATCATATAGCAACATTCCCAGGGGCCTTCTTGTCTCATTGTCAAAATCCGTGTTGGCAGCACTTACCTTTACGAAGTTCTTTTTTAAAAAAGGAGAAAATGGATGGAAATCCCTTGGACCATTCTGTATGGATTGTACGTATACTAAGAACCTGCCCAAAATCCACATCAAGTGCATATATCAAGATGCACAAACACACACACACACACACACACACACACACGTATGTCCCCAGATTTCTTCCCACCATCTTTGTTGGAAAGAAAGGTCCAACAAAGGTGGCAGGGGGAGATATTTGCCCAGCCCTGAAGTAAATTAAGATGCTTCCAATTCTTACTCAGAGATTTAAATTCTAAAAACTCTGAGGGCCCCAAATCTTCAGAATAGCGACTCTCGTTCAAGTGTGAAGCTAATTTTTTAAGACATCCCTAACCGCTTCCCAAAAGAGGAAAGAAACTGGGATAATGATTTACTGAGGACAAGTGCTAGGAAATAGGGACCGTTGGATAACAGGCTATCCAAATTTCAGCCTGGCTAGCTGTAGAATTGCCACTCATTGTTCCATACAGGGCTACTTCTGAAATGAAAAGATTCCTAAATGAAAATAATTTCTTTGCAGGAAACAGAGTTTAGATTGTGTGTAGATGTCATTGTAATTTGTGACAATCACAAATGCATATATTTTGCTATGGGTGGGATCCAGATTTCTCCCTCTGTGAACAGAATGGCTCCTTCAGTTCGTGGAGGGACTCCAATCCAGTGGAGGCTTCCTGCTGGAGGAAGGGGGTGGGGTGACAATTTTCTCCAATTCCCCCTAGTAGTGAAAGGGGGGTAATCGCATCAAACTCTAAACCACACCCCTTTTTCAAAAGTGACAGGTGCCCCACCCCCTTTGGAGACCAGAAGTCCCGCCCTAGATGGAAGTCCCAACTCCGGAAGTCCTGCCCCGGAAGGAGCGATCAGCTGGTCAGGTCATATGACCTTCAGGGTCACCTGACAGGGGTCATGTGACCCCACTATGAACTCATCATGCCACTGTGGACCAATAGGAAGATGTTTTAGAGCCCTGACAGGTATGGGTGCAGAAATGGCCCACAGGGCCATTTCCAAACTCTCCCCGGATTGGCCCGGCAGGGCCCATGTGGCCCTGTAAGGTCATCCCACACCCCACTGACCAATAGGAACAGTGTTACCCCCAGAAAAACAACCTTTTCTACCAACCAATCAAAAGCAGGGGCAGTCAGGTTCAACTGAGGCAGCCTTTTTTTCTTCTTGTCCAGACATGTTTCCTGCATAGAGAACATGGAGATGCCAGCCACCCTTGAATATTGAACCCCAGAAAGGCTGTAAACCAAGTAACGTCTGCATACTTTTAAAAAGGACTGCAAAGGGAGAGTCTGCTAAAGCTCCTGCGAATGTAAGAAGAAAAGATGCAGCTGTGGCAGAGAACATACCTGTAGACATTTTTACAGAATTCTTGGAAAATTTGAGGAGGCTGTAAGCAGCCTGTTAAAACAATGAAGGTCATCTGCAATAAGCAGTTCAATAAAACTTTAAGGAAGAAAGGAACTTTACAACTATATAGATGTACTGCCACAAAAGTTATAATTGCAGTTTTCACAGAGCTACTAGGGGACAAGCCTTATGGAGACAGAAAATGAGGTTTTCCAGTCAAAAAACATTTTATATTAAGTTGTCTAGCAGCACCTGCCCTTTTTTCTTTCTTTCTGCAGAACACTTGGTTTTATGTTTAAAACTTACTACAAGCTTACCTGCAATCTGCCTCATCACCCTGGACATATTGAGAAAGCTGTTAAGGTTTCCCCTGCCCCCAAAACTATGTTCACCCCATAAAGTGACTTTTGAGATGAAGAAGACACAGATCAAGCAAGGGACTACACAGAACTGTCAGGATCCAGCTACTACCCCTCACACTTTTGTTAGAGAGTTTTGTGTTAGTCTTGCTTAGCAGCACCCTTTCCTTCCTTCCTTCCTTCCTTCCTTCCTTCCTTCCTTTTTTTTCTGCAGAGCACTTGTTTTTATATTTAAAACCTACTATAAGCTTATCTGCAATCTGGTCCTTCACTCTGGACATATTTAAAATGCTGCTAGGGTTTCCCCAAAACTGTGCTCACTCCTGTAAAGTGACTTTGTATCATTAATTCCCATTTTGAGATGTAGAAGCCACCCCCACAGATCATCAGGACTGTATTATTCAAAGTGTAGCAGCCTTTTATTTTCCCCACTGAGAAAAGAAGTAAGCATTTTATAAAAAGCAGAAAAACAAAGGTTGCAACATTTCAGATCTGAAGCAAAAGGATTGTTTTACAACAACTCTGTAAGGAAGACAAAATTAAGCATTTTGTAAAATCCATAAAAATAAAAGTCGCAGGGTTTACAACAGCCCCTCAAGGTAGACATGCTTTAAACACAGCTAAGGTTTTGTAAAATAAAATAATAATAATAAAAAATTGGGGTGGGGGAGAGCAGAATCAAGAGGTGCTGTTTAGCAAGAGTTGAGGTAGGGAGACTACACTTTAAAATGGAAATAAATTCTCATTTTAAATGTGCTTTGCCTGTTTTGCTTGTAAACTAGCTGTTAGCAGTATGGTAAACTTAGTAATTTAAGCATCCAATCCTGGAGATTGTGGAGTTCCCTAATTCCCAAGAGACAGAAGATTTTGCAATAGCTGTTATGTACATAGGAAACAAAAGTGACATTTTAATTAATAAAAATAGCTGGCTTGCAGCCCATCCATTTATATGCAGGGGGAAATTGTGCTGTGTAGAACAATGCAACTGGTGCTTGGAGTCTCTGATTAGCAAGTCAGGGATGGGTGGGGTTTGCAGGCTTTTATATATATGTAACATAGAGACAATCCTGCTACAATCAGTAAACATGACCCCTCAGGAAATATTTACGTGATATTTACGTAAATATCAGTAAATTTTTACGTAGGCTAAAACGGCAAATCAAAAAGGGACGCAAATAGTGCCTGCTTCGCTATTTGCGTTCCCCTTTATTTTTGCTGTCATAGTCTACGTAAATATTTACGTAGACTAAGACGGCCAAAAATAAGGAATGCAAATGGCGGTGGCCATAGCCGCCGCCATTTGCGTATGCGTTTTTTTTTTTAAACCCAGCCATGATAGGATATGTAAATCTTTACGTAGCCTATCATGTGGTTTTTTTTTTTTAACCCAGCCATGATAGGCTACGTAAATCTTTATGTAGCCTATCACGTCGTTGTTTTTTTTTTAATTTTTTTTTAACAAGACTGCAAATGGCGGCGGCGGTAGCCGGTCAGAAGACCAGTCGCTGCAGCTGCCGCCACCGCCGCCGCCACTGCCCGGAAGATCTGCCCCAGGTAAGTCTTGTCCCGGGGGATCTGTGGGGGGGGCGGGGGGATGGCAGCCCATTCCGCCACGGAGTTCAGGGGTCTCATCGAGATCCGTGGCGGAATTCTCTGCCATCCCTAAGTTATACTGGAGTTGCCTGCAATCAATTACTGTAAAAGACTTTATTATAATCCATAGGGCATTTTTTCTATACCAGCCTCAATTTATTTGTGACCGGTTGGGGAGAGGACAGCGGGGTAGGGGTTCTTGGTTGTGGGCCATATATAAGGGGGGAGCTTTTTTGCAAAATCTCTACAGGAAGCAGCCTCCAATCTTCTGGGCAAATTACATCCCCATTTAAAATTACGTACAATGTAGAAACACTATGCTTTGCTACTTGTTTGTAGCTAATTCAGGACAGCAGCGCCTAAGTCTTATTTTGATCAGGACTTTGTGCACCACCTCTTTATTATAATTTCTTTCTGATTAGCTCAGGACTTCCCAAACTTGCCCTCTGTCCCCGAAACCCAAATCTGCTGGAAGCACAGCATCCCACATGCAACAATCTTGGGCTGTGTCCCAGTCAAAGACCAATAGGTAAAGGGAAATAGCATTGTTTAAAATATTTGTTTTACAACATCTTCTACCAAAGATGTAACTTTTGTAGTTGTTTGCTTGTAAGACTAGATTCAGATTGCTTCAGCCATTGATCCTCAGAAAATATAGTTCAGGTAGTTTGGGGGGGGGGGGCAAGCATCACTAAGCTTAGATCCACAAATGGGGGGGGGAGGCATGTAGTAAGAGGGATAGGGAGACTATACTTTAAAATGGAAATAAATTCTCATTTTTAAATGCACTTTGCCTGCTTTTCCTTGTAAACTAGCTGTTAGCAGTTTGGTAAATTAATCCAAACCCCTATTCTTGGAGAGTGTGGGATTCCCTTATTCCTGAGACACAGCAAATTGCACAGTAACAGACTTTAAGTTGTAGCATAGAGAAGAGACCATTAAAGATACATGTAGCTTGCAGCCCCTCTTGCCCATTTGGATGTAAAATTCCTTTCTTAAAGTTTTACTAAATCGCTTTTTATGTATTATTTTGTAATGCCTGCATTTCTGCAAGCACGTTTTAACTGTATTTTTCGCAGCTACAGCGATGTTCAAGGAGCCCGATTAGCACAAATTCTAAGAGGAAACGGTTTTTATCATGTATTCAAATAACATTAAATGAAATACAAACCCCCTGTAGGCCCCTCCCAACTCTACTATTCTATGATTTTAAGCATATCAGGCTTAGAATCAAGCTTTAACAGGGTGGATGTTTGACCCATCCACTGAACTCGACAAGCACTATTGTACCTGTATTGTAAAGTGTTTTGGAACAACACAAGTGTTATATAAATGCTAGGAAGATACTCTAGACAGTGTCCTATGCATGCCATTGGGTGTACACAGGCCTTCCATCTGGGCACTGCTTTGAGAGCTAACAATTGAGTGGGGGAAGGAAAGATCAGTAGTAGGGGGCTACTTCATCTAGAGCAACAACATATAGGAAGGAGTATACACTAGTACTTTTTATCGGTATTGAAGTGCACTGATAACAGTTGGGGCACATTACACATTTCATAAACCACTTTCCTAATGTTATTTCCCACTTTTTATTCCATATTATCCAAAATACCGCAACAGAGGTCATTGTGTATGCTACAAGGTATAAATGCACTGTAGCGTTACATGATGGGACCGTATCGATATGACATGAGGTGTAGATCTGGCCGATGTTTTGATGGAAGCATGACATGCAGTCGTGAAGTCATGCATGCAGAGTGTGGCATCTTGGGGGTGGGTGGGTGGGTGGGTGGGTGGGTGGGGGGTGAAATATGGTGAGTGTACATCTGAATCCACCCTAACTGGTCCCAATGATCTTTTTTTTTTTTAATCTTTCAATGTTTGAATTCCTTCTGTCTGGGAGAAAACCCATGATCCTGAGCAGTGATGTGAGCAGTGATGCTCTCTTGTTTCAAACTTACTTAGAACATTGAATATCGGCTGATGTTTCATGGAACATATCATGCTCTTCTTCAGAGGAAATGAAAACCAGACTCTCTCCTTAGCAGCAATGGGAAACAAATGCTCTTAACGGAATCGTTATTGCACTAAACACCTTGTCGCCAACAGCCAACATGAAAGGAAGTGACTATAAAAACAAGTTCTTTGAATGACATATTTCTCGTAAGCACTGCAAGGTACCTATCTTTCCCTTCCATATCTAAAAGCTTCCTGAGGGAAACAAGACCTATGTTTACACTGAGCCCGCAGAGCCATCTGTGAATATAACTTGTTAGAGAGCCAAGCGTCATCATTTTTGCAGCTGCACCATATTAACCAAAAGGATAGTGACTGAGTTGAAGGAAGACATTGCACTGTACCACAGGTCAACAAGCAGACATCAATGATGAACAGCATTTCGGACTCAGAACTAGAGGTCAGGGATTGCATACCCATTTAATATCAAATGTCATGTAGACCCATAGCAGAGAGATATTAACCTGAATACATATTCCACACTGTGTACCAAGTGCACAAGAAATGTGGACTTTCCTGTAAACTGTGGGGCCTGGTTGAAAACATAGAACACCTGATGCTAAAGGCATCTCTTTAAGTTCAATGAGGGCACAACCCTGTGGGGATAGATGTCTGCCTCTGAACTCGGAGGCAGCTGCCTATCCAGTGCTGGGCAGGAGAAGCATGGAGGGGATTGTTCCCTCCGTGCTTCTCCTGCCCTGCATTTGTGGCTAGACAGACGATTTCGGCTGTCTAGCCATGGGAAGGCAGAGTGGGGAGGAGGCTGCCAGACAACACATAGGATGTGTCATTTCCGCCTTCCCTGCCCTGGAACATCCCCCGGAACACCCCATTTTGGCTGCTCCACACTCCTCTTCTGAGCACAGAGCTCGGGGCCATGCCACGCTGCCTGCAAGGCAGCGCAGAAGGGGGGAAGGTCGGTTCTCCGGGAACCGATCTCAGAGTGCGGGCTCCAACGTCGGTTCCAGGAAAACCAGATATCCTATGGCCATCTAGCCACTGACTAGCGGCCATAGGATTGCTCCCTGAATCTTTTTCCAATGCAAGTAGCAGCTGCTAAGGGGACCAAGCAGGCTTGTGATGGGGTGGTGGTGGTGAAAGCTTAACCCTTTCCCCCCAGCTGTGGTTCCCATGAAAATAGCCTCTCTGAGCTGCTATTTCCATCAGGAGGGAAGCTCCCATTGACACTAATGGGGGGCAGTTTGCATGGGAACTACAGCAGGCAGCATGTTAAACTCCCCCTCCCTACTGCCTACACACACAGGCGGTACCGCCTACACACTCCCCTGACTAACACACACACAGACACAGACACAGACAACTACAGTTTGCATTTTTAAAAAACTTATGCAACTTAAAGTTATTCATTTAGTATCATATTTTGGTTCTGAGATGATGGTTTATGGTAGCTCTACCTTCAGGACTAACATTTGTGTAAATGGTTTTTAATCTCTGTATACTCTATTTTTAATGTTTTTAATCTTTATAAACTGACCAGAGAGCTTTGGCTGTTGGGAAGTATAGAAATGTAATAGATGATGATGATGATTTCAGATAAGATGAAAAAATGGAACAACTCAATTTCTTCAAATATTTAGGGATGTCAGAGAATTCTGCCATGGATTTCGGTGAGGAGATCCGTGGCGGAATGAAGCCCCCCACCCCGAAATCTATGGCGGAACGAAGCCCCCCGCCCTCCACCCCACGAAAGGTGCGTGAAACGGAGCACTTACCTGCTGCTGTTCACGCTACTTCGCGAACGGCAGCTGCGTCTGTGGCCGCCATTCGCTTCCTTATTATACCCGTGATAGGCTACGTAAATAATTACGTAGCTGATCACAGCTAATGCAGGGATGCCATTTGCATCCCTGCAGAGGCTGTGGGCTATGTAAGTATTTACGTAGCCTATCACGGCAAAAAAAAAAAAAAAAAGGGAATACAAATGGCGTAGTGGCCACCGTTTGTGTTCCCTTTTTTTTTTTGCCGTTTTAGCTGACGTAAATATTTACGTAGGCTAAAATGGCAAAAAAAAGGGAATGCAAATGGCAGCTGCTGTAGCTGCTGCCATTTGCGTCTGCTGTTTTTTTCTCTTTTTCTGCCGTGATAGGCTATGTAAATATTTACGTAGCCTATCACAGCAAAATACAGGGACCCAAATGGCGGCGGGTATGGCAGCTGCCATTTGCGTCCCTGCAGGCTGCCCAGCGGCCGGATGTCTGGCTGCGGGTGGCCCTGGCTGGCGGCTCTGTGGAATGTCCGTGGAGAGGAGCCAGCCGGAGAGAATTTTGGGGGGAGGGACAGAGCTCCTCCCCCCACCGCGAATGTCACCCTTCGAAAAGGTAAGTGACTTTCGTACATCCCTAAAATATATACAGTACTTAATAAACCAAAAACGGATATAAACATATACTTGTCCTGATTGCTGTGGTTCAGGTCAAATATTAAATTTAGTCGAGAAACAAGAACAGAGATGGAGCCAAGGTCATGTAACTTCCTCAAAAACCTGCAACCAAACCTATTTTATCACGGAGGTTCCATTTTCTCATGGAGGGTCCCTCCTTTCAATGCTAACCAGATCAGTTCCATTGTTGCAATTTATTTTCAAATCTTTGTGTTGCTGTTGTTTTTCCATTTAGGGCATATGTGACATTTTAGCTTATCTGCACAGGAGCCAACTGCAACATTACACATCTGAAGGCAAGGTTGTTCAGTGCTGAGATTTGGCTTGCCCTGCTAATGTACAAATCCCACTATTTAGAGCAACATCTAACAAGGGTGCCAGTGCTAATACGTATTCAGTCGCTTGCTTCAACTCTTAAGGCACCCTATTCCTGGAAAGGGGAGAGGGGAGCCATCCAAACCTGAAGTCTCCCTTTCATTTCACAGTCGCTCTGCTCCATTTCCATCTTCCCTCCCTTTTGCTCCCTCAGTTCTACTTCACAAACACTCCCCAGACAGCACTGCTAATGACCAGACTGGCTAGAGATGATGGGAATTATAGTCCAGGACATTGGAGTCCATGGCGGAATTCTCCGCCATCCCTAGTCCCAAGCTGGTTAGGGCTTTAAAAGTTAAAACCAGCATTTGTATTGGGGCCTAGAAATGGTCTGGGAGCCAGTGCAGATGGCAAAGCACTGGCATAGTATCATTATGTCAGGTACCAGATTAGGGAAAGCTGCCCTATGTCCTTTTTGTCCTGGAATTCTTAACTGGAAAGCAAACATTTGGATGACTGTGCACTGAAGACTACTCCTTTGTGCAACATTTTTACTGGAAGGGGAAGACTATCAAAAGGGGAGGTTGGAAGATGACACTTTAGTTCTTCCTTCAGGTCTGAATGAGATAGGTTCCTCCTCTCCCACACGGCCTTACCCCCCACATATATATTTTGAGGAGCACAGTGTTTATGATGATCTATGTCAAGCATTCTTTAGCCCCTGACACCTTAGGGTCCGTGTCTTGACAGCTGATGGATTTGCTTGCCTTTGTGGAATAAGAATGGCTGACCTTTTTCCTCCCAGATTCCCATCACAGGCCAGCCCGGTATCCTCTTTCTTGGCCTAATGCCATGGGAAAGAGGATGCAAAAGACAGTTGGAAGGCTGATGCATGCATTTGCAGGGTGGCAGGGAACGGGGTCTGAGTGGGAGGATAAGGAAAGCTTTGGAAATCATTTGACATTATTGTCTGGTAGCTCAATCTAGGAGAGGCATTTTATCTAGGCATTTTATTTCTTCCCCTATCTTTGCCCTGGCTTTTACATACCAATGGCCCTGCATTAGATTGCTCTGGGCATGTCTGGTTGCTAGGATCATTTTCAAAAGCATTCGCCACTAGGGTCAATTTTCAAGGAAAATCCATCACACTTAGGGCATAGATACTCCTCCACACAAGTCATTAGTTTAAGTTTAAAGGATAAATTACGGCTCGTATTGTGGCTTTCCCTGAGCCCTTTGCAGGCACTATCTTGTCAGAGAATCAGACACCAGTGGAATTGCTACTGTGAAAGGGAGAGAAGACCAGCTTGAGCTAGACTAACAATGGTGTAATTTGCCAAGCCCTTTGGCTAAGAACGAACAGGGGTCATGCAGAGGGAGTGCTTGGCAGTGTGCATTCTAACAGCGCAGTCCACTGTATATCTCCTGAAGAGTAAGTTCCCACTGAGGTTGCTGGGATTCCCAGGGCTCCCAGGTAAATATGTGTTGGATCACAGCCTCAAGGTGGAGAATTGCTTTCTGAGTTCCCTACAGTGTAGAGAACTGTAATTCGTCCTTAGTTTGGGCAAAGCTATAATTTGTCATCATTCATTTACAAAACAGGCACTAAGCCAAAAGGCTGAATTAAGTAGTAAAAATGAGTACCAGCCTTTGCACAGTTCAGAAAAACTCTATCTGTATCTCTTCAAAAAGTATTGTCTGTTGGACCAAGAGCTGGGCACCACACAAGTGTTAGTAACTAATAGTCAGTGCTGTAATACAGGGCTGAGGAACATTTTTCACCTCAGGGGCAACACTTCCCCATGGGTAGCCCAAACATACATGCCTCCCCCAGCCCTATAATCCTTCCAAAATCTCATACAATCATAGAGTTGGATAGAGCCATTTAGACCTCGAAGTCCAACCCACTGCTCAGTACAGGAATCCAGTTTAAAGCATCTCCCTCACACATAGTGAGAGCCATTGTGGTGTAGTGGTTAGAGTGTTGGATCTGGGTTCTAGCCCCTATTTGGCCATGAAGCTCACTGGATGACTTTGGGCCAATCACTGACTCTCTGCCTAACCTACCTCACAGGGTTGTTGTGAGAATAAAATGTAGAGGAGGAGGACCATGTAGGTTGCCTTGGGTTCCTTGCAAGAGGAACAAGGATGGGATATAAATGTAATAAATAAATAAATATTTGTGCGCATTCATTGTTGTTGTTCAGTCATTCAGTCGTGTCCGACTCTTCGTGACTTGTTCACATATCGCACACCCCACATGCATACACACTTCATCTAGCCATCTTCTCTCATCTCCCATTCTTTCACCTATTGACCCACAATCTCTCAAACTAGGGATGTCAGAGAAATCTGCCTGAAAGTTAAATGGGATCAAATTCTGACACACCCGGTCTGCGGAACCTGCCCCAGAACGGGGCGCCCCGGTCTACTCAGACCGGAGCTCACGCGGACCCTTTTTTTTTCTCCGCTGAAAAATTTACGGAAGTATTTATGAAAGAAACTCCGCAAATCAGAATGAAAGAAATAGACAGCGAAAGGGATTTGACAAAAGTATTTTATAAATACGCAGTTTCCTGCGACGACGCGGCTTTCTTTCGCTGGGAGGGACGGGGTCACGAAGTGCACATAGGCTGCCTGAGGCTGAGTCACGAAGTGCACGTAGCCTCATCTTTTTTTTAATTGTCTGTGAAGGTGAGGTCACGTTCAGGTGAGGTCAGGTGAGCGAGATCCCTCCAGGCCACCCTCCCCCCAGGAAGATAACGTCATTGAGGGGAGGGAACTTACCGACCATTTTTCCCGCCTTCACGCATAGGACAGCGGTGTGTGAGTGTCCAGCAGCCTCAGTTGCTCCAGTCCAGACTAGAGACCAGAGGCGCTGCTGCTGCAGACAGAGTGTCCATGTCCAGCAGCTGCAAGGAGTGTGTTTCTGTGTGTCCCCGTTCTATGGCACTGCAGTTCAACCTTTATTACAGTGAAGGTATGTTCTTTGATATGTTTACTTTACCTGAATGTGGCCCTATGTTTAGTGATTTTTGGGTGAGGTGGGGCAGGGGGAACTGGGAAGGTATCCTCCAGCAGCCTGTGTTTAGGCCTGCTGAGAAGGACTCCATCCTCCATCCTCCTGGGCTTTCCAGGATTAATCAGTGTGCTTTTCAAGTCCAAGAGTCATGTGCCCCTATGTACTTAGTGTTTTTGAGTGATTCTGGGGAGGGCCTGCCTGGGCAGCCAGGCCAGGCCAGGCCAGCAGCCTGTGTTTAGGCCTGCTGAGAAGGACTCCATCCTCCTGGGCTTTCCAGGATTAATCAATGTGCTTTTCAAGTCCAAGAGTCATGTGCCCCTATGTACTTAGTGTTTTTGAGTGATTCTGAGGAGGCCCTGCCTGGGCGGCCAGGCCAGGCCAGGCCAGGCCAGGCCAGGCACCTGTGTTTAGGCCTGCTGAGAAGGACTCCATCCCCCAGCATCTTGTGTGTACTGTAGGCTTGTGTTTTTCAGGCCGCATGGATGGACTGCATCCTCCATCCTGGGCTTTTCAGCCTAATCTGCTGTACAATATGCCCCTATTTAGTTAGCATTGGATGGCTGGATTGGTGGGGAACTACTTTTACACTGTACTATATCTGCGATTGTAGGCTGTTCACATGATTTCAGCTTTGCCACATGCATTTATGTCTCCTTCTGCCCAGAGACATGAACATGGAGAAAAGAGGAACCCGTAGTCAATCCAGCACTCAAAAGAGGCATGGACGCCCGGCGAGAACATACACCACTGAGGTTGCATTTCAACAGTATTTTAAGAATGAGATGGAAGAGGAGGAAGCCCAACGTGTGACCAGCAGCGACAGCAGCCCCAGCAGTAGTCCACCTCGCAACCGTAAGCAGCACACACCACTAATTACCGCCACAGAAAGTGGCACAGGCACAGCCAGCCACAACTCCAAAGGAAGAGGAAGAAAGTTCATGGATGGTGAGCGGAAGGGCAGTGTCTCCAAAGCGGATGTAAATGTTCCCAAGGAGATTCTACAGCGGTGGAATGAAAGTCAAGACGTCTATGTCATTCTAGGGATGTACAAAAGGGACTTGCCTTGTCCTGCAGCTTGCTTCGCATTGGGGGGGAGGCGCTTCGCTTCTCCCCCTGAAATTCAGGCTGGGGGGGGCCCGCCTCGACCTCCCAAAATTCAGGCCGGGGAGAAGCGCCCCATCTCCCCAGCTGCGAAATAAAAAGTAACCCCCCCAAAAAACCCCTGTGATAGGCTACGTAAATCGTTATGTAGCCTATCACGGGTGACTTTGAAAAAAAAAAAAAAGCGCGTATGCAAATGGGACCAAATAAGGAACGCAAATGGTGGTGCCCCATGGGCGCCGCCATTTGCGTACGCGCTTTTTTTTCCCCAAGTCACCCATGATAGGCTACGTAACGATTAACGTAGCCTATCACGGCTGACTTTGGAGATCTAGCTGTGATAGGCTACGTTAATCGTTACGTAGCCTATCACGGGTTTTTTTTTTTTTTACTTCACTTGTAATGGTGGCGGCGGCAGCCGGTTGAAAGACCGGCTGCAGCCCCCGCCCCTGACAAAAACCTGCTGAACCGCCGCTGGGACCCGCCGCCGGGAGAGACATTCATCAAAGGTAAGTCCCATCCCGGGGGGGGTGGCGGGGGGGTGGCGGAGAATTTCACCGCCGATTTCGGGGGGCCGAATGCGTTGGCACTTGGCCCCCCAAAGTTTCGGGGAGAAATTCTCCCCCATCCCTACGTCATCCCTACGTCTTACCAATCTGGTAAGTCTCTGTCATCACAGGTGCTTGTAAATATCTGGATACAAATAAATATCTTCGAATATTTGAATAGTCCCTACATTAGCCTTCTGCAACCTGCAGCCTTCCAGATGTTTTGGGCTACAACTCCCAGCATTTTTGACCATTAGTCATGCCAGCTGGGGCTGATGGGAGTTGAAGTCCAAAACCTTTGGAGGGAACCATTTGGGGAAGACTACCCCACGGGATCTACTTCTTCCACATCACAAAACATACATGACTGTTTTACATTCATTCATATTCATTGCTGTGAACATATTACATATTATTAAAATGTTATATGGTACTCCAGTACTAAAGAAAACCCCAACTCTTTAAAAGAACTGCAATAATTTTTCAAACGATACACCTTTTCGGTGGGAAAACACTTCAGTGTTTTGTTCTTGCTTTTTTTCCAAAGCCATTCATCATAATTTGCTGTCTTGTTTGGCCTTGATCTCTTTTAACTAGAGCTGCAATGTGAATTGATTAATCAATTACATTTCTGAGGATGGTTTTTAAAACAGGGCCTGACTAATCAGGCACTGCTCCTGGGGGACCACAAATGCACCCCGGAAAAAGGCAGTGGGATTTGCCAAGTATGTGCTCAGTACCAGCCCTATCATTAGGTAGCAGTGAGGTGTTGGGGCACAGAACTGTGGGTGCTCCTCAGACTGCCTTGTACCTCCTCAGCCAGCTTGTTGTCCTCTGGTGTGGTGGAAGAAGCTCTCCCATTGTCACTGTTCAAGTAAGATTCAGCTATCGCTCTATGTAGGATGGAGGGGTGCCATTTTATCCTTTGCCTCAGGAAGCAAAATGCTTTGGGCCAGCCCTGTAGGTGCTGAGTCTCACACAGTGGTATAATAGAGCTGATGCAAAGGAGTGGACCTTGCAAGGGAGCCAGATATCTCCTCCCCCATGCTTTTCAGACTTTTACCAGTGAGGACATGTTTAGATAACTCTCGTGGAGTTTTGAAGTCTGTACAGTACATTTTTTTTGCACCTTGTGTCATGTGTTGTTTTCTCAGTGCTAGCTAGTGCAGTAGTAGCTTACATTTGCACCTTGTGTAATGTTGATTAATCGCAATTCCAAGCTGTGTTTCATAGATTTCTACAAGTACACAGTTTTATTCTCTTGGCTATTACTCATGTGTAAAAGGTGCATTTCTCATGAAACTCTGCTTCTATCTATTTTGAATCTTTACAGAGACGCCCACAACCGTCCTCCCTGCATCAGAGGGCAGAAGTGGGACAGATGAACCAGGTCCACAGCTGCCTGCTGATGATCACCTCGTGGGCAGTGGCTCACGTGATTTGGAAAAAAAGGCCGGAGGACTTAGTTTCATCAGTGATCCGGACAGCGAAGATGATGGGGAGCCCTTCTATATCAATGTCCCTGCTGAGACTGAGTCTGACTCTGTGTTCCAGCCTGCTGGGTTCTTTGGGAGCAATCCCAAACCTTAGGAACCAACATCCCCTGCTAAGCACTGGTCATCACCATCAACAATGCCAACAACAACACCATCCACAGATGAGCGGAAACGTGCAGCTCCCGATGCCACCTCATCTGAAACTGATACCCCCATTCCCCAAAGAAGAAATAGTAGTGGCAGGGTGAGTTCCTATGTGTGGCGCTTCTTCAAATATGCAGAGAGTGACTGCTATGTCGTGCTTTGCGATATTTGTAGAAGCCTTGTGTGGCTAGGAAAAGAAGGGGGCTGTGGACGAGTGGGCACGTCTGCCATGAGGTGACACATGGAGGTGCATCATGTGCTTCTTGTGCCCAAAGATAGCAATGGCAAGTCCCTGCCACAATCATCCAAAAAGAACATTACCGCCTTCTTTGCCTCATCTTCCAAAGACCTCACACAAAGTGGTCCGGGTGAGAAGGGCACAGAAGGCAACTTAGCTAAGAGGCAGGTGTCAATGGAGAAATGCCTCATGCTGACACAAAAATTCCCCTCTGACAGCATCCAAGCATGAAGGTTGAATCACAACCTGACAGAGCTCATTGCTCAATGTATGCTTCCCTTCTTTCTGGTGGAAGACGAGGTCTTCCTGCGCTTCATGAAGAGATTGTGCCCTCGGTGGGATGTCCCCTCTCGTCACTACATTAGTGGCGTTGCCATTCCAGTCCTGGCTTCTGACATCAGAAGGGTACTCCAACAGGATTTGAAATGTGCAGTTGGAGGAAGTGTACATTTAATAAGTGACACATGGACAAGTAAACAGACAAAGTCTTATCTGTGTGTCACCGCGCAATGGGTATCTGTCAGTGTGAGCAGCCGACTGACTCGGAGAACTGCGACATTGGCCCTCACAATGCTCTCAGGGACACACACAGCAGAAAACATCACCAGTAGCATCAGTGGTGTTGTTCAGTCCTGGTTGCCCCCCTTAAATCTAACAGTGGGCTGTATAGCAACAGACAATGCCTCCAACTACCTAAAAGCAGCCCGCATCGCACGGCTAAACCACGTTCAGTGCGTCGTGCACTGTTTGAACCTTGTGGTGCGTTCCGGATTGAGCAACACATCTCCTAAAATAGGCAAGCTACTTAAGGTGGCCCGATCCATTCGCACCCACTTCAGGCAGTCCTGCTCAGCAATGGAGGCAATCGGCGCCATCCAACGTAGCCGTGGCCTTCCAGAACACAAATTCATTTTGGATGTGTGCACACGCTGGAACAGCGCATTGCATATGCTACAGAGATTCTGTGAGCAGAGAGCAGCTATAAATGACTACATTACTGAGAAACAACACCAAATTTTTTGTCACACCACATCAGTGGCTCTGGATGCAAGACCTGGTGGACATTTTAAATATATTTGATGAATGCACAATGCTACTGAGTGCAGACTATGCTACACTGGGCCAAGTTCTACCTGTGCTGAAGATTATAGAGGGGGTGCTGAGAAAATGCCATGCTGAGCTTTGTGAGCGCACCAGTGCTGTAGGCAGTCAAGTCCCCAATCCTGCTGTTAGGCTTGCTGAATTCCTTCTGCAGGAGCTGGGCACCAACAAACACATCACTTCGATGAGGGGGGACATGAAATACGTTGCTGCCGCATTCCTTGAACCACGGTTCTGGGATAGCACAACAAGGGCGGTGCTGCCAAACCAGAACCATGACTTCTGAAGTCTAAAAAGCTATTTGACAGAGAAAGTCATGGAGTGCTGCCACAGAGATGTTCTGGATGAGAAGGAGCTGGGGAATAGTGAGGCTAGTAGTACTACTACCTCCCCTGAAGATAATATCTGCAGCAGTAGCACCATCATGAGGGGCGATGATGACGCCACAGCAGCTGCACCACCAACATGACATACAGATACAGGGGCATCTTGTGGAAAGTTCTACCTGCACTCCTCAGTGGCAGTGGAGCTCTGTATAAGTGGGCAGGGGAAATGTGCCAAAGCAGCCAGGAAAGGATCAGCTTATGATGTGGCTATCCAGGAACTGAAAGCTTATGCCAGAGAGAGTTTCTCGGGAATGCAGAGCAGCCCAGAGAGTGATCCTCTCCTATGTTGTTGTTGTTGTTGTTCAGTCGTTCAGTCGTGTCCGACTCTTCGTGACCCCATGGACCATAGCACGCCAGGCCTTCCTGTCCTGCGCTCTCTCCCGGAGCGTGCTCAAGTTCATATTCATTGCATCCGTGATGCTATCTAGCCATCTCATCCTCTGCCGTCCCCTTCTCCTTTTGCCTTCAGTCTTTCCCAGCATCAGGGTCTTTTCCAGGGAGTTTTCTCTTCGCATTAGGTGGCCAAAATATTGGAGCTTCACCTTCATTATCTGTCCTTCCAATGAGCACTCAGGGTTGATTTCCTTTAGGATGGACTGATTTGACCTCCTTGCAGTCCAGGGCACTCGTAAGAGTCTTCTCCAGCACCACAGTTCGAAAGCATCGATTCTTCGGCGCTCAGCCTTCCTTATAGTCCAGCTCTCACAGCCATACATTACTACTGGGAAAACCATAGCTTTGATTAGACGGACCTTTGTCGGCAAGGTGATGTCTCTGCTTCTTACTATGCTGTCTAGGTTGGCCATAGCTTTCCTCCCAAGGAGCAAGCGTCTTTTAATTTCATGGCTACAGTCACCATCTGCGATGATCTTGGAGCCCAAGAAAGTAAAATCTGTCACTGCTTCCATTTCTTCCCCTTCTATATGCCAGGAAGTGATGGGGCCAGATGCCATGATCTTCGTTTTTTTAATGTTGAGTTTCAAACCAGCTTTTGCACTCTCCTCTTTCACCCTCAACAAGAGGCTCTTGAGATCCTCTTCACTTTCTGCCATTAGGGTGGCATCGTCTGCATATCGGAGGTTGTTGATAATTCTCCTGGCAATCTTAATTCCGACCTCTGATTCATCCAACCCGGCATTTCTCATGATGTACTCTGCATATAAGTTAAATAAGCAGGGTGACAATATGCAGCCTTGTCGTACTCCTTTCCCAATTTTGAACCAATCAGTTGTTCCATGTCTGGTTCTTACTGTTGCTTCTTGACCCTCGTACAGGTTTCTCAGGAGACGGGTAAGGTGGTCTGGTACTCCCATCACTTTCAGAATTTGCCACAGTTTGTTGTGATCCACACAATCAAAGGCTTTAGCGTAGTCAATGAAGCAGAAATAGACGTTTTTCTGGAATTCTCTTGCTTTCTCCATGATGCAGCGAATGTTGGTGATTTGATCTCTAGTTCCTCTGCCTCTTCTAAACCCAGCTTGTACTTCCGGTAGTTCTCGGTTCGCATACTGCTGAAGCCTAGCTTGTAGGATTTTGAGCATCACCTTGCTGGCATGTGAAATGAGCGCAATTGTGCGGTAGTTTGAACACTCTTTGGCGTTGCCCTTCTTTGGAATTGGAATGTAAACTGACCTTTTCCAGTCTTGTGGCCACTGTTGAGTGTTCCAGATTTGTTGGCATATTGAATGCAGCACTTTAACAGCATCATCTTTTAGGATTTTAAATAGCTCGGCTGGAATACTGTCATCTCCGCTAGCTTTGTTGTTACTAATGCTTCCTAAGGCCCACTTGACTTCACTCTCGAGGATGTCCAGCTCAAGTTCAGTGACCGCACTATCATGGCTATCAGGGACATTCAGATCTTTCCTGTATAGTTCTTCTGTGTATTCTTGCCACCTCTTCTTAATCTCAGCTGCTTCTGTTAGGTCCCTGCCTTCTTTGTCCTTTATCATGCCCGTCTTTGCACAAAACGTTCCCTTGAGATCTCCAATTTTCTTGAAGAGATCTCTAGTCTTTCCCATTCTGTTGTTTTCCTCGATTTCTTTGCATTGTTCATTTAAGAAGGCCTTCTTGTCTCTCCTTGCTATTCTCTGGAACTCTGCATTCAGTTGGGTATATCTTCCCCTTTCTCCCTTGCTTTTCGCTTCCCTTCTTTCCTCAGCTACTTGTAAAGCCTCATCAGACAGCCACTTGGCTTTCTTGCATTTCTTTTTCTTTGGGATGGATTTCGTTGCTGCCTCCTGAACAATGTTACGGACCTCCGTCCATAGTTCCTCAGGCACTCTGTCTATCAGGTCTAATCCCTGAAATCTATTCCTCACCTCCACTGTATATTCATCAGGGATATGACTGAGGTCATACCTGAACGGTTTAGTGGTTTTCCCGACGTTCTTCAATTTAAGCCGAAATTTTGCAAGAAGCAGCTCATGATCTGAGCCACAGTCAGCTCCAGGTCTTGTTTTTACTGACTGTATGGAGCTTCTCCATCTCTGGCTGCAAAGGACATAATCAATCTGATTTCGATATTGACCATCTGGTGACGTCCATGTGTAGAGTCGCCTCTTGTGCTGTTGGAAAAGAGTGTTTGCTATGATCAGCATGTTCTCTTGGCAAAACTCTATTAGCTTTTGTCCTGCTTCATTTTGTACACCAAGGCCATGCCTGCCTGTTATCCCGGTGATTTCTTGACTTCCTACTTTAGCATTCCAATCCCCTATGATGAAGAGGACATCTTTTTTTGGTGTTAGTTCTAGAAGGTGTTGTAGGTCTTCATAGAACCGACCAACCTCAGCTTCTTCAGCCTCAGTGGTTGGGGCATAGACTTGAATTACTGTGATGTTGAATGGTTTGCCTTGGATTCGTACTGAGATCATTCTATCATTTTTCAGATTGTACCCCAGTACTGCTTTTCCCACCCTTTTGTTGACTATGAGTGCTACTCCATTTCTTCTAAGGGATTCTTGCCCACAATAGTAGATATGATGGTCACCTGAATTAAATTCGCCCATGCCTGTCCATTTGAGTTCGCTGATTCCCAAGATGTCGATGTTCAATCTTGCCATCTCATGTTTGACCACCTCCAGCTTACCTTGATTCATTGATCTGACATTCCAGGTTCCTAAACAATATTGTTCTTTACAGCATCGGATTTTCTTTTCACCGCCAGACACATCCACAGCTGAGTGTCCTTTCGGGTTTGGCCCAGCCGCTTCACTCTTTCTGGCGCTACTTGGAAATACCCTCTGCTCTTCCCCAGTAGCATATTGGACACCTTCCGACCTGAGGGGCTCATCTTCCGGCGTCATATCTTTTAGCCTTGTGATATGTTCCATGGGGTTTTCTTGGCAAGAATACTGGAGTGGGTTGCCATTTCCTTCTCCAGTGGACCACATTTTGTCAGAACCCTCTGCCATGACCTGTCCGTCTTGGGTGGCCCTGCACGGCATAGCTTATGGCTTCACTGAGTTACGCAAGCCCCTTCGCCACAACAAGGCAGTGATCCATGAAGGGGTGATCCTCTCCTATACTGGGAGACAAAATGTGGCGTTTGGCCAAATCTGACCAAAGTCGCCATTTGGCATCTATCTTGCCCTCCCTTGAGCGTGGACTCTGAAAGGCTTTTCTCCACCACTGGGAACATTGTGACTACCCGCCGAAGTAGACTCACACCAGAACATGTCTCCACCCTTGCCTTCATACATTCCAACAGGAAATGGATTCCCGAGCAGCACCTCCCTCCACCACCACCAGCTGTCAGCAGAGTAGAGCAGTCATCAAATGACGAGGAGGAGGACCCCTTGGATGATGATACTGCTGCTAATGTGAGCCAAAGTTCTGAGGGACAATAAGGCAGAATCATGTAATTGTGCATGTGGTCACACTGAGGTGTCCCTCAGAACTTTGTCCAAACAAGCAGTCCTTGTCTGGCCTGGGCAGAGCCCAAAGCACTGGTGATATGTGGTAGAGCTTTATGATAACTCACATGCAGAGTCCAGTTGCGCTGCCCGACTGTGTGTGGCAGACTATGCAACAGCGTGCATCCCTACTACACACACGCACAATTTTCTATGCATCCCAGTGTACTTCGCTATTGATTGTATATGTGTATCTTTACCCCTCTGAATGTTAGTATGATTCTGATTCCCCAAATGTATGTATAGTTCTAATTCTCTTGATGTGTGCTTTTAATTCATTTTAAATTCTTCTTTCATAAATCAAGGAATTGCTTTCAAAGACCTTGTTGTGGTCTCTCTCTTGACTCCCTCAGCTTTTGGGTTTTCCTAAGCACTGAGAGTTCTATGTGAAAAGATCCCTCTGGTATGTGTTTAGTTTACATATATGTGATATGCACCTCCACGTAAAATAAAGCATACTTCATAACATCAGGGATGCCGACTGACCATCTCCCTATGGCTATGAGGGAAACTTACAGCAGCTGGGCTTGTTTGGCTTGGAATGCATTCTTGTTGCGGTTAACAGTAAGCAAACACAGAGATCATTGTGTAAAAAGATCTAGATTTAAAAAATTATATCTGTGGACTTCAACCAAGGAATTGTTAACTGTTTTTTAGAAAGAACTTTATATACAAACAGAACAGATCAAAACAAAACACAGAAACAATTGTAACATTGGGATGGGCACTGGCTGGCTGTAGGCCTCAGTTCAGAGGAGGATGCAGTTCCCGCTCTATGGCCTCCACCCTTCTTTGAAGGTCATCACATGTGTGTAGAAAGAGAAGAATAAAGCACAATGGTAATATGCATCTTGCAGGCAGAGTTGTTAGCTCAGGTGCCATTCTGTAGTACTACTTACAGGTCCTGCTGGGCCTCTGGACATCTGTCAAGAGATGCCTCAGGAGCACAAGAGGAGGGGCTTCATCTGTGGAAGAAGGGTGGCCTTCTTCCACAGATGCTGCTCCTCTTGCTGCTGGCTCTGGCTGCAGTTGGGGCTCTTGGATCTCCTCCTGGGTCTCCTCCTCCTCCTCTTCCTCCTCTTCCTCTTCCTCCTCCTCCTCTCTCCCTCTCCCTCTCTGCAGCCCTCAGTGCCTCCTCCGCCAGCAAGGCACGATGCGCAGCTGTGGGATGTCACAGTAACAGAATGAATGCATTTATATTTGCGGTGAGTGAACAAAACCACAGTCATTCATTGATCTGTCTATCACCATCCCTACTACCATAAGAACCACTGATTCTGTCCTCCCACCACAAGGTCTAATGATGAGGTGATAATTGGGGAGGCAGATTATACAATACTGACAGTTTTGGCATGATGGGGACTGTTGGACTTTTGTAAACATGCACAGGATTGCACTTCTAGTCACCCCATTTCTACATTTGCAATGCCATGGTATTTATTTATTCTATTGATGCATTGCATAAATGCCACCTTTTTTCCTAGCGCAAGGAACCCAAGGCGGCTCACATTATCCTCTTCCTCTCCATTTAACGCTCACAACAACAGCACTGAGGTAGGCTGGGGCTTTCTGATTGGGCTAAAGTCACCCAGCGAGCTTCCATGGCTGAGTGGACTATACCCAGATCTCCAAGCTCTCAGATCAACACTTGCTCATGAGTTGATTTGAGTGCCAGTGTCTTGGTAGAAAGGTGGGGTGGGTGGGGTGCAAAAATTCAGCAATCATTACATAAAGAAGGATGATGTGCACACACTGAGAGGCTGGTCCTGTTGCTGCTGGGCTGGTGCCAGTCCCCCTGTGTGCACTGTGCAGAGACCACCAGCAGCATTTCCCTGGAAATGGACAGTGTGTCAGTGTGTAATATGAGTTGTAGCTAGGCCCGCATAATCCTATGCAAGTGGTTGTACAGGAAAAAGCAACGCAGTTCCCAGCATCCCTTCTTCAACCAGCCAGAGGCCAGATGGTGATGGGATCTTTTTCTGTCCAAGTTCAACAAGCATAGGATTGTAGGCTAAATGTCAGGATTTGTTTGTTTTCACATGTGACCACAACGGGATAGCTTCATTTTCGGTACACATCATTGTTTTCATATTTAGTTAAGCTTGATGATGGGATGGGATAAATATAACTTCCCAGGCATATTTCTCTGCGAAAATGGGGGCTGGCCTGCCTTGGCCCACACTCTATGGATGCGCCAGTAGTAGGCGGGGGGGTTCAACAGCAGTGCCCTCCTCTCAGCAGCAGCTATCCCCTCCCTGATGAAGGACTGCTTCAACGCCTTCCATTTGGACTGTAACTGTCCCATCATCTGATGGTGGCTTGCTCGCTCCATCCTCCTCTTTATCCACCCCCAATAAACTTCATTGTGGCAGGAGCAGCTGCCAAACAGCGCTGCCACCACCTCGCTGCTCCTAATGTTAATGAGGAGGGCCTTGGTCTCCTCATGGTCCCACCTCCTGCCAAGCACTGGTGCAGCCATTTTAGTGCAGCCACAGTACTACACACAAACACACACACAAACCAGACAGCCACGCACAACCACCACTTAACTACACACACACACAGACCAAACCAGACAAAAATACCACAATGCACAACTACACACACACACACACACACAGACCAGACAAAAACACCACAATGCACAAACAACACTGACACAAGCAAATCCAATAAGCACCACCACTAACACACAACCACCACCACACAACAGAACTCCACCCAGAAATCACCACGCAGACGCAAACGTAGATGCAGACGACATTCAAGAAGTTAGCAGGAAGTTGACGACAGATTTTGCGGAAGCGGAGCTGCAGCCCCATTTTTTTTAATTTGGGAGACGGTTTTCTGAGGTTAACAAGACCGGTAAATGCGAAGAACATCAAGCACAAATACACAGAAATTAATAAAATCACAGTCCCTGTCCCTGTCCAAAAAACAAGACAGCGGGGGAGCGCACAGAGGGCAGGAAACATTCCAGGCGGCAATGAAAAAAAAAATGTAAACGATTACGAAAATAGTGGGAAGTTCCGACCAAGGCAATCACAACAATGGCGAGTGTGGCGGAAGTTACGGGGGGATTCCCCTCTAGGGAGAAAATACGTAAGCAATCACAACAAACAATGGCGAGTGCGGTGGAAGTTACATAGGGTCAATTCCGGCCAATGGAAACTACGTAAATATTTACGAAGAATAGTGTTTCGCGAGATGGCGGAATGGGACGGGCGGC
Organism: Heloderma suspectum; assembly: GCF_057233095.1. Lineage (NCBI taxonomy): Eukaryota > Metazoa > Chordata > Lepidosauria > Squamata > Helodermatidae > Heloderma > Heloderma suspectum. Next base: position 396,551,493 of record NC_139458.1, read on the forward strand.
TGTTGGGCACGGTGGATTTTTCAACAGATGGTGCAAATTTATTTATGTAACTTCTGAGGCGGAAAAAACACCCAGAGGATTTCGGGGGCTTGCAGCCAGCGGAATGGAACAGAGGACGCAAACTGCAGAAGTCAAGCGGAACGGTGTGAGCACAATTCGCACATCCTTATCTCAAACATACATAGATGCATGCATACGTAGGGTAGTATCCAATGCTAGACCTATGTAAAGTAGGCCCTATGAGATGAATGGGACAAGTTAATCATGACTCACTTAAGTTGCATTCATTTCAATGGGTCTACTCTACCCAATATCTATACTGTCCCAACCTAAGTCCAGTTTGGTACTTCATACTTCCGGAATATTCTTATCTCAAAAGCATTAGAGGAACAATGACTGGGTTCAGACCACACACCATGGCTCGCTGCAACACCCATGGGCACTGGCTCAGGGTTGTCATGTCATGGATTATGTGAGGATTATGTGAGGGTTAAACAACCCTCACATAACCCTAAACAGACCATAGGTTATGTGAGGGTTGTGTGAGGGGCTGCAGGGACTATGCAGGTTAGTCCATGCCTGTCACCAGCCATGCATTTAGCAACTATGAGAAGGGACCCTACATGTGAAGCGATGAATGCTCATAGAACCCTTCCCCAAGTGGAGTGGGGGAGGTCCAGGGCCAGATCTACACCTTGTGTCATATCATTACAATCCCATCATTGTAATGCTATATCCCTCTTGCACATTCATACCACATAGGACACACAATGACATTTGTTGTGGTATATTGGATAATGTGGAATAAAAAGAAGGAAATAACACTACAAAAGCAGTATATTGAATGTGTAATGTGCCCCAACAGTTTTCAGTGCACTTTAATGCCACAATAAAGCAGTAGCGTAGATCTAGTTCAGATCTGCCCACAATCTCTCTTCACTGGGACTGGCTGAAACAATGATATTATGCCAGTGCTTTGCCATCTGCACGGGCTCCCAGACCATTTCTAGGCCCCAATACAAATGCTGGTTTTAACTTTTAAAGCCCTAAGCAGCTTGGGACTAGGGATGGCGGAGAATTCCGCCACACACTCCAATGAGGCTGGATTCTAGAAGTCTTCCATGGCAGAACGGAAGACTTACCTCCGCCTCCCCTTTGGAGGAATCCTCTTTGGAATCCTCTTTGGCTGGATCCTCCAGCTCCGGATTGCCAGTGATACAGCTGCCATGCCGTATCGCTGGCTGAAGGGAACTGACTGCGGACGCAAATGGCATCCAGGATGCCATTTGCGGCTGTAAAGGCCTTAGTTTAAGGTAAATGCAGCCGTAAATGGCTGCATTTACCTTAAACTAAGGCCTTTTTTTAAACTTAATTTTTATTGTACTTTTTATCTTTATAAATGAAATAAAGAATACCAACAACATAATCACCATCTACAGTTTCCAACATTACAGTATTCTTGAGGACACAGCAACAACCAGAAAAGCAAAAAAGAAAATATAAAAAGGAAAGAGAAGGCAAAAGATAAAAGAACAGGAAAACAAAGGGAACAACAAAAAGTATTAAGAACTAAACTAAGGCCTTTACAGTTGCAAACTGCGACCTGGACACCATTTGCGTCCGCAGTCAGTCAAGTCCCCTTCATCCAGCAATATGGCATGGTGGCTGTATTGCTGGTGCTTTGGAGCCGGCCGGTGACTCTGCGGAATTGCCACAGATCGGAGTCAGCCACTGAGGATTCTGGGGGGACGAACGGATTGCCTCTCCCCCCTGTGGACCCCCCCCCCCGAATTGGCAGGTAGGGGATTTGTACATCCCTGCTTGGGACCAGGTTACCCGAAAGAGCATCTCCTCCCATATTTACCAACCCAGAACCTGAGATGAGGCCCTTCTCCATGTGCCTCCGCCAAATGAGGCAAGGCAGGTAGCAACAAGAGAGAGGGCCTTTTCAGTAGTGGCCCCCCCATCTGTGGAATGCCATCCCCAGAAAGGCTTGCCTGGCACCAACATTGTGGTCTTTTGAGTGTTAGCTGGAGATCTTCGTATCCTCCCAGGCAGTTTAAGAACCATTTTAGTACTTTTAGATCATTGCACTGTTTTACTTTTGCTGCTGGTTTTACTTTGGTTTTGTTCCATGCTGCTTTGTCTTTACCCCTTACTGTTGGTTTTATCCTGGTTGTATGATATCTGGGGTGCTGCTTTATTGTCATTGTTCTATTTCTATTTTGTATTGTATGTTTTTGATTTAGCTGTACACCAGCCGGGGAACTTCAGTTATTTGGTGATTTAAACGTGTAATATATAATAAATAAAATAGCTATATGCAGCAAATATTGTAGGTAGCAAGTCCAGGAAGGAAACTGGATTCTAGTAAGAGAAGCAACAGCTGCTTTTCACATTAAGGGCACAATCCTATGCATGTTTAGACAGAGAAAAGGTTTACAACTCCCAGCATTCCCCAGCCAGGCTTAAAGACCTAGTTGCTCATCTTTAAAATAGGGGTCCTGTCTATGGGACTATTTCATGTAATGTTTTTTGGTCATGGAGATTCATACTCATCGTGCATGAGTCATGTATTTAAAAAGTGTGTAAATAAACATAATATAAGAATTTCTGTAATAAGGAGAAGAAAACGAGATGGGAACATGGGTTATATATAAATTTCTTAATTAATTTGTTTATACCATATTTCAATCCACTCAATAACAAGCATTCTCTGGGTGGATTACAAACAACTAAATGAATAAAATATAAATAGTTAAAAAAATAGAATACAATACAAATGTTTCTTTAAAAATAAGATACATAATGACAAACAGCACAGTGATAGATGAATATGAAATATGTATGAACAGCCATAAAAATCTAAAAACTAAGTCTCTAAAATGGGAGTAAAGAAAGGTCTTTGCCTAGTGACAAAAGGATAACAATGTAGGTACCAAGCAAAGCTCCTTGGGGAGGGCATTCCATAAATGGGGTGCCACAACTGAGAATGCCCTGTCTCTCACAGGGCTGATCTACACTTACGGGTTTTTTTCGCTTCCAATGAGGTTTCACCTCCCGTCTTTCACACTATGCAGTACCTGACTCGAATTGGAACCAGAATTTCCTGCTTCTGTGCTCCCACTTTCAATACCCTGATATCCCGGTATTTCCCCTTAATGTGCTCTGATTTTCCACCTTCGCTACCATATCTGGTCGTAGTCCCCTCCCCTGCTTGTCCATAGGTGGCGGTGTTTGTATTTCCCTCCTGTCCAATGACAGCTCTCGATGGCCCCATGTCGTCTTCCGGCTACTGATTGCATAGCTTCCTCAGCACTCAATGTTTCCTCAGCAACAAGCAAAGGGCTGGATGTGCGCACACTTGTCTGATCTCAGAAGCTATGTTCCTAAGGCCTCTGCAGCTTTCCTTTCTTAGGGTTCTTTACCTTTAAACTAGGGCTGTGCACCACTTCGGCCCGAGGCCCGAACCCCGAGTCGAAGCAGGCTGCTTCGGGTCACTTTGAGCCCCTTCCGAGGTGAAGCGGAGGGGGCACAAAGTGACCAAGAGTAGGTTGGGGGCTCTCCAAAGGACTCGGTGTGCTTTGGAGCTTCAGTGCCTCCGGCCCAGCCATGCCAGGTCCTTACCTGAGCCGCTGCCACCTCCTCCTCCTCCACCGCCTCTGCTGCTGCCGCCGCCATCACCATCACCATTGCTGTCCTTGCTGCCGCCCTTGCCACTCTCGCCGCCTCCACCGCCCCCGCTTCCACTGCTGCCATCCTCGCTGCTGCTGACTCCTGAGGCCTGGATGCATGCCAACTCTTACTGCAGGGAGTTGCTGTTTTTAAAATGGCAACCCCCTGCAGTAAGAGTCAGTGCACACGTCCAGGCCTCAGGAGTTGGCAGCAGCGAGGACTGCACTGGAGAAGGCAGCATGGAGGCGGCGAGGACAGGGGTGAAGACGATGGTGGCAGCGAGGACAGTGATGGCAGTGGCAGTGATGGAGGTGGTGGCAGAGGTGGTGGCAAGGAACACGGTGGCAGTGGTGATGATGGCGGCGGAGAAGGTGGCAGAGGCGGCTGTGGAGGTGGTGGTAAGGTAAGGGCATTTGCCTGGGGGCATCAGGGGGAGACCCGATGCGGGCTTCGACATCCGAATCCACTTCAGGTTCGGGGCCCGGTCGGGTCTGCCCCCCCGAATCTGCCTGAGCCAAATCGGGCCCGCCTCTGAAGCCATGAAGCGGCTTCTGAGTTGGATCGGGGGGTCCCTGCATGGCCCTACTTCAAACCAGACTGGAATTGGACAGCTTTTCAAACAGGATGCCTTCAAACAGAGGATTGTCCTCTGTAAAGTAGGACACAACTGTGGGGTGGGTTTATCCGAGCTCCCTGCTGCTTTAGCTAAAAACAACATTGTCTGTAGTCCTCACTTGTTTTCTTTCTCTCGACGCCACCATTAGGTTGTAATTTCTTTATATCTACTCTGTTTTGAATAATTGGACAAAATGTTCCTCCAGTTTAGCTTCGAGGATGGCAGGAATCCCAGCAAGTGTGTGTTGCTCACAAGGTCAGGATTTCCAGAACTGTGGATGTCTCCAGGGTATTTATTATTATGTCACTGTTAGCCTGGTTATGGGAAGCATAATTTTTAGGAGTGGAAACTTTTTCTTTTTACATTTCATTTTTATAGGAGAAAAAAAAATCAGGTATTAGTTCCTAACTAGCGCTGTGTTTTATGCTGCCTGGACATCAGTAGTTGAAGCCAATGTCCTGGGCCTGGCCAGGGAGGCGAGGAAGGGGTCTTCTGAGGGTGCATCTAAAGCAGGAGTGGGCAACTTATGACCCTCCAGATGTTTTGGCCTACAGCTCTCATCAAACCTCACCATCGGCCATGCTGGCTTCGGTTGATGGGAGTTGTAGGCTGAAACATCTGGACAGCCACAAGTTGCCCACCTCTGATCTTGATATTTCTATTCCTTGATATTTCTATTCAGCAGAACAGTCATTCCCATGGCATTTCATAGGCCTTTCTGGATAGGTTATTTTGCAAAAAGAAGGATGTTCTCTAGGGCAGAAACGGGCAGAAAATAGTTCAGGATCTACTGGAGATTTGTAGCAGATAGACAAGGACAGGGATAGACAACCTTTTTGGGTAAAATTTGGGATTGCCACCCTTCTCTGGATTCTCACTCCCCCCCCCCCATTTTTTGGCAGTGGAATTCTGTCCCTACCTCTGCTAAAGTCAATGGAGCAATATTGCTCCATTGACTTTAACAGAGGTGGGGAAAAGGGTCCTCTGCCCAAAATCAGCTGGAGGGAAGAGGAAACCCACCCACTGCCAAGGACCCTGTTGCCTGAAGTGTCCTTGGTGGGGGAGTGGGACTTCCTCCCAAGCCATTTTTTGGCAGGGCACCTTTCCCCCCATCTCTATTGAAGTCAATGCTGTGGTCCCACTCCATTGACTTTAACAGAGATAGGGAAAAGCAGCCTTGTGGATACACTTGCGGGGGGAGGTCTTGCTCCCTGCAGGTTCACTGATGCATTTCAGTGAATCCCTGACTAGTATTTCTGATTTCCAGTGGTTTAATAACAGTGAAAACCAAACACTTTCCCCCACTCCTAAATTATGCTGGTAAAATCAAGAAAGGTTTGGGGAAAACAGGAGTAGATTTGCATCTGAAAGAATTTGTGCATAGGTACAACATTCTAGTTCTCGACAGAAATTCCTGGGCTGAGCATGTGTTCATAGACACCTTTTCCTCAGTTCTGTATCCATCTTTCTCAACCACTATTTTGCATCTGGCTCCTGCTAGTGAACCTCTGTTCTAGTGAAAAACAAAGTAGAATCTGCAAACCTAAAGTCTGCCCACCCCTGTTATATGACTAACTCAGTTTGCGGCTGTTTGGTAGGTTGGTACAGTAATAAATAACTTTAACATATACATAAAATGCAATTCACTTAGTATTAACCACCTCTTCTCTGTCTTGGCCTCCTTCCTGTGAACAGAGTTGAAGGGCTGAAGCCATCCATGGATGAATGGATGGAAAGAAACACCCAGCTGAAATGAATGAAAGCTGTATGTAGAGTTGTCAAAAAGCCCATATCCTGATTAGCTAATCGGATTTGCACATGCTTCCCCTAATAGAAGGAACATATTTGCTAAACCAATTACATGTCATGGTTTTACAGGTTTATTATTATAGCCAAATATGGCTTCAGTTGAAAGAGTTAACTCACTTTTTTGAAATAACTTCAAAGCGGTTTTCCTCTCTATGGATGATATTTCGAAAATTAAATTGCTAATCTTTTTTGTTTTGTTTTTATAGAGTCTACTCTCTTGCTATATGTCATATAGACAAAACTACATTGCACTGATTTTGTTTAAGCATAATTATAGACACACCCAAATGTCAATTGCACAATTTCCCATTAGGAGTGAAAATGAAAATGGAAGAGAAGATGTAACAATGGTTCCAAAGTTTCTAAGATGGAGACGTGCCAACCCAGCCCTCCAGGTTGAAGACTCAAATCCCTGTTACCAATTCACAGTCAGTATGGTATAATGGTTAGAGTGCTGGATTAGGACTGGAGAGACACACTGAGGGATGCTTGGGCCAGCCACCATCTCACAGCCTTGCCTACTTCACAGAGTTGCGAGGATAAAATGGAGGTGGTGGAATAAAGAACTACCTGCATCGCCTTGCGCTCCTTAGGGGAAAAGTAGGATATGAATGTAATAAATAAGTTAAAAAACAATTTTTTCTGTATATGCAAAACAGAAAAAGTAAATTTTATAGATTGATTGATTGATTTAATTTACAATACTTATATACCGCTCCACATCAAAGATTTCAGAGTGATGAACAACAAGATAAAAGAATAAAACCCCGTAATTAAAACAATTAAAACATTTTAAAAGAACAAATTCTGAACTTAATAAACCACAGCTGTTCACTCAAGGAAGGCCTCTCAAAATAACGATGTCTTCAGGAGGCGCCGAAAGCAACACAATGTTGGCGCCTCCCTGACCTCCAAAGGCAGGGAGTTCCACAGGAAGGGAGCCACTATGCTGAAGGCTCTCTTCCTGGTGGACTCCAACCAGGCCATGGGTCCATATGGAAGCACTATCCAGGGTTCATCCACTAAGTTTTTCCTCCTCCCTTCCAATACCTTTCCTTGTGTCTCGGGTCTTTTCATATTGTACGCATGAGGGCAGGGCTGTCTAATTACTGGGGCCCTTTACAAACAAACATACTCTATTGTTCTGATTTTTGAGGTTCCATTGTATGGCACCCAACAGAATCTTGTTAGCACTAGTGAAGCAAGATTCATGCAATTAGTGTTTGTTTTCCCCATCATGTAATTGGTATATGTATTTACTGTCCTAGCCTTTGCCTGTGGAAAGCAACTTGCTTTATCTTCAGCACTAGCAACAGAAGCCATATTGAGGTACTGAAGATCTGTCTTTTACAAGGAGTGCCAGTGTCTTGCTGGTCCAGTGAGTGATAGATATGCTTACCATGTGTGGATAGTGGACTTTTCCTTAAGTGAACACACTCTTTTCTTTATTTCTTGCAGCTATGAAGCATGCTTTGTTTTTATCATTTAGTATGATGATTTATTGACTCAAAGACCATTGTTGTTTCCTATTGAGGATAGTTTCACCCCACCCTACCTATCACTAGCTCTGAGTGAGGCTGTGCCCACTTCACAATAAGCATAGCATAGCATTTGGCAGTGGTGGCTGGTTCCAGAGGAGTGATAATTCCATTCTGGGTTTTAGTTGCCACCAGCCCAAACTCTCAAGGTGCTATCTAAGGTTCTGAAATATACCCCCCAAATAGTTTCAGCACCTTGGATAGCACTTTTAGAGTTTTGGCTGGTTGTAACTAAAACCCTGAATAGAATTACCACCCCTCCGGAACTGGAGTCACCAGCTGCCTCTAGCATTTGGAATGAACACAGGCAGAATTCTTCCAATAATCTTAAATCTGGGTGAAAGCTGGCTTGGAGCCCTCATGGAGGGGCAGAAGTCCTTCTCAGTTGACAGGGGGGAGCTCCATTGTCTGCCTTAGAAGTCTAGGAATGTTCATGAAAAATTCCACAGGTGTGGGGAGGGGCTATAGCTCAGTGCTTTGCATGCAGAATGTCCCAAGTAACAAGTTCAATCCTTGGCATCTCCAGGTAGGACTGGGAATGACTCTTGTATGAAACACTAGGGAACCACTGCAAGTCAGTTCAGACAATACTGGGCAGGCCTGGCATCATCACATGGCATGCTTGGGCAAATGCCGCTGCCACTGCAGCTGAGGTGGCTCAGCTGGGTGGTGGCAGGGACTGGGGGCAGCCTGACAGCAGCCCGGACCAGAGCACCTGGCAGCACCACCATTTTAATGTTGTTGTATGGCTTAGAACTGCGGTTAGTGTAGGATGGCCATGTACAAATGGCCAAAAATAGAGGGAAATGCATCATGAAAAAGAAGGTCAAAAGAAGACACATGCTAATTTATAGGTACAGATGCACATTTAAAAATAATTATTATAATTAAAATGGAAATGCAGTTGCTCTCACATACTGTGGAAGACTGACCAGGTGATTTGTCTTTCTTATGGCTCTTTATCTTTAAACAGGCCTTGGACAAGCAGCCCTTCAAATAGAGGACACCCTCAAATAGAGGACTATCTTCTGACAGCACTTCAAATAGAGGACACTCCTCTTAAAGCAGGATACCTGGCCAAACTGAGGTCAACACTGCCTTGTACTGCAGGCAAGAATCCTACTGTAGATTATGGTGCCCGCTTATGAATCACCAAAAAAGAGGAAATGCCATCACCCACAGAAAAGGACAACAGAGGACAGTGATTCGCAAAACATTGGCATAAGCAATTTGTGATGTTCCTGCTCTGGGATTCTACCTTTCTACCTTCCACCTGTTGAAACTGAAAAACCCCTCAGGACGCCTGCCTCCACTTTGGTTAGTTGTCCTCACTGACCCACAAAGCTTCAGCCCTGGGTCAAGGAGACGTCCAATGTGATTAACTGGTTTCTTCTACCCAATATAGGAGAAGTAACAAAGAAATAGGGTTTTGTTTTCCTAAAAGAAGACACATGCTAATTTATAGGTACAGATGCACATTTAGAAATAATTATTATAATTTAAGTAGAAATGCAGTATATCTCACCATAGTGTGGAAAAATGGGAGCAGGTGAGCTGTGTGCCTTGCTGAGTCTGCTGTCCAGGTGCTGCTGATTGGCCACTCCAAGGCCCAGCTCTTCCTTCTGGTGTATCTTTATCTTTAAACCAGACTTGGACTGGACAGCCCTTCAAATAGAGGATGCCTTCAAAACAGAGGACTGTCCTCTATAAAAGAGGACCCATGGCTACCTTAGATTGGTTCCACCACCACAGGCATGTATTCTGCCGGCTAACTAATAAGTGAGGGGTGGTCACTGCTGGGGAGAGGCACAGAGCCACCAGGGGCCCCACCATGTATTAAACGTCTAACTCAATATAAGGCCGCTTCCGAACCCCAGCATGTGTGAGTTGAGATGGCATAGCTAGGGATGTTGGAAAAATCCACAAAGGAATCAAATGAGTTCAGATTTCTATGACCCGTGGATTCCTCAGCAGACTGGCTTTTCCCTAGTCACGTGGAGTTGTAGAAAAAAAAAAAGTAAACTAAAAAAATCGCCAGCCAAAATGCACATTTCCCCAATAGGCTAAAGCATGGAAATGCGCATTTGGGGGGAGGGGATGATTTGGGCATGGTTTTTTTTTGCACCTTTTAGAAGTGCAAATTTGCACAAATTTTGGAAATTGGGAAAAACCTGATTTTTTCAATTAGCAGATGATGGAGCAAAAGGCACCTGATACTCCGTGTAATGCAGACAGAACAGATTTTACAAAATCCATACATCCCTAGGCACAGCCCATGTGCTGCTTCTTCCAGACATATCTAAGAGGGGCAGGATGGCAGCAAATCAAGCCCCTGCAACTAGGCAGATCCTCTCCATATCTAGTTGTCAAGACATCTCATTGAACAATCGCTGCAGTTATATCGGTTGCAATGACAACTACAGGCCAAGGTGGAGGAGGAGGAAGAGATAGTGGTGTAACTGTTTATGCGCAGGCTTTGCTACCCTTACCTCAGCACATAAGAATTTCATGATTCCAGCAGATGTTTTAGTGTCTTTGCCAAATGTGAAGTTTGTGGACCAGCAATGTGAAAGTCCAGAAAGCTGCCACTCAACATGTCACCTGAGGTTTCTCTTACTTCATAAAATTACTTCATAAATATGCATTCCTGTTACATACTGTACTTAAACCCCCAGTCTCTCAAACTCTTAAAATGTCGAGTTTCAGAAGAAAAGAAGATCTGACACAATTTACAAGCTCTGAGTTGCTTTAAGTGTGATATCAGTACAGATTGCTTCAGTGTATCTTCATAGTTAAAAACTAGTGTCCTTCTGCCATGTCTCTGGGGGTTTAAATAAGGATAATGGGTAGTTCTCTCACTGTGAGTGCAATTGCTTGTGTCTTAAAATACTATTGCTTCATTCCAGGATAGGCAGACGTCAGGCTTATGGGATGTAATTTGTTTTTATTAGAACTCCAAGAGCTACCAACCAGAACCAGGTGCAAAAGTAGGGCAGCTACTCATGTATCACCCCCAAAGAGGAAATACATTACTAAAAAAGGACAAAAGAGGGCACAGATTTCCATAACATTTCCATATGTTAATTTATATGTATTGATGCACATTTAGAAATAATTATTATAACTTAAATAGAAATGCATGTCACCATAGTGGGGAAGATTGTGACCAGGTGACTTGTGTGCATGCAGCTTGTCATCCAGGTTCATGGGCAACTTCAAGGCCATTCTTTCATATGGTTCTCTTTATCATTAAACTAGACTTGGGCTGGACAGCCTTTCAAACAGAGGACACCTTCAAACAGAAGATTGTCCTCTGATGGTCCTTCAAATAGAGGATTGTCCTCTATAAAATAAGACACGTGGACACTGTATCATGCACTTAGAATGAAAGAACAGAGTGCCTCTGAGCACATTCTGAGCCTTGGAAGTTGTTTTCAGTGCTAGAACTGAGTTGAGTCCTCTGTCCTTTCACACAAAAGTCCACTCTTGGCCACTCAAAGCTTTGTTCATTTCAGCAGCCTAATTTAGGTGGGAAAAAGTCATTTTGCTGTTATTTAACAGCTGGCTGTCAGAAATCTTTGGCGATCTACTGCAAATCATGTGGAGATCCACCCATTCGTCCTGATTTACCTCTTGACCACCCTTAGCTTCACTTGTAATTAGAATCTTTTTGGTTGAGAAGGACAAAAGGACAAAGGAAACACACTGATTCTTGTCCTTATCACAGGTAGATCTGTGGGGACAATCAGAGTAAAACATCCTGAGGAGAAGCTCAATAACTATTGGGAGAGCTTGGGTGTGTAAGTTATGTAGCTAAATCATAGACAGATATATATATATATATATATATATATATATATATATACGCATGTATGCATGCATGCATCTGTATTTGTTGTCAGAAGCTGGAAGGGCTTCTGATTTCATGGAGGATAATGGCTACTAGTTATAATGGCTCTATATTACATCCAGCATCAGAGGCAATATGCCTATCAATACCAGTTGGTGGGAAACATGTGTGGGAGAATGCTGTAGCACTCATGTTCTGCTTGTGGACTCACTGTAGGCATCTGGTATCTTTCTGGGTTTACTTCTGAGGTGAGTCTAGAGGGCCATGTTGTTATCGTGGCTCCAGTCCTTTTTGGAGAGTTGGACCCAGAAGGTTGTCCTGGGACCCTTATTCTGCCCCATGTTCATTGGCTTTTCCATGCTCTTTAATATCTACAATGAGGATGCTGGGAGAAGTCATCCAGAGGCTTGGGTTAAAGTGTCATCAGCACATGGATGACATGCAGGTCTACCTCTTGTTGCCACCCACAAATCCCAGAGAGGCTGTAGAAATCTTGAGCAAGTGTCTGGAGGAAGTTCTGAGATGGACAAATGCAATACATAGGAGAACATCTAGGTGAGTCCTGTAAGACCTGGTCTTTCTTCCTCTATCTGGCTTCCATGTGATATTGGAGGGTAAAGCCCCCAATGATAGACTCCAGCTTCAAAGACTGCTCCTGTTGCTCAAAGTGCCTAGAGAAAGAGATCATCAAGTTCTGAGTACTGCAGGATCTGTTCCCTTGTTCCCTTATTGTTATGTTGCTGCTTTGGTAGGCTTGGAATGTAACTGGTTAAAAAAAAACACCCAGTAACATTTTGATATTGATGTATTCGCTACTGATATCCTAGTAAACGGAATTAGTCAGTGAAGGGTTTGATAGCAAAATGTGGATTTTTTTGTGTTAACAGTTATTTATGAAGAAACGTGTTCTCATATATCTTGGGAAATTTTAACTGTAGTATCGATGTTAAATTGTGAATAGAATATGAAATGTATTTGATATGTTTATGGCTCTATGCATTTGTTGTATCTAGCTATTGGTTTATGTACTCTTGTGAACTGCTTTGAATATCATTTAGAAAAGTAATTATTAATCTTTTTATTGTGATTTTAACAAAACACAAAAGGGGGAAAAAGACAAGACATTACATGCATAGAAATATCAATATTCTTTGAAATACAACATTCTAGAAAAAGCACAACAAGGGATTTCGCATAAGCTTCAAGGAAAGCAAACATGCATATATTTATCCATTCACAAGTGGCACCTATATACCACCCTTTCAAATGTTGATAGTGTTGTTAGGTCTTCAATCCATCGCATTATAGGAGGCAAGCATTTATCCTTCCAGTATTGTAGTATCAGTCTTTTGGCTGTCAAAAGGGCATGGAGAATCCAGTTGCGCTGTCCATACGTTAACTTCTAAGAAACAGGTAAATAGGTTAGGAGGGCATGTACATCATTCAACGCTACAGAGTGTTCCTGTACAAAGTTTATCTGTATTGTGATCTCTTCCCCAAAGACAGCAACTATTGGGTATTGCTAAAACATATGAATAAGAGAAGCATTAGATCATTTGGAAACGTGGCATACAAATAAACGTGGTGATGAGTTTTTTTTTTTAAATGTGCACTTTAAAAAGTGTGCACTTTGGCAAAAATGCACATTTTCATACTTTATTCTGTGTGGGGAAAGTGCTCATTTTTGGTGCACTTTTTAAAAATGTGCATTTCCCCCATTGAAAATACACAGTTTTCTCATTCAAAGGAAATTAAAAAAGAACACAAGCTGACATGGGAAACAAGGTAAGCTGAGCTTTAAGGTGGTGTTTGGAGAATCTTGGTGACCACAACAATTGCTTGTTCACCCTTCCCTACTTGGGTTCAGGTTATTTGAAGGACCACCTCCACCTAGCTGTCCTGGCCTTACAATAGGTCACAGAAGCCTGCTCACCTGCTTGCCAGTAAGATCCATCAGGTTTGTGGATACGAGAGACAGAGCCTTTTTAGTGATGGCCTCATCACTGTGGAACTTCTTCACTTGGGAGGTGCATCTGGCTCCCTCATTGATTGCTTTTAAATGGGGCCTTAGGACCTGGTCATTCAGGTGGCGTGTAGCTGAAACATTTGAATGGTTGCTGCAATGTTACTGTTTGTATTGAATGCAACATTTTTCTATTAGTGGTATTTTATCTTTCTAATGGTTTGTGTTTTAATTTTGTAAACCACCTTGAGGGGGCCATCTCTTTGCATGGTAAGGCAGTTGTGAATATATCAAACAAACAAACACATAAATGAAGGAATAAATAAATAAATGATGTAGTTTAAAAAAATGTATTGCAGCACTTTGCTGAATGTATTAATTAATTAATTAATTAAATGTATTAATTGCCCATCTGGCTGGTCACCCAGCCGCTCCGGGCAATGTACAGAGTGTATAATAGAACAGTTAAGTGGCTTGTCTGGTGTTGCTGGAGGCGCTCCTTAAGATAGGCTGGGCCGGAACCATATAGGGTTTTAAAGGTCAAAACCAACACCTTGAATTTGGCCCAGAAAACAACTGGTAACCAGTGCAAGCCTTCAGCACTGGAGTGATGTGATGTCACCGGTGGCTGCCTTTAATCAGGCGAGCCGCCATGTTCTGCACCAGCTGCAGCTTCTGAATCATCTTCAAGGGTAACCCCACATAGAGCGCATTACAGTAGTCTAAACGATAGGAGACCAGGCATGTACTACCGATGGGAGCAGATGGTCGGGAAGGTAGGGGCTCAGCTGCCATATCAGATGGAGTTGGTACAGCGCTGTCTGGCTCACAGCTGACACCTGAGCCTCCATGGACAGCTGGGAGTCCAAAATGACCCCCAGGCTGTGGACCTGGTCTTTCAAGGGTAGCCGTACCCCATTCAACACCAGGTCAGCATCCCCCAGCCTCCTCTTGTCTCCCACCAAAAGTACCTCAGTCTTGTCAAGGTTCAGCTTCAGCTTATTCCTCCCCATCCAGCCACTCACTGTCTCCAGACATTTGGATAGGGATTCTATGGCCAACCTTGGTGAAGATTTGAACGAGAGGTAGAGCTGCGTCGCATCCGCATATTGATGACACCTCACCCCAAACCTCCTGGTGATAGCCCCAAGTGGCTTCACATAGATGTTAAATAGCATCGGGGAGAGGATGGAACCCTCACAAGTGAGCAGCCATGGGTCTGACACCTCCTGTCCCAGTGTTACCCTCTGGTACCTGCCGGAGAGGAAGGACCGGAACCACCGCAATACAGTGTCTCCAATGCCCAACCCCTCCAGGCGGTCCAGGAGGATACCGTGGTCAACTTCATACATAACAAGAATGGTCTTTCAGATGTTATCAATCCACTGCTGTTTAGAAGGTTGGTTGGGACTTACTCTTGAGTAAATATGCACAGGATTACATTGTAAATGTGAATGGTTTTTTAAAGGCTAGTTAACCCCCACCCCCAACTTTGCTTTATGAAGCACATTTTCCTTTAGAAGTCCCTTTCGAACGAGGTCTAAAAAGGGGCTGAAAATTATCTGGGTGGAAATGAGCCTCTTTATACTCTTTATAAAGTGAAAAGATCTAATGGCAGAAAACATCAAACTTCGGTCAAAGAAGAAAAATAAACCTCTTTGAGGCAAGCCTCTTTCCCATAAATTGAAACCTCTATAAGAAGCGTCAGCCAAAGAAAGGGCTGTTTTCCTGGAATGTGGGGAGTGGAAAGTCAGCTGCTTGCCTTGAATATGTTCAACTGACATTCACAGCCACAGCTGACATCCTAGGTGACCCCAAGGCCAATGTTTTGCTTTTGTCCACAAATACTATTCCCCCTTCCAACATCTTGGTGTATTCCTTGAAGACTGTGTATAGAAAAAGGAAGCAGGCCAGCAATAAAGCTACTCATGTACCTCAATGTGTTGGCTAGAGATCTTTTTGTCATAAAATAAACATATATAAAGAACCCTCTTATCTGGACCTCCCATAACTAGACCCTTCTGTGTACTAGGCAAACTTCCCACTATTAACTATAACTTATGTACTTTATGCCTCTCTGCCTTCACAAATTTTGGATATCCGCTACTGTGGATACATTTCATGTCCCTCAGGATGTCCGGATCTTATGGGTTCTCCTGTATAACAAATGCCTTCTCAGTGAACAGTAAGACTTTGAACGATGCTGAGGAATGCTCCTTTGACTAGAATATCCCCTTTGCCTGCTAACATTGTAAATCTGTAATTGGCAATAAAAGGCAGACCACACTCCCTCTATTTCACTAATATTTACTTAAACCTTACCATAAAGTGTACATAGCTGTTTCTCTAGACTCCAGCAGGACAGAACCTCTTAGCCAAGGGGGCGGAGGGGGGAAGTGTTTTATAACACTGTTCTGTAATTTTTTAAATAATTTTTCCAGCAAGTAAAAAAATAGGGCACAATCCAGCCACCAGTGAGCACCTCTAAGTCCATTTGATTTCAGTGGGGAAGTTAAGCGTGTGCTTAATCTTTCCTGTTGAAATCAGATAGCATTAGAAGTGCTCAACTTGGGCTGGATTGTGCCTAAAATAATTTTCATTTTTTACTGAAACATCCAGTGGTCATTAATGTTAGGCACGTCATCCAATAACAAGGGAATGGATGAAGTAGAGCATCGTCAGGCAACTTAAGATATTGTGTAAAGTCCAACATAGGTCCTACTTAAAGTAGACCCATTACAATGAATTAGTCATGACTAAGTCCCATTCATTTCAATAAGTCTACTCTAAGTAGGGTTTATGTTGGATTTTACCCATTCTCTCCAGTTTCTTTCCCCGCCTTTCATCCTGCTTACTAAATCAGGGTTTAGCACACTTGGAATGACCATGGGGCTCCCAGACTCTCCCTCCACTCCTCCTCCACCTCACCCTCTTGACTCCTGGCTTTGGTGCTGCAATCCTGGTCTATTTAAACCAGATATCTGCGTTACACCTGAAATGGAGAACTCTGGTTTAAGGGCACTTTACTAACCAGGAACTTAAATCAGGAACAAGCCACCATTTAACCAGGACCTGGTAAGTAACCTGACAGGAAACGAGAGGTCTCTCTTCCAGACCTAACGGGGAATTCTGGTTGAAGCAGACTGGGACTGAAGCCAACATGTGGAGAAGGATGTGGGCCCAGCACTTGTTCTCAGCTTGCTCAGCCACAGTTTGACAGTCAGAATCATTACATCCAAGCTGGCTATATATCTCAATTTCAGATTTTTTTGGGGAAAACATTTTGTTCGTAGAATTTATAGTCTATTTTTCTATTATAAGGGCGCAATCCTATTCAGATAGGCAGCCGCCTCTGAACTTGGAGGCGACCGCCTATGCAAAGCAGGGCAGGAGCAGCACGGAGGGGATCGTTCCCTCCACGCTACTCCTGCCTTGCATTTAAGGCTAGACAGCCGATTGCGGCTGTGTAGCCGCAGGAGGGCACAGTGGGGGAGATGGCTGCCATATGATACATTGGAAGTGTCGTACAGGTATTTCCGCCCTCCCTGCCCCCCGGAATGCCCCTTTTCGGCCACTCCGTGCTCCTCTTGTGAGTGTGGAGGATGGGGCTGTTCTGTGCTGCCTCGGAGGCAGTGTGGAAGTGGGAGAAGTTCAGTTCCCAGAAAATCAGATATCCTATGGCCATCTAGCCACTGTCTAGCAGCCATAGGATTGCTCCCTAAATATTTAAGGCACTTTCTATTTTTTAAGTTTTGAAATTATTAAAAATACACCTCTTCTTTCTTGCATTTCCTCTTGATGTTCTATTTGACTTCTTTGATTCTTTCCCTACTCTTAGATTGATTATTGTATAATTGTTACATATAATTCCTTTTTGTTTCTTTTAATGTCTCCTAGGAAATGCAAAGTGTTATGTAGTTCCTGGGTGGCATGGTGCTGGGGAAACGCACCAGAGCTCCTTTGCTGCTTTTGTTGGCTGGTGGCTACCATTTTATTTTCCCAGAATGTCCCATTCTAAGGAACATCCTGTTAAAAAAAAAAACAAAATGCAGCCTCAACAAAAAACATGGCCACTGGCAGAAGATCCCCACTGGAAGCTTCCACTTTTTGTAGTAGCTACCTCCCACCCAGATTACCCCTCAGCATTCTGGGGAAAAGAAGATGGCAGCTGCTAAGTAATAAGAGCTTCAGTTAATTTCTTCCCCACCCTTCAAAATCAAGACTTCCTAAATGTGGAAGTGTGGAGTCATCTTCAATCCCTCTCCTCGCCACTAAATTTGGGCTGAACTTTTGACAGTTCGAATGTTTGGCCCAGCCAATGGAATTTTTGCTTTTTAACTTTAGAAAGAGCTGATGGCAGGTACCCCACCCCTCACAAGCTAAATAATGAAACCAGATGGACGAAAGTGTGCAAAATAACTGAAGAAATGTCTCAACACTTGATGTATTTTGTAATTTTGTATATATTTTTTTAAGCTGGTTGGTTGTTCATAATAAGTTATTATAACTAATGGCATATTTAATAAGAGTTGCTAGCCTTGAAAGCTTTCTGGATCTTACCAGCCGACGGTTGGCAGACCCAGCAGGAAACATGCTTGCTGAAACGTCGGCCCTGCAGAGAAATATGGAAGACTTACAAGGGCCAGACTGTGACAACATCTGGATAGTATAGCTTTTCCTTATGGCAGGGGCAGGATTTTTATGTTTGCATCTTAGAAAAATATCCCAACAATCATGTCTGTCTCAGAAATAGTAAAATCTGGAAGTTTCACCTTGATTTTGATCAGATACTATGTTAAACATATGCCAACATTTCTTTTTGCCTTGAACTCCTGAACAACCAATGGCTGATAAAGCTCATATATGTATAATTGACCAATCATCTGGCTGTCTCCTGTGAGCTTTTGATTGAGCTTCTGTGATGTCAGAGAGTGTTTCTGAATGTTTGAAATGCTGAGGGGGAAGGGTCAGTCACGGAATGCTGACAAGCAATGAAAATGTTTTGAGAGAAGGAGACTGGAAGAACTGGGTCTGTTTGAAAAGAGAGCCTGGGGAGCTGAAGCCAAAAGGAGCCTATTAAGTGGGAACCTGAAGGATGAACACACTGAGGGCCCAAACAGACATCACTTTAAACCTGTGTCTAGCTGCTATACCCACCATTTTACTCTAGAGTAGGTGCAGGGTTTCCAATCTAGATCTTAAAAGCCCTAATGCCAATCTGGGGGTTAGGTCCCAGTCTGAATTGGATCCCTGTGCCTACTCTAGAGTAAAAATGAAAAAAGAAAGATGTAGAAATATATTTTATTTATTTATTTATTATTAAATTTATTAATCGCCCATCTGGCTGGTCACCCAGCCACTCTGGGCGATGTACAACATACAATAAAACAGTTTAAAACAATAAAATTCTACAATAAAAACATTTCCTAAAATACCCTAACCCACCCCAAATGCCTGCCTGAGCAACCACGTTTTTAATGCACGACGGAAGCTCATTAAAGAGGGGGCATGACGGAGTTCCCTAGGGAGGGAGTTCCACAGAGTGGGGGCCACCACAGAAAAGGCCCTCTCCCTCATCCCCACCAGTCTAGCTGTCGTGGCTGATGGGACAGAGAGAAGGCCATCTGAGGCTGATCTTGTTAAGCGGCCTGTCTGGTGTTGCTGGAGGCGCTCCTTAAGATAGGCTGGGCCGGAACCATATAGGGTTTTAAAGGTCAAAACCAACACCTTGAATTTGGCCCGGAAAACAACTGGTAACCAGTGCAACTCCTTCAGCACTGGAGTAATGTGATCTCACCAGCGGCTGCCTTTAATCAGGCGAGCCGCCACGTTCTGTACCAGCTTCAGTTTCCAAACTGTCTTCAAGGGTAACCCCACGTCGAGCGCATTACAGTAGTCTAAACAAGACGAGACCAGGGCATGTACTACCGATGGGAGCAGATGGTCGGGAAGGTAGGGGCTCAGCCGCCGTATCAGATGAAGTTGATACAGCGCTGTCTGGCTCACAGCTGACACCTGAGCCTCCATGGACAGCTGGGAGTCCAAAATGATCCCCAGGCTGCGGACCTGGTCTTTCAAGGGTAGCCGTACCCCATTCAACAGCAGGTCAACATCCCCCAGCCTCCTCTTGTCTCCCACCAAAAGTACCTCGGTCTTGTCAGGGTTCAGCTTCAGCTTATTCCTCCCCATCCAGCCACTCACCGTCTCCAGACATTTGGACAGGGATTCTATGGCCAACCTTGGTAAAGATTTGAATGAGAGGTAGAGCTGCGTGTCATCCGCATATTGATGACACTGCACCCCAAACCTCCTGATGATAGCCCCCAGTGGCTTCACATAGATGTTAAATAGCATCGGGGAGAGGATGGAACCCTGTGGCACCCCACAAGTGAGCGGTCATGGGTCTGAAACCTCCCCTCCCAGTGCTACCCTCTGGTACCTGCCGGAGAGGAAGGACCAGAACCACCGCAATACGGTGTCTCCAATGCCTAACCCCTCCAGGTGGTCCAGGAGGATATCATGGTCAACGGTATCAAAAGCAGCTGAGAGGTTGAGGAGAACAAGGAAGGAGCATTCACCCGTATCCAGAGCCCTCCTCATATCATCTACCAAGGTGACCAAGGCCGTTTCTGTCCCATGCCCAAGCCTGAAGCCCGACTGAAATGGGTCTAGATAATCAGTTTCTTCCAAGTGTGCCTTCAACTGCACCGCCACCACCCGCTCAATCACCTTGCCCCAAAATGGCAGATTTGAGACTGGGCGCAAGTTGTTCAGAACTTGAGGATCCAAGGAGGGCTTCTTTAAGAGTGGTCTTATCACTGCCTCCTTGAGGGCCTCCTTATCACTCCCTCCTCAAGGGAGGCGTTCACCACTGCCCTGATCCCCTCACCCAGTCTCTCTCTGCAGCCCATAATGAGCCAAGATGGGCAAGGATCAAGTAAGCAGGTGGTCGGCCATACAGATGAAAGCACCTTGTCACTTCATCAGGAGGAAGAAGCTGGAACCGATCCCACAAAACCGGTTTGCCACAGGCCGCCTCTTGCTCACTAACTGTATCCACAGCGTGCAGAGTAACACACCTAATCTGATCAATTTTATCTGCAAAGTGCCTTGCCAAGGCCTCACAGGAGGCCTTAGAATGCTCCAGTGGTTCCGGAGCCACAGGACCGACCAGGCTCCGGACCACTTGGAACAGCCTCCTGGGACAGCACTCTGCAGACGCGATAGAGGCAGCATAATAGTCCTTTTTTGCTGCCTTCACCGCTACATCATAGGCTGAAGATACAGCTCTAGCCCGTGTCTGATCGTCTTTGGAGCGAGACTTCCGCCACCGGCGCTCTAGCCGTCTCACCTCCTGTTTCAGAGCTCGTAACCGCGGATTGAACCATGGTGCAGTCCGAGCCCTGTTCAGGGGGAGAGGGCGTTTCGGAGCCACCTGATCTAATGCCCTAGTGATTGCGGCATTCCAGCCACCCACCAGGGTCTCAACCGAGTGGCCGAGATTTAAAGGAATGTCCATTTTGGGCCACAGTAAAGGCCTTATTTTATATAGAGATTTCACAAAGCATGTCAAATCTTTCGCTTAATGTCCCATGTTTAAAGTCTACGTGATTATAAACCCACTTTACATTGAGGTCAGCCCTGCGTCAATATTGGTGTTGAAAGTGAAAACTAATTGTGTTGCCTTCTGCCGTGACTCCTCATTATGGTGGGGGTTTAGGAATCAAAACCAATCAACTCTAAACGCATGGGGGTTTATGCGTTCTGCATACCCTTTATGGAATTACCTTCACGCAATGCTCCAAACAACAGAGCTTTGTATCAATTAATGCAAAAAGATCGCCCAGGCTGATTTTTTTCTACAGACAGTCTCTCAAACAAAGCTCTTTGGGTTTCTGAAATGGAGCTCGAAAAGTGAGCTGCAGCGTATCGCAACATTGTTTGATACATAGTAGCTTTATTGTACCCCAGAGCTATGCTTAATTCACAAGCAACAAATGTCTATGACATTTCTATAAACACTAATTAACGTTTAAGCAGTCCAGAAGGGGTAGCCCTTCACCCATACAACTTTTTCCATAATTGCAACTTCAGTGGGAGTGGAAAAGAGACCGAATTCTCTGATAGCAATGCGTACGAAGTGTTTCCAGATGTAGGGTGGCCATGTGTCCTCTTTTACAGAGATCAGTCCTCCATTTGAAGGGCTGCCAAAGGACCATCCTCTGTCTGGAGGTGTCCTCTATTGGAAGGGGTGTCTTGTCCAATTCCAGTATTGGAATTCAGTATTGGAATATCCAGTGGAGGCTGGTGGCCACAATGTCAGTCAGGCAGTGAATCCGCTCCAGGTTTCAGTAAGAACAAGTCAGAACTCTAAAGAGCTTCCAAGGTGCCACCAGCCTCCACTGCTTTAAAGATAAAGAACCTTAAGAACTGTTGCCCATCAACAGCACCTGGACAGCAGGCTGAGCAAGGCACACAGGTCACCTGGTTGCAGCCTTTCCCATCATGGTGAGATGTAGGGATGGGCAACCCCCCCACATCTGGTTGGGGGGGTCCACTGTGGGAAATCCAGACTTTTGGGGCAGTCCCTAAAAGGCCACCCTAGCTGTTATATTGCGTTGGCACTGCTGTTGGTATATGCCATGGTTGGCTATACCATGGAATTCTGGGAAAGACACATTGGAATGACAACTGGAATGCAGATGGAGGAAGACTCAAAACAAGCCCTACTCAACACTGGCTAGAGACCATTTGAGGGTCTACTCAGTGGTGCTGCTGGTCATGAAGACATCTTACTTCTCCACTAGCTTTGTTTTCTGATTTACAAAGGGCCTTCTACAACTTGCACACTTCTGGTTACCGAATCTCAAAAAGGACATTGTATTTCTAGAAAAGATACCAAAAAGGACAAGCAGAATGATCCGGGGGATGGTGAAACTCCCTTACAAAGGATGGTTACAATGCCTGGGTTTTGGGGTATGTGTGTGTGTGTGTGTGTGTGTGAATACAAACAGTAAACACTTCCTCCATCCTGCCCCCCATCCCCATTCCCTCCCATTTAGGTTTTCCCCTCCCCTCTTCACATTGATCTCTGTTTATAGGGTAAAGGCTTCATGTAGAGTAAAAACACTGAACAAAAACTGGATAAATAGTTAACATAGGAATAAAATAAATTATAACATTTTATAAACCAAGATAGGGATTTATAAAATTATGCATCGTGTGGAGAAAGTAGAGGGAGAAAATCCCCCCTCCTGCCCTCTCATGGAGTTCAGAGCATGTCCTTCCCCAGAACATCTAGGCTAATCATGTTGTTGTTGTTCAGTCGTTCAGTCATGTCCGACTCTTCGTGACCCCATGGACCATAGCACGCCAGGCCTTCCTGTCCTGCGCTCTCTCCCGGAGCGTGCTCAAGTTCATATTCATTGCATCGGTGATGCTATCTAGCCATCTCATCCTCTGCCGTCCCCTTCTCCTTTTGCCTTCTTGAGCCCAAACATCTCTGGAATTAGGTTCAGCTCCTAATTAGCTCACCTCAGTCTACCCTTTTCCTTTCCCACTTTCCAATGGAAATTTATCTGGCAACAGTGGTAATTCTGGGAAAGACTGCTGCCACAATCTCATCAGGCAGCAAGAGCATTGCAGAAATGCCATTTTCTAGGTTCTCTGTACAATTCTTAGGATTCTTGGCCACCGGGATACTTCTGACAGTGTGCTCAACAGCATTCTTGTTTCCAGGAGTGCTCTAATTCCGAGTGATCTTGGATCCTGAAATGCTTTTGCTGCATTAAGGGCCTAATCAAGGCCAGCATCACTACTGCTGTAACTGCTGTCAGGTACATTTGGGGAAGGGAGGTGGAATGGGAGGATCAGTGGAGACTCTTGAGGGATTCAGGCTGGCGATGCCTCCAGGACTAGTCGTGATCCCCAGTGTGGAGATGAGGCTCCAGCCCTCATTGCTTTCCTGATAACACCATAGGGATGTACGAATCCGCTCAGGGGCATCCGCAGTGGGGGGGAAGGCGATCCGTCCCTCCCCCCGGAATCCTGCCTGGCTGGCTCCGCTCTGCGGCAAGGCCGTAGCTGGATTTCCGGCTGCTGCCAGGCTGCGGCTGCAAACGGCGGCCACTATGCCATTTGCGTCCCTGCCTTTTGCCGTGATAGCCTACATAGATACTTACGTATCCTATCACAGCTTGGCAGGGACGCAAATGGCAGCCGGTGTAGTGGCCACCATTTGCGGCCAAAGCCCAGCAGCGGCCGGAAGACGACGTGGAGCCTCCTCTGCCGCCTCCAGAGCCACTGCCGCCACCAGGTAGGCTCCGTCCGGGGGGGATTCCGCGGGGTGGTGGTGGGGATTGCCCTGTTCCGGCATGGACTCTGGGGGGGGGGTTGGATTCTAAAGAATCAGGCCTCACTGGAATCCGTGGTGGAATTCTCCAACATCCCTATAACACCATGATTAGCATGATAAGACCTGGAGTAACAGGAGCTAATTCAGGCCCAATCCAAACTAAGCCCAAATGAGAATGTTTTAGCCAAGATCATTCCAAATGGAGCCCAGGAGAGGTTGTCCATTGCTAGTGCTAAATGATAGGGCTGTGCACTGCTTTGGCCCGAACCTGAGTCAAAGCGGGCTGCTTCGGGCCACTTAAGTATAGGGGGCACAAAGTGGCCTGGATCAGGTTGGGGGCTCACCAAAGCGCTCAGTGCACTTTGGAGCTTCAGCCCCTGGCCCAGCCCCTCCGGGCGCCTCTAGGTCCTTACCTGAGCCACCTTCTCCGCTGCCACCGCCACCTTCTCCTCGCCTCTGCGCTGTGCCGCCACCACCTTCTTTGCCTTCTCCACTGCTATGCCGCCTTCTCTGCCGCCACTGCACCGCTACGTCATATTCGCCGCCACCTTTGCTGCCGCTGCCATCGCCGTCACCACCGTCTTTGCCGCTTGCCACCGCCACCATCTCCTGAGGCCTGGATGCGCCGTGATTCTTCTTTCAGGGAGCTCCATTTTTAAAATGGTGACTCCCTACAAGAAGAGTTGCTGCGTGTTCAGGCCTCAGGAGCTGGCGGCAGGGAGCAGCGGCGTGTCTTTCCTGCTTTCATCACTGCCGCTGCTTTGCCACTGCCACTGTCCCCTGAGGCCTGGACACGCGGTGACGCTTCTTTCAGGGAGTCGGTATTTTTAAAAATGGCAGCTTCCTGGAAGAGACCAGTCGCCATGCATCCAGGCCTCAGGAGACGGTGGCGGTGGCAGCGGCGAAGAAGAAAATGGCGAAGGCGGCGAAGGCGGCAAAGGCGGCGGTGGCGCAACGGAGAAGGTGGTGGTGTGGTGAAGGAGAAGGTGATGGCAGCAGCAGCAGAGGAGGAGGTGGCCCGGGTAAGGAGCTGGGGGGTTGCGTGGGGGCATTGGGGGGGGGACCAGAATTGGGGTTTGCCATCCAAACCCCTATTTGGGTTCAGGGCCGAGGCTGTTTGGGGCCCCCCTAAATTTGCCAAAGCCAAATTGGGCCTGCCTCGGAAGCCGCCAAGTGGCTTCGGAGCTGGATTGGGGGGTCCCTGCACAGCCTTACTAAATGAAGCTCTTATCATGAAGTAATACTGTTGCTGTTTTACAGAGGACAGTCCTCTATTTTGGAGAACTGGCAGAGGACAGACTTCTGATTGAAGGTATTCTCTCTTTGATTGGCTGTCCGGTCCAAGTCAGATATAAAGTCACAGAACCAGAAGGAGAGAGAGCAGCAGTGGCCTAGAAGTTGCTCATCAACAGTTAGCACCTGGACAGCACTGAGCAGACACATAGGTTGCCAGGTTAGCCTTCCCGATTATGGGGAGATGTACTGTATTTCTATTTAAATTATAGTTCGTATTTCTAAATTTGCAGTCATAGAATCATAGAATAGTAGGGTTGGAAGGGACCTACAAGACCACTGAGTCCAACCTCCTGCTCAGTGCAGGAATCCAGGAGCTCCTTCACACTCAGCTTTTATCCTGCAATTGAGATTGCTCCTTCACAGAAGTTTTAGGGCCCTTTACAAGATGCCGTGTCCATTCAAGGCATCTCCTGCACTAATTGCCCTTTGTTTCTTTTGTAAATAGATCGCAGATAATAAACCATCAAATTACCCCATTGTATTCCGCTTCAGTTTCCTCTGTGAAAAAAGTAACAGCGGCAAAAAGAGGAGTGAGATCAATGAAAAGTAATGGAAGACTCAGATATGGGGGAAGGAGGTGGAAGGGGAGGGGGAAAAGGAAGCATGAGAAAAAGGGAGTCATCGTGATTCTGCATTTAAAATGGAAGCAGAAAGCCCAGTTTTAAATGCAGGATTTTAGGCTGATGTAGAGACGCTGTAAGTCAGAGCATCCCTGACAGATGGCTGTCCAGCCTCATCTTGGATGCCTCCCGTGTGGGAGAGCCCACCACCTCCCCAGGTAATTGGTTCCATTGTCGTATTGCTCTAACAGTCAGGAAGTTTTTCTTGATGTTCAGCCGGAATCTGGCTTCCTGGAACTTGAGCCCATTATTCCGTGTCCTGCACTCTGGGATGATCGAGAACGAGAAGAGATCCTGGCCTTCCTCTCTGTGATGACCTTTCAAGTACTTGAAGAGCGCTATCATATCTCCCCTCACTCTTCTCTTCTCAAGGCTAAACATGCCCAGTTCTTTCAGTCTCTCCTCATAGGGCTTTATTTCCAGTCCCCTGATCATCTTCGTTGCCCTCCTCTGAACCCTCTCCAGCTTGTCTGCATCCTTCTTAAAGTGTGGTGCCCAGAACTGCACACAGTACTCCAGATGAGGCCTAACCAGTGCTGAGTAGAGGGGAACTAGTACTTCCCAGGATTTGGAAGCTACGCTTCTATTAATACAGCGCAAAATAGCATTGGCTTTTTTTGCAGCCACATCACATTGTTGGCTCATATTCAGCTTGTGATCTATAACAATTCCAAGATCCTTTTCGCTTGTAGTGTTGTTGAGCCAAGTATACCTCATCTTGTAACTGTGCATTTTGTTTCTTTTTCCTAGGTGCAGAACTTGGCATTTATCCCTATTAAATTTCATGCTGTTGTTTTCTGCCCAGTGCTCCAGTCTATCAAGATCACTTTGAATTTTGTTTCTGTCTTCCAAGGTATTAGCTATCCCGCCCAATTTTGTGTCATCTGCAGATTTGATCAGCATTCCCTGCACCTCCTCTTCCAAGTCATTAATAAAAATGTTGAAGAGCACTGGGCCCAGGACTGAGCACTGCGGTATCCCACTCATTACCTCTCCCCAGTTTGAGAAAGTCCCATTGATAAGCACACTTTGAGTCCGAGTCTATAGCCAACTGTGGATCCACCAGAGCGTTGTTTCATCTAGCCCACTTTGAGCTAGTTTGCTCATCATCGTGGGGCACTTTGTCGAAAGCTTTGCTGAAGTCAAGGTATATTATGTCCACAGCATTCCTACAGTCCACAAGGGAGGTTACCTGATCCAAAAATGAGATCAGATTAGTCTGGCAGGATTTGTCCTTGACAAATCCGTGTTGGCTTCGAGTAATCACTGCATTGTTTCCAAGGTGCTTACAGATTGATCGCTTCGTAAGACTGACTGGTCTGTAGTTCCCAGGTTCCTCCTTTTTTTACCCTTTTTGAAGATAGGGACAGCATTAGCCCTCCTCCAGTCATCTGGCACTTCACCAATCCTCCATCATTTCTCAAAGAGAATAGACAGCGGTTCTGAGAGTTCTTCTGCCAGTTCCTTTATTATTCTAGGGTGCAGATCATCTGGCCCTGAAGATTTGAACTCATTCAATGTAATTAGGTGTTCCTTGACCATATGCCTATCAATCTCAAGCAATCCTGCCCCTTCAGCCTGTACTTCACCTTTGGCAAGGGGGGGGCCATAGACCTGTTTTGGGAGAAGACACTTGTACATATGCATATGCATTTGCATATGCAAATGTTATGCCAGGTACTGTCCTTTTTTGTCTTCATTGCCAAAACAGAAGTGCAATTCCTCTGTTTTGGCAATGTCTAAGTGGCCACCCACTTTAATACGATACATACAGATTAAGGAGTGGCGGGAGCAGGGGAGTACAATGGGCAATTTTGGTTCCCTGCTATTTGCTGGCTTGCTAACACGCATATGTTTACAGAGGTACAGATAAAACATTTCGCATGCTCACATTAAAAACACACACACACGTACACACTTCTTGGGCTGGTGGGGGAAGAAGCAGGAAGCTCCATGACTGCTAGTTTGTCTTCTCCTTCTCCTTCTCCTTCTCTTTCTCCTTCTCCTCGTCTTCCAAAAAGTGTATGCATTTTAGTGGGGGAGAGAGATGAGAGGAGAGTGCCTGGATTCCACATAACTGAGTAAATGGCAGATGTGCTTGGAGAGAACTGACCCAATTCCGAAGGATCTTGCTGCTGAGAAATATGCTACGTTAGGAGAAAACAGAGATAAATCCGTCTGGGGAGAGATTGTTTTCATGTGCCATGTGCCACAATGGCATGTTTTTGGAAGGGGGATATTTGTTCCCATATTATGTTGACAGTTTGGGGGGATGATTCCTAATCGTCTCTAGTGGTGGTGGGGGGTGTAAGACAAACAGTGGGGTTGTGGGAGGCTGGCAACTCAACGAAGGGAAGCGGCCACACAGTGTGAGAAAGATAGGGCTGGAAATGCTTAAGGAAGGGTTTTGTTTTAAACACACGGATCGAGAAAAGCCTGGTAGCCAAAAACAAAAGCAGCCAGAAAGCTAAATGCATGCAGCTGAAAAACTTAAACAATTCGAGTGGAAGACAGGAAAGAGATGGCCAGAAGAGCATTAATGAAACCAGGCTTTCTTCCAGGCCTTAATCTGAGCCAGCAGGACTCACCAGACCTCAGCCCCGGAACCAACTTTTGAAGGCTTTGGAACGTTTAGCTGGGGCCTGAGACATGTAGAATAATAATAAAAAGGAGCTCATTTTGGAATGTGCAGAGTTTCTTCCTCCTTCACAAATGGGGAACCACAGCCCACTCTCCAGGTATCTTTGGAACATAGGAGGCTGCCCTGGCCTGTACTGAGTGAGACCATTGGTCCCTCTAGCTGAGTGTTTACACTGATGGGCACTGGCTCTCTTTGGATTCTCAGGCAGGGGTTTTTCCTTCCTGGAGATGCCAGGGATTGAACTGGGGACCTTTGCCTGCAAAGCATGTGTCTTACCACTGAGCTATGGCCATTACAGGACAGAAAGCATGACTTCCAGGTAAGCCTGAACTGCAGTATACTTCTTTTTAGATGTTGGCCACTATTCTCATCCCTTTCCTGACATATTATGGGTGCCATGTGCAGAAAGGTATGGGTCAGTGGAATAAAAATGGTGCTTTTGCTTGGTAAGAACTACTGGGGCATTGCAGGATCGAACTGCTGTGCTATGATGGACATGGACTCCATGGATTAGATCCAGACTTAGTCATATTTAGAGTAGACCCACTGAGATAAATGGGACTTATGTTTATCATGACCAATATAAGTCCCATCAATTTCTATGGGTCTTCCCTATGACGAAGTCATGATCTAACCCCATACTTTAGGGTACAGGGACATAATGGTAGACCACATGTTTGCATGGATGAGATCCTAGGTCAACTTTCCCCAGCCTGGTGCCCTCCAGATGTGTTGGTCAACAACTTCCATAATACCCAGTCAGCATGGGCCCTACCATTAGGCAGAGTAAGGTGGCCACCTCACGCAGTTGATTTTGAGTCATGAATAGGCAACCAGTTGTTACTTCTTAATTCATTACTATATTTTTACTTCCAGGGAGAGGTACTTGTGGGAATTTCTGCCTCAGCTGCCCAAATAACTTGACTAGCCTTGGATATTGCAGAGAAGGAGCACACCTAGCCTCCCTTGGGAGGGAGTTCCAAATGAATGAATGAATCATTTATCATTGATATGTATATCTCTCTCAAAGCCATCAAGGCAGTGTACAACTACAGCAGCGTACGTTCATTCAGAAGGTTCATTTCTTACTTTGGGATAGAGATACTTTCAGCATTTTGATCCACCAGTGTCCTGAAGGTGGCCTCCCTGTGGTGCTTCTTTACCCTCAAGGGCTTCCTCATTCATTCACTTTAATGGATGGAATGACTCCCACATGCACCGTTAAGAAGGCACATATCCACCCTCCCCCTAAAATGATTGGGAAACTTGTCTGTGCAGGAGCTTCTTGTGTCCATCAGAGCGTACATGAAGCTCCAGTTTGTGGTCTTGGTATTTAGATAATGGATATGCTATGAGGCTGGCAGTCCTGTCTTTAAAACAAATGGTAGAACACATTATGTCCCATTTATGCTTTCGGAGGTCACAGAAGATGCTTTACAGGTGATGGTGGTCTACTGTAGGAATGCCTGTATCCCAGCTCTGTTAGTTGCATCCTGCCTATCCGAATGTTGCTGTAGTTGAATCTGGACGCCTTTGCTTCCCTTAATACAAACACAGCTGTGTGGTGTTTCTGGTGCTATGTTTCCACCATCTCAGGGGATATATTTTGGCAGTGATTGAAAACTGACCCACAAACATACATCCTGTGCAGTGTTTAAAATATATTCAGGATGGAATGTTCTGTGAATTACGTAGAACAATATTACTGATAAAAAAGATGTTCATTTTCAAATTAGTGTATAAATTTAACCTATAAAGTTGGCAATGTTCAGGTAAGTAGAATGTCTAGTGTTTATTCTTGCTTCTAAATTATAGTTCTGATTAGGATGCTTTCCTGACTTTACTGCTCTTCCTCCTGCAGAAATGTATCCTGCAGCCCCTGTTGCAAAAGGTATTTAAAAAAAAATAATGGCTAAGCTTGTACGCTTGCAGGCAGTGTGGACCTGAAAATCATGGGTGAAAGTCCCCTCAGCCCAATGGGGAAGGTGTTCAGCTAACATGAGTTGTTTTCTTAAAAAAGAAAAGAAAAAAAAAAGAAGTTAGAAAATGTTTTTTTTTTTTTCCTGGAGCCCATTCAAACAGACAGAAATTGTGCTCTTTTTGACTTTATTGGGAACATAAACAGGGCCTGAATGCCTCCTCCACTCTACAACTCTTTCAGCCCCCTGCAGATACCCCGAAGTCCCCATCTATGAGCCCTTGAAATACTCTTGCCTTCTTTGTTCCCTTCCTCCAAAACCTGCTGGGTGGCCTGTCTGTGGGGTCTCTAATCCTCCCTGGTGCCTGGAACACTGAGCTAGCAGCATCCAAGGTGCCCGGCCCCCTTGGAAATACACTTTTGCAGAGTGCATGTTGACTCAGTAAGGATGTTCCAGATTTTAGGGCTGTGCGACTCAGCAAAAGTCATAGTGGTCTAAGTTCTCTGATTTCCACCTCAAAACCCATTCCGACTTATGTCTGCATTGCAAGGGTAGACAACATGTGGCCCCTGGCAACTCCTGCTGCAGCCCCCGCTGCTGGCACATCACCAGAATTCATGGCAAAACAGTAAACTATGGAGTGGTAAATAGGTCAAATTTACTCTGTTCTTATCCACCAAATTTTGGCAGCAAACCACTGATTTTTTTGCTGCTGCCGTAGGGTGCAGAGGGAATTTTGCAGGGCACTGCAGAGGTGTAGCCCATGGGATGGGGGGGTGGCCACTGGACTCCCCCTCCCATATCAGCTTGCAAGCTTAGAGGGTTCCCCCCCACACAAAAATTCGTACATATTTTCATGTGCATTTTCCCAAATATACATACTTTTTAATGCATTGTTGTTGTGCAAATCACATCACAAGCTCAGAAATGTAAGGACTTCAGGCTGCGGATTGCATTTGGATGCACATTCAGTTCTGGGAGGTGTGAACTGGATAAATTCTGGTTAAAAAAAAGAAACCAAAACTATTTTCTCTTCCATCTCTAGTTCCAATTGCGTTGCCTCATATTATGTGTTGGCAAAATTAGCTACTGATAGGTTGAGTCCTTTGGAGGACTTGCAGTTAGTTAAGAACCATTT
The DNA here is from genome assembly GCF_057233095.1 of Heloderma suspectum. Lineage (NCBI taxonomy): Eukaryota > Metazoa > Chordata > Lepidosauria > Squamata > Helodermatidae > Heloderma > Heloderma suspectum. The sequence continues at coordinate 396,582,912 of NC_139458.1, forward strand.
ATCGCCATGCAGGTCACTTGTGCTACATCTCTGTTAAATAGGATAAGCCCAGATCTCTTCCATTAAAACAATTATCCTAGGTTATGACCTTACTATGAACCTTTTCCTGTATTTCCTCTCTGTACAGCAGTTCCTTGTGGTTAACAAGAGCGCCACGGGAAGCTCCCTGCTTTAACTAACAAACATCCCACCAACCTTACAAGTTTTTTTAAATTTCCAAAATGTAAGATATGTTGTAGGATGCCCAGGATACAGAATAGGGTCTCTTTGGATTTTGGAAACTGGATTCCTTCTGGATATAACAGACCTCCGTTTCAAAAAGGCACCAGGCTTCTATTAATGTCAAGATTCAGTATCAGACTCAAATTGAAACAAGGTATACAGCCTTTTTTGGTCAGTGCTTTTTTGACTGTGTTGCTTGCAAGAATCAATTTGTCATAGTGATGCAGAGTAATGACTGTTCACGTGAATAGGGTAAAGGTGAGCGAGAGTGTATCGTTAGTGCTTTTGGTATTATTTGCTTTCAGAAATATTCCAGAAGCTACTAGGTGGTTATGAAAATATTACAGATCCCCTGGTTCATATTTTCATTACTAGCCATCCATCATACTTCTGATAGGAAACTTTCAGTATTCCATTTAGTAAATCAGATAGGTAGCAACCATATTCAGCAGCCAGTCAAATGCCACCACTTGTGTATAATGTATAGCTGCATTCTTCAAGGGTTTGGCAACTGTCCAAATGGCTGAGTGAGTTATTTTGAATAATGAAGACATTTCCAAGAAATTCAGAAATGATTCACAATCTCTTCCCACCAAAGTCTAAAGTCATGCTATTTTTCACTCAACAAATGTTAGCTGTGAAGCTTTCTTGTTTATGAATATTTGGTCTATTTGCAACTCTTCTGCCAGAAAGCAACCTCAAACTTACCTTTCTTATCAGCCTTATCTCTGAATTCAAGACATCCATGTGGTTAGTCAAAGAATACTAAAAAGATTTAGTTTACATACAGTGGCTGCAATGATACCCTTTAATGCTTATCAATCTCTTAATATTGCTTGAGGAACAATTCATGGAAACCTTATGTGGAAAATGCACTTGAAGCTCTGGGGCAAAACTTACCGGTAAATGAGGAATGCCCTTGGTTTGTTTTAAAACTTACCGGTAAATGAGGAATGCCCTTGGTTTGTTTTAAAACTTACCGGTAAATGAGGAATGCCCTTGGTTTGTTTTAAAACTTACTGGTAAATGAGGAATGCCCTTGGTTTGTTTTAAAACTTACTGGTAAATGAGGAATGCCCTTGGTTTGTTTTAAAACTTACTGGTAAATTAGGAGTGCCCTTGGTTTGTTTTAAAAGTTGACAATTACCACAGACATATGTGCTTCTGACATAGTAAATTAACATTCACATCTCTGTTTCCAAAAACATCCATTTTAAATTTCCAGGTAGTGCTGACCTCAGTAGTCAAGGTCAACCTTTTCTGACCTAGGATCCACCTTTAATCCCAACCTACAATATTGGATACACACACACACACACACACACACACACACACTAATTGCATTCTTTCTCTCTCTCTCCCTCCCTCCCTCCCTCCCTGTCTTTCTTTCTCTTTCTCCTGGTTTCCTAGAAAATGGTAGGCTGACCATTTCCTGCTGGTAGGCTGACTATTTTCACATTGCCAAAAAAGAGGAAATTCATCATCAAAATAGAGAACAAAAGCATGATTTGCATAAAATTTGCATATGCTAATTTAGATTCCAAATTTGGAAATAAGTACTATAATTTAAACAGAAGTACAACACAACTCGCCGGTGTAGGGAAGAATGTTACCAGCTGACCTGCTGCTGTCTGCTAGCCAGGAGGTAACAGTTGCTGGGCAACTTCAAGGCCCCTGCTCTCCATTCTTATGGTTCTTTATCTTTAGACTGGGCAGCCCTTCTAATAGAACAGGGGTCCCCAACCTTCTTGGACCTGTGGGCACATTTGGGAATCTGAGAAACTGCTGTGGGCACCACCACCTAATGCTGAATTGGTGGATCACTGCTCTGGCATCTACCTGTTGCGTCTATGGATTCTAGGCTGTGTCTTATTTAGCAAAAAAAGTCTGTTTCATGTGTATTGGGCATTGCAATGTCTCTTTAATAAGGGATTGTCTAATTCAGATAATTGCTGGTGGTGCGGTACAGCAAATGCTTCTTTTAAACATGTTTTGGCAATGTTCAGTAGCTGCTTCTTTTTTTGTGGGGGAGGTTATTACACAAATTGGTTTTGTACTGGAACAGTCTTTAGTATTCACTGATGTACACGCTCTTTTAAATTAGTTACCTGCTTTATGGAAATTAACAAATGGTCAGCGTAAATGGATTCTCTGCACCCTTTTGACAGCTAGAAGACCAACATTGCAACAATGGAAGGATAAACACTCACCTCCTATAATGCAATAGATTGAGGACCTTATAACACTTTCAGTATTTGAATGGGTGGCATATAGATGCCACCTTCAAATGGATACTTATTTGGATATTTGGTCCACTTTTGTTGAAGCCTATGTATCACTGCTAGGAAGTTGTATGCATTTCATACAAATCCATGTATATATATATTTAAAAAATGGAAAAATCATTTTTTTTCTGGGGGCCCATGGACACCACATTAGGGACCCCTTCATGGGCACTATTGGAGGCACCCATGGATGCCATACTGGGGACCCCTGTAACAGAGGAGATTAAGTCAGGCATATAGCCATCCAAGGTGCTGGTGAGACACACCTGAGGCCTTGGTCTCAGTTTACCAGATGAAGACCAAAGTTTAACCTGGCAACAATTAATGTGCATTATCTACAACCATAAGACTGATCTATAAATTAAATTGATGAAATTGATTTAATGGAAGAGAAATGCATTCTCTGTTAAGATTATTGCCCTGTGCAGATTTGATGTGCCTTGCTCACCACTGCTTCAAAACAACCTGCTAATGTATGGGGGCTAATGTATTGGGACTTCATACTTCCTCACATCATTCTCTTTTCATTTACAATCATTTTTCCAATGCCAGGCTTAACTGTATGCAGTTGCTTCCAAAATGGTTTTATTCTTTTTTTTTTCTTTTGACCACTTGAATTGGAAGATTATATCATCTTGTCCATCCCTCTCTGCCAACATTGATTCTCCCTCCCCCCCCATTGGACTAATTTTAAAATTACTGGCTTTCTGGGGCTTCTTCCTTGCCCTCAGATTGCTATTACAGCTTAAGAATATTGCTCATGCTATTAGCAGTTTAGTTTATATATTCCATTTACCTTTATTTAACCTCATCAAACCATGTGAGTCAATGTTAAACCCTACTTCCTCTTTTTAGAGTTAAACCTTTTAAAATCTAGAGGTCATCTAATCTTCTGAATAACTATAATTTCTTAGCAACCTGCCCCATTTAGATTGCCACCAAATCATTCCTTGGATAATTTTATTTTGTTATTTTTAGTTAAAACATAAAGACCGTATCATAAGTGTTACCTTAGTAAATATAGAACATCTACAGACAACTAGTGCTTAAAACCAGGGTGGCCCTATCATTAGGCAGAGTGAGATGGTCACCTCAGGCGGCAGATGCTGGGAGGTGGCAGCAAGGTTTTGAAAGAGAGAGAGAGCTTTGGACCTTGTGGCCTATAACCTATCCCCCCACCCCCAAGCTAGGCTGCTGCTTTCAGGTGTGGTGGAGAATGCAGTCCCATTGCTAGTGTTGAAGAAAGATTCAACTACTGATCCAGTCAGCCTTTTAGTACATGGAATGGGAGAGGCCACCATCTTCTCCTTTGCCTCAGGCAGCAAAATGTCTTGGGCTGGCCCTGCTTAAACTCTCCCTTGCAAAAAAATATTACACAAAACTGTTCAGAAGCAGTCCTGAATGGAATCTGTTATCTCACAGGTGAGGGGATGTTTACACAAGAAGAGATACCATGAAAATGGTTGATTCATGATCACCATCCTAATATATAGTCTTGGTATTAAAATTAAGAAAAAACAAAACAAATCACACACAAACAAGACAAACAAACCACACACACATACACATCCCCCCACCCCCCATTACTGAGTCATTCAGGTCACTTCCCAGAAGTTTGTGATGAGGACCATGCTATTGTTTGTGGTCTCATTTCCTGAGGTGAAATATGGATGACACATGTGTTTCCAGTTAAATAGGGGATATTTATTTTTGTCTTATGTTCTTCTTTGATTAATTTATTCAACATATGAACATATCAGAGATGAAGTAAGTGGTTAGTAAGAGACCTTTGAAACTGACCATATATAAGCAAAACTTAAGAGTGATTGAATGATAGCACAATTCAGTCCTCTGTGGACAAAAGGGAAATTCTCAGTCCACGCAGGGTCCATTCCTAGGGGATTCTCTGAATTATCTGTAGCAGATGTAGGCAGCCTGTTGCCCTCCAGAAGTTTTTGACTGCAACTAGTGATACAGAGATTTTGTTAAAACCATTCCGTTTGTGTTTCATGAATTGGCAGGCATCTTTCATTCCATCATCCACTTATGGATAGAATCATTTTTTTCCCCCAGGGATGTAGGAGAAGTTTGTTCCTGTTTGCAAATGTGCATTTGCACAAATGTGCACTTGTGCAAGTCCGTATTTGCGCTAATGGGCATTAGCACAAGTATGCATTACCGCAAATGCACAGTTGTGCATTTGCACAAATCCCCCTACAAAGTAAAACAGAAATGGTCCGTAAGTCTGCAGAATCCACGTGACTTGGGAAACACTGGTCTGACACATTTGAATCAATTGCAGATTTCTCTGACATTGCCAACTACAATCCTCATCAGCCCCATTATTGTCAGGATTGATTCTGAGCACAGGGAGATAGTTAGCAGCTCAGATTCGGAAGAGGAGCAGCAGCCAGAACTGGGGGAGGGTTTTTCACAGGCCAGTTCAGATATGGGTAGGCGTGCTTCTCAGGTTACCAGCTCCCAGATGGCTGGGCATGAAACCGCATCCTCACCCCCCTCTGTGAGAAGCAGTGAGCAGGAGGAGGAGGAGCTTGGGGTCCGTGACCTAGGCGCAGAGCTAAGAGGGAAATGTCAGGGGCAGGGCTCAGACGCTCAAACCAGTTTGCGATGTGTGGGAGGCTGTGCAGGGGAGCAGCAGGCGAGGGGCGGGCAACTAGGGATGTCAGACAGCCGCCTTTTCAAACTGCGGGCAACTAGGGATGTACAAAATACTCACCTGGCTGCGCGCCAGGGCATCGGCAGTGGCGGGGAGGCGCTCCGTCACTCCCCCCAGAATCCTCCCCAGGCGGCTCTGCTCCACGGCGGCTCTGTGAAGCCACCAGCCGGGGCCGGCCGCAGCCGGAGTTCTGGCCACGGCCGGGCTGCTGCAGCTGCAACTGGCGGCCGTCGTAGCGGCCGCCATTTGCGTCCTTGCAAGCAGCCATGATAGGCTATGTAAGTATTTACGTAGCCTATCACGGCAAAGAGCAGGGATGCAAATGTCAGCTGCTACGCCATTTGCGCCCCTGCTCTTTGCCGTGATAGGCTACGTAAAAGCTCTCTGGGCAGTTCACAACAATTAAAACCCTAGACTACAAAATGATAAAATACAATGCAAACGTTTAAAAGTACAGCATAAAATAAAAATAAGAACCAAAATAAAATCCAGCAGCAATGCAAAGATTTAAAATACAGTAACAGATTTAAAACAACAGCAAAATGACAATGGCAGAGGCAAGTCTCGTCTTCACTCACTCACCCCGTTACAGAGTACGGATGGCAAGCTGGCAGCCCAAGGCCTCCCAAAGCCCCCTGCAGTGACCCTATGAACATTGAATAAAGACGAAACTGTTACTCGCACTTGGCACTTCCACTTTTAACCACATGCATATTCATTGTCAATCTGGCCCTTGAGGGGGACTTTTGCGAAATACATCCCCTTCCTCCATAGCTTCCCCTCATTTGATGATGCCTTACTATCAGAGCACATGTGAAGCTCTCTCTATTCCGGTTTGCATGTAAGGAGAAGCCACCATGGGTGAATATCTCTGTGCGGCTTCTGGTTGTGGCCACCATTTTGAAGATTTAAGCTGTGGTGGGGGCGTGCCGCACCTTGGTGTTACATGCAATCCTGGCCAGGGTTGGTTGTTGGGGTGGTTAACAAACTTCTCACGATCCTTAAACAGGGCATGGGTTCTGGGTGGCTTGTTAACCACCCCAGCAACCGACCCCAGCTGGGATCCCATGTAATACCAAGCTGCTATGCGCCCCTGCCATGGCTTGAATTTTTAAAATGCAAAACGGCAAGCCCTGTGGGGAAATTCACCCATGGCGGCTTACATAAAAACGTAAGAAAAGCCATGCTGGATCACACCAAGAGTCCATCTAGCCCAGCATTCTGTTCACACAGTGGCCAACCAGCTACCCATGGGAAACTCACAAGTAGGCCATGAATGCAACAGCACCCGCCCACCCAGGTTCCCCAGCAACTGGTGTACATAGGCTCACTGCCTTGGATACTGGAGGTAGCATAGAGCCATCAGGACTAGTAGCCATTGATAGCCTTATCTTTCATGCATTTGTCCCATCCCCTTTTAAAGCTGTCCAAACTGGTGACCATCACTACATTTTGTGGAAGTAAATTCTATACTTCAACTATGTGCTGTGTGAAGAAGTACTTCCTTTTACAGTATCTGTCCTGAATCTCCTGCCAATCAGCTACATGGGATGAGCCCAGGGTTCTAGTATTACAAGAGAAGGAGAAAAATGTCTCCCTATCCACTATCTGCACTATGCATAATTTTGTACACTTCTATCATGTCTCCCCTTACTCGCCTTTCTCCAAGCTAAACAGTCCCAGCTTTTGTAACCTTCCAACATAGGGGAGTTGCTCCAGCCCCTTGATCCTTTCAGCTGGCCTCCTCTGCACTTCTTCCAGATCTGCACTTTTTCCAGGCTGGACAGCCATCTGTTAGGGATGCTCTGACTTGGATTCCTGCATTGAGCAGGAGGTTGGACTCGATGGCCTTGTAGGCCCCTTCCAACCCTACTGTTCTATGATTCTATGATCTACAATATCTTTTTTTAGGTGTGTGGCATTACACACCACGGTTGCCTTGGTGGATGATCTTCCCCTGGGAATTGATAGGGGGAGTACATCCCTGTTGATTCTTTTGGATCTCTCTGCGGCATTCGATACCTTCGACCATGGTATCCTTCTGGATTGCCTGAGAGAGATGGGGGTTGGGGGCACGGCTCTGCAGTGGTTCTGCTGCTTTTTCTGGATGGTTCCAGTTGGTGTTGCTTGGGGATCGTTGTTCCTTGAAAACGGAACTATTATGTGGAGTCCCTCAGGGCTCCATTCTATCCCCGATGCTGTTCAATAACTACATGAAATTGCTGGGAGAGATCATCAGGAGGTTTGGGGCTGAGTGTTATCAGTATGCTGATGACACCCCAATCTATTTCTCCTTAACATCTTTATCCAAGGAAGGTACGACTCCTCTGAATGACTGCCTGAAGTCAGTAATGGGCTGGAGGAGAACAAGCTGAAGTTGAAGCCAGGCAGGACAGAGGTGCTCATCGTGAAGGCTCCTAATTCAGGTATTGAGGTATGTCAACCAGTTCTGGATGGGGTTGCACTCCCCCTGAAGGAGCAAGTTCGTAGCTTGGGGGTGCTTCTTCACCCAATCCAGCTCCTGGCATCCCAGGTGAAGGCGATGGTGAGAAGTGCCTGTTCATCTGATACGTCAGCTACACCCATTCCTGGAACATGTGGACCTGGTAACAGTGGTGCACATGCTGGTAACCTCTAGGCTTGATTTCTGCAATGCGCTGTACTTGGGGCTGCCTGCATATTTAGTTCGGAAACTTCAACTGGTACAACATATGGCAGCCGGGTTGGTCTCTGGGACACCCCGTGGAGACCATATTACACCAGTTTTAAAATCTTTACGCTGGCTCCCAATTTGTTTCTGAGTGAAATATAAAGTGCTGGTTCTTACCTTTAAGGCCTTACATGGTCTAGGTCCAAGGTACCTTAGGGAGCGCCTTCTCCCCTACGTCCCAGTCCGCCACCTAAGGTCCTCTGAGGGCTCTCTGCTGCAGCTGCCTAATGTGAGACTGGCCAGACGACCTTCTCCTTTGCCACCCCTCAGTTGTGGAATGGCCTGCCGGTTGAAATGTGCCTGCTGACCTTGTTGAAGGTTTTTAAGCCGGCATTAAAGTTGCTATTATTTTGGCAGGCCTTCCCTTTTAGAACTCTTGTTCTTTCTGCTGACTTTTGTATATTGTTTTAACCAGTGTTGTTTTAAGCTGCGCTTTATCGTTGGGTTTTTAAAAGTGTTTTTAGTTCAAAATTGTTTTTAGTTATATGTTGTTTGTATATACTGTATTGTCCGTGTGCTTTTATGTAAATGGCTTTTAAACTCTGTATATTGTATTTTAATGTTTTAACTTTTATAAACCGCCCAGAGAGCTTCCGCTATGGGGCAGTATAGAAATGTTGTTGTTGTTGTTAATAATAACAATAATAATAACAATAAGGCAAACACTTTCACTGTAGGGAGGGGTGACAAAGTTATTAAAGGTGTCTGACAGGCTGACATGTTCTGGAGCCCAGAATAATGTCTGTGTGGAGAACATAGTGGATCCTGAAGCTGGCCATCCCTGCCCTAGAATCTTTGATCCTGATGTGGACCAAATAACTTCGGAAATGGAATCCTGAAAGCCCTGTGTTTATTTTACCATTGATTGGGCAAATGATAGGGCACACCCACAGCAATTAGAAGGGGTATGAAAGGATACCCCATGAAAGGAACCTAATGAGGCCATAACCACATGCAAGATCACAGTCTCAGTAGCTAAATTGTTTTGAGTACTACCTGAATAGTAACAACAGGCAGGCTACATAAACACACGTGATTCAAGAAGAGCATCGCTGGTTGTATGACTGTGAAATGAGGCTGAGTCTATCCACGAACAGTGTTAACACCTTTAACCCCACTGAAGATAATTTATCCGTTCCAATCCCACTGACTGGAACCAAAGTGAGGTTGGCCTTTGTATTGATTTAGAGCAGATGGAGAGTGAAATGAGTATCCCTCGGCTGGAGAATGCAGGGACCCTTATTCACTGCAGTTATTGCTTTTCCAGGCAGGAACCATTGTTCCTTTGGTGTGCTACTCTGTGAAATGTGACCAGTGCCCACCTACTGAATTCTCATGCTTTTGTGTCCAAAATTTCCTCCCCCATCTCGAAGGGAAATGGTTTTAATTTACAAGGCAGTCGAAGGTTGGCTTGTACCTTGCATTATCTATGCCAATGCAGTTGCAACATTTTTCATATCAAACTACTCCATGGCTCCGAAGACACATTTGTTGTACAGCTTTTAATATACTGCCGTGGAACATGTTTTCTGAATTATCCTCGACTTGCCTTACTCTGTCTTTTTCACTTGTGCCATGGCATCTAAATGTGCTACATATCACAGCCCGAGGGAGCGGTGGACCTCAAGACTCATTAACATTCGCCAGCATTAACTGCTGTATTTAAAGACACGTACATTAGCTGGCCCAGTATGGCTATCAGTGGGAATTCCTGTGGCTATAGGAATGGTCTGAGTCGAAAGATGAGAGTACAATAGGGACCAGGTATCATGATTGTAGCTCAAAAGAGATGTCATTCATAAAGGAAGGAGAATTCCAACTGGGACACTTACCTTCATTCTCCAATGGCTCCTTGCGATTATAAAGCTTCAGCCGGTTAATGGGATACTGTGCTGTTTGCTTTCAAACAGAAAGTCTCTAAAAAATGAATCCAAAATGAAATCAGGGACACTAAGAAAATCATTGAAGCTTGTTCAGACATTGCCTACTGAGGACAAGTCTCTAGCTGGCAAAATTCTTTGGACCTCACATATCCCGGCCTTGTTTCAGCCATATGGAGAGTACCATGTTCACTGAAGATGTAGTTCAGTCTGGACTCAAAGGGTTCTTCAATGAATATAGCTGAAAGCAGATGGCTGTCCAGCCTCATCTTGAATGCCTCCAGTGTGGGAGAGCCCATCACCTCCCTAGGTAATGGGTTCCATTGTCGTATTGCTTTAACAGTCAGGAAGTTCTTCCTGATGTTCAGCCGGAATCTGGCATCCTGTAACTTGAGCCCATTATTCTGTGTCCTGCACTCTGAGATGATCGAGAAGAGATCCTGGCATTCCTCTGTGTGACAACTTTTCAAGTACTTGAAGAGCGCTATCATATCTCCCCTCAGTCTTCTCTTCTCAAGGCTAAACATGCAGAGTTCTTTCAGTCTCTCTTCATAGGGCTTTGTTTCCAGTCCCCTGATCATCTTTGTTGCCCTCCTCTGAACCCTTTCCAGTTTGTCTGCATCCTTCTTAAAGTGTGGTGCCCAGAACTGCACACAGTACTCCAGATGAGGCCTAACTAGTGCTGAGTAGAGGGGAACTAGTACTTCCCAGGATTTGGAAGCTATGCTTCTATTAATGCAGCCCAAAGTAGCATTGGCCTTTTTTGCAGCCACATCACATTGTTGGCTCTTATTCAACTCATGATCTACAACAATTCCAAGATCCTTCTTGCTTGTAGTGTTGTTGAGCCATGTATACCCCATCTTGTAACTGTGCATTTGGTTACTTTTTCCTAAGTGCAGAACTTGGCATTTATCCCTATTAAAGTCATTCTGTTGTTTTCTCCCCAGCACTCCAGTCTATCCAGATCACTTTGAATTTTGTTTCTGTCTTCTAAAGTATTAGCTATCCTGCCCAATTTTGTGTCATCTGCAAATTTGATCAGCATTCCCTGCACGTTCTCCTCCAAGTCATTAATAAAAATGTTGAAGAGCACTGGGCCCAGGACTGAGCACTGCGGTACCCCACTCGTTACCTCTCCCCAGTTTGAGAAAGTCCCATTGATAAGCACACTTTGAGTCCGAGTCTGTAGCCAACTGTGGATCCACCAGAGCGTTGTTTCATCTAGCCCACTTTGAGCTAGTTTGCTCATCAGGATATCATGGGGCACTTTGTCGAAAGCTTTGCTGAAGTCGAGGTATATGATGTCTACAGCATTCCCATGGTCCACAAAGGAGGTTACTTGATCAAAAAATGAGATCAGATTCATCTGGCAGGATTTGTTCTTGACAAATCCATGTTCACTTTGAGTAATCACTGCATTGTTTTCAAGGTGCTTACAGATGGATTGCTTTACAATCTGCTCCAGAATTTTCCCAGGGATTGATGTCAGACTGACTGGTCTGTAGTTCCAGGTTCCTCCTTTTTACCCTTTTTGAAGATAGGGACCACATTAGCTCTTCAGTCATCTGGCACTTCACCCGTCCTCCATGATTTCTCAAAGAGAATAGACAGCGGTTCTGAGAGTTCTTCTGCCAGTTCCTTTATTACTCTAGGATGCAGTTCATCTGGCCCTGGAGATTTGAACTCATTCAAAGTAATGAGGTGTTCCTTGACCATATGCCTATCGATCTCAAGCTGCAATCCTGCCCATTCAGCCTGTACTTTGCCTTTGCCAGGGGGGTCATAGACCCTCTTTTGGGAGAAGACTGAGCCAAAGTAGGAATTGAGCACCTCTGCCTTTTCTTTGTCATCTGTTATCATTTTGCCATCCTTATTTAATAGCTGAACAACCATTTCTTTCCTCTGTCTTTTTACTATGCACAAAGCTGAAGAAAGCCTTTTTGTTGCTTTTAGCATCCCTTGCTAACCTCAGCTCGTTCTCAGCTTTAGCCTTCCTGACGCCATCCCTGCAGTTCTGTGCTACCTGCCTGTACTCTTCCTTTGTTACTTGGCCTTCCTTCCACTTCCTATATGTGTCCTTTTTTGTTTTCAGGTCATCTCGAAGCTTTTTGCGAAGCCACATTGGCTTCTTCTGTTGTCTTCTACCTTTTCTTCTTGTTGGAATTGTTTGTAATTGTGCCTTGAGAATTTCCTTTTTTAAAAGCTCCCACCCATCTTGGACTTCTTTTCTTGTTAGAGTTGCTTGCCATGGGACCTTACTAATCATTGTTCTGAGTTTATTAAAATCAGCTTTCCTGAAATCCAGGGTGTGAGTTTGAGTACACTCAGCTTTTGCTTCCCTTAGAACCAAGAAGTATAACATGGTCGCTTTCCCACAGAGTTCCTGTAACTGCTACTTTATCCACTAAGTCATCTCTGTTGGTTAATATCAGGTCAAGGATAGCCGATCCTCTAGTTCCTTCCTCTATTTTCTGTAGGAGGAAGTTATCCACCACACAAGTCAGGAATTTCCTGGAGGGATCATGTTTTGCAGAATTTGTCTCCCAACAAATATCGGGGAACTTGAAGTCCCCCATTACTACTACACCATGCTTCCTTAAAACATTGGCTATTTGCTTTTCAAAAGTTTCATCCTCGTCTTCTGATATGAAGCACTCTTCAAGTACTTGAAAGGTTGTCACAGAGAAGAAGGCCAGGATCTCTTCTTGATCATCCCAGAGTGCAGGACACGGAATCATGGGCTCAAGTGACAGGAAGCCAGATTCTGGCTGAACATCAGGAAAAACTTCCTGACTGTTAGAGCAATACGACAATGGAACCAATTACCTAGGGAGATGGTGGGCTCTCCCACACTGGAGGCCTTCAAGACGAGGCTGGACAGCCATTTGTCAGGGATGCTCTGACTTGGATTCCTGCATTGAGCAGGGGGTTGGACTCAATGGCTTTGTAGGCCCCTTCCAAGCCTACTATTCTATGATTCTCGTTGATTGGGTGGCCGGTAGTAGACTCCGACCACCAGGTTCCTTTTATTCTTTGCTCCATTTATTTTGATCCAGATGCTCTCCATGGGGCTACCAAGCTCATCCTCCTATATTTCTGTGCAGAGATATGTATTTTTCACATACAGTGCAACCCCACCTCCCTTTCTGTTTCTCCTGTTCTTTTTGAACAAGTTATATCCTTCAATTGCTGTATTCCAGTCATGAGAGTCATCCACCAAGTCTCAGTTATACCTATCAAGTCATAATTTCCCTCTTGTATTAAGAGTTCAAGTTCGTTCTGTTTGTTTCCCATACTCTGGACATTAGTATATAGACATCGAAGACCATATGCTTCATAGTCTGGCTTTCTTCCTACATGTGTCTGAAGACTATTATTGGGTGCTATTAGAGCTGTTCTCTCTGTTGCGGTGCACGAGCCTTCGTTCATTGTTACCCCCAACTTTACATCTCCCTTCCCTGTAGGATTCAGTTTAAAGCCCTCCTGATGAAGTTCTTCATGCTGTGGCCAAACACATTCTTCCCATCCTTGGTGAGGTACAAGCCGTCCCTTGCCAACAGCCCATCTTCCAGGAAGTATAGCCCGTGGTACCAGAATCCAAATCTCTTGCGTCAGCACCACCTTTGTAGACAGTCATTCACCTAGAGTATTTTTCTTTCCCTCCCTATCCCTCTTCTAACTACTGGAAGGATGGATGAGAAAACTATCTGGGTCCCAAAGTTCTTGAGTTTCCTTCCTGAAGCTTCAAAGTCTGACGTGATTTCTTCATAGCTCCGCTTGGCAGTATCATTTGTTCCCACATGGATGAGAAGAAAGGGATACCTGTCAGTGGGCTTTATGAGTGCAGGCAACCTTTCAGTCACATCTCTAATTCATCCTCCTGGGAGACAACATACCTGGCGAGTCCACGGGTCTTCGCGACATACTTGGGTTTCGATCCCACGCAGCAAGAAGTCTCCCACTACTACTACTCTTTTCTTCTTGTTGTAAGCCTGGGTTTCATTGCCTCTGCCTGGCTGACCTTCAGCCTCTTGCTCACTCTCATGCAGGTTCCCCTGTGATTCTTCCTCTGCAGGCTGTCCTCCAGACTCATCCTCAAGTACCTGGAATCGGTTCCACAGCTCCACTGCTTCCACTGGTGCAGAGTAGCATCTAGTTCTTCTTTTCCTGTCACCCTTTTCCAAGGAGTACCCTCTACTGCATTTTTCCTCACCTCAGCATTTCCCACTTCTGCCTCATCTTGCTGTTGCTCTTCAAGCTTCTGGTCTTCCCTTTGCTGCTGTAGTTCCCCCATTCTGTCCAAGAACTCCTCATATTCTCTTATTCCCCAGAGGGGCAACAGTCGCCACTCCAGTCCACTTACTTTTTCTTCCAGCAGCGTGATCAACTTGCACTTGTTGCAGGTGTAGGCCATGTTGTTCTCAGGCAAGAAAACAAACATTGCACATACCTTGCCGGTCACCACCACTGGAGAGTCTTGTCCTTCCATAGCCTCTATTCCCTTTTTATGTCTAGCTTTCTGATTGTTCTAGACTAGCCTGTGCCTGCTCCTCTACTCAGTAGAGGTTAAAAGCAGAGTCCCACTGGTGTGGAAGTGTGTGTGACAACAAGACAAATAAATGAAAAAAAAAAGTTTGTTAAAAAAGAAAAAAAATTGTTAGGGGCCTCCCCCTTGACCTCCCCTGCCAAACTCCCCTGGTCAACTCCTGTTTGCTCCCCCTGTCCGTGCTCTCTGGTCGCTCTTTCTCTGGGAGTTTGCTTTCTTCTGTCATCCCTGGACCAGGTGGAGCAGCTTTCTCTGCTCTGCTCTGCTCAGCTGGGAGGTGGGAAACAGACTGAAGCTTCCTGCCCACTTAGCTGCTGGGAGTACTCAGGCCATCCCCCCAATTCAGTTGGAGCTCTCAGAAGGTCTCACCTGGTGAGCTAACAGCCACTCAGAAGGATAAAGGGAAGCTCCCTGGTCTTCCTGCAGCCCACTTACCTCTTTGCCTCTGTTTCCTTTGTCTCCTCTACCTCTTGGTGAGCTCACAGCCACTCAAAAGGATAAAGGACAGCCCCCTGGTCTTCCTGTAGCCCACTTACCTCTTTGCCTCGGTCTTCTCTGTCTCTTCTACCACCGCAACTCCCCTGGCCAACTCCTGTTTGCTCCCCCTGTTCACTCGCTCTGGTCGCTCACTGTCTGGGAGCTTGCTTGCTTCTGTAGTCCCTGGACCAGCTGGAGCAGCTTGCTCTGCTCTGCTCTGCTCAGCTGGGAGGCGGGAAACCTGAACAGCCTTTTAATGATAGCCAGTGTGTAATTCCACCAATGTCAAAGAGACATTTGCCGGCGACATACCAGACAAAGTAAAGAAAAAGGCATGTAGACATAACCTGAAGCAGAAAGGCATCTGATAGTAGGGTAGGTTATTAATAACCTACCCTAGGTTATTAATAGGGTAATAGGGTAATAGGGTAGGTAGCTTAAAATGGGGGAAAGATATAGAAAGTGGTGATTTATTAAAGGGGGCTTCTTTGCCAGTGGGCTTATTCTGATACATTGAAGAAGAGTCCGTCATAAGTTATCTTAAAGATACATTATTAAAGATATATTAAAAAAGAGCCCATCATAAGAACACAAGAAGAGCCATCTCGGATCAGATCAAAAGTCTATGGAGTCCAATGTTCTGTTTCCAGCAGCAAGTAATTGGATGCTTCTGGGAACTCCCAATAGCTGGGCATGAAGGCAAGAATCCCCCCCACTCATTGCTGCTTTTCAACAGAGGCAAGTTGCTTGAAGTTTCCATATATCTGCCTCTCATGGCTAACAGCCACTGGTAGACCTATCCTCCATGAATTTGTCTAATCCCCTTCTAAACCATCTGAGCCATTGGTCATACCACCACACCTTGTGGCACTGGCAGCAAATTACATAAAAAAAAATTCTATATGCTGTGTCAAAACAACAACACTTTTCATTTGTCTGTATTTACTCTTCTGCCAACCAATTTCACAGGGTAACCCTGTGTTCTAGTATTAAGAATAATAAAGAATTTCAAAGTACATTTCTGTCATGATGTCCTCCTTTAATCATTTTCTCAGTTTTAAAAAATCCTTTCTTCATAGGAAAGGTGCTCCAACTCCTAGATAAATGTAGTCATCCTTTTCTGGACCTTGTCCAGCTCTACATTATCCTTTTTGAAATGGATGGCCAGAATTGTACACAGTATTCCAAATGTAGTCACACTGTAGGTTTATATAAAGGCATCATGATACTGGCCATTATATATTAGAGCCCTTTACTAATAAAATGGCACTCAAGGTGGCTTACAGAACCAATTAAAATTGATTAAAACAAAACATTAAAATAAAATAAAAACGTAACAATTATAGAAAAAAATATTATTAAAACAGCATCTAACCCACCAGACCTGCTTACAGGCTAAAGGCCTTCTTAAATAAAAAGGTCTTTGTCTGCCATGGGCTCTCCCACACTAAAGGCATTCAAGATGAGGCTGGACAGCCATCTGTCAGGGATGCTCTGACTTGGATTCCTGCATTGAGCAGGGGGTTGGACTCGATGGCCTTGTAGGCCCCTTCCAACCTTACTATTCTATGATTCCATGATTCTATTCCGGAGGAAGGGAGGCAGAGGTGGTGTAAACCCTAGCACCCTTGAGAGGGAGTTCCCTTGTGGGTTTGAGACACTGGGTAAAAAATCTTCAAACGGCATGGATTGAGTGACTTGGACAGAAGGCACTGTGTAAGTGCGATCATGTACTAATCAGACAAAGTTAATGCCAGCCCATACCTTCCAGTTACTGTATGCCTTAAAGTAGGAATGGGTAAGTGTCAGTATCGATTTTGCTCAGTTTCTCATTTTCCCAGCTGTAAGTTCATTTTGGCCCGCTTCTTCATCAGTTTGTGAATTTGTCCAAATAAGTCCACAGGAAAATTCATAAGTATTTTCATGTACATTTCTTCTAATATATGCATTTTTGTACCTAATTTTTTCAAGTGATTCTACCCTAATATAATGCCTGTTTGTGTATACATTCTCCTACCATATGCATTTTGTGTGCACCTTTCCTTGATATACACATTTTATGTGCATTTTTAAAGTTGCAAATTGCAGCACAAAATTCTGAAAAGTGAGGATTTTGGTGCACAAGTGTGTTCAGTTCACATATAGGTTCAGGAGGTGTGAGTTGGGTAAATTAATATAAAATTCGGACTAAACGATTTTTCCATGCATCCTTACCTTAAAGGAGACTGGATATAGAACTGGAAGAGGTTGTTGGAATTAAAAAAAAAACCCGTGTCAGTAGTAAACTCAGGTGGACATCCCCCCCCCCAACCTTTATTTCCTGAAATTCTGAGTTACATTTCAGAAAATATACAGTACACCACACATACTATATTTAAAATGGATTTGGGAACATATAAAACAGAGAATACTGTGACACTACCCAATATTTATGAAGTATATTTCCACACATATAAAATATATTGTGTCATATCATTGATTTTAAATGCCATGGAAATTGGCAGTCATAATATTTTAAAGCTTGTTTTATACTTTGTCAGAACT
This sequence comes from Heloderma suspectum, assembly GCF_057233095.1. Taxonomy (NCBI): domain Eukaryota; kingdom Metazoa; phylum Chordata; class Lepidosauria; order Squamata; family Helodermatidae; genus Heloderma; species Heloderma suspectum. Next base: position 396,600,256 of record NC_139458.1, read on the forward strand.
ATCTTGAAAAATAATGTGCTCAGCATTTTTATGAAACTCCTAACACATGGACATATGGAAAGTATATTCCATGTCCACAAGGGACAAAGATTTGAAATGGAGGGTGTAACAAATACATGTTGGCTAAAGACAGAAAACCTTGTTGGTTTGCTCCTAATGTTTCAATATCCCAACCTAAACTATGTTTTGCATATCTCTATCTACCAAGGTATAACTTAATTCCCACCTCCCACCCCCAACTAGCAGGATTCAGGATTTAGAAAGAGCAATTTTTTCACTTGACCATGAATCCTAATATAAAAACAACTTTCTTAGTTAAACTAATGGGTTATCTACCTATCTTGACTATTCTGTGGCAGCTACCTAAATATTTCCATTGTCTACTCCAGTCCCTGTTAGTCTGCTCAGGTAGGCTGTTCTAGCAAGAAGCTATATGCCCTGAAAACAGCAACACAAGGTTGAGTTCTCGCCCTCTGAAATGTATAGTAACAGTAACCCTATGTTGTGGCATCCTGATATTGTGAATTTCCTGGCTCCTGTCCCACATTGATGGATACTGCTTGTGGGGATGAGATGCAAAACCACCATGTCCGACAGCAGGGCCGCCCAAGGCATTTTGCTGCCTGAGGCAAAGGACAAGATGATGCCACCTTCCATGCTATGTACCAAAGCCAGCAGGGTTGGCCATTGAATCTTATTTCAACACTGGCAATGGGACAATGTCCTCCACCACACCTGAGCCAGCAGGCCAGTTTAGTATGCCCAGGAAAGGTTAAGTGGCATCTACAGCTCTATCCTCATACAGAGGTGAACAGCTGGGTTGTTCAAGAGCAACAGCCAGGAGGCTGCCACTGCTGCTCCCCGCCCCCTGCAACATCTGCCGCTTGAGGCAATTGCCTCACTCTTCCTAATGATACTGGGATAGCTGTCTTGGACAGGGCTATCCCAATGATAGCTCTGTCCAAGCCTGAATCTACAGATAGCAATTATACCATTATCATACTACAGTGATAACATTGGTGCCCACTGGTGTCATGTACACCAACAGTTATCATTGCAGTATGATAACGGTAAAACTGCTATGTGTAGATTCAACCCAACAGAGATCAAGCTTTTCTCAAATGTTTAGGATTACAATCTGATCTTCAGCTTTCCCCTTAATCGACGGCCCCATTCACAGATGAGAGTTCTGTGCTTGTTGATCATAGCATCAAGTGATGACATTATTGTTATATTTATTTATTTTTGACAACTTCATACCCTTCCCCTTAGTCCAAAATGATATCAATAAGCCAGTAGAGGACAAAGGAAATTTATTCTTCCAGCACAAAATCAGGATAAATCTCACATATTAAAAAGGTGTGGGTAAATAAAAGTGATGCTCACCTGAAACCAAAAGATGTTCACCCAACAGAAAAGACTCAGTTCAGAACCACAATGGGCCACATTCCGTTTATTTGTTTGTTTAATTCTCCCCCCCCCCCATTTCTGAGAAGCTCTCGGCGGCCATATTCCAGTGTTGGGCAGAGCTGAAGGCAAAAGGGCTGGGCCAGAGGCATAGAGGTGGGCCCCAAAATACCAAAACTACCAGCATATTGTATCTTAAAGCTCTTACTGCAGGACCTAAGCCTTGGGAGAGGCATTTCAACCTTTTAGAATGAGGAAAAACCACACAAAAGCTGGGGAACCACCAAATGATTGGTGGATGGGGGAAAAAGGATAGGGCCAAGAGAATGGCACATGAACTTCTGGGGAATCCTGGAGGGCTGGATTTGGCCCCTGAGCCTGATGTTCTGCTTTAGGAGGAGTGCAACCATGCCTAGAAAGGGCTGATCACCATCACTTCCTACCTCAGTATTTACATTTGTCACAGATTAATCAGCCCCAATAGGACTTCCAAGATAAAATTTCCATCCACCCATGCCCTTTTCAGCCACGTGTTCAGCCTCAGGTGATTACAATTACATGAGGGGAGTGTGGGGAGGTGTTCACTGGCCCCATCCCATGATCATGTCCCTGTTGGCCTCTCCAAACCTCTACATGTTTGGCGGAAGGTCCGAAAGGGGAGCATGCTCTCTGCACAAAGGGTCCCCACATGCCTTTGAACCTTGTGTTGTTGTAAACCATGCAGGGTGCTGACACATGTAGAGCAGGTTCCCCTCTTCACACACCCTCACCCTGCAGTGCATGGATGGCAGGATGCAAGGTCAAAAGGGACACAATGGCAGGGTGGTGTCAGCAAGCATAGCCTCACTGTCCCCGCCACATGAGGTACTTGCCTGTGGCTGAACAGGGCTCTAATATGAACTCCAACACAGAACTGTACAATAGAGACTGTTCACTTGTTTGGCTGAGAATCATCAAGCAGTAAGGAGGGATGGGTAAACGAGCCACATTTGAGATTGCTAGGAACATTGTCTCACCCTGCGTCATGTGCCTGGTTCCCGTTTTCAATCGCTGCTTAGTCTGCGCGAACGGGAAAATTGGGCAAATCGAGCAGCGATAAAATAGGAGTTTTGGGCAAGTCCCCCAAATTTGCACACATTTTCTAATTTGCGCAACTCTCCTCTATAGGCTAAAGTGGGGTTCATTCAGTCTACAGAGGAAATTGGCACAAGTTGGGAAATTTGGGTGAGTCAAACTGGGGAACTGGGAATGAGACAAATGTGAGCACATATTCAACAATTTATGAATATTTTCAGCGGACACATGCTGATGCTCACGCTTGGAGCTTCGAATGGGACATGCTGACATGTTTTGTGAGCAAAAATTAAATTCTCATAAATCCCTAGAGGTAAGCCATCAAGTAATGAAGACATCTGTGAGAATCAGCCCTAATGTTACCCTCTGATGCTGTTATTCTACTTTGATTATCCTTGTCATCCATTTGTTCATATGCCACTTTCCCACACTATTTATTTATTTGTTATAAACCACTCTTCATCTAGAAGGGATCCCAGGGCATTTCAAATAACATTAAAAACAAAGCAAAACAATAGAGTATGTCATAAAAATATCAATGAAATCCATACAGCATTGAATAATACAGTGCAAATAGGCTTTGAACAGCGTAGAAGCAAACAGAAGGAAGGATAAAGCCTAGCCCAGAAATAAAAATAGACTTTGTTCAAGGCCAGATATTTATTTATTTATTAATTACATTTATATCCCTCCTTTTTTCCTCCTTAAGGAACCCAAGGCGGTATACATAACCCTTCTCCTCCTTCATTTTATCTTCACAACAACAACCCTGTGAGGTGGGTTGGGCTGAGAGTCTGTGACTGGCCCCAAACCCCCCAGTGAACTTCCATGGCTGAGTGGGGACTGGAACCCGGATCTCCTGGTTCCCAGTCCAGCACTCTAGCCACTACACTGTGCTGGCTCTCCATTCAAAGTAGATCTCCATTCCACAAAGGCAACATGAGGTTCTCCTCAATTAGCCTATGTCATGGGTTGGCAACGCAGCACCTACAGGCACAACAGCACCTGCCAGGCCCCTGGGGGTACCCACAAGACCCCTGCCATCTACCTTCCCCTGCACTTCCCACCACTGCTTCTTCCGCCTCCACACTGCTGCACTCACTTACTCCATGAAAGCTTCTGCCAGAATAAACTGGTTAGTCTTTAAGGTCCCGCAAGAGTCTTTGCTGTTTTTGATTCAACAGACAAACACAGCTCCGGAGAGGGTATTTTATTAGAAACTGATTTTGGTGGTTCCGTTATGATTTATTTTTTTCTATGTAAGCCGCCCTACAAGGACTTTGCCTTAAAAAGCAGCCTTAAGCCTCGAAATATTTAGTAGATAAATAAGTGGCATCATTCTTCTTTGGAATCACAGCATATTCTGAGAACATGAATCTCCCACTTTTCCAGTGTGAGCAGTAGGTAACAGCTACATCTCCTATTTTAAAGAGGATATTTCTTTATCCCATTCCAGATTGAGTTTCTGATGTTCACAACCATCTTCTCTAATGCCCTCATTCTTTGCAGCCAGCATTTAGCAATTTATGCCTCAGCATTATATTCTTGCCCCGCTACCCCACCTCACTTCCTATGCACAGCCCTTTCCATTTATCTCCATTACATTTCATCTTATTGCTTGCAGGCAGTTTTAATGGCACTCTTCTGTTCAAACCAGAGCTGGAACCTGTAGTGGTACAATCTTGGGCACTCAGCCTGACACATTTAACATCACTCAAGGGATAAAATTACTAGGCTGGGAGACTTAAAAAAAAAAATAGAATGCACTTTTGAACATTCACTACATGCAGGTTTTTAGCTTTCATTTTTCTTACTTGTGACTCTCTGGGGTCCAGTTGGGAAACCGTTCTGCCCCATTTGCTCCAACTTTGGCTGATTTTTTTTTCTTGGAACGAGTGTGGAATTGAGTGGTTCTAAGTAAAATATATGAATCTCCATACAGTCTATTCTTTATATAACATACAGCAGAGGGAGTGTGTAAAGGGGAAAGAGGGAAGAAGGGGTGGGTCGGTGGGAACCAGGATTCATACTCTCTTATTCTTGTTCTCACAAACACATGCCTACACCTAGACTCTCACTCAAGGGGCACATTCCAGTGGTGGGTGGGCCTGAAGGCAAAAAGGGTGGGGTCAAAATTCCAAAAATACTAGCCTATATTAGCTTAAAGCTCATACGGTCAGTACCGAAGCCTTAGGAGAGGTATTTCGACATTTTCAGGGGGAGAAAACTGCACAGAAAACTTCACAGATGCTGGGAAACCATGAAACGATCAGTGGTCAGGGGAAAAGGGGTGGGCCTGGAGAAAGCGGTGTGGTCACTTTATGGGGAAATTCAGAAGGCCAGATCAGGAACCCAGGAGGCCATATTTGGCCCCCAGGCCTGAGGTTTGTTTGTTTATTTATTTACAGTATTTATCTACTACTCCATATCTAGAGCAGATCTTGGAGTGGTGAACACAAGAGATAAAACAGTAAAAGGATAAAAATATTAAAACACCAGATTAAAATTATGCTATTTTTTTTAAAAAAACAGAATACCAATAAAAACCATGACTGGTCGATTAAGGAATGCTGGAACAGTGGTGTTTTCAGGAGGCGCCAGAAACAAGACAGTGTTGGCATCTGCCTGACTTCCAGGAGCAGGGAGTTCCAAAGAAAGGAGGCTGCCACGCTGAAGGCTCTTCTCTGGGTGGACTCCAATTGGGCCTCTGATGACCTCAGTGACCAGGCAGGTTGGTAAGGGAGAAGGAACTCTCTCGGGTACCCTGGTCCCAAGTTGTTTAGGGCTTTCTATACTAATACCAAAATCCTTACCCGGTAGGGAATAGGCAGCCAGTGCAGTTCCCTCAGAAAAGGAGTTACATGCTGAAAAGGGGCAGCTCCTGACAGCTCCTGAGGTTCCTCATCCCTGAGCTAGAGTGATCTATGAATGCCAGTTGCCAATTTTCTGTCACCTTCTAGAATGACCAAGAAACAGGACCTGGGTAGGGCTATGCAGATGAAGCAGCACTGAGTTCATGGGGGGCAAGAAGCAGGTTCTGCCCACATTGCAATGACGTGGAAGGGATCATTGCTGCCTGGTTATTATTTTTTCTAAATTAATTCCCCCCTTTTTTTTGCAGTGAGTTTGATGTGGACGAGGTGTGCTATTGTTAGATCTCTTAACATAAACTGTTTAGTGAATTGTTTAATGTGAGTATAATGTTGATATTATTCATACCGGATATTCATAACTGGCCTACTGGTATATCTTGTGTTGATTTGTTATATCTTTTAAATGATCTCTAAAGATTCGCCATTTTGTTTTCCTGTATTAAACTATGGTTATTTGTTTCTGAACTACCTTGAGCACAATGTATTGTGGGAAATGCAGCACAGAATTACCTTTATGACGATGGTGGATGCATCCAACACGATGGCTTTCTCTGTCAAGGCACATCATCACATACACTGATGAAAAATATGGCTTGGTTCACCATTTCCGTGGCAACCTTTTTGCTGAGTTCACTTTTGCCTTATTCAGCTCTTGCCCTAGCATTCCCTTGTCTTCTAATTACCATTTTACCTTACATTTTCTCTTGTCAGCACAACAAGATCAAATGTTCCCCTGCATTTAAGTAGGATTAAAAGAAAGAGCAATGTCTTGGATAAGATGGGGTCACTATCTGGGAAGAAAAAAAAGAAAGTCTTGTTTGAAGTGAATAGTATTGGAATGAATAGCAATGAATGAGTTTAATTATAAATCTGATTTAGGAAATGTATAGATCAAAGTTAGAAATGCAAACATTATCTTAGGACATGAGTTGCTAATGAAACATAAAAAATAATTTAGCGTGATGTATTGTTGAACATAGGGGCCGCGGTGGCTTAGTGGTTAAGATGCTGAACTGCAGACCGGAAGGTCGGCAGGACAGCAGTTCGAGACCCGAGTGCTGTGTGATGGAGTGAGCTCCCGTCTTCAGTCCCAACTTCTGCCAACCTAGCAGGTCGAAAGCAAGAAATTGCAAGTAGATAAATAGGTACCTCCTCGGCGGGAAAGATAGCAGCGTTCCGTGCACCTCGGTGTTCAGTCATGCCGGCCACATGACCACAGAAGTGTCTTCGGACAGCGCTGACTCTTTGGCTTAGAAATGGAGATGAGCACCACACCCTAGAGTCGGACACGACTGGCTGGGGACACCTTTACCTTTTTTTTTATTGTTGAACATGCAGTAGAAGCATCTCCTTAGTTTATGGTTTCTGTTTCATCCTGAGAAATTAAAAAGAAATTAAAAGCATCCATGCGCAAAGCAAGGACAGGAAGTGCCAGCACCTCACCTGACTTTGGGCAACTTTGAATACCTGTGGTAAGATTCTGAGGTTAAGGTTAAGCTCTGTAAGAGAGAAGCCCTATGCTCTGACAACAGAGCCTCCGATACTGGAGGCAGGGCTGGCCTTAGGGATGGGTGAACTGGGCGGTCGTCACCTGGGCCACCAAGCTGAGGGGGGCGCCAAGCTGATCTCAGTGCTAAGGGACTTCAGAGCATGTTGATGTTATGCATAACACTGAAGAAATGCATTTCTAGTTTCTGCACATCTGCCAGGGAGGATGCCTACCCAGAAGATTGGTCAGGCAGGCTTATGATTGATCCATGCCAAATAGCCCTACAAAGCTGACCATAGTGGGCTGGGGGTGGGCACCAAAGGCACTCCTCTCCTAGGGCACTATTTATCCTAAGGCTGGCGCTGATCAGAGGCTCTGTTCCATCCTATGCTCTCTTGGCTCCTGCTGGCAGGAAAGGAGGGAGGTGGGGCTTCTTGTATTTTTCTTCTGTCTGTGAATGGGGGAAAAATGGCTTCCTCGGGAATTTGTGTTTCCTGGGGACAATGTTTTCCTGGGGAGAATGGCTGAGAGGGCTTACAATCCCTTAGATCCTTGGCCATTCCCTCCCTACCCACCAGAATGCCCGCAGCACACCCAGTTTCCCCCACCCCTCTACCAAGTCAGAGTTCCAACCCCATAGAGGAAGCCACCATGGAAACCTCTGTGATGGCTGGGACGAGACAGGAAAGGGGCTGCAACATAAAAAATCCTTCCAATCTTGTACATTTATCTACAGAGATTTTTTTTTCCTGAAAATCCCATGGCTCCTGGGACACTGTCTATGGCCCATAGAAATTATCCTTAAAAATATTTCTTGTTCATTGTGTTTTGATTCTCATGCTACACATTGTCCTACTTTTTATGTCTAAAGGAAGGTGAAATAGTTAAGAAATGTGTTGCTTGAGTCTTTGATAGAAATCAAATGTCAATACAACCCCCCTGCTGAACCTATGGGAGTTCTTGTATTTGCTTCATGGGAAGATTAGCACTTCCGTGTTTGCTGAGCCTATAGGTTGACCTGCCTATAGGAAGCATCTATGACAAGACTTCAGCACCCCTGCTGAGTACACAGTTTTGAAATCACTGTTGTAACTAGTTACGATTTTAGCGACCAGAGGTACAAAATACCAGAAGAATTAATATAACTTTAATTTTCATGGATAGCCTTTTTTTTAATGCTAGGTTGGAACTTGGCTCTTTATATTATCCCACAACCTATGGAATACTATCAACTACATTAGTGATGAGAGCAAGTTGAGGGGAAATCTTTCCATGCCCAAAGTGTGTGTAACTTCCCTCCCCCACAAGTCCCACTTCCTAGGTACCAAATAAAGCATTCATAATGATGCTCTATGAACATTTTTATTTGGTTTAACAAAATGATAGCAGGGTGTAGAACAAATGGGATTATTAAAAGCCACCAGTTCCTCATCCTCACTTGCTGTGTAGACACAACTAAAGGCAATGAGTTATGGCTGATCAAAGACCAATACATTCAAAATTGCCTTAGGGCTAATGGTATGCTGAGTGACACTATAATCATGGGACATTCAAATGGAAGTTCAGCTGCTAGATGCCCTAAATTGGAACCATCAAATGTAATCAACTTCATGATCTGCTTATCTTGATTGTCTCAACTTTAAATTATTGTATTATCTTTAATTAAAGTTGGATCCAAAGCAAGTCCATGATGTGATGAATTTCAGACATGTGACTTAACAGTCACATTGAAACAACTTCTAGAGAGGTAGCAGCAAAAACAACAGAAGCACCTTAAAGAGTTTGAAGCACCTTAAAGAGTTTGACGCACCTTAAAGAGTTACAAGGTTATTATGGCATCTAGTCCATTTTGTGGACTAGAGTCCTTGCCATCATATGCACAAAGTCTTATTCTTACTCGGCAGGAATATCTCTCTCTCTCTCTCTCTCTCTCTCTCTCTCTCTCTCTCTCACACACACACACACAAAATTATAGAGAATTAAAATAAATAAATAAACTGCAAGGTCAAATGGCAAGGAAATGCAAAAACTAAGTAGCAATAATAAGGCATCCTAGCATGGCTAAAAGGCCAATTCTATGCATGTTTGGACAGAAAAAGGTTCTACAACTGCTTGGCTGGGGCATGCTGGGAGTTGTAAGACTTTTTTTTCTGTCTAAACATGCACAGGATTGCATCTTAAGTTAATTAAGACTCGTGTTGGGGGTCAGGAAACAAGTGCCCTGGTTCAAACCTAAATGAGTAGACTCAACTCCTTGAGCACTTCTAATTCAGCAATTCACACTAGAACCTCCCTTTGAAATTTCTTTATTGGAGAATGGCAACAGTCAATGCTACAATGGTCACATCACATCAGCAATGGTAGGTCTGGGAGACTGACATGATCTCCCACTGGTTTCTGAATGTTGAAAGAGTCATATTTTTAAAAGTCTTTTGGGATGAAAAACAGGACACCATTGGAATGTGGCTAAAATGCTGGATTGCTCTAGTTGCTGGCATCTGGCTCCCTGATGGGGACCAGTGTCTACCTGATGTGACTTGGAAGGGTGAGGAAGCCAGGACCAGGGGAGACTGTGCTGATTTCTTGTGGTGGACATAGAGCTGGATTTAAAGGCTGTGAAACTGGTTTAGCTTAAGCAGGAGAGGCTCAAAATCTTCACAGGTGTCAATGGACCAGAATTTTACTAATGCAATTCCTCTAGCCTGATCCTAAGGACTTGCTTAGAAGTAACTCCCATTGATTTCAATGGAACTTATATCCAAGATAAAATTAGGGTGGCCACTTGTGAACTGGCAAAAAAAGGACATGCTTCATGGTTGGACTTGATGGTCTTATAGGCCCTTTCCAACCATCCTATTCTATGATTGATCACCAAAAAAGAGGTCAAAAGAGGATACCTGTTTGCATAGAATAGATGGAATCATCTCCCCATTGAAATTAGGTGGGTTCCTAGTGTGGAGTGTTTCCACTGACAACTTAAAGCACATTCCGTTTGCCCAGGTGTTTCCCTGACAGATAGTGTTGACAACTACCCCTGGTTAGTTTAATGAGGTATTATTTTGGGCTGTGTACGGACCCCTGCTTTGCTTCAGATGCCATTTCGGACCCTCTGAATCAGCCCCACTTTGACTCAGACCCTGTCTGCTTTGACTCGGATCTGAAGTGAGATTTGGATACCTGTATCACCTGGTTTGGGAGTTTTCCCATTGATTTGCATGGGAAAATACAAATGAAAATACCTTTTTCAGCTTTCATGATAAATACATGAAACTTGGGGGCTTCTCTGCCCCCATGGAGAAGATCCCACCTGCCAAATTTCAGACAGTTTGGCACAGTACTTTTATGCCAGGTGCAGCCGATATTTGATTTTTTCCTACAGAAACTCTCAAAGCAGAGATCTATACCTCTCAGCCCTGTGCATCTTCCTCCTCCTGCCTGCTCTGCTGTCAAGGACCGCTAGCCATCTCCTGTTCATGAGAAGGAGATGGCTAGTTAGTGTCTGGTGTCTGGAGAACCCAGATGAGGGTTGGTTCTCACATCCCTAAGTAACACCACCGGAATGATCTCTGTCTCTGAAACGCAGCCATTCCCCCCAGTTATTCAGTCTCTCTCCCCCCGCCCACCACTGTCACTGATTTGGAGATTGCTGGGTTATGTTCGCATCAGCTCTTCATTATGGTGGTTCTTTATCTTGGACATGGACTGGGCAGCCCTTCAAATTAAGGATGCCTTCAAAATGGAGGGCAGTCCTGTGGTAGCCCTTCAAATAGAGGACTGTTCTCTGTAAAAGAGGACACATGACCACCCTAAATTTCCTTCTCTGCCCCTGATATTTATTTAAACTGCTGGCTTTATGCACTGAAGCGCATGTGCAGCTAGGGTGGACCTCAGGGCAAAAGGCTAGGGCCCCTGCAGCCTGGGTGGTGGTGATCCTAAATGCCGGGTGTTGGAGGTAGCAGCAAGCAGGCCCTGTGGCAGCACCTAAACTGGCATGTCGACTGGGGCCAACATAGTTCATTGCAGCAGCCATCAGAGTCATCTTCCCCACTGTCCTAGAGGGTCCCCAAATCCTACAGAACAGATTTTCAGGGGGCAAAGAAGGGCGGGGGAATCAACAAAAATCATCTCCTTCCCCATTCCATCAGTGGGATTCCTCTTTTGGAAGCGTTACACAGAAGGAAGGAATCCTTCCATCCACAGGAGGCAAATTCTGGACCCACCCAACCCAATGGAAGTTATTCTTGAGTAAACATGCATAGCACTGAACTTAAGTTGCCAATACTAAGCAATGCAAATTAGTATTTTAATTGCCACTTCTAAATAACACTCAGACACTGTAAAGATTAACCATACGCCTGGGAAGCTTTTTAAAGAGGACTCCCCCAGCCCCCCACTCACAAACTTTCCACTTAAAAATCAGTCGTATTGCTTACCTTAGATTTTCACCTAGGTTTTCATTAATGAATATTTTTTTCAAGAGGAAGTTGAATTCACTTTGAGCATTCACATCCATCACCTTTTCATGCCTCAAGTTAACCACACTGCCCTCTAGCCAGGAACTCTTTAGGTTACAGTTGAAGTGGATATTTTGGAAACTTGTGGTAGCCAAATATTCAACCTTTGGAATATTATGTGTGATGGTGGTTTTTTTTTTTTTTTTAACATCCTTAAATGTCATAGGAAATTATGATGATTTTTTTCTTGCCTAAGAATAGTAGCAATAATTAAAAAATCCTACCAGGTCAGTTACGAGAAACATTGACAGCTACAGCTTTGGGAGAGGGGAGCTAATTTGGGCCAACTTTTCATTAATTCAAACAATGGGCCATATTAGAAGTTTTTTAAAGATCAGCTCTATAAATAGCCAAGTAGGTCAAGAACTGGGTTGTGCTGAATGAATTTTAGCCAGAGTTCCCATTATTTCAGTTACAGAAGGTATATTAAAATAATAGGGCTGCACATAAGAACTGGGTTTTGTTTTTTTAAGTGTGTGTGTGTTTGGTGGTTAAAGACAAATTGCCTTCCTCAGGGAAAGGAAGAGAAGAAAAGGAAATGACTGACATTTTAGCATTTAGTTGAAGTTAAAGTGAGCTGAAAACAACGTTCAGAAGGTAAGACTTCAATCTTAAGCACACGTAAAAGGAAATGCTTCCCTGTGATTACTGGAAGTAGACTTACTTCTGAGTAAGCATACATAGGATTGCACTGTGAAATTGTTTTATAATGGTTTTTAACGCTGCATGTGTTATTTCTCAGTTTGATGTGTTAACTGACATAAATACTGCTTCTTCTCCATTCTTGTGAAGAATCCAGGGTGGTGATGGTAGCATTGCATCTGGCCCTGAAGGGGGTGGGGTATGCAGGCATCGCCTTGGATCCACATACTACACTTGCACCTTGGCTGACGTGCAGGTGGGGCAAAGTGGAGTTATATAAGCCCAGATCCTTCTCTCATTGGCCTTTTTTGCATTCAGTCTTCACACCTGCCTGCCCAGCCTGGGCCACAGTGTTGGAATAGGAGCTTTTCTATACGAGGCTATTAATCTGCTATATCTACTTTTGATTTTGTTGCAAAGTTGAGATCCAAGAGATCCAATCTGTATACCAAGAGCTTTTCATTTCCTGTTTTTCTGTTGCATAACCTCTAGGTGGCACTGTGCTGTGGAATAACCCAATTACACAAGTAGGAAAAATGTTTTCTTTCGCTTTCACAAATAATAGTCCATTTCCCCTGCTTTAAAAACTCCCACGAAAGTGCTCTTCAAAAACAGAAGTGAAACTGGAGGGTCATGACATCCTCTAAAGAACCCATACACAACTATGAGTAAGGAATGATGAGTGCACAATAAATGCTTCATGTAGAAAATGGAATGGCCACAAGTAGGAATATTTTGCCCACCAATCAAACTGGCCACGGGAGTTGTGTTTTTTTTCCCACCGACTCTGCACAGTTACCTTGAAGGGGTTTACAGTTAGTGCCTGGGCAGATGCTGGTAAGTAGGAGAGGGAATGAGGTTACAAAAGGCAGATGTGTGTGGAGAAGTAAGTTACAGGTACAAGTATAAGGTCTTGCTGTTGGCATATGAAGTCCTGAATGGCTTGGGACCATGTTACTTGACAGATCGCCTTCCCCAATACAGACCTGTGAGATCATTAAGATCATTGGAGGAGGTCTTTCTTGTCTGCAGATTGCCATCTTGCAGCAACGTGGAAGCAGGCCTTCTCCATGGTGGCACCCTCCCTGTGAAATGACCTCCCCTCTGGTGTTCAGGAGGCACTAACTGTAGCATGCTTTAGGTACCAACTGAAGACTCATCTCTTCACCCAGGCCTGCCCTGAGTGAGTGTGCTGCTGCCCAGTTTGTTAATTATGATGTTGTATTGGTTTTAATGTTGTTGTTGTTGCTGTTATTACTACCACCACTACTACGACATTTCTATACCACCTCACAGCTGAAGCTCCCTGAGTGGTTTACAAAGGTTAAAACGTTAAAAATACATTATGCAAAATTTAAAAATATAAGAAACACAAAAACAGACATTATACACAAAGACAACATATATCTATATTAAAGTTTTGTATAAATGTTTTAGCAATTATTATATATTTTACTTCTATTTTAATGTATATCCTAATGTATTTTAAACTATTCAATTTTCTTTTAAACTGCTTAGAGCTATTTTAAAATATGATTAGTGGTATATAAATCTAAGAACTAACTAACTAAAGGAGCAATCCTATCAAGATTGACAGTCGCCTCTGACCCTGGGGGCAACCTCCTATCCAGTGCAGGGTGGGAGGAGTGGTGAGGAGTGGATCTCCTCCTCATTCCCCCCACCCTGCTTTCGTGGCTAGCCACGGGACCTTGGAGCATGAGAAGCGGTGGCCGGACGACACATAGGATGCGTCATATAGGATTTCTGTCTTCCTCGCCTAGGGGTGTCAGAGAATTCCGCCACGGACTCTAGTAAGGTGCTCCATCCCTCCCCCCAGAATCCTCCCCAGCTGGCTCTGCTTCATGGCAGTAAATACTTACGTAGCCTATCACAGCTGACTGCAAGGACGCAGATGACAGCCACTATGATGGCTGCCATTTGTGGCCGTAGCAGCCTGGCAGCGGCCGGCCAGGAGTCTAGCCAGAGCCACTACCGCCGGGGCTGCTACCGGAGCTGCCACCAAGTAAGCTCCATCCCAGGGGGATTCCGCTGGGTGGCGGAGGGGGAGGCTGTTCCACCACGGATTCAGGTGCCCCCCCGGAATCCGTGGTGGAACAGCCTCCCCCTCCGCCACCCCGTGGAATCCCCCTGGGACGGAGCTTACTTGGTGGCAGCTCCGGCGGCTCTGGCTGGTCTCTTGGCCAGCCGCTGCTGGGCTGCTGCGACAACAAATGGCGGCCGTCATAGCAGCTGCCATTTGCGTCCTTGCAGTCAGCTGTGATAGGCTACGTAAGTATTCACTGCTGTGAAGCAGAGCCGGCTGGGGACGATTCCGGGGGGAGGGATGGAGCGCCTCCCCCTTCCCGCGGATTGCCCAGCATGGAGCCAGGTAAGGCTTTCATACATCCCTATCCCCGCCCTGGCATGCCCCCAGGAACACCCTGTTTTCGCCACTCCATGCTGCTCTTATGAGCGCGGAGTGTGGGATCCATCTGCACTGCCTAGGTGGCATGGGATGGGTTGGGGGTCAATTCTCCAGGAACCGACCTATCCTATGGCTATCTAGGATTGTGCCCTAACTAACTTAACTAACTGATGAGCACCCAGGACCACTAAGATGGCAAGTGGGGATCCCCTCAGCTGGTCACTCAGGGCTTTGAGATGTGGGGGTGGAAAATGGCCCCACTGGGGCTTTCCTAGTTTTACACACCCAGAATTTTGGGCCTCAAAGGGTTGTGAACTGGGTGGGGCCTCCTTCAAGACTGGAAGAGGTGTGTCCAGATGGGGTGGAAGCAATCATCTCACTGCTTCCAAGTCAGGGCTGGGCTTTCCCTCACTTTGGGTAGGGAGGCTGCGTGGCTTTCTCACACAGATTTCTTTGTCATGTTGGAAATTAAGGATGCATAGGAATGCATTGCAAAACTCACAATATTCGGCAATGTAATCCGTCCTGTTGTTTTTATTTTATTTATTATTTATTTATTATTGACATTTTTATCTGCTAAGCAGTCATGAAAGCTGTGTACCACCATTTAAAACAATAAAACCTTAAAACTATAAAAACAAGAGCATTAAAGCAGTAAAAACATTAGAATAGTAAAAAGAGTAAACTAATTTTTGAAAGGCAACTTTGAAAAGATCAGTCTTTATATCCTTTCTAGAGGCCAAGAGAGTTGCAGACAGTCATAGTTCTTGAGGGAGTTCATTCCAAAGTTTTTCCATTCCAAAGTTTTTGGGCAACACAGGAGGGAGCCCGTTCACACATGCACAGTGAACAGGCCTCTGCCATAGGGATGTCCTTCGTTTGAAAATTTGGCCTTTTTTGGGCCCAACAGATCCACACCGCCTGACTGGCTTGGCTTGGCTTGCATTTGTGAGCCAAGCTGTGGGTTGTTCCTGAAATCTGGAAACATTTTTTGAGTCCCCTGTAAATAGACATTTGCACAAATTCTGGCCATAATTTCCTTAATTTGCAGAAATTCCGCCACAATTTGCACAAATTACATGAATTACAGCCACAATTCGTTCAAATTGGAAATGTGTGCAAATTATAGAAACTGCAGTTGCAATTTGCACAAATCTGTATTTACAACCCCTCCCCAACCCCCAAAATCCATGAGCTGGCTTGCCTCAATGCAGATCGAGTTATGCTGGTTCGTGGGGAACTGAGCTGGAGTCCAGGGGGCGGGGGCTGAGCTGATGAAACCTTGGTGAGCTTCACCCCCAAGACGGATTCTTCTGACATCCCTATTCTGTGGGTAATGGTGTCCTCAAGGTGGCCTCTTCTGCAGATCTTAATACTTGGGCAGGTTCATAGCAAGACAGGTGGTCCCTTAGGTCCCTTTTAACTTCCTAAGGGGCAAAGGGTTGCTGCTACATTATGGCCAGTCTATTTAGCATGGTGGCTCCTTGTTCTTTAAACCTCCACTATTAGACAACTGCATACAAGTGGTTGAGTCACACATGTGTCAAGAGCATTGAAGGAGCACTGCACCATTAGTAAGAAAGAAGTCTGGCTTTGATTACTGATAATTATAGATAAGCTGTACTTGACAATCATTTTCTGACCACAAACTCAAATCAATCAATTAAAGGCTTCATACAGCAGCACCCGGGCCTAATCACTTCCAGGCTGTTAAAACCATCTATTAAGTCCTGCAGCATGTCAGAGCTGCTGCATTCCATTTATTTGTGCTCCGAACAACCCTCCTCGGCGCTACTCTTCAGCTAATTTCGAGCCTGCGGTTTTTGAAGCTTTAAAAATGCTATGCTCACGGAGGAAAATTAGCAAAAACTGTACAATTGCCAGCTTCATTTAATGGGAGAAACTTTAGAAATGATGACTAACATGGTCTTGCTTTAAAAAATCTGCTCAAATGTCATTATGCACATTTCTTCCTTGCTCTGTAGATTGCCAGGAAAAGGTTGCACTAGGTTCACATTATAGAGGAGCTGAAATGGGATCAGAGTTCATGTGCTCCAGCCTCCCACCCTGAGCCAAGGTCAACAAATCAAGACGATAGATTAGTATAAACTAATAATGTGAGTGATGTGGACCCGTACAGAAAACACAGTGCCAGAAAATGGGATTGCTTGACAAGAACCATTTGTTAATTCATTAGCAAATGTAAATAACTTAAAGAAACCATGGGATTCAGTCTTATTCATGATATTGTTGAAATGTCGTGTGGTGACTCTGAAGCATATCAGACATTTTGCCCTTTCACCCAGTGGATACCCTCTGCATAGTAGACGCAGAAGCCATTTCAGAATGGAGACAAGAGCTGCTGTTGGGTTCCATCCTGTTCCAGTCCCATGAGGATTCATTTCAAAATTACAGATCAGAACGACATAATGTTTAAGTGAAATCTGGCTCGTACTGCGGGAATAACATCGCTTCTTTGCTTCATGAACTTTCATTTCATTGGTAACAAATCCTTAGTGAGCAACGTCTTCTGGTCTTGTCAACCAACTGGGCCTCCTTCCAGATTGCTTCTCACCAACTTTCTTCATGCTTTCTTTCAGCTATCCCAAATTCCACCACTGAAATCACTGCTACAAATTATAGTCCAATATTCTCATAGTGACCCCCATTTTCAGAAAGCCATCAGTTATATAGCCAAAATGTATCTACCCTAAGGATGTGTGAATGACCAAAATGTGAGTTTGTCAAGGTTCTCCACATTCCATCTTAAAGCTCATCTTGACTTGTGTCTGTATCAGACTGTGAGCTTATTTAGGTTGTTGTTTGCACTAAAATTCATGTACATTTCAGTGCGCGTTTTCCCAAATGTACACATCAATTGTGTGCATTTTTGAAATGTATGCATTTTCTCCCATTGATTAAAGCATGCCTGTGTGCATTTTTCAAATGTATGCAGCTTCTTAATGCATAATTTTCAAATGTTTGCATTTTCAGACACTCTGTTCTTTGGTTCGTGGATTGCGCTGCAAGCTGGGGAATGTATGTACTTTGACTGCAGATAGTGTCTGAGCCTTTGCGAGTGGAGATGGGTCAAAGAAGACGCAGACAACAAGCTTGGATTGAAAATTGGGCCACATTTATTGAAATATTTGCAAAGGGGTAACTAGGACGGGCATCTAACTGTGTCAGCGTCTAGCTGACACTTCTAGGGCGAAAACACACCCAGCCTGAGGGGTGGCGGTGATCTCGCCATCTCTCCGGACTGCCCCTTCTGGGGGAGGTAGACCTTCCGGTGTCACCCCCAACCCGGTGCCGCAAAACACCTGGGTGAGTGAGTAGGGTTGGTCTCCCAGGCAACCCTTATCCCCCCGCCGAGCCGCACAACCCGTTTGGGGGGCCTCAGACATCACCTGTCACCATAAGGTGCCTCTGCGTGCACACCATCCCTACTCCCTTTCCTGTTTTTCCCGTCCTAGCTGCCACAGGAGTCACAAGCCTATTGCTTGTGAAACTCCCCCCACCTGCGCAGAAGAACATCCCGCAGGCCCCTTTGCAGATCGGCCAAAAATAAGTCGTTGCCTATGTCTGACAGGTGGACTCCGTCCTGCTTGTAAAGCTCCCTCCTAGTCCAATGGATTCCTTGGTGGTTGATATAACCGTCACCATGCTCAGACAACCCACGTGCCAATTCTCTGTTCACCTTGCGCCGGGCCTGTTCCATGGCCGCATTGCTCTGCGCCCTCCACATGATTCTCGGGAGCATTGAGGACCATAATATGGTCACCCCCGGCCAACGATGTCGGATTGTCCACAGATCAGCCAATGCCTGCTCAATCAAGACCTTTCCAGGCTTGTAGCCCAGGTTGTTCCCTCCTAGGTGCAGCACCAGGACCTGTGGAGGGAAACTGACCAAACCTCGTTGAAAGAGTGTGGGAAGAAGACTGTCCCAATGCATACCCCGTCGGCCAAGCCATTGCATTGCCACCTGTTGGGGAAACTGCAGCCAGGATCCGAAGGCCGACGTAGAAGCTCTGCGGGCAGCCCAAAAAACCATACTGTGCCCACAAATGAGCACCTGTACTGGCGTCGGTCGAATCCCATCTAAATAAAACATTGGGGAAGGCGAAGAGAATCATCATGAAGCATCAGGCAACTTGCGAATGTAAGAGCGGAAGGCCCTGGAGCGCCATCTCCCTACCGCCTTCACTTGCTTGGAAGAAAAGCCTATGGCAGCTGCCGTAGAGGCCGCCCCAATACGGAATGAGTGAGTCCCAAAACGATAATGCCCCAGACCCAGTGTGGTCAAGGCTAACTTGGTGACTGCCCAAAATTGGAACTTTGTCAGTGGTGAACCGTCAGCATGGCAAAATAGGGGACCCTCCTTTGCCCCGCGATGCTCAAAGAAAGCCTGCAAGGCCCTGACAGGGCATAACTCGTCAGCCTGGGCCTGGTTAAGGGTCACCAATGTTCCCTTGCCTGACTGATCGGTTTTTGAACGTCGAATGTGGAGGTGAATCAGGTTAGAATGGATCAGGATATCGGAATACCTCAAGGCCCTCCCGGTGGTGTCGGATTTGGATGCCCAGACGAGTTCTGAAATCCTAAAGGCCCCAAAAAAGGCTGTTAAGGCTGCAGCGTGAAAGAGGGAGGCTTCGTATGGAGAAGAGCAAATGGAGGGCCACAATGCCCGAAGCCCTATAAGAATAACTGGCGACAAAGGATGTCTGGAGTCTGGCGGGGCGGGAGACATCCGTGCCCAGCCTTGCACAGCCTTCCTGATTCGGAAATCTGAGGTGGAGTCCTCCACCCCTCGTACTTTGGCCCAGAAGGCCAAAGAGGCGAGCTTCCCCGAAATGGTCCTAGCAGATAGTCCCTTATTATGCAGATGTACACAGAATTGTAACAAGTGGTCCACAGGTAAGGGCCACACATCCTGCAACTGCAGTCCACCCCTGAAGGCGCTAAACTCCCTACCTGCTTTCTCGTAGGCAGCTCTAGTGCTGGGGGCTATAGAATTCAGGATAGCGTGTTCGACTTGAGAGCGCCAATCTCCCACAGTTCGTCTGGCATGGGGTCTGGCAGCGGACGTGCCCACGGAGCCAACGCACGGAACTGGTCGATCTGGTTTCGTGACAAAGCATCGGCTACAGGGTTCCTCAGACCCGGCACGTGGCGGGCACGGAACCATATGTTGTGGCGTAGGCATTGGAGGGTAAATGCTCTAACTAACTCCATAACCCTTTGGTTTCTGGAGGATAAAGTATTAATGACGTGCACTACCACCAAACTGTCACACCAAAAGACAGCGACAGAGTTGGCCATCAATTCTGCCCAAATATGTACAGCCACATAAATGGGGAAGAATTCCAGGAAGGTGAGGTCACGACAGATACTGCCGGCAGCCCAGCTCTCTGGCCACTGGCCCCGGCACCACCGGTTTCGCCAAATTAGCCCAAAGCCAAAGGTGCCAGCCGCATCCGAATGGATCTGCATGTCGGCTCGTAGAAGTAACTCACACCTCCAAAAGGAGATGCCGTTAAAGTCTCTCAAAAATTTAAGCCATACTCACAGGTCCATGCGCATAGCGGAGGTGACTCTGGTGCGATGATGCGGTAGTCAAAGACCCCGCATTGCCCAGCTGAGCCATCGCAGGAATGCGCGGCCGGGGGCCACTACCCTACAAGCTAAGTTCAAATGGCCAACGATCTCTTGGAGGGCTCTAAGGGAGACTTTACGAAGGTGCAAGATGGATTGGATCTTATTCCTAAGTACCAGCAATTTATCAAGAGGGAGACGAGAACACTGTGCGAGGGTATCGAGCTCAATCCCTAAGAACGTCAAAGTAACAGCTGGGCTCTCTGTCTTCTCGTGTGCCAAAGGGACACCTAAATCTGAGGACAGGGATATGAATGCCTTAATCAGGTCAGAGCATTGACTGCCATCCCCGGGTCCAGCAAACAAGAAGTCATCCAAATAATGAACCACATCGCCGCAGCCCGTCTTATCCCGTATGGCCCATTCCAGAAAGGTACTAAATGTTTCAAACATGGCGCAAGAAATGGAGCATCCCATAGGGAGGGCGCGGTCGATGTAAAATTTGTCCTGGAAGGAAAATCCCAGCAAATCAAAGTCCAGAGGATTGATAGGCAAAATGCGAAAAGCGGATTTGATATCACATTTGCCCATCAATGCCCCACGGCCCAGGGCTCTTATCATGGCTACCGCAGTGTCGAAGGAAGTGTAACGCACGGAGCATAGGGAATCTGGGATTTCATCGTTAACAGATTGACCTTTGGGGAAAGAGAGGTCATGAATTAACCTGAACTCACCGGGCGATTTCTTGGGGATAATTCCCAAAGGGGAAATCCACAGGTTGGGTAGCGGGGGCGAGGGAAAGGGGCCGATGACCCGACCTGACTGAACTTCTTTGTTAATTTTGTCTTGCACTAAGCGCCGCATGCTAAGAACAGACCGGTGGTTACCAGTCAAATACGGCTTTCGCAGACCCATAAAGGGGATCCTGAAACCCAGTGTAAAGCCGCGTTCCAAGTAGATCGCAGCCCGACGATTTGGGTAACGCCTTAGAAGTTGAAGGAAAGGAAGAATCTTAACTGGGCTGGGGCCCTTTGTGAGGGGGAGGGTGCCCACCGCCATGTTTTCTACCACCACGGCCATCCCTTGGGGAACCTCTCCAACCTCTGGCTCTCGGGCAGGAGGAGCAGGAGTGTTGACCGCCACAAAGAGAGCACTCGTGCCGGAAGCGGCATGGGTTTCGGGAACAGGAACCTTTGGAGCTGAACTCCCAGCACAGCCAGCGGTGTTGAACCCCTGGACCCGCAATAGGCCTAACAGCTATTGCGGGCGACAGCTTGGCCAGGATGTGGCCACTGTCGGACCTGTCGCCGAAGCCTGGCCTAGAAGGGGTCATGAATTGGAGCCAAAGGTCCTGGTCTTTCAGATCCCAGCGCATGGAGGGATCAATGGCGGCCCTCCTACGAAAGGCTTCATCGTAGGCCAGCCATGCACTCCCTTCATATTCGGTGTAAGCCCTGTATATTATGTCAAGGTATTTGGTGAGAACCCAAGCCCTCTCAGGGAATCTCTCTTGGAGGATGCCAGCGTAAATTAAAAAACCTGGCAACCAGTTCGCCCATGTGCGAGGCACTTTGCGGGCTTTGCTCCACTCAGGATCTTGGTCTCGGGACCTATCTTTATCACTGGGTTCGGGCTCACGAAAGAGCAGGGCAAAGACATCAGTAAATTCACCCCGCAGAATTTTTTCTCTGGTGGCAATGGTTAAGTGAAAACCAATAGAGGAGGAAGTAGCACCAGTGGGCATAGATCCTCTACTCAGGTTGGCGCATGTGTCAATCGCGGACAACTGTGGGGCTAGGAGAGGAGGAGATAGGGAAGCCAGGGGGTTCTGAAAAGAACCGGCGGGCCCCTGCCAAACACTGGCGGAGGCGACGTTAATTGGATGAGGCTGGAGCAGTGGCGGAGCCGACGTGGTGGCATCTCCTGCTAAGGGGAATGAAGCGCCAGGCCCCACTGAATTAGGTGGGCTAGCCACCGGAGCAGTTGAGCTGAGAGTTGAGGCCGAGGCAACGGGCTGGGGAGTACTAACTGGGGAGGCTGAAGTAACTGAAGGAAGTGAGAGAGGGGGAACTGGGCCACCCTGAAAAGTAAACCACGGCAACCAACTCCATGGGGTGATTTGTCCCATGCCTGGCCATGCGAATTGAGGTGCCAAAGCAGTCTCACCTGTATCAGTCGTAGGTGTGTTCTGATCCCTAGCTGGAAAAACTGACGTTGCTGCTTGTGCGCCCAGGGAAGATGAGGCCACAGAAGGGAGGAGCTCCACTGAAGGCGGTGCGCCTTCTGGAAGAGCCGAGGAAGAGGAGGTGGATGCCTCAATAGCGTCTAGACGAGCTGAAATAGAAAGAAGCAACGAGCGTTGGGTCTGCTGCCGCGTTCGCTTAGGTTGGACCGCTGAGGGTTTTTGGGGCCTGGCTGGGGGAGGGAGAGGTATCCCCGAGGAACGCTCAGCAGCTTCCAAACGAGAAAGAATTGATGACAATACCGGGTCTGAGTCCTCATCAGACTCAGAATCAGGCCTTGGCAGCGGTCTTTTGGGGAGGGGGGGAGGGGAGGAGGGGCCCTCCCTTTACCTTTCTTACCACCTTGGCCCTTCTTGGGAGGCATGATGCAAAAGGTAAGTTAAGCTTAGCTGCTACCGACAGAAGTAAGCAAGTGGGCACGCCGGGCAACAGGCAGCTATCACACAATCTTCACAATCAGCAGATACGCGTTCCAGACCGAGAGATTAAAGCTTAAGAGGTGCAGCAAAGTTGTTGTTGTTTTTTTTTTGAAGGAAACGCGCTTGAGCCCGGGCACCCTCAGCTGAAGGCGCCCTAGCTCAGGAAGTGCCAAAGAGGCAGCTGCGGCTGCTTCAATAGTTTAAGTAATTAAATTTATTTATTTATTTATTTATTTATTTATTTTTTGGGGGGAGATGCCAACAGGAGAATAGCAAGGCACTGGGGGGGGGGAAACACCTAGTCCCTGGCCCTGCCGCCAGACTCCCCTCCCCACCAGGCAGCCTAAACTGTCGAGCTGGGGGGGGGAGGCAGGCACGCAGCTGCCGGGACAGCCGGAGCTGGCAAACGCGGGAGCCGCGCACAACACGCGCCGCCACCGCACCTCGCCGCCACCAGCCCCCGAGGCCCAGCGAGGTAAGCGAAAGGCCACGGCCAGCAGAGGCCGGTGGAAGGCGAGCCCGGCAGACCAATACGCCGGCCGGCAGACAGGCCAGGAGCTGGCCAGCCAGCCGGCCAACAAAAAAGGGGCGGGCGATTGAGAGACCGTGCGGGCGGGCGGGTGAGCGAGCGAGCGGGCGGGTGGGCAGGCAAAGGAACGATGGGGCGGGCGATCGAGCAGGCGGGCAGGCAGGCAGGCAAAAACGAGGGGGCGGGCGGGCGACCGAGGTGATTGGGGGGGTGAACAAAGGCCGAGGGGGCAGGCGGGCGGGCGCGCACCGCCCCACCTGGACCCCCGGGAAGGAGTAAGGCGCCTCACCCAAGCACGCGAAGAAGAGGGATCACATGCTCGAGCACAGCCGCTGCGCTGCCGGCCAAACCAGGGCTGCAGTGGGCGCTCGAGGAAAGGAGCCGGCAGGGAGGGAGGGAAGGGGGGGTAGAGATGATATCACCAGTAACGTTGGCTCTCCTGATGGCCAGCAGGCACCGTCCCAGAGGGAGCGGCGCCGGAGTGCACGAGACCCGCCGCAAGTGTCGGCAACTCGATAGCCATGCGTGAAGAGAAGCTTTGGCGCGCAGAAGCACGCTGAGTCCAGGTGGCTGGAAAGACGACAACGAAGCCGGTCTCCAGCAGGCGAGAATCCCTCGTCAAATCCAGGCGAGTCTTTAGTTCTCAATAGCCGCGTCGCGCCAAAGAGCTGAGATAGGGAGGGGGGTTGAGTTTAAGACAACTTGGCCCGCTCCTCCCTGACTGGTGGTGCGACTGGGTTGCACCAATCAGAGGCCCATACGTCTTATCACCCCACCCGCCCGCAATGGCCCCCCCCTTTCAGCCAGACAAGCTGGCGCCGGGTAGGGCATATGTTTGAATCCAGGAGCTGTGAAATGGATACATTCTGGGCTACGATGAACTGAAATGAATTTGTCATACATCCCTAAACCACATACAACAGGGGGAGGTATCAGCAGGCTTGGGGGACCCCCAAGATTTGCAGTAGTACAAAACATCTTTAGGAAAAAACAAAAGCCCATTGAGTACTGAGTTTGCTCAATGGCCCTGGGAGGCTGATTGGCGGTTGGGGGTGGAACTAGAGGTGTTGGAGAAATCCACAATGGAGCCAAATGAGTTTGGATTTCCATGAATCAAACCAGTGGATTCTGCAGTTGACTGGCTTTTCGCCTGTTGGGCGCATTCCATGGACTTTGCGGACTGTTTTTCTAACCTTCAGGAATTTTGTGCAAATTTTGCTTAGAAAAATACTAGGGCTGTGCACTGCCTCAGCCTGAGGCCCAAGCTCCGAGTCGAAGTGGGGTGCTTTGGGCCTCCTCTGAGGCGAGGCGGAGGGGGCCTGAAGCAGCCTGAAGCGAAGCGGGTCACTCCGAAGTGCTTTGTCTGCTTCGGCACAATCTGGAAGCTCAGCTGCCACGCCACCGCCAGTGCTGCCGCCCAGCCCCCAGCTCCTTACCTGGATCCTATGGATACATGCCGACAACCATCTTGTTGTTCTGGAGTGGGGGAGCCATTTTTAAAATGGTGACTCCTTGTATTTCTGGAAATAAAGAACATCAAGACAGCTGCTGGCACCCCTCCAGAGGGCCAGGAGCTGGCGCTGGTGCCGCCTCCCCAGGCAGCACAACAGCAGCTCTCCCAGCGACACCAGTGGTGGCTCCCCCTGGCAGTGCTGGTGGCAGTGGCAGTGGTGGCTCCCTTGGCGGTGGCTCCCCTGGCAGCTCCCCCCATGGAACAAAGGCCAGGTAAGGAGCTGGGGGCTGGGCGGTGTGTTGGGCCCCCCAAAACAGGATTCAGATGTCTGAATCCCGCTTTGGCTTCATAGGCCAAAGCGAGTTGCCCCCCCCAATGAGCCCAAGCCAAATCGGGCCCACCTCAGATGCCCCAAAGTGGCCCTGCTCAGAAGCCCCAAAGGGGGTCCTAAAAAATACACAAAATAAAAAAATCCTGCCAAAAATACACATTTCCGCCATAAGCAAAAGCATGACAGTGTGCATTTGTGGGAATTTTTTGCATTTTTGCATGTGTGAATGTATGGAAATGCGCATTTGCACAAATTCAGAAACAAAAAAACAATTTCGAGTCTGCTGATGTTCACAGCAGAATCGCAGAGCACGCCACAGATTCTGCTGTGGAGTGCTCTGAACAGCAGCACTCCACGTTGTAACATTTTGTTTCAGGTTCCATGTGTTCTAAACAAATTGTCCTTATGTTAGGCTTATGACCAAATCCACCACATAGAAAGCCTTTTTTCATTATGCTGACTATTCTACAGCTGCATTTCATCTCTGTGAGCTGATACCTGGCATTACTTTTCTCCTCTGACTCGATAAAGCATACTACATTCATTGCTCAGACTGTTACCCCCTTCATTGATCTCCTTTTGACTTGCTTTCAATGACTGAATGTGTTATATAGCTCGAAAGTCACTATGTCATGGATTTCCTGAGACTTATACCCATGGGCCACACTCTACTCAATTAATTGAGCCATGTAATTAATGTAGGTTATACTCTTCCAAGTTATAAAGTGCTACATAAATGCTAAAGGCTCTGTGGTGTGACATTTATATGTGGAGCTGCAACGTCTCTAGAGAAGAGGGGGGGGGGATAATCTCTATGAGGTCTGTGCAGAGAACATTTGTGGCAAACCAAAAGAGGAGCCAAATGTCAAAAGAGTGGCATTGCCAACACTCGGCCTTGAGTGGTGCTTTTGTGCCATTTGTTTCACAATCTCAGAAAGAGGCTGTAGCAGCTCTTTCTTCTCCTGTCCCAATGCTACAATTGTGGAAGAACCTTTCGTACTTCTCCTTGTCTCACAGCTATTAAAAAGGTTTTGAGAAGAACCATCTTTGGACCTAGTTAGCAACTCTGCAGAAGAGCAGTGCATGGCTATATTTGTGTTAGGGGTGGCAGCATAGAGGAGGTAAAGAAAACGGACAGACAAGCAGTCAGGCTGGAGAGCTGGGAAACTGGTGAATGAGGAACAGAGAAGCACAGAGGCAGTTTCGGGCAGTCTTGATAACAGCTTGATCTCAGCTCAGAAGACAAGTTCCTCCATTGGAGTTCCATTGGTGTTGGCCCCTAGTTGCCTAACAGCTGCAATATAGCCATCTGTCCATCTGCAATGGTAGCACCTCAACACCTCAGACAGCAGGCCAGCTATTTCCTCTTCTTTCAACATACCACAGCAGGGCTTATAATTGAGGTCCCTGGGTCTGGCCACCAGAGTCCCCAGTTCAAGACACCTGGCACCTTACAGACAGTTGCTTTGTAATCAATGCTGCTCAGGTAGCAAAACCACCAAGACTTCCAGAATCAGAGGGCAAAGCAGGAAACAGGACTGAAGAACAAGCCAGGAGTTAGTACTGAAGAACAAGACCAGAAATAAAGGAAGACACACTGGAGCTCAGATAGTCCTTGTTGCTCAAGCAAGTCTCAGCTGGAAAAGGAAGTTCTTTATGCTCCTTCCTGTCCAGGAGGAGTCAATAGCCAGCCAAGATGGCTAGGCCAATCTGGAAGGTTCTTCTCTGAGAGACTGCAGTTCACCACATGGGTCCTGACATAGAGTATTCTTCTATCCTGTTTTTGTGCAGCTTGAGTCTCACAGGGCCAAGACACTTGCAACAGAAATCCAAACTCTAGAAAGTTCCCAGTGGGCTCTGCTGGCTGAGCTATAGAGGGAGCTGAAGACATCTGAGGCCTTATAAAGGCAGGCAAGGCATGTTCTACATTAGGCCCCACCTCCCTGAAAAGGCCAGGTGTGTTCCTTAAAGGGCTCTTGCCTGATTCTGAATAATTTGGCTTCTGAGGTCAGGGATCCCCAGCCTTTTTGGGGGTGGGTGGGTCCATTTACATGCTGAGAGAGTATCATGGGTGCTGTCACAAGATGAGTGCCCTGGGGGGAGTGCCCATTCATACAATGGCTGCCATGGTGGATAAGGCCAGTCACAAAACATTCATTTCTAAGAAGAGAAATGCATAAGACTAAAAGAAAAATAACTTCCCCAAGAATCCAAGTACAAGCCAGTGGGATGTGTGTGTGTGGACTGAGGTCTAAAGCACAAAACCACTCTTTTTAACCCAAATAAAAATGGCACTGGAGGGCAACACTTCACTTTGCACCATACCAGCCTGCCAGTTTATTTTTTTCAAAGGTTTAAATTAAAGAAATAAAATAAAAATCAGGAGGGGCGGGGAGCCTGGAGGGTGCCAAAGAGGTGTCCATTGGACACATCTATGCAGACAAGCACTACATTGGAGGCCACAGGTCTAGAAGTTAGAGGGGCTGATGGGGACTCATCCTCTGGTTCCAAATATGGTGGTAGGGCATGTCCTCTGGCAGGAGGGAATGGGACAAGATACTGAAGGTCCTCCTCTGAGAAAAATGTCCTAAATCTCATCCTCATAGGGAACTACGCCATGCTCCCTCTTTAATGAGCTTCCTCCACGCACTGAAAACTTGGTTATTCAGGCAGGCATTTGGGGTGGGTTAGGGTATTTTTAAATAATGTTTAATGTGTAATTTTACTGTTTTAAATTGTACTGTTGTACATCGCCCAGAGTGGCTGGGTGACCAACCAGATGGGCGATTAAGAAATTTAATAAATAAATAGATAAAAAAATCCTCATTGGAGTTCCTGAGGGGACCTCAGCCTCAGGGGCCATGATACCTTTCTTCTAGGAGTTGGCTGGCCTGTGATTCTATGGTTCTCTGTATGGATAAATGATGGTCACAATAAAAGAAAAAATGTTATGAGGTTTCAGTGATACCATGACGAATGTCAACATGCCAGCATCAACACATTTCACGTAAATTAACTTCTGCACAGCCTTCACACTAATTGAATATGTATGCTGGGTATAACCCTTGACATCTAGTCAATGCCAATAACTCAACTGCAATGAATGCTGATATTGGGATTACTAGGTTTTTGCCCCAAATATGTTCACTTTTTTACCCTCTTGCTCAGGCAAAATATTAAATAATATATCATCTTCCAAATTCAAGCAAAACCCAATGGGAGAATTAATTGGATTTATGTTTCTCTGGATAATACAAGTCTTTGTTGCCTAGACTGAAAGAAAATATCTTCCCGTGGAATTAATGCCCGCATTTTGACACAAGGAAGTGTAGTTTCTAAGTGGTGTGGTTTTGGTACTTGTCACTTAAGACACTGTAAGTCTTCAAATATACAGCACAGGGGGTGATTTAATGACTACTTACATTGGGAGCATTCTCTCAGGATTTAAAATCTCATATTAGGAAAAGCAGAACAGCTTTCATGCCAACCTAAAAGACACAGGGAACATTTTCTTTCATTCCAACATATCTCTGCTGATTTTTTTAAAATGTGATTTTGTTTCTCAGCCCATCTGAAGCCATTTTTATTTATACCATTCTCAGTATAGCAGCACAAAATATCTTTAAAGCATGCTGAAATTTATTGGCCCAGAGCCCAAGACCTAGGCTGTCCTGTGGCGGGTTGTCGTACAAGATTTCTTTGTTATGCCCTTCACATGTAGCGTTTGGAAAGTCTGTCTTCCCAGACAAATCAAAGGGTTTCAGACGGTAACAAGTCTTGCATCTATGTTTATCAATCATTTCCATTTGGTTCACTTTTAAAACTGGCACATTCAATTCTTGCTTAATTAAGGAACTGTAAACATGAGGCAAGGCATAAATAACAAGGATACAGTGTGATATGAGCACACGTACACAAACGCTTATGCATATACGCAGTGGTGTAGTGGAGGCAGGGCTCGCAGGGATGCAGCCCCAGCACTTTTTCATGAACAGGGACTCTGATGTCATCTGCCACCACCCTCAGAATTCCCAGTTCCTTCTGAGCAAAGCTGAGTAATCCTCACTGTAGCTGTGGGGGGAATGAATTTTCCAAGCAACTATATATTGTTCCATGTTGGAATGCATAGTATTTGGGATGACTTGGTCTGGAATGGGCAATTAAGACCTATTCACTTTATCAAAGATGGAGGGGGAGGGGGGAGATATGATGAAGGAACTTAGGGAAGGCTAGTGGGTAATGTTGGGGTGCTAAGGAAATGTGCAAGGGGGGTGTTTAAATGAGAAGGGATCTGTCCATGAGGGCTAAGTTGAGAGGGTGAAGCTTCCATAGACTATTATATTTTGAAAACTGAAAATGTTTGTGTTCGAGTGAGTGGGTGGGGGTGTGTGAAAAAGATTTTAACACCCCTGCATTTTTTCTCAGGCGTCCAGTTGAAATACCACTGCCTTACTCTCAGCTGCAGTGTTTTGGGATCCCAGCTGAAGGTTGTATATCTTATAATGTTGTGCAATCTTAGAACGGTGTGTGGCTGTGAGGGGACGTGGCTGTCACTGTCACGAAGGGACCCTGCGCTTCTGAATTCGCCACTCCACTACTGCATATACGTCTCCAAGAAGGCGATGACTTAGAGTTTCTTTCTACGATCTTTATCAATGAAATTGATTCTGCTCACTAGGGATGTATGAGAACTTCATTTCTGTTTGCAAATAACGTGAACATATCCTGTTTTGCAATCCTAAATGTGAATGTTTTAGGAGAAATGTTTGCATATTCCTGAAATTGTGATTGCATTCAAAAAATGCATTTTTTTGGGTCAAAAATGAGCATTTTGAAATGTGCATTTTTCAAAAAAGCAGCAGCAGCACTTTCTTGCTTTAGTCAATGGAGAAAACACACTCTTAAAAATATGCATAGAAATGTGCACTTTCCCCATTCGAATGAGACAAAACAAAACAAAACAAAAACGGTCAGAAACTAAAATGGGAGTGAGCCAAAATGAGCTTCAAAGTGATTTTCAGAGAATATAGGTGAACTCGAAAATAATTGGTTCTCCCATCCCTACTGCTCACTTATTGCAGAGCTGTTCTTCAGCTCCCTCACATATTTACTACCACACTTTACAGCAGCATCCGCTCTAGATTTGTGGCCGATGTAGTCTGTGAAGTGAGGCTGGGTATTCACTTAGAATACAACAGTGGCATTTTAAAATGAACATTCACCTGATTTGTCCTGCATTTTGAGTTTTCCACATGGGAGCTTCGGAAGCTACCTTTTCTGCAAGACTAGGCAAGCAAAAAAGCATCTATTTGGGGTGAACGTGGCGAGCGCAGACATAGACACAACTTCTTCCATGTGTAGCAGTAATTAGGCAGATATGAGAGCATGTGCAAAGAAGGATCTTTCCTAATGGTTGCCTTCAATCAATGTTTCCATCTTCCTAAGGAGAAGGGGCAGTTACGTATGTCATTGTCATGTCCAGAGTAGATTACTGCAATGTGGGTCTGCCCAACAGTGTTTGGAAATTTCAACTGCTGCAAAATGCATCACTCATACTGCATGAGTTGCGTTGGCTTCTAGTTTGTTTTCAGGCATGATTCAAAGTGCTGGTTATAACCCCCAATCAGTGCTGGTTCCAGGTTTTGGAGGGCCCTTGGGCAACACCTGCAATGGGCCACCCTCCCTTACTGAGTCTACTTTCTTATCACCATTATTGCCAGCTGCTGCTGCTCTTCCCCATCATTGTGACCACACACTTGCTTGCAAGGTAGAGAGCCAATGAGTAAACAGGCAGTGGCATCTACTGCTTCTCCTCACCACCTCCACCGTTGTACATACGGGCCAGAATGAGAGGATGGTGAACAAGCAGGTTGCAATGGTGAAGAAGAGGGGCAGGTCCAGGAAGCTCTAGTCAGTGAGCTTCCTACTGAGGTGTGTGTGGGCACTTGGCATGTGCCCAACCATGCTGACCCTTGATGCCAAACCTGTCTTTAATGTTTCAAACGGCGTGGGGCCAGGTTAACTGAAGGGCCATCTTCTCCCATATGAATCTGCCTTCTTCATGCCTATGTTCATCAAGGGAGGCCTTGCTTCATCTCCCTCTGCGTCCAGAGGTTCAACTGGCTGGAACATGTGATAAGGCCTTTTTGGTAGTAGCACCAAAGTTATGGAACTTCACCATTTGGGAAGCCTGCTTGGCTCCCTCTCTTTTTACCTCCAGGCAAGCTGTGAAGAAATTGCTGATCTATTTATTTATTTATTTGATTTGTGCCCTGCCTTTCAACCAAAAATGGCACTCAAGACCATTATAATCACGAAACTTGATAAAAACAGTAATAAGCAAATGCATTAAAATACAATTAAGGGAGCAATCTTATGGCTGCTAGTCAGCGGCTAGACGGCCATAGGACATGTGGTTTTCTGGGAACCAACTTTGGAGCCCACACTCTGAGGTTGGTTTCCAGAGAACCAACCTTCCCCCCCTTCTGCAGAAGAGGAGTGCAGAGTGGCCAAAATGGGGTGTTCCAGGGGGCGTTCCAAGGCAGGGAAGGCGGAAATGCCAGTACAACACATTCTATGTGTCGTATGGCAGCCTCCTCCCCCGCTCCGCCCTCCTGTGACTAGACAGCCGAAATTGGCTGTCTAGCCATGCATGCAGGGCAGCTGAAGTGTGGAGGAGACGATCCCCTCCTTGCCGCTCCTGCCCTGCATTGGATAGGCGGTCGCCTCCGAGTTTGGAGGTGGCTGCCTATCCCCATAGGATTGCGCCCTAAAGCAATTAAAACAATTAAAAACACAACAACAATGGAGTAAAAACAGCATCCAGCTCAACAGATCCACTAACCAGATGCTCTTTGATCAGACGTTTGTCTTGTTTTCATTGTTTTTCTGCTGTTGTGATTTGTTTTATTGTTTTTCCTATTTCTTTAAGCTGTCTGTTATTGATTGCATTTTTTTAAATTGTGATTTTATTGTGTATGTTATTTTAAAGACTGTTGTAAGCTTTAACATAGCTTACACTTATACCTTTAACATAGACAATGAAAATAGGAAGGTGTGTTTTGAAAATTTACAAATATCATTTGGAAAAGAGGCACTTGGAAGTGAAATTCAAATTCAGTATCCCATGCATAGGGATGTACAGAACTACCACCCCTTACCCCAATGGAAAATTTGGCTACTACTATCAATGTTCTCTACTTCTCCTTCTCCTTCTCCTTCTCCTTCTCCTTCTCCTTCTCCTTCTCCTTCTCCTTCTCCTTCTTCTTCTTCTTCTTCTTCTTCCTCCTCCTCCTCCTCCTCCTCCTCCTCCTCCTCCTCCACAAGTGTGAATTGAGCAGAAGCCTTCAAACTTCAATATTTGCCTCACACAAGGTAACATGGCAAAAAGTCAGGGATGTGCAGAAATGTCTTCCTTACCGCACTCCAGGAAATACCCTACTGAAACTCCTTTTCTTTGAAATTCCTGATGTCTGGCTTCATTTGTTGACTCTGACCACCTGGCGCAACTACTGGCTCCTGGCTCACCCCAGATTATTGCCTAAGAGGCAACGCTGACAATGGGATATCAACACTAATCACAAGTGGCAGGCACAAAGTAGGGGTGAAGTCAGTATGCAGAAGGAGAAACCATGGAATGCAAACTCCTCTTGCTCAAACAGGCCAGCCCCCAATTCAAGTTGGGTCTGGATTCCTTTGGAATGCCCCCCAGTGGTATTGGTGTTCACCCATTACCTTTCCCATTACCTTCCCCATTACCATGACCTTCCTGGCACTTCCCTCATTCTCCAAGAAAAATATTGTAGTTGAGCGCAGGTTCTTAGAAATGTAATTAGATCTAAACATCAGGGCAAGAAGATTAACAGAAATATATAAAATAAAGGAAAGGGTAAGTACAGAATTCAGATAGTAAAGAAAGGGAAGTCAGTGCATATAACACTGATGCCAGAACAAACAAGTGCTTCCAGCATTTAAATAAATACGGTTTCAACAAACAGTAAGACTTATACCACAGCGTGCCATTTATGGTTCTGTCTCTCCTTTCCCCCACCTCCTCAGGTGTCCCTTCAGAAAACACGACCCCCTTAGTCACCCTTCAGTTTCAGTCAGGTCAGACACACAGCACAGATCTCTAGTTCTTTCAGGAACAGATGCTTCTTCTGTTAACATCAACTGCTTCTCTCTCTGTCAAATGTTTTACTCTCAGTCTTCTGTTGTCCCAGGCGCTTATTCTCAGCTTCTTTCACTGCTTCCTTCTTTGTCTCATGAAGACTTTCTGTAATTTTTCTCTCTGTCAGCCATGTCCAGCTGTTCTCCTCTCTCCCACCACATCAGTGGCCAACCTTTTTCTATTGCCAACCCTTTTCTCACCCTCTGCTGTAACTATCTGGTCATTTCAGTGCTCTATCTATCTATCTATCTATCTATCTATCTTCATCATCATCTTCCATCCCATGACTTCTCCATCCCATGACCTCCTCCATCCCATGACTTCTCCATCCCATGTCCTCTTCCATCCCATGACCTCCTCCTTCCCATGACCTCCTCCATCCCATGATTCCTGGCAGGAAATGATATTCTACCAACCATTTGAAGCTGATGAGAGGTCCTAGTGTAGACAAGAGACCACTGTCACCTATTACCCTCCTCCCCAAAGGTAAGGTTGTTTTGTTTTGTGTGCACTTTCCCCCTAATATACACATTTTCATATGCATTTTTGACTGGAGAACTCCACTGCAAAATTCAGAGAAGAGAGCATTTTGATGGATAACTGAGTTTTAGTCCACATATTGGTTTGAAAGGGCAAGATTAGGTAAACTGACAATGCAAACCAACTAGATGTCTTCCCCATCCCTACTAACAGCTGGAGAAGAAGTACTGAGGGGGGTAGGCATTCCAACGGTCTGTCAGTATAAGGCAGCTTTGGGAGCTGATGGTAATAGGTTCTAAAACAGTCTTCTCCAACCTGGTGCCCTCCAGATGTTTTGGACTTAACCCCCATCAGCCGTGGCCAGCATGGCCAAAGGTCAGGAATGCTGGGAGTTGTACCATGTACTTCTGAAGGGCACCATGGCAGAATCCAACGCTGGCCTTGTGTGTGTTGCCAGACCCTCCAGTTCTGTTCCACAAGCAGCTCCCCCCACTTGCGGAATGGTGATTTAGCACTACCGGGGTGACCCAAAATCATAGAATCATAGAATAGTAGGGTTGGAAGGGGCCTATAAGACCATCGAGTCCAACCCCCTGAGCAATGCAGGAATCCAAGTCAGAGCATCCCTGACAGATGGCTGTCCAGCCTCGTCTTGAATGCCTCCAGTGTGGGAGAGCCCACCACCTCCCTAGGGAATTGGTTCCATTGTCATATGGCTCTAACAGTCAGGAAGTTTTTCCTAATGTTCCGCTGAAACCTGATTTCCTGTAACTTGAGCCCATTATTCCATGTCTGCGTTCTGAGATGATCGAGAAGAGATCCTGGCCTTTTTCTCTGTGACAACCTTTCCAGTACTTGAAGAGCGCTATCGTATCTCCCCTCAGTCTTCTCTTCTTGAGGCTAAACATGTCCCCTTCCAGAAATGAGCAGAAACACTCGTTTCTGGAAGGGGGCAGGCCAGCGGACCTTGCATAAGGGAGTTCTGCCGACCTGCTCCCTTCCAGAAATGAGCGTTACTGCTTGTTTGGGGGCTTGCCCCTGGAAGCACTGAATTGTCCTTCTGGGAGTGGTAGGGGCTGCTTGCGTAATGGAATAGGTGGGGCTGGCCATGTATAGACCAGAAAAGGCGGCCAGCTCCACTAGCAGATGGGCAGTATTGGATTCTGCCCCATGCTGGGGAAGGCTGCTCTAAAACGTTCATAACTTACAAACATTGAAGATTTATAATCAACCCTTCCAATGGATTCAGTTGCGAGATGACTGTACCAATGTGTAAGAGCTCACACTTTCACGCTCCTCTCTCTCATATTCACAACTATTTTCTTTCGTTCTGTGTCTTTATTATTATTATTATTTTTAACAAATTTGCCCTAAAATATTGTCAATTAAACTTTCTTTCTTTCTTTCTTTCTTTCTTTCTTTCTTTCTTTCTTTCTTTCTTAGCTTCAGGAAAGCCCATTGGAAAAATAACCTAGAGGAAGGGAAAATTACACCTCCTGGAAAAGCATCTATCAACTGATACCACGCTGCTGCATGCTAAATGCCTTTCTGACAGTCTAAATTGCCATAGGTGCGATAATTTAAAAATTGGTATTAAATTGTAGTCCTCCATGAGTTCATATTGAAATACTTAAATAGGTGTGTGTCCCCCGCCCCCAATGTCTAAGTCTCTGACTATTTTCCTTTGGCACTAGAATACTTATGTACCTGTTGAATAAAGGGCTTACACTCCAGTCTTCAGACCATAATTAGAAGCCTAATTTTTAAATCACTATTTCATTTTTGAAAAGTGAGATGTATGGTCTCTACTTTTCCTAGGATATATTAATTCATTGGCATTAGACCAACACGTGCAGATTTGTAGACAGAACTGCAGAGGTCAATGGTGTTATTATAATCCATAATCTTTTGAAACCCAGAAAGTTTTCAGATTAATATTACTGAGCTCTCTACTGACAGATGCCAGGATCACAGAGTCTGGAGCTTCAGCTTCTGAGAAGATGTATTTAATTATTTATTTACTGAACTTCTGTATCACCCAGTAGCCAAAGCTCGCTGAGCAATTCATGACCCCCACCCCATACAACACAATAAAATATCAAATCTTGGGGAGACCAATCCTATGGCCCCTAGACAGTGTTGTGGGGGGGCATAGGATAGTTCAGATTCCTGGATCTGAGGTCAGAGATAGCGCTCTGACCATGGACCCAGGGGTCCACGCTCCCCTCCCCCTCGCAGCCAGTGTGTGGACAGAACTGCACCAGCTGCCTCTCTGGGATTGCAAAACTGATCTCGGAGAGGATGGAAAGTGGGTGGTTCTGTGGGCGGCGGGGGTGGGGAGGGGTCTGGGAAAGAGGGGATACAAACTATCCCCAGCCCTTCCCAGCCTCCTTCCCTCCCCCTCCACAGAGCCCTAGGTAGACGGGCAAAAATGCCTGTCTAGCCAAAACGCAGAGCGGGAAAAGTGCAGTGGCAAAGATCACTTTTGCGATCCTCCCTCTCTACATAGGTTGCCCATCAGCCTCCAAGTTTGGAGGCTTGTGCCGTCTGGATAGAGCTGTGCCCTAAAAGTTTAAAACAGAATAAAACCAAAGTAAAAACCAGAGTAAAAGCCAGCAGTGATATAAAATATTTTTAAAAATACAATAACACATTTAAAAACAAAAGTGAAGGACTAAGAAAAACAAAGGTCTTCACTTACTGCTGAAAAGGCCACATGTTGGTGCCTGGTGAGGGTCTTTGGAAAGGGCTTTCCACAGATGGGGTGCCACCACTGAAAAGGCCCTCTCCTTGATAGCCACCCACCTCACCTCATTTGGCAGGAGAACATGGTCCATGGATGAGATCTTTTTTTAAAAAAAGTGTCTGGGCAGGTATACATGGGAGGAAATGAAAGTTTTGCTTTTTGCCTTAGCTGTCACTCATATGGACACTTTCTTGCAAGTTGATTTGTTTATTTAAGTACTTTTAGATCACCATTGAAGGCCAAATATCCTCCCAAGGTGGTTCACAATTAAGGGTGGGATCTTATGGATGTTTAGACAGAAAAAAGTCCCACTATTCCCAGCTTTTCCCAGGCAGCATGCATAAAATTGTGCCCTACAAGCATAAAAACAATTCAAAACAATTCCCCCCCCCCAATATAATAAATAGATCAAAAAGACAGCAGTTAAAATTAAAATCAGCAACAGCAGACTGGAATGGCAGACTGGAATGGACTTTCAGGCCCATCTAGAAGGAGTCAAGGAGGGAGCCAAATGCACATCCAGGGAGGTGACATATCTAGCCCCCTACCCTGCTCCAGGTTTTGGTACCCAGTGGAGGCTGGTGGCTCTTATTTCGGTGAGGCTGTAAATTCATTCTTGGTTTCAGTCAGAAATAGCAAGAACTCCAAAGGAGCGATCCAAGGTGCTGAACCCTATCCCCCAAGTAGGTTCAGTGCCTTGGATAGCTCCTTTAGCATTCTGGCTGGTTCTAGCTGCAACTCAGAATGGATTCACAGGCCCACTGAAATCGGAGACACCAGCCTCCACTGCTGGTACCTAGAGGTTACACAGTCCAGGCTTTTCCTAGGACTTTCCAAAACATCAGCTGCTACCACATACTGATTTGTAGAGAGCAGTAGGACTCTCCTCTTTAGATCCTTAGGTTTCTACTTCAAAGCCACCAGGTGGGTTGAGATATGCCAGCCTTTGAATCCACCCAAACCAGAACACAGTTATTTAAAAGAATATCCTTTTTTCTTTTTTTCTTTTTGCTGAAAAGATTGATCACTTCAAAAGATCACTTCAAAAGATTGAAATTTACATTTCAGAATTTCAATATAGCATTGATGTTAGTGATGGGTGAACTTGCTGCGAGTGTATTTGTTACTTATTCAGAAAGTGACAGATTGGTCCACGTGAGCTTGGACAAGAATTCTCCTCCAATGTTCCATGTATACGAGTTTCTGTGCATGCACAATAGCAACATATACCTCAGGAGCTGTGGTTTGGAATAGTGTAGTGCAGCATGACTTCATGCACCACCACATTATGTCCCCTTTCTGATTGGTTGTTTTCATGTGGCCTATCTGCATGATAATGTCATGTGATGTTCGCTCAGTGTTGCCGATTGCTGGTGATGGGCCCCACAGAGGCCTTCTCCTCGCAGCTGTGGCAGTGATGAGGGAAGCAGCTACAGCTAAGGAGACTGCTTCAAGTAAGTTTTTTTGGGGTGTAGGTGGTAGGACAACTGAAAGAAATTGGGGTACTGCTTTACTGCGTATGCTCCAAAGCCTGCAGTTAATTCTGAACTTAATAGTGAATTCATAATGTATCGATCCAGGCTTGCTACAAAGGGGAATATTATGAACAGACAAGTTTTGACCAATTATGACAAGCTGACCAATTATGAAATTCAGAAGCATCACTAATTAATATCCAGAACTGCTCAGGCATATGTAGCCTAATTAATTTAGATGATTTCATATGGCAATATTTCCCAATAAAGGTAGAAGACTAGATTTCGATTAGAAACAATTTTATCACATAATATTTTAATAATATTTTTCCCTCCAGAATTTATCAACACAGTGAAAATTGGTTTACAGAGTTCAAAAGAAGATTTATTTCCCAGCTTTTATCTCACTGGAAACAAACACACACCAGCTACTACATACTTAGGTGGTGGGGGCTACAGAAAGGCAGAGTTCGGAATACAAATCACCCATGTTTGTAAAGCCCTACTCCATTAAGATCCAGGCCAAGACCTCTCTGAGTTTGGGTCTGTCCCTACTGACACCACTAGTCATCCCTCCCTGGCAGTTCCTCAGACCCCCACCCACTTCACAGTATTAAAAAAAATATATTAAAAAAATCTTACAATTAAGAAGGGAGTGTAACTGGCGATTGGAAGGGTTCACTTGACACAGGAAAGGCCTCTCTGGCTTTTCCTTAACTGGAAATGATGCTCCGGGCATGCCCTAGGCCACCATTTATTGCAGAGGGAAAGGGGAATTGTAGTTTCCTCTGCCTCCCAAATGGAATTGGGAGGCAGATGAAGCTACAAATCCCATATTCCCAGTAGCAAATCATAGGAGAATAATTTCTAGTTAAGCAAAAGCTTGCAAGGCCTCTCTTGTATCTAGAGAGCCATCCCTTCTCAGGGATAAGGATGTATGAGAGTTTGCTTGGAAAGGAGTGGGGTGGGGAACTGGCAAGGAAAAGGTGTTTCATCCATTTGCTTCCCCCATCCTCGAACTTTCATAGAAAAGAAAAACATGAAAAGTCTTAAATTTATTTATTTATTTATTAATTAAATTTCTTAATCGCCCATCTGGCCGCTCACCCAGCAACTCTGGGTGATGTACATCAGTACAAACAGTTTTAAAACAATAAAATTTTACATTAAAACATCATATTTCTAAAAATACCCTAGCCCACCCCAAAAGCCTGCCTGAACAACCACATTTTTAATGTGTGGCCAAAGCTCATTAAAGAGGGGGCAAGATGGAGTTCCTTAGGGAGGGAGTTTCACAAAGTGGGGGCCACCACAGAGAAGGCCCTCTCCCTCGTCCTCACCAGTCTAGCTGTTCTGGCTGATGGGACAGAGAGAAGGCCATCCAAGGCTGATCTTGTTAAGCGGCCTGTCTGGTGTTGCTGGAGGTGCTCCTTAAGATAGGCTGGGCCAGAACCATATAGGGTTTTAAAGGTCAAAACCAACACCTTGAATTTGGCCCGGAAAACAACTGTTAACCAGTGCAACGCCTTCAGCACTGGAGTGATGTGATCTTGTCGGCGGCTGCCTTTAATCAGGCAAGCTGCCGTGTTCTATACCAGCTGCAGCTTCCGAAACATCTTCAAGGGTAACTCTACGTGGAGCGCATTACAGTAACAGTAGTCTAAATGAGAGGAGACCAAGGCATGTACTACCGATGGGAGCAGATGGTTGGGAAGGAAGGGGCGCAGCCGCCGTATCAGATAGAGTTGGTACAGCGCTGTCCGGCTCACAGCTGACACCTGAGCCTCCATGGACAGCTGGGAGTCCAAAATGACCCCCAGGCTGCGGACCTGGTCTTTCAAGGGTAGCTGTACCCCATTCAACACCAGGTCAATATCCCCAAACCTCCTCTTGTCTCCCACCAAAAGTACCTCGGTCTTGTCAGGGTTCAGCTTCAGCTTATTCCTCCCCATCCACCCACTCACCGTCGCCAGACAGGGATTGTACGGTCTCCGGACAGGGATTCTACGGCCAACCTTGGTGAAGATTTGAACGAGAGGTAGAGCTGTGTGTCATCTGCATATTGATGACACCGCACCCCAAACCTCTTGATGATAGCCCCCAGCACCTTCACATAGATGTTAAATAGCATCGGGGAGAGGATGGAACCCTGTGGCACCCCACAAGTGAGTGGCCATAGGTCCGAAACTCCTCTCCCAGTGCTATCCTCTGGTACCTGCCGGAGAGGAAGGACCGGAACCACCACAATACAGTGTCTACAATGCCCAACCCCTCCAGGTGGTCCAGGAGGATACTGTGGTCAACGGTATCAAAAGCCGTTGAGAGGTCGAGGAGAACAAGGAAGGAGCATTCGCCACTGTCCAGAGCCCTCCTCATATCATCCACTAAGGTGACCAAGGCTGTTTCTGTCCCATGCCCAGGCCTGAAGCCTGACTAAAATGTATCTAGATAATCGGCTTCTTCGAAGTGTGCCTTCAACTGCATCGCCGCCACCCACTCAATCACCTTGCCCCAAAATGGCTAGGGATGTACGAAAGGTACTTACCTTTTGGGGATTATGCTGATGGTGCGGGGAGAGGTGTTCCATCCCTCCCCCCGGAATCCTCGCCAGGGAGGGAGGCGCTCCGTTCCTCCGCCCCCGGAATCCTGGCTGGCCGGCTGTGCTCCGCAGCGATTCTGCGGAGCCGCCGGCCGGCTCCGCCAGCAGCTGGACATCCGGCCGC
Organism: Heloderma suspectum; assembly: GCF_057233095.1. Taxonomy (NCBI): domain Eukaryota; kingdom Metazoa; phylum Chordata; class Lepidosauria; order Squamata; family Helodermatidae; genus Heloderma; species Heloderma suspectum. The sequence goes on from NC_139458.1 coordinate 396,640,844, forward strand.
TGGCTAGCAGGGATGCAAATGGCAGCGGCTGTAGCCGCCGCCATTTGCGTCCCTGCAGTCAGCCATGATAGGCTACGTAAATGTTTACGTAGCCTATAACGGCTGAGTAAAAAAAACAAAAAACAAACGCGTGTATGCAAATGGCGGCGCCCATGGGCGCCGCCATTTACGTTCCTTATTTTGGCACGTCTTAGTCTACGTAAACATTTATGTAGACTAAGATGGCGAAAATAAGGGGAACAGAAATAGCGTAGCATCTACGCTATTTGCGTTCCCCTTATTTTCGCCGTCTTAGTCTACGTAAATGTTTACGTAGACTAAGATGTGCCAAAATAAGGAACGCAAATGGCGGCACCCATGGGCGCCGCCATTTGCGTATGCGCGTTTTTTTTTTTTTTTTTTTAAGTCAGCCGTGATAGGCTACGTAAAGATTTACATAGCCTATCACGGTATTTTTTTAAAATCTAGCCATGATAGGCTACGTAAATCTTTACGTAGCCTATAACATTTTTTGTTTTTTTGTTTTAACTGGAAATGGTGGCGGTGGCAGCCGGTCGGAAGACCAGCTGCCGCAGCCGCCGCCACCACCCTGCCGCCAGAGCCGCCACCGGAGCCGCCGCCGCCAGGAAGATCCGCCCCAGGTAAGTCTCATCCTGGGGGTGTGTGTGGCAGACCGTTCCGCCACCGATTTCGGGGGGCCGAATGCGCTGGCATTCGGCCTCCCCGAGATCCGTGGCGGAATTCTGTGACATCCCTAAAAATGGCAGATTCGAGACTGGGCGAAAGTTGAAAGTTCTCTTCTGCGCCCCACAGTGTTCTCAAAGTAAGCTCAGAAAAAATGAATAGATTCTGAGGTGAGCAGAGGGGTGCTTCATCCTTCACTAGCTGAAAATTTTAAATCATATACATTTTATTATCCACTTCAGGCAGACAGAAAAATTAACACAGATTAAATGTATGACCCATTGTTACAGACCCATTCACCTCCTCCACGTGCAGGGGCTAAAGCAAGGGGAAAAAACTCTCCACTGGTGCTGACAGATGTTTTTTTCTTTCTTAAGGGGTGCTGCTGATGTATGTATGTATGTATGTATGTATTGAATTTCTATACCGCCCCAATAGCTGAAGCTCTCTGGGCAATTCACAACAATTCAGGGTGGGAAGGTTTAATATCTGCTGCCTGAATGTGGTGATGTTGATCCAGATTGGGGGCCTGTATGCTTACACTAAAGTAAAAAAGAGAGAGTTGGGATCAGCTACACACTACACATCTAGGGCGCAATCCTATGGCTGCTAGTCAGCAGCTAGATGGCCATAGGATATGTGGTTTTCTGGGAACCGACCTCAAAGCCTGTGCTCTGAGTTCCCTGAGAACTGACCTCCCCCCCCTCGTGCTGCCTCACAGGCAGCTTGGAACGGCCCCACGCTCCGCGCTTGAAAGAGGAGTGTGGAGCAGAGAAAACGGAGAGTTCCGGGGGGCGTTCTGCGTTGGGGAGGGTGGAAATGCTGGTGTGACACATCCTATGTGTTGTCTGGCAGCCTCCTCCCCCAATCCACCTTCTCATGGCTAGACAGCTGAAAGTGGCTGTCTAGTGGAAAATGCAGGGCAGGAGAAGTGTAGAGGGAACGATCCCCTCCATGCTTCTCCTGCCCTGCATTGGATAGGTGGTCATTGCCTCTGACTTCGGAGGCAGCCGCCTATCTGAATAGGATTGCTCCCTTAATGTATTGTGTCATTTAGCCCTCAGACACACAACCACAAGTTATTGGGTGCTTATGTAGATATCACCTTGCTTGCAAGGTGATGCTGTGTCCCTCCCTGAGATTGCTATATTATAGTGCTGTGACAAAAACTTCTCCCACATGTTCTCCACCATTCTCATTCTATTGCTCTTGAAAAGAAATTTAATTATGAAGAAAATGTTGGAGAAATTCTCATAGATTATTTTATTTATTTATTTATTTATTTATTCATTCATTCATTCATTCATTCATTTCATTTCATTTCATTTCATTTCATTTCATTCCTATACTGCCCAATAGCTGAAGCTCTCTGAGCGGTTAACAAAAATTAGATTTGGGTTTCTTGTGCATACGTTACTTAGGAGGTGGCTGAGGAGTGTGTGCAAATGTCCTGTTTTTCATTGTACAACCATCTTTCTGGCAGCCTGTAGCTTGCTTGGCTTCCCACACTTCAGTTAATGCGCAATTAATCCCTCCCATAGGGCTTTTTCAGACCAGGAAGTGCAGACAGTTTGGGAGGCTGCAAAGCAATGAAGAGATGTGTAACCAGAAAGAAAAAACACACACAGCACCCTCAACGTCTCACAGCGTTTAGGTAAGCTCAAACACGCCACAAAAATAAATTATAAAGCATCCTGAGAATGAGGGCAGAACAATGGGATCCTCTTTCATGGGGAAAGAAAACTTTCAGGAAACTGGAGGACAGATTTTGGCTCAGCACAACTCCACCTCTTCCCTAAAGCTGGACACAACACTACCGCCCTCACACCTGCGTTGCGTAGATATAAAATGGGGGCCAGCCTGCCAGTGTAGTTGCCGCTGTTGCCACTTGGAGGGGCAGCACACAAAACAAACAAAAAACCGTACCCCCCAAAGAGAGGAAGAAGCTGTGCCTTTGCCAATGGCGAGTCCTACCATGGAGAAACTCTTGACAATTTCTCTTCCTCCTGGAGAAATTCGATGAAATTATCCTGCCAATCTTTCTGTCCACAAATAACGTGGAGAATTTTGGGCGGCCCGCTGTGCACAGTTCTACTCTGTTACTTACATATTGTCTGTTACAGCACTGATGTTTCATATACCCCTTGAAGAAAACTCAAGTCCAGTCTAGCAATTTGTAGCCATGTAACATAGTTAGCGCATTCTTCTTCGTATAAGGTACTTCCCCCATTTCCATTGCTGATGAGATCCTACCTTCCTCTCCTTATGCTCAGACCTTCTATGCCAATGCTTTAAAAACAGGGAAGAAAATGATCTCTCTCCTCCCACCCCGGCATTCTGGTGATAATTCTATCTTGAAATGTGGACTGAAGCAAGCAAAACCTCTAATCATTTACAAATGTTCACATGTTCAAGTAGTCTAAACATGAAGAAAGAAACTGGGCTCCTGTCACACGGTCATTCCATTCAAAACCATTGCTAGACAACTCACGCCATTATTTCCGATTTGAATTACAGAGCAAACAAACAGTGCCTGATGCTACCCCAAGAATTGCAATCTGCAACCAAAAGGTGGCAGTACTCATCCACTATTCATCTCCCAGAGGTCCCAATATTATTGCAATACTTCTCCCTGAAACAATGAAACTCCTCCGATCTCATGTCTTGACTCACAAGACAAAGCAAATATTTAATGTTTTGAGGATGTTGCTTTTTATTTTTATCCGAGTGTTGTATGATGCCAATGTTCGTTGCAGTGCAGACCATTGTGTGGTGTGTGTGTGTGTGTGTTTGCATGTGGATGGCGCAATCCTGTATGTGTCTACTCAAAAGGAGGTCCTATTCAGTTCAATGGGGCTTACTTCCAGGTAAGTGAGTTCAGGACTGCACTTGCAGCCATAGTCAGGATGCATCTTGGTAGCTTCTGCTCGTGATAGGGCGGCCAGTGAGTCTGTTGCCCAGGAGCTGTTGCTTGGCAGCTTCAAGGCCGGCAATTCCTTCTGATAGTTCTTGATCTTTAAACTGGATGTGGACTGGAGAGCCCTTCAAAATAGAGGACAGCCCTTTGGCAGCTCTTCAACTAGAGGAGTGTCCGCTGTAAAAGAGGACACCCTACTTGTAGTTTTTTGCATGGTCTTAGGTCTCCACTGTGGAAAAGGTTTGTAATTTGTCTAAGGACCACACTCCTTTTGATGTTGTCAACCAGGAACACAGCTGGTGCAATTTAAGTCGTATGAGAAAACCCTAAGTAGTTCAGCCTATATGTTAATTCAATGTTTTGTTATTTACTGTTCCATGGTTGCTTGTCAAATAATTTAATGGATTATGAACATCTTCACTGTTTAAAAAAATCACTAGACGTCAATATGGTATGTCTTTCTTTCATGGTGAGGGAGAAAAATTTCCATTCCATTGGATATGAGTCCCCATTTACTGCTGGGGAATGCTGAGAGTTATAGGACTTTTTTCTGCCTAAACGTGCAGAGGATTGTGCCCTAAACCTCTCTTCTTCCTAACCTACCATTGGGAGGGGCCGTAGCATAACAAATGCTTTGCATGCAGGAAGTTCGATTCCTGGCATCTCCCAGAAAAAAACCGTGCCTGAAACCCCGGAGAGGTGCTGCCGACAGTACCGGGCTGGATAGAACAATGGTCGGACTCAGTATAAGGCAGCTCCCTCTGTTCCTTTATGAGCTGTATGCTCCAAATGCCTGTTCCAACTGTTACTTGTTAGTCCTCCTTCTGACTTTCTGCTCTGTTATTCCATGGTCCATATGTGTTCCGACACTGTCTTTGACCTGACCCTACTTGCTCCTTTACTGGGCATGGATTCCAGCTACGAATGTTGGTGAAGTTCTCCTAACCCAGGTTCAGACTTTGGGGGCTCTTGAAAACCTGCTTTAAATTAGTGTACGCTTAAAGCCCTAAAAATCTTTTGTGGTCCAGATTAAAATCCAAACCAGAAAAGAGATCTTGGCTTTACCCCAGACCATCATTGCCAGCCCTCGCAGTGCCCCAAAGCCCTTCCAGCCTGTCCCCCACCAACTAAAACACATCCCCTGTTTTCTTTCCTTACTTTCAAGTTGCACAGCCAGCAGGAACAGTATCATCAGTACACAAAAAGAGGCCTGGAGGGAGGTTCTCCCCTTCATTCCCTCCTTCTCCATCAACTTGACTCTCTAAGTAATGGAAAATTAGGGAATGAAAACCAGGGGGATTATGGGAGATGCAGTTCTACCAATGGATGCAGAGATTGGCAGGACATTTTTTCCAAGCCCTCAACTGGCTCAGAGAAGTCACCTGAGTTCTTTCCAATTTTTGTTGTTGAAAACTCTTGGGTCATTTTTGAATTAATCTGAGATAATCTTGAGACTTGCCCATCTCTAGTTCCAACCTATACCTGATCTTGTCAAGTCTCTTTCCCTGGCTTGATCTTGTGAGGCCTGGCCTAGATAGACCTGACCTGATCCTTATCCAGATTGCTTCCAGATGATATCTTCCATTCCTGAAAGCCTCTGAATAACTTGACTTGAGGCCCTTGATCTTCAGTTCAGTGGGCTATACCTTTCCTTCATAGATCTCCTGGTACGCTGGGATTCCTATTCCTGAGTTTCTGGCACAAACAACTCCATTGTATTTTATTGCATCATATTTTATTGCCTTGGGAGAAATATATTTGGATGCTTGATACAGGGATGAGTGGATTTTGTTAAATCTGTTCCATCTGCGTTTCACAGATTGTCAGACACCTTTCGTTCTGTCATCCGCTCATTGACAAGTTCAGATTTTCTCAATTTCCCAAACTTGTGTTCGTGCGCAAATGTGCACTTCTGTTGTTGTTGTTTATTCGGTCAGTTGCTTCCGACTCTTCGTGACTTCATGGACCAGCCCACGCCACAGCTTTCTGTCGGCCGTCACCACCCCCAGCTCCCCCAAGGTCGAGTCCGTCACCTCCAGAATGTCATCCATCCATCTTGCCCTTGGGCGGCCCCTCTTCCTTTTGCCTTCCACTTTCCCTAGCATCAGCATCTTCTCCAGGGTATCCTGTCTTCTCATGATGTGGCCAAAGTACTTCAATTTTGCCTTTAATATCATTCCCTCAAGTGAGCAGTCTGGCTTGATTTCCTGGAGTATGGACTGGTTTGATCTTCTTGCAGTCCAAGGCACTCTCAGAATTTTCCTCCAGAACCACAGTTCAAAAGCATCTATCTTCCTTCGCTCTGCCTTCCTTATGGTCCAGCTCTCGCAGCCATAGGTTGCTACGGGGAATACCATTGCTTTAACTATGCGGACCTTTATTGTCAGAGTGATGTCTCTGCTCTTCACTATTTTATCAAGATTTGTCATTGCTCTCCTCCCAAGAAGTAAATGTCTTCTGATTTCCTGGCTGCAGTCAGCATCTGCAGTAATCTTTGCACCTAGAATGGCAAAGTCTGTCACTGCCTCCACGTTTTCTCCCTCTATTTGCCAGTTATCAATCAAGCTGGTTGCCATAATCTTGGTTTTTTTGAGGTTTAACTGCAACCCAGCTTCTGCACTTTCTACTTTCACCTTCATCATGAGGTTCCTCAGATCCTTCTCGCTTTCAGTCATCAAAGTGGTATCATCTGCATATCTGAGATTGTTAATGTTTCTTCCAGCGGTTATAACTCCAGCCTTGGCTTCATCAAGCCCAGCACATCACATGATGTGTTCTGCATACAGGTTGAATAGGTAGGGTGAGAGTATACAGCCCTGCTGTACTCCTTTCCCATTCTTAAACCAGTCCATTGTTCCATTGTCTGTTCTTACTGTTGCTACTTGGTTGTTATACAGATTCCTCAGGAGGCAGACAAGATGACTTGGTATTCCCATACCACCAAGAACTTGCCACAATTTGTGATGTTCCACACAGTCAAAGGCTTTAGAATAGTCAATAAAACAGAAATAGATGTTTTTCTGAAACTCCCTGGCTTTCTCCATTATCCAGCGGATATTGGCAATTTGGTCTCTAGTTCCTCTGCCTTTTCTAAACCCAGCTTGTACATCTAGCAATTCTCGTTCCATGAATTGCTGGAGTCTACCTTGCAAGATCTTGAGCATTACCTTACTGGCATGTGAAATAAGTGCCATTGTTCAATAGTTTGAACATCCTTTGGTGCTTCCCTTTTTTGGTATGGGGATATAAGTTGATTTTTTCCAATCTGTTGGCCATTCTTGTGTTTTCCAAATTTGCTGGCATATGGCATGCATCACCTTGACAGCATCATCTTGCAAGATTTTAAACAGTTCAGCTGGGATACTGTCATCTCCTGCTGCCTTGTTATTAGCAATGTTTCTTAAGGCCCATTCAGCCTCACTCTTCAGGATGTCTGGCTCTAGCTCACTGACCACACCGTCAAATCTATCCCCAATATTATTATCCTTCCTATACAGATCTTCCGTATATTCTTGCCACCTTTTCTTGATCTCTTCTGCTTCTGTTAGGTCCTTGCCATCTTTGTTTTTGATCATACCCATTTTTGCCTGGAATTCACCTCCGATGTTTCTAATTTTCTGGAAGAGATCTCTTGTCCTTCCTATTCTATTATCTTCTTCCACTTCCGTGCATTGCTTGTTTAAAAATAATTCCTTATCTCTTCTGGCTAACCTCTGGAATTTTGCATTTAATTGGGCATATCTCCCCCTATCACTGTTGCCTTTTGCTTTCCTTCTTTCTTGGGCTGCTTCCAGTGTCTCAGCAGACAGCCATCTTGCCTTCTTGGTTTTCTTTTTCTTTGGGACATTTTTTGTTGCTGCCTCCTGAACAATGTTGCGAACTTCTGTCCATAGTTCTTCCAGAACCCTATCTACTAAATCTAGTCCCTTAAATCTATTCTTCACCTCCACTGCATATTCATTAGGAATATTAGTGAGCTCATATCTAACTGATCTGTGGGTCTTCCCTATTCTCTTTAGTCTGATTCTAAATTGTGCAATAAGAAGTTCATGATCTGAACTACAATCAGCTCCAGGTCTTGTTTTTACCGACTGCATACATGTCCGCACCTTTGGCTACAAAGGATGTAGTCAATCTGATTTCAGTGTCGACCATCTGGTGAAGTCCATGTATAAAGTCTTTTAGGTTGTTGGAAGAGAGTGTTTGTTATGCACAGTGAGTTGTCCTGGCAAAATTCTATCAGCCTATGTCCTGCTTCGTTTTGTTCTCCCAGACCATGCTTGCCTGTAATTCCAGATGTCGTTTGACTACCCACTTTAGCATTCCAGTCTCCTGTAATGAAAATAACATCTTTTTTTGGCGTACTATCCAGTAGGTGCTGCAGATCCTCATAGAACTGATCTACTTCTGCTTCTTCAGCTTCTGTGGTTGGGGCAAATATTTGGATCACTGTGATGTTAAATGGCTTACCCTGAATTCGAATTGAGATCATTCTGTCATTTTTTGGATTGTATCCAAGCACTGCTTTGGCCACTTTATTATTAATTATGAAGGCTACTCCATTTCTTCTGTGGTCCTCTTGTCCACAGTAGTAGATCTGGTGGTCATTTGATGTGAAGTGGCCCATTCCAGGCCATTTCAGTTCACTGACACCCAGAATGTCTATATTTAATCTTGACATCTCCCCAATAACCACATCCAATTTGCCCTGGCTCATAGATCTTACATTCCAGGTTCCTATGGTGTGTTGATCTTTAGAACATCGGATTCGTTGTTCACCACCAGCACCATCGGCTGCTAGCCGTCCTTTCGGCTTTGAGCGAGCTGCGTCATCACATCTGGGGCTAGTTGAACTTATCCTCTGTTCCTCCCCAGTAGCATTTTGACCATCTTCCGACCTGGGAGTCCCATCTTCTGATGGTATACCGACATATCTATGGTTGTACAGATCCATTTAGTTTTGGATGCTTCTGAAAATGCACAAATCCCCCCCCCCCATGCACATTTTCACACTTTAGCCTATGGGGGAAAATGTGCATTTCTTTTTGGTATTTTTCTACAACTAAATTTGTGTAAAATTCCAGAAAGTAAAAAAAATGTTCCACAAGTCTGTGGAATCCATGTGACTCAGGGAAAGCTGGTCCACTGTGGAATCCACTGGCTGGATTAATAGAAATTTGAAGGCATTTGAATCCGTTGCAGATTTCTCCAACATCTCTAGCTTCATATGATCAGAGATAGGTCAATACTAGATTAGCTGATGCATTGTATTAGTTTTTGAAATTAACTGTATAGGTAGGTCACTGTTACCTGATTTTTCAGATGTGACTGTTAATATTTTAGGTCCATGAACATAAATAAATTACAGAATTTGGACTGGCATAAAATGCAGCTTTACTCAGAGTCAGTCAACATCTTGTCCAGGAACCTCAGGTTTTCTTGTGCTCCAACAGCCCCATGTGATACATATGGCTGAAGATGTCCTGCTGCCTGAGGTAGACCAACAGATGCCACCCACTGCCTCCTTCTCTTAAAAACATAAGAAGAGACCAAGGGTCCATCTAGTCCAGCATTCTGTTCACACAGTGGCCAACCAGCTGCCCACAGGAAACCCACAAGCAGGACATGAATGCAACTTCACCCTCCTGCCCATGTTCCCCAACAACTGATGTACCTGGGCATACTGCCTCTGATACTGGAGGTAGCACATAGCTATCGGGACTAGTAGCAATTCTCCTCCAGGAATTTGTGCAATTCCCTTTTGAAGCCATCCAAATTCCACTATGTCTTGTGGAAGTGAATTCCATAGTACAACTATGTGCTGTGTGAAGAAGTACTTACTTTTATCTATCCTGCATCTCCCAGTAATTAGCTTTATGAGATGATCCCAGGTTCTTGTATTATGAGAGAGGGAGAAAAATGACTCCCGATTCTCTTCTCCACACCATGCATAATTTCCTCCAGGATGAACTGACTTGCTGGTTCCAAATTATGTGTTGCTTCTCCTTTTCCAGTTTTTGCTGCTGGAGGGACTCCTACAAACTCTCTGAGGCCATCTCACCTCACAATGCCTGCCTTAGAAGAAGGACCCAACCTCATGACATAGGATCCTTCCTCAGGACCTGGAATGGTCATCAACCTGAATGATGGCTCTCAATTGTGATAAGCAGAATTTAATTAGGAATGATAGAGTGACATTTTGCACTCATCTCAACCTGCCTGAGCTTTGCAATCAGTTCTGGAAGCCCTGTTCTCTGGTACTTCAGCAAGAGCTATTAGGCTGGTGAGTACCAGGTACAGGGCCTTTTCTGTAGTGGCCCCGTCACTTTGAAACTCTCTTCCCAGGGTGATACATATGGCTCCCACACTACTGGTGCTTTTAAAGACCTTAAAACAATCTGGTCTGCTTTTGAGCAATCCTACGACTGATTTATTCTGCTGATACTGTTTTTAATGGTTGCTGCTGTTATTGTATCTTTAGATGTGTTAGTGTTTTAGGGTTTGTAATACTTTGTTATGAATGCAGTGATTTAATACGTTGTGAGCCACCTTGGAATGGATAAGTCTGAAAGGCAGCCTAAATATACGTACATATACACATCCATCCATACATAAGTGTTCTCTTTGGATAGGGAATGGCATGTAATATAATCTCTCTTCACAACAGATTAATTTCCCCTCCGCTTGTTTAGATTGAGACCTGGGCCACCTGCACATGAGCTATCAGGAAATGTCGTGCTCTCATTTAACCAGCAGACAGCTATCAAAATAGCAAAAAGAGCAGCTATCAGATGTAATACTGGTGTGCACTAAAATAAAAGAGCTCTCTGATATCCAGGAATATTGCTTTTACCATTTGTCAGGTGTATAATCACCCTGGAGAATAGGAATAGTTAGGCCTTTGTAAAACTATGAATCAATGTTCTCTGAACAATTCAACTACTGTGTATAGGTCGGGTCAATACCTTCCTGTCTCCAAAAACTGCTTAAGCCCTCCTGCGTTGCAGGGCCATTACATCAAGAGATATCGCCAGTACTACTGAAAATCACAGCTTGCAATGTAATACGAAGACATCCCGTTTAATAGCTCCTTCATATTAACAATGGTTTAGGAGTTGCATGGGAACATTAATCCTCATTTCCAAAATGATGCCCTATAACCCTGTGGCTATAATGCGCAAAGAGAGGATTTTATTCCATTATGTGTGTGTGTGTGTGTGTGTAGAGAGAGATATGTAAAAGTAAAAAAAGCAAAACCCTTCAGTAAAATACATTACTTCCAGAAATCTTAGCAAATCATTTCCATATACAATATTATATCATTTTCAAGGCACATTCAATTCACTTCCATGGAGTATACAGAGTCTGCAGGAAAATGAAGTGGCTTCTGAGGTTAAAAAGCAGTTTGGGAGTTCAGCAGAGAGAAGGTGCTGAAAAGGAAACAGATTGAAAATCTCAGGTATAATGTCCACACCCGCATGCATGTGTGCGTGTGCACGCACACATATATACACTTGAGTTGCAAGCCACAGGCCTTATCATTCCTGGTAATACTTCTACTGTTTCAAAGCTGATGTAATGTCATTGGGACATTGTTAGTCTCAGCCATTCATTCACTAAATGGCCTTAAGGAAACCATTATGCCTCTACTTTAGTTCCCATCTGCAAAATGGGGATAAAAATACTGGCCTAACTTACAAGGTTGCTTTATGGGTTGCTGAAATAATGCAGGCACAGTAGTTTAAACATTTTGACACAGTGAGCCTGTTCAAACATCATGCTGTGATGGTTAGGAGTTTTGGGCTAACCATGGTGGCTCAGCGTGATGTCTGAACGGGGGTCAGACCCAACCTAACCTGTATGGGTGGTGAGACATGCAACAGAGCCTCTGATGAAGATCTCAAATCACAGCTAGGGTCATACAGAAGGAGGTGGTCTTGGCCCATGTGTCTACAAAACAGCTGGCTTTGGACATCTGGTCTGCTGAGCATGCATGTGCAGAATCTTGAGGCCAAACTACATGTTCTGTCCAGCATGCACTGTGGAGCTATGCGCACTCGTTTTCTTCACCTCTGTGTAAGTGCGCACAGCCCCAATTTGGGCAGCAGTGCTCTGGGAAGGGAGGTGGGAGTTTAAACCTTTCCACCCACCCATTTTTTTCCATAACATTCCACCCGTCCTGGTAAGAGGGGGGTTAAAAAGGGAAAAAAGACTCCATTGATAAAGAACACCGAGGTAAAGAAAACTAGCACACATAGTTCTGCAACGCATGCTAGACAGAACATTTAGTTTGGCCCTCATTCACCTTCCCAAGCCAGAGAAGAACCTCTGGGGGAACTGGCACTCAACTCATAATACAGCTAAGCGTTATAATTTGGGCAAATTACTGAACCATGTAACTACAAACTTTGGCTCCACTATTATCTGTACCACACTGGGGAGGTAGGTCATTGTAATAATTCCCCTTTGTGGGCTGGAACTGAGTTGGATAGTCCTTTGTTCATGTTCACACAACCAACCAGTCCATGGTAGAAGTGACTCTTGAACCCTGGTCTCTGAGTTTATTGCTTGCTTCTTCAGGCCACTCTGGCTTTCACTTACAGTAGCATATTATCTTCAAATTTTTAATATTATGCAGCACAGTCCAGTGTTTGTTTACCTGGAAGTAAATTCCCTTGTGTTCAGTTCTGCTTACTAGCAAGTGCACAGTCTTAATGTTGACTGATTGATTATATTTCTATGTCACTTTAGCCAAGAGGCTCCATTCTGATTATACAAGATATGAGGTTATAGAATATCACACCAAGACTAACAGTATATAGCACTAACAATAATTAAAATACAATGCAAACTATTTTTCATGTGACCACTCTTTCCTACAAATTGAAATCTTTAACTGGTGCCTAAATGAGAGCAGCATGGGGAAAAGCTGAATCTCTGCAAGAAGGGAGTTCCAGAACCAGGGTGCCACCACTGAGAAGACTCTGCCATGGGTGGTAGTTCCCTGGGCATCACAAGCAAAGCTTCCCCAGCTGATCTTAAATCTTCAGTTTGTTAGTACTGGGGGAGGCAATAGAGGATGGTGACTCCAATGACAGCAGGGCAGTAAATCTGCTCTGGGTTTCAGTCAGAACCAGTAAGAAATCTAAAGGAGCTATCCAAAGTGCTGAACCTATTTTGTGGATAGGGCTCAGCACCTTGGATAGCCTCTTTAGAGTTCTGATGGGTTCTGACCGAACCCCAGGTTGGATTCATGGCCCCATGACATCAGAGACATGAGCCTCCACCGGGGAAAGGCAAGTCCTTCAAGTACCTGTGTCCTTAGCCCTTTAGGGCTTTGGACACCAATACGAACACCTTGAATTGATAGCTACTATTGTGAGGATTTCTAAGTGACCAGAAAAAACTCTCTGGCTGGCAGTTTGACACGCAGTAATCAACGACTGATGGTTTTCGTGGCGTGGACATATAATCATCATCACCGGCTAAGGTTTACAGGTCAAGCAGCTGTGAAAGGCACAGAAAGCAGAGCAGCTTAAAAAGTTGACAATCTCAGCTGCTGCCCATCATATGTGTGAAGACCAGACCAGTTCCAGCTGCCAGTGCAACAAGGCATATAGGATCATGCCCTGAACATGATAACTGTGGAGTAACTTGCTTGTGTGTCTGTGCAGCAGTGAACTGAATGCAGATTGAAAGATGTACAGCTCTGTATGTCTCCAAGATTCTTTGGGTAATCAGCTCCTAAGTGATATTAATAGTGGTAGAGAAGCTTTATTTTTTTAAACGTTCAAATTATTAGATCAGATGTAGCCATTATCATTCTGCAGAAACACACACTGGTTCAATTAGAGAATAAATATTTGAGGTGAGAGTTGTAATGTATGCATCTCCAGGAAAGCATTCTTTTCTTTTCTGCATATCGTTTGCTGTTAATTACTTGAAACATTATAATGTTCAGGATACAAAGTACTTCCAAGGAGTTATAATCAGCTTTCTGAGGGGCTGAACAGAACAATAAGGTTCTCTAAGAACTGTGGCACATCTTAGCTCCCGTCAGCAGAAAATGTAAGCTAGAGAGAAGCTTTTCCATCTTTTAGCCATGGTCCATCAGCCCCACCCCCCTCGTGCGCTTTATGAAAAAGTTCATACAGTAAATAGTGATCGACTGTGTTGTAGTCCTTTGTTCTTTTGCCAAGCTCCTTTTAGCTTTGGCAGCGATTCTGTTTTCCCTGTCATCATCTAATGTCTATTTATTTTACATGGCTACAAAGCCAGTGAAATTCTCTCTTAAATCCCAGGTTGCAAAGATGAAGAAGCAATGCAATTCCTTTTATTAAAATTCTCCAGTGTACTCTCTCTCCTCCATCTACCTTCTAATTAGGTTCAGGAAGGGTCATCCATTTAAAAAGCTTCTGGAGAGGCCTCAGCTGAATGAATAGGTCACACACACAACATTTCTGAGTAGTATTGAAATACCGAAGAGCCCTGGGTAAGGGTATACCCCATGCCTGTCAATGGCCTGGACTTTTAGTCTGCCCTATACCATTATTCTGTCTCCATTTCTCTCTCTCTCTCTCTCCCCACACACACACATGGCTCATTGTTACCTGAAGAAGTATCACAAGATGAATGCATAGGGTCTCAAAGCCTAGGAAACAAGTGGCTTTAAATATCAGCTACAAAGGAGGGAACATTAGGGGCAAGTGGCTTGTTTGTCAGTGATGACTACACTGGAATTCTCCAGGTTCTAAGAGATGAAAGGTTGCTCAGCAGAACTGGGCATTACAGATGTGGCTCATGGACCAAAAGTTACATTTGTAGTGAGACTTCCTGACTGTAAGAGCTTGTAGTGAAACTTCCTGACTGTAAGAGCAATATGACAATGGAACCAATTACCTGCGGAGGTGGTGGGCTCTCCCACACTGGAGGTCTTCAAGACGAGGCTGGACAGCCATTTGTCAGGGATGTTCTGACTTGGATTCCTGCACTGAGCAGGGGGTTGGACTCGATGGCCTTGTAGGCCCCTTCCAACCCTACTATTCTATGACTATTCTATGATTCTATGACTTCTTCTTGCTGGCATCCAAGTATGCAATCTCTCAAGTAACGGGGAATTCTTGAAACAAATCTTTGGCCACTGATGTAATTCAATTTCTTTCTTTAAAACATTTCTAGGCCGCCTTTTATCAGAGGATTTCAAGGCAGTTTACAAAAAAAACACACGAACAAGTAAAGTAAAAATAACCATGTCCCACAGCGCACCTCATCAGCAGCATACAGAAAAGCATAAGAAGAGCCATGCAGGATCAGACCAAGGGTCCATCTAGCCCAGCATTCTGTTCACATATTGGCGAACCAACTGCGTCTGCCTGTGGGAAAAGATCATGTAGAACACAGTGTGATTTTATTTTTCCTATTTTTTTCCTGTTCTCTTTCCTATATCTCCTTACATCTACATATATTTCCCTTAAATAGTTATGTTCATATCTTACGTTTACTATCTTATCACTTTTATTAATTTCTCTAATTTCTTAAATCCATCTTTATTTGATTTTTGTCAATATTGATTGCTTCCCTCTATAACTTCTCTCCCTGCTCCCAGCAGATAAGCTTGCAGACGTCAGATGCCACAATGAACTCTTGTCCTCTTTTGCAGTGCAACAAACGTGGTGTGAAGCAAATAGAATGCATAGTTTGACCCTGAATGTAACTTGAATGGTAAACATCCTGAATATACCCTGTAACCCAAAACATTTAAGTGTCCAGTGAGAACATCACGAAATGTGAAAAGGTCAACTTTTAACCATTCCATGTCATGTGCATATGAAGTATTCTAGCCCAGGTCAGGAAGGGGAGGTGTGAATGGAGAATGAATGGCTTTATTGCAGGAAGGCCAAATGGGGGGTATGTGCTGAAGACTGCCAAAATATCAGTTACAGAAGATGGAAATGGGCCAATAAAAAAGAGGTATCTGTAGATGCTCTGATAATGGAGGACAGCACGTTATGACCACAGAAACAACCTTGAGAAATGTTGGGGAGTCGGAATATGTGTTGGATAGAATTCAGGGAAAGGATTTTACTGTCTGGGGCTTAGATAAGGCGCAATTATCTTTGTTCTGTCATACTTACTGTTTGGGTTTGGATTAGGGATGTATGAATCCCTTACCTGGCTCCGCGCAGGGGCAACCGTGGTGGGGGGGAGGCGCTCCATCCCTCCCCCCGGAATCCTGCCCGGCCGGCTCTGCCCCGCGGTCAAGCTGCGGAGCCACCGGCCAGCTCCAGCCTCCCACAGCCGTACATCCGGCCGCTGGGCAGCCCTGCAGGGACGCAATTGGCGGCTGTCATAACCGCCATTTGCATCCCTGTATTGAGCCGTGATAGGCTATGTAGAAGCTACGTAAATAATCGGCTACGTAACTATTTACGTAGCCTATCACGGCGGGGGGAAAAAACCCAGCGTACGCAAATGGCGGTAGCCACCACCATTTGCGTACCCTGGGGTTCCCCCCCCCCCCGATAGGCTATGTAAATACTTACGTAGCCGATCATGGCAGGGGAAAAAAAACCCAGCGTACGCAAATGGTGGTAGCCATCGCCAATTGCGTATGCTGGGGCTTCCCCCCCCGCTGTGATAGGCTATGTAAATACTTACGTCGCCTATCACAGCCTCCGCAGGGACACAAATGGTGTCCCTGTGTTAGCCGTGGTAGGCTACGTAAGTATTTACGTAGCCTATCACGGCTTGAAGAGGAGGAAGCGAATGGCGGCTGCAGGACGGCCGCCATTCGCAAAGCAGCGCGGACGGGAGCAGGTAAGTGCTCCGTTTCGCGCGCCTTTTGAGGGGTGGGGGCTGCGGGGACTTCATCCTGCATGCCTTTCGTGGGTTGCGGGGGCAGGGGCTTCATTCCGCGATGGATTTCAGGGGGCCGAATGCATTGGCATTCGGCCTCACCGAGATCCATCGCAGAATTCTCTGACATCCCTAGTTTGGATATAGGACAGCAGGCTTAGGCTTGGGCCTGGCTAACACTGTATCACTGTTGCCTCAGTAGGCCAGTTGCAGCATGGACTGAACTGGGAGCTGTGCAACCAATGGGGACTAACTGTATATTTAGTCATTTAATGTACCACATTTTAGTAACTAACTTTGACCAAGAAGTGTGTAGCTTCTTGAGACTTGTTTTGTGTTAAGCTTATACCTGAGAGGCATGTAACCTCTTTAACCTCAGAGAGTGTGCAACTCTTTGAGATTTCTTTGTAATTAAGTTTGTAACGAGGAGGCATGCAACTTCTTAAGCCTCAGAGAGCGTGCAACTCTCTGAGGAGGTTCTACATTTACTTATTTCTTTTATTTCAATAAATCTCCTTTCCTTTCATCTACCTTGGTGTGTGCGTGTGTCATATCTCCACCTCATAAGATCCCAAACCTCTCAGCCTGATCAACTGAGTGGTCCTCCGTAAATTGAAATCCATATTTCACAATGGGTGCAATGCAATAGCACCACTGTGCCCATGTTCCCCAGCAACTGATGTACTGAGGCATACTGCCTCAGATACTGGAGGTAGCATATAGCCATCTTGACTAGTAGCCGTTGATAGCCTTCTCCTCCAAGAATTGGTCTAATCCCCCTGTTGTTGCTGTTTTTAGGATATCTGTTGCTGTTGCTGTTTTTCCCCTGTTTTTAGTACCATATCGTTTTTTATTTTGTGAGTTTTATTGTTGTGCGGGTTTTTTTTTTTTAATTAGCGTATCAGTTTTTATTATGTGAATTTTATGGTTGCATGCCACCTTGGGAGGGCTCTGCTCTTGCCCTGAAAGGTGGCTACTTTTAAAGTAATAAATGCAAAAAAATTAAAGCCATCCAAACTGACCCCTTTAAAACCCTTTAAAGCCATCCAAATGGATGGCCATCACTACATGCTGTCGTAACAAATTTCACAGCTTAACTATGCGCTGTGTAAAGACATACTTCCTTTAGCCATGAAATGTCTTGAATATTTTATTTATTTATTTATTGCATTTATATCCCTCCTTTTTTCCTCTTGCAAGGAACCCAAGGCGGCTTACATTATCTTCCTCCTCCTCCCCATTTTATCCTCACAACTACAACCCTGTGAGGTAGGTTGGGCTGAGAGTCTGTGGCCCAAAGTTGCCCAGTGAGCTTCCATGGCTGAGTGGGGACTAGAACTCGGATCTCCCGGCTCCCAGCCCAGTACTCTCACCACTACACCACGCTGGCTCTCTTTCATATGTCTTGAAATGTCTCTACCTTTTAATTGTGCTTCTGTATGACAAGCTTTATCATACAAACACACAAACCATGGAGAGTTTTAAATATTCAAGACACTGAAGATACTTTAAAATATTATTTTGAATGCTTGACTGAATTAAACAAATGTGTTTGCCTGGTGCCTGAAAGACAGCAAGGCTGGTCCCAGGCATTTCTTCCATTCATAGCCTTTTACTTAATTAACGATTAACGTAGCCTATCACGACTAGATTTCCAAAGTCAGCCGTGATAGGCTACGTAAATCGTTACATAGACTACCGGGACCAAATAAGGAATGCAAATGGTGGCGCACATAGGCCGCCGCCATTTGCGTATGCGCTTTTTTTTTTTCAAAGTCACCCGTGATAGGCTACGTAACGATTTATGTAGCCTATCACGGCTGACTTTGGAAATCTAGCCGTGATAGGCTACGTTAATCGTTACGTAGCCTATCACAGGGTTTGTTTGTTTTTAACACTTTACTTTGTAATGGCGGCAGCGGCAGCCAGTCGGAAGACCGGTTGCCGCCCCCGCCCCCGACGAAAGGCCGACGAACCGCCACCGGGACCCGCCGCCGGGAGGGACATTCGCCAAAGGTAAGTCCCATCCCGGGGGGTGGCGGGGGGGGTGGCGGAGAATTTCACCTCCGATTTCGGGGGGCCGAATGCATTGGCGCTCGGCCCCCCGAAGATTCGGGGAGAAATTCTCCGCCATCGCTACCTAGGGATGGCGGAGAATTTCTCCCCGAAACTTCAGGGGGCCGAGCGCCAACATGTTCGGCCCCCTGAACAAGTTTCGGGGAATCCTCCGAACCCCCCCGCCCCCCGCACCCCCCCCGGGACGGGACTTATCTTCGCTGAATGTCCCTCCCGGCGGCAGGTCCGGCCGGCGGTTCGGCGGGTGTTTGAGCGGGGCGGGAGCGGCAGCCAGTCTTTCAACCGGCTGCTGCCACCACCACTGCAATAAAAGAAAAAAAAAAAAGCCCCCTGATAGGCTACGTGACGATTAATGTAGCCTATCACGGCTAGATTTGCAAAGTCAGCCGTGATAGGCTACGTCAATCGTCACGTAGCCTATCACGGGTGACTTAAAAAAAAAAAAAGCACGTACGGATAATGGCGGCCCACATAGGGAGCCGCCATTCCCGTTCCTTATTTGGTCGCTGTAGTCTACGTAAAGATTTACGTAGACTACAGCGACCAAATAAGGAACGGGAATGGCGGCTCCCTATGGGGGCCGCCATTATCCGTACGCGCTTTTTTTTTTTTAAAGTCACCCATGATAGGCTACGTGACGATTGACGAAGCCTATCACGGCTGACTTTGCAGATCTAGCCATGATAGGCTACGTTAATCGTCACGTAGCCTATCAGGGGGCGTTTTTTTTTTTTTAAACTTTCGCGTTCGCGGCCGGGCGAGGCGGGAAGCCTCCTCCCCGGCCTGAATTTCGGCCAGGGCGAGGTGGGAAGCCTCCCCCCCGGCCTGAATTTCGGCCGGGGCGAGGTGGGAAGCCTCCCCCCCGGCCTGAACTTCGCGGGGGGAGCAGCGAAGCGCCTCCCCCCACCGCGAACATCCTTCGAGGACAGGTAAGGGACTTTCGTCCACCCCTAATCGTTACGTAGCCTATCACGGGGTTTTGTTTTTTTTTTACACTTTGTTTCGCGGCCGGGGAGACGGGGCTCTTCTCCCCGGCCTGAATTTCAGCCGGGCGAGGCGGGACGGCTCCCCCCCCTCGCCTGAACTTCGGGGGGAGAAGCGAAGTGCCTCCCCCCCACCGCGAAGCACCCCTGCGAAAAGGTGACTTTCGTACATCCCTAATTTGTAGCCTTTTACTTAAGTGGTCTCAGGCATGTTATTGGAGAAGCCCAGGTCAGTCATCCAGGGAGACTTCAACATTCATGCTGTACATGCCTCTCCAGAGTGCCAGCTCAGGACTTCATATCTTCCATTGCAACCATGGGATTCTCTCAAGTTGTCATTGGCCCAATGCACAGAGCAAGACATACACTAGTATGCTTAGTTTTTACCCTGAGCAGAGAGATGTGTGGTCTGGAATTAGCGGGGTTGGTATAATACTGTTGTCTAGGGATGTTCATTGTTTGAATATTTGAATATTTGGCCTTTTTTGGGCCTGACAGATTCCCGCTGCTTGTCTGGCTTGACTTGTATTTGCAAGCTGAGCCACAGGGTTTTCCTGAAGTCCAGGAACTTTTTTTTTCCCTTTGTGAGTAGAAATTGCAAGTGCAATTTGTGTAATTTGTGCAAATTGCAGCCTCAGTTTGTGCAAATTACACAAATTACGGCCGGAATTTGTACAAATTAAGCAAACTACAGCTGGAATTTGTGTAATTTCACAAATTGCGCCTACAATTTGTGCAGCTTTCTATTTACGAGACACTCCCCTCCCTCAGAAAATCCACAGTTTGGTCTGACTCTATGCAGATTGAGTCAGGCCAGTTCAGGGGGAAGTGAGCCAAAGTCCTGGGGGCCAAGCTAGTGAAAGTTCAGTGAACTCCATCCCTACTGTTGTCATGGTCAGACCACTTCCTGTTGAAGTTTGGACTTACAGCTCCAGTTTTCCCCTGCAGGGTTGGGTACCAATTCAGATGGTATGCCTATGGAGACTAATGGAATCTGATGGATTCCTGAATTCCCTGGGGGAATCTTCCGGTGGATAGAGCTGGTGATCCTGTTGAGGCTTTGGAACGATGAGATGAAACAGGCCATCAGTACTATTGCTCCTGAGTGCTCTCACCAGCACGGTGGAGCCTGACCAGCTACCTGGTATTCCAAGGAACTGAGCGTGATGAAACAGGCTGGAAAACAACTAGAGCACAGTTGGCATAATTCTGGTTGCAAAGCCGATTGAACCACTGTATGGTGGTGAGAGCAGCATTTCAAATGCACATTCCCCCCCCTTTACACATTTTTACACTTCAGTCAATGGAGGATAAGTACACGCTTTTTGAAAAATACGCACAGAAATGTGCGCTTTTACCATTCAAAATGCACACTTTCCCTGTTCAAATGAGCCAAAAAATAAGCTTTGAAGCGATTTTCAGAGAAATTAGGTGACATTGGAAATCACTGGTTCTCCCAGGCCTAATCCAGCGAAGCTTTTAAAGGAGGTCTGAGGGCTGTTAACACCGGCTCTGGTCAATGGAGCCCATGTTTCTTTGGAAGCCTGCTGTAATTCTTTTGGTACAGGTTTGAGGACAAAATTGCCCATCTTCACAGCAGCCTTGATGTTGCATTTACTGCAGTTCCAACTGAGGCATCCAACTAGGGATGGCGGAGAATTCCGCCACAGATTCCAGTGAGTCCCGGAATCCGTGGTGGAACAGCCTCCTACCCCCCGCCCCCCCCGCAGATTCCCCCCAGGACGGCACTTACCTGGGGCGGATTCGGCGGCGGCGGCAGCGGCGGCAGCGGCGGCGGCTCCAGTGGCGGCGGCGGCTGGTCTCCTGGCTGGCTGCGGCAGAGCTTCTGCCGCCGCCATTGCCATCCTTGGACCATGATAGGCTACGTAAGAATTTACATAGCCTATCACGGCTAATATAACCCCCCCCAAAACACACAGTGTATGCAAATGGCGGTGCCATTTGTGTTCCCTATTTTTCACCGACTTATCTTGCGTAAATATTTACGTAAGATAAAACGGCGAAAAAAAAGGGGAACGCAAATAGCGTAGTGGACGCTATTTGCGTTCCTTTATTTTTTGCCATTCTAGCCTACGTAAATATTTACGTAGGCCAGAACGGTGAAAAATAAAGGAATGCAAATAGCGTCTACTACGCTATTTGCATTCCCCTTTTTTCCCGCCGTTTTATCTTACATAAATATTTACGTAAGATAAGTCGGTGAAAAATAGGGAACACAAATGGCGGCTGCCATTTGCGTACGCTGCGTGTGTTTTTTTTTGATGTTAAATTCTTACGTAGCCTATCACGGCTGTCTAGCTGGATGGAAATGGCGGCCGCACCAGGCTGCCGCGGCCAGAAACCAGGCTGCGGACGGCCCTGGCCGGCTGTTCCGCGGCCTGGCCGTGGAGTGAAGCTGGCCGTCAAGGATTCCGGGGGGGAGGACCGGATCACCTCCCCCCCCGTCGAGGATTCTGTGGGGAGGGACGGAGCAAAGGTAAGTGAGTTTTGTACATCCCTACATCCAACGCTGTGCCTAGCCAGACGTTATGGGATCAGTTTCATTTTTTGCAGTCTGAGGATGTGGACAAGGTGTTTGCACTTAGATACTCGACCGTGTGCTCTTTTAGGGATGTCAGAGAATTCTGCCATGGATTCCAGTGAGGCTGGATTCTTTAGAATCCGCCCCTCTGGAATCCGTGGCAGAACGGCCCCCACCCCCCATCACCCCGCGGAATCCCCTTGGGACGGAACTTACCTGGGGCGGCTGCAGTGGCGGAGGCGGCTGCGGTGGTGGTTCCGGCGGCGGCAGCTCCGGCTGGTCTCCTGGCCGGCCGCAGCAGGTCTGTTGCGGCCGCCCTTTGCGTTCTTGCAGCCATGATAGGCTACATAAGTATTTATGTAGCCTATCACAGCAAAAAGCAGGGATGCAAATGGTGGCCGCTATGCTGTTTGTGCCCCTGCTCTTCACCATGATAGGCTACGTAAGTATTTACGTAGCCTGTCACGGTAAAGGCAGCCACGCAAATTGAGTACCGGCTGCCATTTGCGTGGCTGCCTTTACCGTGATAGGCTACGTAAATACTTACGTAGCCTATCACGGCAAACAGCAGGGGCGCAAATGGCATAGTGGCCGCCATTTGCGTCCCTGCTTTTTGCCGTGATAGGCTATGTAAATACTTACGTAGCCTATCATGGCTGCTTGCAGGGACGCAAATGGTGGCCGCTACGATGGCCGCCATTTGCGGCCGCAGTAGCTTGGCCGTGGCCAGAACTCCGGCTGTGGCCAGCCCCAGCCGGCGGCTCAGAGGACCTGCTGTGGAGTGGAGCTGGCCCGGGATGATTCCGGGGGGAGGGATGGAGCACCTCCCCCCCACACCGTGGATGCCCCGGCACAGACCCAGGTAAGGGATTTGTACATCCCTACTTTTGATCCTTGCCCTTCTGTTGTCTCTCCTAAGTTCTATACAATATTTTATTATGGTTCTATACTGTATTGCAATGGAGGCTGACAGCTCCAATGTCAGTGAGGCACCTTGGATAGCTCATTTAGAGTACTGATTGGTTCTGACGGAAACCTGGAGCAGATTCACCACCCCACTGACATTGGAGCCGCCAGCTTCCACTGCTATATTGTTTGTATACCGCTTAGAATGTTCTTTTAATATAAGCGATACAGAAATATTGGTAAATCAATCAAGCATGCTTACTATATTTAGGCTGCAATCCTATGGTCCCTGGGAGAGCATCCCAGGAGCCATAGGATAGTTTGGATAGTTTGGGTGAGCCCTATAAACACACTAAGTCAAAGTAAGACCTACTGAGCTCAGTGAGACATTTGAACAAACATGCTTAGGGTCACACTGCTTTCCATTTGGAATTGCATGGTGTTCCATGCACCCAGCTTCCTGTTTGAAAGGGAATCTCAGTTGCTGAGTACTTGAGAGGTTGTCTCAGAGAGGAAGGCCAGGATCTCTTCTCGATCATCCCAGAGTGCAGGACACGGAAGAATGGGCTCAAGTTACAGGAAGCCACATTCCGGCTGAACATCAGGAAAAACATCCCGACTGTAAGCAATATGACAAAGGAACCAATTCCCTAGGGAGGTGGTGGGCTCTCCCACACTGGAGACCTTCAAGACGAGGCTGGACAGCCATCTGTCAGGGATGCTCTGACTTGGATTCCTGCCTTGAGCAGGGGGCTGGACTTGATGGTGTTGTAGGCCCCTTCCAACCCTACTATTCTATGATTCTAAGCATGAAGCATCAGCATGGCAGCCAGGGCTGGCATTGAGGGCAGGCATGTTTAGGCACCTGCCAAGGACCCACACACCAGCAGGGGCCCCACTGACAACAGCCCTCTGGACTTGTTCCTGATCTTCACCACTGCAACCTGCTCATTCACCTGCCTCTCGCTGTGGTCCAGAAAAGGTGGTAGTGAAAAGGAAGAGCGGTAGATGCCGCTACCTGCTTGCACATTGGCTCTCTGCCTGTCAAGCAAGCAAATGGTAGCAATGAAGAGAAAGAGGATGAGGAGCAAAAGCAGCTGGTGACACTGGTAGCAAGAAGGGAGGGTCACTGAAGGAGGGGACCCACTTAGGGTGTCTTGCCCCAGGGCCCTCAAAAACTCTGATGCCAGTGCAGCACCTGCCTGGACCACAGACCCCTGGCATGCTAACTCTGCATGCTCAGGCAAGAAGGAATGGCCAGGTTTCAGTGCTAGGAAGGGTAAATGCCACATGTGTACGTTTTTCACATCTGTTTGGAGTCGTGCATAATTTGGGTTTCGCTTCCACTTGGGAGCTAGCCTCAGTGGGAATAGCCTTCAAATAAATATCTTGGACAAAGGTGCCTGTTATATTGTGATCAGACTAGAGCTCTTGGGTTCAGATGGGCTGTATATCGAAAACAAATTAGTAAATAATCACATTCTCAGTGGAGTTAACTGAAGAAGCTCATGAAAATCTTTAGATATTTTCTCCATAATTAGTTTAGGAAACCCAGGCAATTAATTTGGTATTACTTTAGTGTTATGTTTGGCACCTAGTTGCTTGAAATGTTTTCCAGACAGACTTTTTCTCTCTCATCGTTAATCATGATAAATCACTCCTTGCAATGAATGGCAGCAAGGAGGAGAAAGAAGCTTAAACCACCTTACTTATTGCAAAGTGCCTAAATTAAAATGGCTTAAAACCAACCCAGATTATCTATTTGTCATGATCCAAGTAAAACTATGATCCAAGCAGAGTAATCACCTTTGGCTCTAGAATGAACTTTCCATGCATTTGAAAGCCAAACCAGTTTGCTTACTCAGATTTTCACTTGAATCACGGCTTCTTTTGAATGTTGGTGATTCAAAGATGGGTAAGCCAGGGAGAGGGACAGACAGAAGGGCAATAAATAGTATTACCCAAGAGGATGTGTCATAAAAGCTGGAAAACCAGACAAACTTTATGGAACAGTCAGGTTTACTTTTTTATCCACCAAGCATCAGTTGCAAATACATCTACATGTATTGCATAGCAGAAATCAGTCCAAATGAGACATCTTTCCTTTCCCTCACAGGCACAGCAGACCATTTTCCTGTCCACAACTTACGAGAGTGTTTCACTTTCAACACTAACTCCAAGGATTTCTCTGTCCCAGGTAGGGATGTCAGAGAATTCTGCCATGGATCTCAGTGAGGCCGAATGCCAGTGCATTTGGCCCCCCGAAATCCGTGGCGGAATGAAGCCCCCCTGCCCCCCACCGGGGCCGCCATTTGCTCCCATCTCTTTTGCCGTAATAGGCTACGTAAATATTTACATAGCCTATCACGCCCCCCCCAAAAGGGAACGCAAATGGCAGCCTCCATAGCTGCCGCCATTTGTGTTCACTGTGTTGTTGGTTTTTTTGCCGTGATAGGCTACGTAAATATTTACATAGCCTATCACGGCAAAATATAGGGACGCAAATGGCGGCTATGGCAGCCGCCATATGTGTCCCTGTGCAGGCTGCCCAGCGGCCGGATGTCCGGCTGCGGGTGGCCCCGGCCGGCAGCTCTGCAGAATCGCCACGGAGTGGAGCTGGCTGGAGAGAATTTCAGAGGGAGGGACGGAGCGCCTCCCCCCCAACGCGAATGTCACCCTTTGAAAAGGTAAGTGACTTTCATACATCCCTAGCCCCAGGCAAAATAGATATCCTCAGCATCACTCATGTCTCCATTGCTGCAAGCCCTTTGCCAGATAGGCTTCTCCCTAGACGTCAGTTGCCCATCAACAGAAGATTGAGCAAGGTACATAATCTTGGGGGCTGTCTTCACAAGCAATTTAGTGTTAAGTTAGAGCAGTTTGATTTCCTTCGCAACAGATGATGTCATCACCAATCCACTGCCAACCAGCCACTTCCTTCTTGAAAAGCCGCATTTTCTGAAACTCCTTTTACTCCAACTTTTTTTTACTGAAAGTGTCTCCCTGGTGGTTTTAATCACAGTGTGATATGTCCCCTCCACATTAAATCCTGGACATGCCTCTGTGACCTGGCAGGGATGTGGTCAAGAGGGTGGGATGCCCCATTTCCTCTTGTTCCCCCAATGGAAGTAGTTTTTCCCACTGCCATTGAGAAGAACACCAGGAGTGCAGCAGTGACCCCTCATATTACCACAGTAGTGGAGACACTCAATCATCGTAGGTAGCCTGCTTTTAATCTTTAACATATCCCCCCTTTCTGTGCATGTTTACTCAGAAGCAAGAAATAAATCTTGCAGTGAAAGGGTTAAAGGCTAACTTTAGTAGCACACCCTAAAGTGCATTTTTGCTTCTCTGATGCTCTCTTAAATCGCTACTGTGATGTTGTGCTTTGATGTTTTGTAGTTTCAAGTTGTTTCTCTGTTGTTATGTAAAGTACCTTCTCCACTTTATTGCTTTATCACAGTAACAATCTTTTGGGTTTATGGGAGCTTCTCACTGCGAGCAAGGAGAAGGAGAGAGAAAGGGGGGATTGGAAGGGGGGTTGGAAGCAGTAGGCAAAAGTGCACACATGGGGGAAAATGGGGTGGGAGCAATAATTCGGCAGCAGATTGCTGGGATGTGGCAAAATTGGAGTGTGGGGGAACTCTCAGGAGCCTTCAGATGCTGCACTGGAGAATTGTGGATTTTGGTTTCTTCAGGGGAATCTGCACACATGGGAAAAATTAGTTGCTCTCCATTCATAATGTAGTATCAGCGGGGAGCCTGGACAGAGGCAGGAAACAAGCTTCTCTCATTGGTTGATCAGCCCCTGCCAGTTTGATGACGTTCAGTTCTACTCCTCCCACTCTACCTGGAAGTATGTTCCTTTCAAGTGCCGAAAACCAGATTTTAAAGGTATGCTACAATCGGCTTATCTTGCTTTGTGTGTCCCTGACGGACCAAAGCCAGTTCCATGAAAATCCAGGTAAGACTCCAACGCATTTCTCATTCTGTTGTCGTGATGATCTCCCCCCGGTCACCATCTTCCACACTAGGGATGTCAGAGAATTCCGCCACGGATCTTGGTGAGTCCAAATGCCAGTGCATTCGCCCCCCTGAAATCTGTGGTGGAACGGCCTGCCCCCCGTTCTGCCTGAGGCAGAAAATGAAACATGGTGCCACGTGTTGGTGGTAGAGGTGGTGGTGGTGTGCGTTAGCTTCATCTGATACACCAGCTGCATCCGACCCTGGGAAAGCATGACATTTCCACTGTTGTGCATGCCTCTGAGTAACCTCTTAACTGATGTTAGGGCTACCCTTGAACATAGTTCAGAAACTTCCATTGATCTAGAATTCAGTAGTCAGATGGGCGGTGGTTGGTCAGAGAATATAACATTGGTACTGCAGGAGCTCCACTAGTTCTGATTTATTTCTAGCCTAATACCAATATGTCCAGTCTTCTATTTCTATTTCCTTCCTTCCTTCCTTCCTTCCTTCCTTCCTTCCTTCCTTCAGGGGTGCAGAATCTGGCCCTTTGGTCATCCCAATCTGTCCCTCCAGGATTCCCCAGAAGGCCCCACCCCCTTTCCTCCAACCACCATGCATTTGGTGGTTTCTGTCTTTTATGCAATTTTTCCCCATTCTAAAAGGTTAAAATGCCTCTCCTGTTGCTCAGTTACTGGCATTCAGAGGTTCAAGCTACAATACGTTGGTATTTGTGTTTGTGTGTGTGTGTGGTTTGCCCTGCCCCTTTTGCCTTAGGCCACGCCTACCACCAGAATGTGGCCCTGAGAGCGTCTCCAAATGGAATTTCAAGCTGAAAGATGCTCTGCACCCAATAGACTTATTTATTGTTAATATTTATATGCCACCTTATTTGCTAAAAATCCATCACTTTTAGGGTGCAATTCTATATCCACTTACTTGAGAGTAAGTCACATTGAATGCTCTGGGATTTACTTCCATGTAGACTTGTATAGGTCAGTACTGCTAAAGCTCTAGATGGCCTGGATCTAGGACACCTAAGGAAGCACCTGTATCTCTCTAGTCACTGAGGTCCAGTAGTGAATCTTTGCTATGGACGCCAACTCCTTCAGAAGCAAATTTGTTCTCAGCAATTAATAGAGCATTTTGTGTTGCTGCCCCATGTTTATTTTCATACCACTTGAGATCTGGCAGATCTCATTTAGATGAGCTATTAAGACTTTTCTTTTAAAGTGGATTTGACATCCAAGTGTGATGGAGTTTAAATGTACTATTCTCCCTGCTGTTAAAAAAACACTCCTTATACTCTGACTTTTTCATGGTATGTTATGCCTCAGGCATAAAAAGTTGAGCCTCCTCTGATGGACTCTTGGGTGACCTCAGGCCTGTCACTGTTTCTCGGGCTCAGTTCCACATCTGTAAAATGGGAAGCAGACCCATCCCTTAGGTTGTTTTGTAGAAATAAGACCTGGGTGAGAAGATCATTGTATGCTGTGTCTCTCATGCCAAGAGGAGCAGTAATATCATGGCATTTCATGTTAATATGCATTCCTTTCACATATGGAAGGAGAAAAGACCGAGCGATAAAAAAATGAGCATGAGCAATGCCCTTGTGAATGTTTCATAACCGCATTGGTGCTCACATAAGAAATGTATGGAACAAGCGGAGGACGGTTTGGTCTCATGTAGGCCTTCTTGTCCAATAAACTGAATCTCCAAGGGAAGTTGTTGTTGTTGTTCAGTCGTTCAGTCGTGTCCGACTCTTCGTGACCCCATGGACCATAGCACGCCAGGCCTTCCTGTCCTGCGCTCTCTCCCGGAGTGTGCTCAAGTTCATATTCATTGCATCAGTGATGCTATCTAGCCATCTCATCCTCTGCCGTCCCCTTCTCCTTTTGCCTTCAGTCTTTCCCAGCATCAGGGTCTTTTCCAGGGAGTACACAGGGAGTACTTCCAAGGGAAGTACTGAATGGCTTTTATGCCATTTGAAACATTACTCAGTCCACTACAAACATTTTTGTCCTCTAAGCAAAACCAATTCTAAAAAACCCAGTATGCTAAACATTACACAGGAGACTGTGACCAGGCGAACTGTTGGTTTGCTGGAGGCTTCCATCCAACAAGAGCACAACACATAGGATTGTGTCCTAAACCAGACAAGTACTGGACAACCCTTCAAACAGAGAGCTATACTCTGTAAAGTAGGATGCAGCATGACCACCCTACTTGAGACCCAAATCTGCAGCAGGCAGAATGTGGTGCACCTGCTGTTCCCCGTTCCTACCAGCAGAGAGAGGCACTCGATCTGTAGAATCGGGGAGTCTTTTTGACCCACAGCCACTATTTTTCAGCAAGAGCAGGCATATCTCTACTGTTGGTAAAGGCCGCCTCCTGCCTACTTCACTTCTCATCACAATTTCCATCCCTGGTCATCGGCAACATGGACAGACTGTGTTCAGACAATATATTATCATCACAAAAGACCTGTTTGCTTACTCTGGACATATACTACTTTGTAACTCAAATGTCAGCTATATTTGTTATTTGGGGTATTTTCAAAGAGTAATATTTTTTTTCACTCTTTCAGTGTGCATTCGAAGTCTGAAAATGGGGTACAGAAGTATTTCAGTGGTATTACAAGTGATGGGCAAACTCCAAGAGGTTCAGAGTTAGTTTGGATTTAACTCAGATAAGTGCCTTAAGATTTAAATGCTTATTCAAAGCTTATCTAAACAAGTTGGATCTCATCAGTCAGCACATATGATTGGATTTCTCACAACATGAAAGCTGCCTTGTGGGGCATCCAGTACTTCTCATTACTATTTTGTTACTGTCTCGGTATTTTGGCCTTTCTATGCTCATGTCTCAGTATTTTGGCGGCTTTTGTTCCTGTCTAGGTATTTTGGCCTCCCTTGACTTCTAACCCAGCTGGAAACAAAAACGTTGAGAGGCATATGGAAATGCTGAAAAATACTAAAAAATATTGACTCGAGTGACTCTTTCAGAGTCTTATGTAAAACATCAAGGTGGCAATCTTACACTGTGTGTGTGTGTGTGTGTGTGTGTATGTATATGTGTATATGTGTATATGTATATATATATATATGTATATATGCCTGCCCCCCGCCCCCCCGCAGATCCCCCCCGGGACGGGACTTACCTGGGGCGGATGTTCCGGGTGGCGAGGGCTGCAGCGGCGGCTTCAGCGGCGGCAGTGGCGGTGGCTGATCTTCCGACTGGCTGCCGCCGCCGCCATTTGCAGTCTGGAGGTTTTTTTTTTTAACAGGGACGTGATAGGCTATGTAAAAGATTTACGTAGCCTATCATGGCTGGGTTAAAAAAAAAAATACGCATACGCAAATGGCGGCGGCTATGGCCATTTTTGGTCATTTTCCTTTTTGATTCACCGTTTTAGCCTATGTAAATATTTACATAGGCTAAAATGGCAAATCAAAAAGGGACGCAATTAGCGCCTGCTACGCTATTTGCATTCCCCTTTATTTTCGCCATAATAGTCTACGTAAATATTTACGTAGACTAAGACGAGGACGAAAAATAAGGAACGCAAATGGCGGCAGCCATAGCCGCCGCCATTTGTGTACGTGGTTTATTTGTTTTTTTTTTTACCCAGAGCCCTCCATGGCCAGAAATCCGGCTGCAGACGGCTCTGGCCTGGGCTAGGCCTGGCCGGCTGCTCCATGGAGCCGCCGCGGAGCACAGCCGGCCGTCGAAGATTCCAGTGGGGAGGACCAGATCACCTCCCCCCCCGTCAAGGATTCCGGGGGGAGGGATGGAACGCCTCCCCCCTCCATAAACATAATATGCGGAAAGGTAAGTGACTTTCGTACATCCCTATTCCACACTATGGTGAGATGTGTTTAAACAGAAATAATTTCTATTTAAATTCTAAGAATTATTTCTAAATTTGCATCAATAAATATGAATTAGCATATGCAAATTTCATGAAAAGCATCCTCTTTTGTCCTCTTTTTTGGTGAGCATTTTCTCTTTTTTGCTGATCCATAAGTGGCACAGTCGTGCATCATCCCCTGGACAGTGGACACTTCTCAATGGCCCTGGAGTAGCTTCCAAAGGCCTAACTATGGTGAGTGGGATTAAGAACCCCATTACAGCCAGCACAACAGAGCTTGAGGACATTTCCTTTGGGTATCATTTGCAAGTCTGTTGGTAAGAGGTCATGCCTGTTAGCCAGGGGTTCAGCACACAATTCATTCCTTTCCACAATGAACCAGGGCAGACATTGTTTAGTTTTCATTAGAAACTCATCAGACATGCTGGATGTGAAATCACGGCTGCTTTTGGCCAGCTAGAAAAAAGAAAACATTTGTGGCAAGGAAACTCTAACCTAGTAATTAGACGCAAAGAAACAAGACATTCTTGGAGGATCTCTTGATCTTCCTGGTGTTTGTTATTTTCCCATAGCAATCAATTGAGTATGCAATGGAGTCCCTCTTGGTGTCATCTGTTGTCAGGATTCACCTGATGCATGCTAGCAGTGCCAAGGAAATGGCTTGATGTGGTTGAAATCAGAATCAGAAAATGTGAAAAGAAGAACATTTACAGTGCTGATTTGATGTTGTGAGCCAAATTCTCAAAATGGCTTTTGAAAGGTACATACTCCAAGGAAGGTGAACATTCTGTTACTAGGCAATAAAAATTTGAGAGGGATGTTTTACAGATTCCTGCATTCCATGGGAAAAACCTGCAACTTTCATCAACACTCTAGTCAGTGGCTTAGGGTGAACAATAGTTATTTCTGAGATCATTATAATTATTTCAACCAAATTAACATGGGTGTTTCTACATGAGGCTGATAATCCACTGCATCTACTTTCAGTTTCATCACAGAACTGAGATCTGAGTGCTACACAAGGAGCATTTCCTTTCCTGCTTTTTCACTACATAACCTCTAGGTGGCACTGTGGTATAGCAGAATACCACAAATACACAAGAGGGAATTGTGCTGGGTTGTTTTGGATTTGTTGCCAATCAGAAATAATACCCCAATTTCCCTGCTCTAAAAAAAACTAACACAAAGTGATGTTTACAAAAAGAAGCAAAACTGGAAGGTAATGATGTCGTCTAAAGAACCTGTAAACAACCATAAGTAGGGAAAGACAAGCGTACAACAAATGCCTCATGTCGGAAAGCTCTATGTCTCCCTTTCCTTCTAAGCTACATGCATTCAAGTGGTGTTTAAGTAGGGATGTCACAAGCACAGTTCAGGGTTTGGGAATTCATCGAGCAACCCCTGCCCACGACCCCCAAACTGCACCCGCCGAGACGCTGTCCTTGTTCGCCCCCCACTCATGCCCGCTCATGCTTCCCAGTACTCACCGCAAACCCATTTGGTGAGCATCGCCATTTTCATGCCTTTGATTTCTGCATAAAACAGGACGTTTAAAAAATGTGCATATTCAAATATGCACAGTTTGGTGCTGGGAAAGCTAAATATGCACAATATTAGAGGTATAACTTCCTGTTTTACGCAGAAATCAAAGGTGCAAAAATGGTGGCGCTCACCTAACGGGTTCGCGGTGAGCACTGGGGAATTCGCCAAACTCGTGGGTGGCTCGAGCACAGGTTCGGGGGGATGAGAGCAGGGGCGCTGCTTCATCGAGTGCCTGGTATGTTTTAGTGTAATCTCTCTCTCTCATCTATATCTGTTTAGAGATGAAAAGTGAGTATAAACTCTTAGACAGACAGATAAATAGAATCTTAGCCAAAGGAAAACAGAGTTGATTGATAGAACCAAGACAGTTTTGAAACTTATCAGAGTAGAATTCCTATAAGTAGGTATTTGTTTGTTTGTTTATTTTATAAATTTATATCACACTGCCGCATCTTTGGCATTGCTGTTCCCAGGGAGGCTAATAAGTCATAAAGATAGTTGAAATTAATGAAACAACAACACAGTAAACAATACAATAAAAAGTGGGAAGTTAGTAAAAAAGCAGAAGAGCATAAAAACCACAGCAGCAGAAGGATACAAAACCAATTCAATCAGAGTTTTAAAAGCTTGAGAAAATAAAAAGAACTTCACCTGGTGCTGAAATGACATCACAGTCAAAATAAACTTTTTATATTGCATTTAATGTTTTAACTTTTGTAAACTGCCCAGAGAGCTTCAGCTTCAGAAATGCAATCAATCAATCAATCAATCAATCAATCAATCAAATAAATAAATAAATAGTC
This sequence comes from Heloderma suspectum, assembly GCF_057233095.1. NCBI lineage: Eukaryota > Metazoa > Chordata > Lepidosauria > Squamata > Helodermatidae > Heloderma > Heloderma suspectum. The sequence continues at coordinate 396,673,986 of NC_139458.1, forward strand.
ATCACTGTTGTTTTAGTTGCTTTACAGGGTGGTTGTATTTGAATGTCTAATTGTTTTAGCTGTATACATTTTGTATGTTTTAATACTATTGTGAGTTGCCTTGAGTCTTTTTTTTTTAGAAAGTTGTCTAATACATTTTAATAACAATGATGCTGATGCTGATGTAGGTGGCAGATTTTGGGGAAAACATTACAGAGGTGGGGCACCACAGTCCCTCTTCCTCGTCGCCACCTGATTTTAGAACGTGAAGTTACCTGGAGAAGGACCTCTGAAGAAGATCTTAGAGAACAGACCGGTTCATGTGGGAAGAGGCACAGGAGGAGACAGATCTGGGCAACATGTCTAGGCCTTGTTTACACTGTCTACACACAAAAACGTTCCCCAGTTAGGGATGCTGGAGAAATTCGAGATGGACTAAAATGAGCTTGGATTTCTGAGAATCTGACCTCAGAATCCACTGCGGAGCGACCCCCTCAGACCGCGCAAAGACTTTCAGATGATTTTTTTACTTTCCCCAAATGTACGCATATAAATCCATAGGAAAATATGTAGGTTTCTACTGAGGAAATGCTGAATGGAATGGGGGACAATATGCTAAATGTTACATACTAAGGTAAACTATGTAAATACTTACGTAATTATTTGTGTATTTTTCCGCACAACGAAAAAAATATTCGCATCGTCGGTGGGCGGACGATGGAACAAAAGGCAGCTGACAATCTGCGTAACACAGATAGAGCGGATTTTGTCTGTACATCTCTATCCCCATTTGCTTCAAAGTTAGCAAACCTTCTTGGGGGGCTCTTTAGATCTAAAATCTTGTTGTTTTGTTTATTTAATTAGTGGGAGATGAGGATGATGATGACAATGACGATGATGTTTGTATCTATTTCAAGACAACGTACAGATGGTTGCCAAGCAGTCATGCATCCGGATACATATGAAACCTAAGTTTGCTTAGCTTCAGCAGGATTGCTGAATAAGGCATCTTCAGACTATATAGGCAAAGGCATAGCAGGAAGAGGCAATCTATTCGGGAAAGGAGTTCTACCCCCATTTAGGGATGTTGGGGAATTCCACCATGGACTCCAGTGAGGCCACATTCTTTAGAATCCGGCCCCCCTGGAGTCCGTGGTGGAATGGGGCAATCCCTGCCACCCCCCCGCAGAATCCCCCTGGGACAGAGCCTACCTGGTGGTGGTGGCGGTGGCGGCAGCGGCGGCAGCTCTGGCGGCAGCTCCGGCTCCGGGTTGTCTTCTGGCCACTGCCGGGCTGCAGCCGCAAATGGCGGCCCCTATGCCAGCTGCCATTTGCATCCTTGCCAAGCTGTGATAGGTTATGTAAGTATCTACGTAGCCTATCATGGCCTCCGCATGGACACAAATGGTGGCTGCTATGCCATTTGCGTCCCTGCCTTTTGCTGTGATAGGCTACGTAAATATATACGTAGCCTATCACGGCCTCCACAGGGACGCAAATTGTGGCTGCTATGCCATTTGCGTCCCTGCCAAGCCATGATAGGCTACGTAAATACCTACGTAGCCTATCATGGCAAAAGGCAGGGATGCAAATGGCGTAGCGGCTGCCATTTGCAGCCGCAGCCTGGTCACAGCCAGAAGATGACCTGGAGCCGCCACTGCTGCTGGAGCTGCCGCCAGAGCCGGGCCGCCCCCGGAAGTCCAGCTGTGGGCGGCCCTGGCTGGTGCCACCGTGGGGTCACCGCAGAGTGGAGCTGGCTGGAGAGGATTCCGGGGGGAGGCACTCCGTGCCTCCCCCCCCACGGATGCCCCCACCCGGAACGAGGTAAGGGATTCATACATCCATACTCTTTATGCTAAAGGATAGCTCCTTTAGAGTTCTGACTGGTTGTGACTGAAATCCGGAGCAGATTCACTGCCCCACTGGCATCAGAGCCACTGGCCTCCACTGCTTGATGGCCACCTGTCAGGGATGCTGTAGGAGTGGGTTTTCTGCACTGGTGTGGAGTTGTAGTCCCTTCCAATGCTGTATACCAACAGTGGACTCATTCTCTGGGTGTGGATTCTTATGTAGTCAGAATGGTACCACACACACTGTCAGGATTGATTCTGAGCGCAGGGAGATAGTTAGCAGCTCAGATTCGGGAGAGGAGCAGCCAGAACTGGGGGAGGTTTCATTCACAGGCCAGTTCAGATACAGATAGGCATGCTTCTCAGGTTACCAGCTCCCAGATGGCCGGGCAAGAAACCGCATCCTCATCCCCCTCTGTGAGAAGCAGTGAGCAGGAGGAGGAGGAGCTTGAGGTCTGTGACCTGTGGGACGCCAGGCGGAGGTGCAGAGCTAAGGGGGAAACGTTAGGGGCAGGGCTCAGACGCTCGAACCGGTTCGCGACGCGTGAGAGTCTGTGCAGGGGAGCAGCAGGCGAGGGGCGGGAGCTCCCTCCCTATGTTTGCCCTGTCAGACAGCTGCCATTTCAAACTGTGGGTAACTCTCGTTTATTCCCATTTGAATCCCCTGGAGGCATTCCTTTATAGCCAGAGAGTCTTCGAGGATTTGCATCTGTAAAGAACCCGAGAATAATGAATTAAAGGCGTGAGACTGAAGCCTTTCTTTTTGTGTGTTGTGAGTGCTGGAGGAAGGACTGTTAGAGCCGTATGACAATGGAACCAATTCCCTAGGGAGGTGGTGGCTCTCCCACACTGGAGGCATTCAAGACGAGGCTGGACAGCCATCCATCAGGGATGCTCTGACTAGGGATGTCAGAGAATTCTGCGACGGATCTCAGTGAGGCCGAATGCCACTGCATTCGGCCCCCCGAAATCCGTTGTGGAACAAAGCCCCCGCCCCCCAACCCACGGAAGGCGCGTGGGATGAAGTGCCCGCCGCCCCCACCCCACGAAAGGCGCACGAAATGGAGCACTTACCTGCTCCCGTCCGCGCTGCTTTGCGAATGGTGGCTGTCCTTCGGCCGCCATTTGCTTCCTCCTCTTCCAGCCGTGATAGGCTACGTAAATACTTATGTAGCCTATCACAGCAGGGGGGGAAAAAACCCCAGCGTACGCAAATGGCGGTAGCTGCCACCATTTGCATATGCTGGGTTTTTTCTCCCTGCCATGATAGGCTACGTAAATATTTACATAGCCTATCATGGCTCAATACAGGGACGCAAATGGTGGTGGCTACGACAGCTGCCATTTGCATTCCTGCAGGGCTGCCCAGTGGCCGGATGTCCATCTGCGGGCGGCCGAAGCCGGCTGGTGGCTCTGTGGCTTGGCTGCGGAACGGAGCCAGCCAGGCAGGATTCCAGGGGGAGGGACGGAGCACCTCCCCGCGCATTGAGGATTCCGGGGGGAGGGACGGAGCTCCCCCCCCACCGCAGATGCCCCTCAGCTGTGGCTGGACTCCCACTTCCAACCCTACTATTCTATGATTCTATGGAAACCCTGACACACACATGATGAGGGAGGTGTAAGCAGGCTTGGGGGACCCCAAGATTTGCAGAAATATGAAAAATTAGAGGGGGAGGAACCTAAGGGGGAAGGACCTAAAAACAGTCCAATGAGAGCAGAGGAGGCTCAATTGCCACGGAAAGTTGACTAACTGTTGTGGGAAAACCAGAAATTGGTGGGGGAAGAGGGGAATAGAATGGAGTCTTCTGGAAAAGGGCATAGCTAGCTGGCTGGAACCCTGAAGAGGAACACTGCACACTGCAAGATTTTGTTACAGGGCCCACTTGCTAAGTGCTGTACACAGATTAAAAAGAAGACAGTCCCTGCCTGCAGGCTTACAGTATGTAGATATGACTCTAACTGAACAAAGGGATGGGGAACAAAGATGGAAATAACCAAACCTATGCACAGAAAGTTACATAGCAATTCTCATAATGATTAGCATTAATGGAAACAGGGATGGGTGACATCACTAGGAGTCTCTGAACAACGTCTTGTGACTTGTCTTGAGATTGATTCCCATTCGTGTTTGCAATTGCTGCTCCCTCCACACGAATGGGAGGTTTGAGTGAATTGAGCAGCGATCGAACAGGAGATTTGCGCAAATTTCCTCCATACACTAAGGCGGGGCTGATTTAGTCTGCTGGGGAAATTTGCCCCAATTGGGAAATTTGCGCATATCAGACTTGGAACTGGGAATGAGATGAACACAAACCCATGTTTGACGATTTGCAAACATTTTTGGCAGACACATGTTTGCGCTTACATTTGGGGCTTCGAACGGGGCAAGCTGGCATGTTTTGTGAGCAAAAATGAAATTTTCATACATTCCTAAATGGAAACAGTTCAGTGAGGGGAGGGGCCAAATGACAGCAGGCTTCTCTGCTGGGATGAAAGCTGGTTGACTATGAATGGTAAGATCAGGTGACAAGCTATCCCCCTGTGATGTAGTTCTTTGATGTAGTTCAGAGAGCTTCGGCTATTGGGTTGTATAGAAATAAATAAATAAATAAAATTTAAAAAACCTATAGCAAAATTGGATTTGTGGCACGATCATAAGCATATTTACTCTGAAGTAAATCCCACTGAGTTCCAATGGGACTTACTCCCTAGTAACTGTACTTACTTTTGCAGCCTTAATGGTGGACAAATAGCCCAATCTCCATGTGGTGTATGTTTCATCATACGGGAGGCAGACTTGAAGCTTTGATTACCTAAGTCAATCCATACAAATAAATACAAGTGGGTTCTTAGGAACCAGCTGCATTTTCACCAGCTGCTTTTCATACGAGTTTGCTGCAGAGGAGGGGACACAGTATGCACAGCTGTTCTGTTCTAGCAGCAGGAAAACAGGTACAGATCAAGGAGGTCTTTCAAACACAACTGCCCTTTATTATAACATAACAAGTCTTGAAATAACTCTTCCCATGAGCTATTGCAGCATGCTAACTACAGGAGATCAAGAGGTCCAAAACACTAACATTGAACCACAGCCCCCGCCCCCCGATATATATAAGAACTGCATCCTGTTTTCTGTTACTGTTTACATTTCACTTCCCAGTTGTCTTCTGCAAATTACATGATGAAGGGGGTAGAAGGTTTGCTGCAATCAGGACAGATCTCTTTCTATCCATTCTCTCTCCCTCCTTCACTGTTGGAGTCTTTGTGGCATAGTGGTAGACCAAAGTGAAATAAAATTTGTGATGCTGCCGAAGCTCGTAATTTGTCAGCTTGTCGGCCAAAACTGGTCTGTTGGTAATGCACACCTTTGTAGTGGGCCTGGATCTATGTATTATGCATTTGCTATTAATTTTGGAATTGATTGCGAGCTTCAGTGCATGCACAGCAAAGTAGTACACAGATCTGATGTGGCTGCAAAAAAGGCAAGTGCTGTTTTGGGCTGCATTAATAGAAGCATAGCTTCCAAATCCTGGGGAGTACTAGTTCCCCTCTACTCAGCACTGGTTAGGCCTCATCTGGAGTATTGTGTCCAGTTCTGGGCACCACACTTTAAGAAGGGTGCAGACAAGCTGGAGGGGGTTCAGAGGAGGGCAACAAAGATGATCAGGGGACTGGAAACAAAGCCCTATGAAGAGAGACTGAAAGAACTGGGCATGTTTAGCCTTGGGAAGAGGAGACTGAGGGGAGATATGATAGTACTCTTCAAGTACTTGAAAGGTTGTCACAGAGAAGAAGGCCAGGATCTCTTCTCGATCATCCCAGAGTGCAGGACACGGAATAATGGGCTCAAGTGACAGGAAGCCAGATTCCGGCTGAACATCAGGAAAAACTTCCTGACTGTTAGAGCAATACGACAATGGAACCAATTACCTAGGGAGGTGGTGGGCTCTCCCACACTGGAGGCCTTCAAGACGAGGCTGGACAGCCATCTGTCAGGGATGCTCTGACTTGGATTCCTGCATTGAGCAGGGGGTTGGACTCGATGGCCTTGCAGACCCCTTCCAACCCTACTATTCTATGATTCTATGATCTCCCCCACTAAATGTGTAGTTGTACTACAACCTAGACTCCCTGCCCCTCCAAACCTTACTTGAAACAGTTTCCTTAGCTGCTTTCCTCATCATCATTCCTGCCACCACCACACCTCTGGCTCCACAAGGAGGAGGAGTACTCTACGGGGTCCAACTTTATGCTGGCAATGGATGACAGCAACTAAACATCACATGGCATCATCATCCAGGCAGGCCATGTGAAAAGAACCAGTCAGAAAGGGAGGTATAACATGGTGAAGCATGATGTCATGCCACACTACGCGATTCTAAACTATCCCTCCCAAGATGCACCTTGATATTGCACATGCACAAAAACTCACATATGCAGAACAAAATTTCGTATTAAAGGAGAACTCTCATCTGCGCACACATGGACAAATGTGTTACTTTCTGAGTAAACAACGACTTTACTCAGTCGAACAACGGTGTATATTCACTCCTTAAAAAATGTGAATAGAGAATATTGGTGCAGAGCCTTATTTAGGGTGCAGTCCTAAGCGTGTTTAGACAGAAAAAAGCCCTACAACTCCCAGCATTCCTCAGCCAGCCCTTAGCACACTCCCCCCCCCCATGAAAGTAATACTTTTGCAGAATGGATGAAAATCTCATAGTAATTGCAGGCAATGATGCATTCTCTCTCTCTCTCTCTCTCTCTCTCTCTGTATCTGTGTGTGTCTTATCTGGAAGTGCATTCCTGGTGTTGTTTACAGTGGTCCCATGCTAATATCCCACATGATTATGACTTCTCTCCAACAAGAATAAATCTAAACATTGAAAAGACCATTCAGAGAATGTATATGTCTTGGCCACCACAGCCTTGCAATTCTAATAACACGCAGTGCATTTACTCAAAAACTCGATTTGCTTAGAATTGTGTCACTTCTACTCTAGGCCTAAGTTACCGTGGGACACTTTGAAGACATCCAATGTGAATCTTTAATTGCGGAGTTTTGTTACCAAGAGGGACTTTGAATCCTGAAAATCCAGCTTCCAGCGCCAAGTACTTCACTTCCCACAGCCTCTTCTGCTCTCCAGGAATGAGTTGTGTATCTGAACAGCTGATGACATTTTAACAGACACATATGGAGAAGTAGAATTACTAAATGACATGTTTTTGTTGAACAAAAATAAAAACAAATGATGTCAGGGCTAAAAGGAAACAGTTTCAGACTTTAGGCATATTGCAGTATATATGTCTTATATTTTCATTTAGACTTTAAATTTTACAGACTCACATGAGTAACCATCGTTTTTTTGGAAAGTTATTAGTATATGTAGAGTTGTTTCTGGAATTTCTGGACATATTCGAGAGAAGGCCATGTTGGTAGCTTGGAACTATTACTCAGAGCATCACTGCCTATCAGCAGCATTGTAGTGGTACATTCTGAAGTGCAGGAACTAATTGTGACAGACCCTATAGCCACACACCCAAGAAAAAGACACACACAGAGATTCCAGAACAAAGTTGCTTGAAGTGCTGTTTGATGCTTTAAAAAACATATTCATATTCTATTATTTGTACTCAAATGAGGTAACACTCTAGTTAAAAATTCCATCATAAAACACAGACATCCAAAACCAATAGGCAAACCACTAATAAAGCCTGACAATTAAGAAGAGATGGATGGACGCCCCACAGTTTGGGTCCCCTGGGCACCCGCCGAGCCACTGATGCAGATCTTGCACCCCTTGACCCGTGCTCAAGTTTCCCCCATTCGTCGAGCTACCCACTCACCCTGGACCTGTCCACGAGCGCTGCGAGTTCCATTCTGCGAAAGAAAATGGCAATCACAAATATGTGCACATCTAGTCTTACACAAAATGGCACCATGATTGGCCAATATACACAAGATTACAGGTGCCCATTAATGCCTGTAATCTTGCACATATTGGCTATTCATGGTGCCATTTTGCATAAGACTAGATGTGCTCATATTTGAGATCGCCATGTTCTTTCTCAAAATGGTGCTCACAGCGCTCGCAGACGAGTCCAGGGTGAATGTGGATGGCTTGGCGAGCACGAGGGAGGGAGAACTGAGTGTGGGCAAGGGTTTGGCAGGTGCTGCTTGGAGGCATGGGCGGCGGGGGGGAGTCTGCTGGACTCCAGGTGGGTGCCTGTGCCATCCCTACAATTAAGTGAGTGGGTTATGTTTGCAATCCTGTGCATAGTTACCTGGGTATAAGCTCCAACACAATGGTGCTTACTTCTGACTGCATGGGTTCAGCTTATAACATGTACTAAGCTTTAATAAGTATGATGATGAATATTTCTCCCCCTTTTTTTTTTTACCATCCTCATTCAGTTTGATAGAAAATAAGTTATATTTGAAATGAAATTAAAAGGAAAAGAAAATTTTGGAGAAATTCTCACAGTTTGGTTCAGGGTTATTGTGCTTACCTTTCTTAGGAGGTGTCCAAGGAATGTTTTGAGTGTCCTGTCTTTCATTGTACAATAAAATATCTGTTGTAGCCTGTAGCTACCTTGTCATCCCACACTTCAATTAAAGCCCTGAGGAAGACATAAAAAAGTGATTCCTCCCATAGGGCTTTTTCAGATCAGGAAGTGCAGGCGGCCTGGGAGACTGCAGAGCAATAGAAATGAAATAAAAGGAAAGCACACACATTGCACCCTCAGCCACCTTGCAGTGATTAGGTAAGCTCAAAAAATCACAAAAATACATTATAAAACACCTTGAAAATGAGTTAGAACAATGGAAGCCTCTATCATGGGGAAAGAAAACTTTCAGGAAGTTGGAAGACAGATTTAGGCACAGCAATAGCTCTAGCTCTTCCCTGGATCCAGACGCAACACTACCCCCATTTCACCTGCATTGCGGAGGATACAAAATGGGGGCTGGCCTGCCAACACAGTTGATGCTGCTGCTGCTTGCAGGACTAGTACAACCCCTGCCCCCAAAACCCTTAGGAAAAAGAAACTGTGTTACATAGGGATGTTGGAGAAATCCGCCACAGACTCCAGTGAGGCCGGATTCTTTGGAATCCAGTCCCCCGGAGTCCGTGATGGAATGGACTACCACCCCACCACCACCCCCCGAAATCCCCCTGGGACAGACCTACCTGGTGGCGGCTGCGGTGGCGGTGGATGCAGCGGCACTGGCAGATGCGGTGGCGGATGCGGCGGCAGCTCTGGCTCGTCTTCCGGCCGTTGCTGGGCTGCTGCGGCCGCAAATGGCGGCCGTCGTAGTGGCCGCCATTTGCATGCCTGCATTAGGCCGTGATAGGCTATATAAATACTTACATAGCCTATCATGGCCTAATGCAAGGACGCAAATGGCGGCCGCTACGACGGCCTCCATTTGCGGCCGCAGCAGCCTGGCAGTGGCCAGAAGCAGCCCGGCAGCAGCCTTGCCATGGAGCAGAGACGGCTGGGGAGGATTCTGGGGGGAGGGACGGATTGCCTCCCCCCCACTGCAGATCCCCAGATGGGAACAAGATAAGGGATTCGTACATCCCTAGTGTTACAACCCCAGTCAATTGTGAACACCGCCTCTGAGAAACTGTTGAGAATTCCTCCTCTCCCGGGAGAAATTCTGGTGAAATTGTCCCCCCCGCCCTCGCCAGTTTCTCTGCCCACAAATAGGATGGAGAATTTCAAGAAGCCATTTGCACCCAGTTCTCGCTTTAACTAAAGATCTTCAGGCAGCTGCAATACGCCCTTTAGCGTTTAACCAGAAATGCCAACAATCTTGTAAAGAAGTGTGGCTATTTAAACTACTGGAGTGAAGAAGATACCCAGTCAAAGAAGCGGCCAGCCTCTGCTTGTTTTTCTTGTTCTCTGAGTTCCTCTGCTCACAAACAATAGTATAATTTGAAAGCCTCAATTACCTCATTGGTTTGCCAATGCAAGGAGGGTCCGTCGGTTACTCTGGCACTGACTTCAGCAGATTACAGCATCCCTCCTGCCCTGAAAAACTATCCTAGACCTGCCCTCCCCTACATTTCGCCTGCACCGCGGCACTGCCTATTAGATCCTATACGCTGATGAGTGCTAATCCCAGAACTTTCCCTCTTTATCCCATCCCATCTCTCCAACTATCTATCTGAAACTAAAATAGCGATGTTGCAGCACTGGATCTTCTGCATCAGTGGGGGTGGATTAGATGCACTCAAAGTTCATTCCAAGCACTAAAAGCAGGAACATGTTTTTAACCCAGAGATGTGATGTTCCCTCTGGGCTGTCGTATGAGTTATTTCAGTAGACAGAGTGTGTCTGACTGCCTCAAACAATTCCTGATAGGAAATCGTTTCAGTTTCCCTGAGGAATATTCTTTTACTTTCAAAACACCGGGGCCTAAATAGACTACGTTCTTCTCTTTTGTTTCGTGGATTGGTGCCTCTATTCTATTCCATACATTTGCAGTGGCAGATGGAATACCAGTAATGTGCACAAGAGGTAGGTGTAGTGAAGGGCTTGTTCACGCATTATGCCTTGAGTCGTCGGAGCTGGAAGAAGCATAGGAATGGAGGATGGAGGAAGGCTAAAGGTTCTCTAGTTCCACATCAAGGACCGGACTGAGACAAGATCCCCAGTGCCAAAACTGAAAGAGCAGGTTAGCATATATCAAAAGCCAGTGGAGGCTGGTGGCTCTGATTTTGATGGGGCTGTGAATCCATTCCGGGTTTCAGTCAGAACCAGCCAGAACTCTAAAGGAACTATCCAAGGTCCTGAACCCAATCCCCAAAATAGATTCAGCACTTTGGGTAGCTCCCCTTTTCCTCTTTCCCCAGGCCTGGCCTAAAGCATACAAACTAGAGAAGTCCTTTCATTCTGGTTTTTCTTGCTTTCTTGACCTAACTTGAGATCTCATGAACTACAGTTTGGTTATCCTTGTGGCAGAATAAAGAAATGATTTTATATTTAGTGAGGCTACATTAATCAAATGATAAAGTTACATGGGTGAACCAGCTTCGACTGTAGACAATCCCCTCCCCTGCAACTGCAGTTCCTACATCATAATCCATGCTGTCCAGGAGGCTCCACAACTCCCCAGCAAATTCTCGGGGAGGAAAAGGCAGGAAAGGTGTCTTAGGATCCAGCCCATTGTGTTTATTTTGGAAAGGCTAGAAACAGGAATTAGATCTGAGCTGAGCAGGAATTAGATCTGAGCATTCATGGATAAGGATAAGGCTATCAACAGCAACTCATTATGATGACCATATATTACCTCCAGTATCAGAGGCAGGATGCTGGGGAACACAAGTGGGAGGGTGTTATTGCACTCAAGTCCTGCTTGTGGGCATGGCATCTGGTTGATCACTGTGGGAATGATCCAGCACATCTCTTCTTATGCTTCTATGTTCTTAATCACGTTGCACTCATGTCCTGCAACACTGCACTCACGTTGCACTCATGAGTTGCACTCATGTCCTGCAACACTCATGAGTTGCACTCATGTCCTGCAACACTCATGAGTTGCACTCATGTCCTGCAACACTGCACTCATGTTGCACTCATGTCTTGCTTATGGACATGGCATCTAGTTGAACACTGTGGGAATAGAATGCCTTTGCTCTGATCCAGCACACTTCTTATGCTCCTATGTTCTTAATCATACTGAATCTGTTGGACAGAGAGATACCAAAGCCAAAGGAGAATTTTGCAACAGTAATCAAACATTGTGCTTGAATTTTTGCTTGGGGCTCCAGTCTCCTTAACTAACCCTCCCCACCCCTCCCCCACAAATTGACATCTCTGGAGTAGGGAAGGACAATTCTGTCAATTTCAGTTTCTCATTTTTCTAGTCTTAAGTTTGATTCAACCCAAACTTGAGATTTTTTTTTAAAAAGCTCATATGAAAATTCACAATCATTTTAGTTCACGTTTCTCTTAATACACACATTTCTGTATGTAGTGTTGCCTAATATTCACATTTTTCCCCAAGCACTTTCCCTATTATAATGTATTTTGGAATATAACTCTGTAACTTACACTTTTTTTTTGGTACACATTGTTTCATCAAAGAACTCCATTGCAAAATGAGAAGAAATGCAAATTTTGAAGGATAACTGAGTTTCAGTTTGCACAGTGGTTCGGAAGTGTGAAATTAGGCAAGTTTGCATTAAAATGTGAACTGGACAAATTTCTCCCCCATCCGTAGTTTGGAGTGACACTGAAGATCTAAATTCACATATCTCTGAGTGCATATAAGATCTCTCCCCCACCACCCTGCTCCAGCTAGCTTCACTCTTAGATGGCTCATGGCCTCTACAAGTTGCTGATTCAGAAAAGAAAGTAAACAAATACAGCTTTCGCAAGACAGAATAAGCTCTCCTTGTTCTTTCTAGCACATCCACAAAAGTGAGGTGAAAGACATATTAATATGACAGGGAAAAATATATATGCCCTGTAAGCTGGCAGAAAAGAAAAACAGTTTTATTTTTCAAAGTGAAATAAATAGAAACAAAGGATGGCATGACCGTTTTTTACTATAAAGTAGGGTACCTCTTTATTCTTTTTTTAAAAAGAAATGAGAATAAATTGTCTGTATGTCATGGAAACTGGCAGGCTTTCCTTTTTGACTTTTTTTCTTCCAGGAACTACGTAACCACAGAGTTCCTGTTTACTATACTTCTTGAGGATAAAGTTTTCTGTGGTATAAGACACCTAAGACCACTAGACACACACATACGAGATCTAAAGTAAGTCTATTTATTGAAGCTTCCAGGAAAAATATTGACTGGGCAGTAAAAATACTTTCCTTGATTACTCAGGCTCATATTTAAAACTTAAAATTACAGGAACTTTTCTTTTTTAGCAATTTATTTTTAGCCTCTATATTTTGTATTTTTAATTGAAAAAAAAATGCTTATTTTTAAAACATGGCACCTTTCCATTGACCTTGCAGATGGGCTTAGATCGTATAGAAACTTTTAAGGTGCTCTACCTTTCCAAATATTGCCCTCCACAATAAATAAGAGATATCATTTCTTCAGAAACACCCAAGATGACCACAGAAGACAACCTAGTGCTTTTTCTTGCTTTTTCTTTTTCAACCTAAGGCTTGTTTAAAAGTATATGAGCGAGTTGAGTGTGACAGGAGTGTAGCTTGGTTATTGAGAAATGCAGCTAAGGATCTGAAGGCCTTTACATGTTTCCCTGTGTCTGTCACTGACTTGCCATGGACACTTAGGCAAATCACCTGTGCTGTTATTTCATTCCTCTTTCTTCTTGCCTATCTCATCTACTTGATGCTTGAGATTTCATGGTCTAGCACTAACTTATATGAACATATCAAGAACATACCAAGGGCCATGTTAGATGAGAACAAGGGCCCATCTAGTCTAGCATTCTATTCACACAGTGGCCAACCAGCTGCCCACAGGAAACCCACAAGCAGGACATGAGCACCACAGCACCCTCCCACCCATGTTCCCCAGCAACTAGCACACATAGGCATACCACCCCTGATACTGGAGGTGGCATATAGCCATCAGGACTAGTAGCTGTCGATAGCCTTATCATCCATGAGTTTGTCCAATCCCCTTTTAAAGCTGTCTGAATGGGTGGCCATCACTAAGTCTTGTGGTAGCAGATTCCATAGTTTAACTATGCACTGTGTGGAGAAGTACTTCCTAACTTATAGACTGGAACTGAGAGGTATGATGCTATATCAGGGGTGAGCAACCTCTGGGGGTCCAAGACCCAATTGTTCTCCCCCAGAACACAAGAGAGGGCACACCTCTGCCCCTGCCAGCATGCTGCCAAATTTGCTGCCAAAATTTGGTTACCCAAACTTCTTGTTTTATAGCAAAATTGCCAGAATTGTTTGCTCTGCTGCCCCAATTTGGCAGTGGCAGCAGAGGTGGGGGAGGGCTGGAAAAAAGGCCGGGGGGGCATGTGTTACCCATCCCTGGGCTATATAACTGTCCCTTTATTTCTGGTGTTTAGGTTGTGAGTGCCGTTGCTTATGTAGTCAAAATGGCATCACCTATGCACAAGAGGGAGATATTAGCAAGCTGGGGGGAACCCCAAGGTTTGTTGTTGTTGTTGTTCAGTCGTTCAGTCGTGTCCGACTCTTCGTGACCCCATGGATCATAGCACGCCAGGCCTTCCTGTCCTGCGCTCTCTCCCGGAGCGTGCTCAAGTTCATATTCATTGCATCCGTGATGCTATCTAGCCATCTCATCCTCTGCCGTCCCCTTCTCCTTTTGCCTTCAGTCTTTCCCAGCATCAGGGTCTTTTCCAGAGAGTTTTCTCTTCGCATTAGGTGGCCAAAATATTCGAGCTTCAGCTTCAGTATCTGTCCTTCCAATGAGCTCTCAGGGTTGATTTCCTTTAGGATGGGCTGATTTGACCTCCTTGCAGTCCAGGGGACTCGTAAGAGTCTTCTCCAGCACCACAGTTTGAAAGCATCAATTCTTCGGCGCTCAGCCTTCCTTATAGTCCAGCTCTCACAGCCATACATTACTACTGGGAAAACCATAGCTTTGATTAGACAGACCTTTGTCGGCAAGGTGATGTCTCTGCTTCTTACTGTGCTGTCTAGGTTTGCCATAGCTTTCCTCCCAAGGAGCAAGTGTCTTTTAATTTCATGGCTACAGTCACCGTCTGCGGTGATCTTGGAGCCCAAGAAAGTAAAATCTGTCACTGCTTCCATTTCTTCCCCTTCTATATGCCAGGAAGTGATAGGGCCAGATGACATGATCTTAGTTTTTTTAATGTTGAGTTTCAAACCAGCTTTTGCACTCTCCTCTTTCACCCTCAACAAGAGGCTCTTGAGATCCTCTTCGCTTTCTGCCATTAGGGTGGTATCGTCTGCATATCGGAGGTTGTTGATAATTCTCCCGGCAATCTTAATTCCGACCTCTGATTCATCCAACCCGGCATTTCTCATGATGTACTCTGCATATAAGTTAAATAAGCAGGGTGACAATATGCAGCCTTGTCGTACTCCTTTACCAATTTTGAACCAATCGGTTGTTCCATCTCTGGTTCTTACTGTTGCTTCTTGACCCTCATACAGGTTTCGCAGGAGACAGGTAAGGTAGTCTGGTACTCCCATCACTTTAAGAATTTGCCACAGTTTGTTGTGATCCACACAATCAAAGGCTTTAGCGTAGTCAATGGCATGTGAAATGAGCGCAATTGTGCGGTAGTTTGAACACTCTTTGGCGTTGCCCTTCTTTGGAATTGGAATGTAAACTAACCTTTTCCAGTCTTGTGGCCACTGTTGAGTGTTCCAGATTTGTTGGCATATTGAATGCAGCACTTTAACAGCATCATCTTTTAGGATTTTAAATAGCTCGGCTGGAATACTGTCATCTCCGCTAGCTTTGTTGTTACTAATGCTTCCTAAGGCCCACTTGACTTCACTCTCGAGGATGTCCGGCTCAAGTTCAGTGACCGCACTATCATGGCTATCAGGGACATTCAGATCTTTCCTGTATAGTTCTTCTGTGTATTCTTTCCACCTCTTTTTAATCTCATCTGCTTCTGTTAGGTCCCTGCCTTCTTTGTCCTTTATCATGCCCGTCTTTGCACAAAACGTTCCCTTGAGATCTCCAATTTTCTTGAAGAGATCTCTAGTCTTTCCCATTCTGTTGTTTTCCTCGATTTCTTTGCATTGTTCATTTCAGAAGGCCTTCTTGTCTCTCCTTGCTATTCTCTGGAACTCTGCATTCAGTTGGGTATATCTTCCCCTTTCTCCCTTGCTTTTCGCTTCCCTTCTTTCGTGAGCTACTTGTAAAGCCTCATCAGACAGCCACTTGGCTTTCTTGCATTTCTTTTTTTTGGGATGGATTTCGTTGCTGCCTCCTGAACAATGTTACGGACCTCCGTCCATAGTTCCTCAGGCACTCTGTCTATCAGGTCTAATCCCTGAAATCTATTCCTCACCTCCACTGTATATTCATCAGGGATATGATTTAGGTCATACCTGAACGGTTTAGTGGTTTTCCCGACGTTCTTCAATTTCAGCCGAAATTTTGCAAGAAGCAGCTCATGATCTGAGCCACAGTCAGCTCCAGGTCTTGTTTTGACTGACTGTATGGAGCTTCTCCATCTTTGGCTGCAAAGGACATAATCAATCTGATTTCCATATTGACCATCTGGTGACGTCCATGTGTAGAGTCGCCTCTTGTGCTGTTGGAAAAGAGTGTTTGCTATGATCAGCATGTTCTCTTGGCAAAACTCTATTAGCTTTTGTCCTGCTTCATTTTGTACACCAAGGCCATGCCTGCCTGTTATCCCGGTGATTTCTTGACTTCCTACTTTAGCATTCCAATCCCCTATGATGAAGAGGACATCTTTTTTTGGTGTTAGTTCTAGAAGGTGTTGTAGGTCTTTATAGAACCGATCAACCTCAGCTTCTTCAGCCTCAGTGGTTGGGGCATAGACTTGAATTACTGTGATGTTGAATGGTTTGCCTTGGATTCGTACTGAGATCATTCTATCATTTTTAAGATTGTACCCCAGTACTGCTTTTCCCACCCTTTTGTTGACTATGAGTGCTACTCCATTTCTTCTAAGGGATTCTTGCCCATAATAGTAGATATGATGGTCACCTGAATTAAATTCGCCCATGCCTGTCCATTTGAGTTCGCTGATTCCCAAGATGTCGATGTTCAATCTTGCCATCTCATGTTTGACCACCTCCAGCTTACCTTGATTCATTGATCTGACATTCCAGGTTCCTAAACAATATTGTTCTTTACAGCATCGGATTTTCTTTTCACCGCCAGACACATCCACAGCTGAGTGTCCTTTCGGCTTTGGCCCAGCCGCTTCACTCTTTCTGGCGCTACTTGGAAATACCCTCTGCTCTTCCCCAGTAGCATATTGGACACCTTCCGACCTGAGGGGCTCATCTTCCGGCGTCATCTCTTTTAGCCTTGTGATACGTTCCATGGGGTTTTCTTGGCAAGAATACTGGAGTGGGTTGCCATTTCCTTCTCCAGTGGACCACATTTTGTCAGAACTCTCTGCCATGACCTGTCCGTCTTGGGTGGCCCTGCACGGCATAGCTTATGGCTTCACTGAGTTACGCAAGCCCCTTCGCCACAACAAGGTTTGCAGACTTACATAAATGTGTGTCTGTGTGTATGTGTGTGTGTAATGCAGACTAAGTGTACTCAGTGGTCATGAAGTGCTGACTGACTTTGTTGGGGGGGGCAGAAAATAGGGTGATAAGAGAAATGGAGTGGAGTGTCCTGGAGAACGGCATGGTTTACCGACTGACCGTACTCAGAAGTAAGCCACATTGAATTCAGCGGGGTGTGCTCCTTGGCAGTACTGGCTCCAAATTTTTGAGGGCCCTTCAGCAAAACAACTCTCAATGGGCCTCCTCCCTCAGTGAGTCTACCTTCCCACCACCATTGTCTCCAGCTGCTATTGTTCCTCATCCTCTTTCTTGTCATTCCTACCCCTTGCTTGTTTGATAGGCAGGGAGCCAGGGAGCACGTAGGCAGTGGTATCTACTGCTCCTCTTTGTCTCCACCTCCATTGTCTGGGCCAGAGCAAGAGGCAGGTGAACCAGCAGGTTGCAGTGGTGAAGAGCAGGAGCAAGTCCAGGATACTGTTGTCAGTGGGCCCCTGCTTGTGTGTGGGTGTGCAGATTTCCAGTCATGCCTATCCTTGATACCAGCCTTGCTCTCAGGTAAATGTGTATAGGATTGTAGCCTGAAACACTGAACAGGAACAGTCCACAATGCAACATTCTGTGGCAGGCCCCACTTGTACTGGGCATATCCTCAGTCCTGACCTCTTGGTGTCTTGGGTGTTCCATGGAACCCTGGAGTCTCTTGGGAGCTTATTGAGAATTCCTCAGTGAGAAGATCAGTAATGGCTGACAAGGTTCCCAAAAGAGCAGCTGGCTATTTACTGCTGTTCATCCAAGCAATACATACAGTACTGTGTTAAATAACACACTGTATTCACTCTAGCTCAAGCAGGGTTGAGGCTCATCAACAGGCTTAACTAGCACCCTGGAGTGTGTACCCTGGAACTCATCCCAGAATCCCCTGCAATACTCTGAAGGTAGAAAGTTTGAAAACCATTGCTTTAGTTAATCAGTGCCTGTTTTATTAACGTGTCTGTTAAGATACATCCAAATTTCTAGCCTGTGCTATGCAAGAAAATGGAGTGGTTATGATGACATAAGGCCTCCAAGACCCCTTCCAACTCTATGGTGTTATGATTCTGTAAAGGTGACATCCATAACTCAATGGTTAAGGTATTGTCAGGCCTAGGGCCTAGCCTGTGACAGGTTGCAACTTGCCACAGAGTCCAGGTCTGACACAGATAAGGCAATGGGTGCATTGGCCAGATGAATGGCCATTAACAGACTGGAAGTCACATATCAGACTGGGCAAACAGGAACCAAAGGCAGGAGATAAGAACATAAGAAGGGTCATGCTGGAAAAGACCAAGGGTCCATCTAGTCCAGCATTCTGTTCACACAGTGGCCAACCAGCTCTCAACCAGGAAACCATAAGCAGGACATGAGTGCAAGAGCACCCCCTCACCCATTTTCCCAGCAACTGGTGTACATAGGTATACTGCCTGTCAGGGTTGGGTCTAAGCATCTTGAGATGTCTGACTGCTCCGATTCTGAATCAGAGTTGGAGCAGCAGCGAGATCAGAGGCTGGGGGAGGTACCCTCCCTAGTGAGCCAAAAGATTGGAAGACAGTCGTCCCAGGACCGTGCCTAACGGATGGCCCAGACTGAATCCCTGCCCCCTCCCTTCACATGAGAATGCAAGGTTTTGAGGAGAAGGAGGAAGAGGTGTGTGACTTGAAAGACACTAGGGCATGAAGCAAAGCAAAGCGGGAAAAGTTAGGGGCAGGGCTCAGACGCTCTGCCCGGATAGCCACTCTTGGAAGCAGATGTAGGAGGAAGCCACCCTAAGGGAGGGGCATAACTGTGAAGCTAGCTTGGTTGGGAGGTTCATACCCCAAATGGCTGGCAACTTTCTCTCCCTCTGGTTCATCTCTGCTTAGAGATTGTTGATCAGTTGTTTAGATCCTGAAGGCAGACTGAGAGTTTTCCTTGAATCTGCATTTGTAGAGAGCCTAAGCTCTACCAAAATAAAGTCATATGAGCCTGAAGCTTTGTCTATTGTGGTGTTGATTGTGAAGGGAAAGGACGATCCATATCTGACACTGCCTCTGGTACTGGGGGTACCAGCCATATTCAGGCCTTATGAATATAGGTAAAGTAAACACAGGAAGAGTGGGAGCAGGGATGAGAATGATAACTCCAACCCCCTCTGTCACAATTTTGGTCACCCTCCATGTGTAGAGAGTGGCTTTCTGAAAGGCAAAGCCTCTTCTATCTGTGGAAGCCTTCCCTGTGATTTGGAAACACAGAAAATCAGGGTTCCAAAATCACAAGGAGAACCTCCATGGATAGAAGAGGCTCTTCTGTTCAGAAAGTCACCCCCTACACACACACATGTAGAGGGCAACAGAAATGCTTGAGGGGGATGGTGGGGCTAGTCATCTCCACTCTTCCTCCTTACATGTTTACTTTACCAACATTTAGAATCCTGAATAGACCTAAGGTCACAGACAGGTTGGAGTATCAAATATTGGATTGGATAGATGACATGGAGGCAAAAGTCTACATTGTTTTTCACTGTGATGTGTAGCTCAGTGTAATCCTTGCTCTATAGAGCCTAGCCTGGCTGGCCTATGCCCAGAGTGCTGATGGTGTAGGAGGCAAGACACCAAAGATTGGCCACTGGAACCCCTAATCCAAGACCCTCTGTCATACTCCCCGTAAGGAGCCCTCCTCCTCCTTGGAACTTGGTTTACCTGAGCCAAGAGTCTTGGAGGACTCTCCCTCCCCCAAGAATGATCCAGCAGCAGCATCTCTAGAGGGTGTTGGACATGCAGCTGAAGAGGAGGTAGGCTCCTCTGGAATGTCTGGTGGAGGCATCCCTCTTCTGCCTCCTCCTTCCCCAGATGGTTCAGATTCTCAGCCAGAAGTGGAGTGTCCACCTGGCCCTCATGAAAGATGATGAATGAAGCACAGAGAGCAGTCCCAGCCCTTTAGGAGAAGTGCCTGGCTGCAGGCCAGGAACTCAGTTATGCGGCCTACTTTATATAACTGGCTTTGCAGGAAAGTTCCCTAATGAGTTGCAGCTTGCAGTGGGGTGTGTCCAGGCTAGGGCCTGCATAAAAGCCAGCAAGGCAGGACCAGCAGTTGTTGGCAACAACATCTCTATCTGCTGTCCATCTGTGATTTGTGAATCTTGAATGCCTGACTTGAACTGGATATCATGTAGGGATGTACGAAAGTCTTACCTGGCTCCGTGCCAGACAATCCGCGGTGGGGGGGAGGCGCTCCATCCCTCCCCCCGGAATCCTCCCTGGCTGGATCCGCTCTGTGGTGGCTCCATGGAGCTGCCGGCCAGGGCTGGCTGCAGCTGGAGTTCCAGCCGTGGCCGGGCTGCTGCAACTGCAAATGGAGGCCGTCATAGCGGCCGCCATTTGTGTCCTTGCAGTCAGCCGTGATAGGCTACATAAGTATTGATGTAGCCTATCACGGCAAAGGCAGCCACGCAAATGGTGGAGACCAGCCGCTGCTGCCCCCGCATCCGTCACCAGGTAAACTCTGTCCTGGGGGGATTCTGTGGGGTGGCGGGGGGGGGGGAGAGGCCATTCCACCATGGATCCCAGGGGGCCGGATTCTAAAGAATCCAGCCTCACTGGAGTCCATGGCGGAATTCTCTGACATCCCTAATATCATGTATAACTTTGGACTATTCCTGACTTTGCCTTTGCTTCACCCTTGTTTGGACACTGTACCCTGGGGGTCCTCCTGGTTGCTTGGATTTCTTAGACTTCTTGATGAACTGCTTTTGGCCATGCACCTTATTGCTGTCTGTTACTATGATCAACCTTGAAGCTACTTTTCTGGCAAGGCTCCCAGATTACAGGAAGTTGCTTGTTTTGGAAACACATGCGGATACAGGACTCTGTCTCTACAGGACATATTGTTGCCAGCACTTTGGCAGAGTGGAGGCCATGTTGCAGGAGAACCAGGTCCTTCTTCAGGACCAGGTGACTCAACTCACTACCATAGTAGCCACCCTGCAGGACCAACTGACTCAGCTAAGGGCCCAGCTGCAGCCTCCTTAAATGCCACCCAAATGCAAGTTCCCTATAGTACCACCTGAGAAGTTTGATGGGTTTCCAGATACGTTTCTATCCTTCTTGGCCCAATGTGAGTTATATATGCAACTGCAGTCATAGGACTTCCCCACACCCTCCCCTTGGTGACTTATAGATGTCCAAGTATAGTCAGGTATACCGAAGGTGGCCATTTTCAGATATTTATTCATTCATTTATTAAATTTATTGAACACATCATAAAATAAATTTCTCTAGGCATTTTACAGTTTAAAACATCATCACCATCATCATCTAAATAAACTTACAATAAAATCAACAACATAAAAATAATAAAACATGCCAACATGGTGTAAAATACAATCTCACGTATAAGAGATAAAACCACACTGCAGGGACTAAAATAATAAAACACGAAAATATTATAAAATACTTAAAAAGCCTGGAAGAACAGGAAAGTCTTAGCCTGGAGCTGAAAAGATAGCAGTGTGGGCACCAGGTGAGCTTCCCTTGGAGAGAATTCCAGAGCTGGGGGGCCACCACTGAGGAAACCCTTTATTTTGTTGCCACTGTCTAAGCCTCAGAATGAGGGGGCACTTGATGAAGACAGGTTTATGTGGATGGATGAAAGTAAAGTACAGGCAGGTAATATGGGAGGAGGCATTCCATCAAGTCCCGTGTCAATAATATTACAAATGTTTAGCCACAATGGCTCTCATATTTTCTGGTGCTTGACACCCTCCTTGTTTTTGAAGTACCACACAGGTAACAGAAACTGGTGGCTTACAGAGCCCCTAGTGTGCCACCATACATGGATAGTGGGCTCTGTTTCGTGGGTCACAACCTCAGCCAGAACTCTGTAACATTTAGAACTAAACATCCCAACACCATCTTTACTACACAGCTGCAGTTTAATTTGAATGCACTGCATTTACATCAGATTGCAAAGCTATGTCTCTTTAGAAATATCAGCCTATTTTATCCAGACATGCCAGAATAAATCTGAATAGCCTTGAGAGCCTGAATTGATTTGTATACCACCTTGGCCTCTTGAGAGGCCTATGATTCTTCTCTTACACCTAGTGGTGCAAGAAATGGGAGATTGATGCTGCTAGAAAAGAGAGATTCCCAGTTTTCCATGGTTACATGCACCACTTCCTTCTAGGGTTGGAAGGTCCAGCTAAAGGGAATTTCATCCCTACCATGTTTTTAACTTTTTAACCATAGGAAATCCGTTTGAAGACAACTCTGTCTTTCTGAGCCTGACATATGGTAAATGAGATGAACGGCCTTTACTTTGTTTCTCTTCTTTTTTTAAACAACAACAAATGGGATACACAAAAATAAACCCAATAAAATTATTTGAAGTACTCAAAAACCACTTGGAAAATAGTTTTATTCTGTAGCTTTTCCTGTATGTGGCATATGCAGAATAATGTGGTTTGAAATAAGGGTTTTACTGGCATGGCTCTAAGATGACTGCATTACTCACCAGCGGCAAAGCCACGAGACAGTTGTGTAGGTTGTTCCAAATAAGTGGCAAGGAAACCTTTATGACCACATCATTTTCCCAGCATTCCCAATGGACCCAGGCAAGTTATACTCAAGTAAACAATGTGGTGCATTTTCCTTCTCCACTTAACTGGATTATGGATATGTGGATTTGATTTTGAATTAGAAAGGCATTCATTTTTCCAGAGATATCGGTTTCTGAAAACGAGAGTTGCCATAATCTGATGGATTATTTGCTCTCCCGTTGCTCTGTGGTGGCAGGTATTTGGAAGCCGAGAGTGCAATCCTGTTATCGGGCCACCGATCGGAACTGCGTGCAAACATAAGAAGAACAAGAACCGCTGCTTTGACATTTTCTAAATGGAGGGTCTGGTTCAGCGCTGCTCTTTGGCCACTAGTCAATAACGTGCCAAAAGGTTGTTGCCGGGGAGGGAGAGGGAGAGGGAGAAAGAGAGAGAGGGAGAAAGAGGGAGAGGGAGAGGGAGAGGGAGAAAGAGGGAGAGGGAGAAAGAGGGAGAGGGAGAAAGAGGGAGAGGGAGAAAGAGGGAGAGGGAGAGGGAGAGGGAGAGGGAGAGGGAGAGGGAGAGGGAGAGGGAGAGGGAGAGAGAGGCATGGGAGAGGGAGAAAGGGAGAAAGAGGGAGAAAGAGGGAGATGGAGAGAGAGAGAGAGAAAGAGGAAGAGAAAGAGAAAGAGAAAGAGGAAGAGAAAGAGAAAGAGGGAGAGGGAGAAAGAGGGAGAGGGAGAGGGAGAAAGAGGGAGAGGGAGAGGGAGAGGGAGAGGGGGAAAGAGGGAGAGGGAGAAAGAGGGAGAGGGAGAGGGAGAGGGAGAGGGAGAGGGAGAAAGCGAGAGAGGCATGGGAGAGGGAGAAAGGGAGAAAGAGGGAGAAAGAGGGAGATGGAGAAAGAGAGAGAAAGAGGAGAAAGAGGAAGAGAAAGAGAAAGAGGAAGAGAAAGAGAAAGAGGGAGAGGGAGAAAGAGGGAGAGGGAGAGGGAGAGGGAGAGGGAGAGGGAGAAAGAGGGAGAGGGAGAGGGAGAAAGAGAAAGAGGGAGAGGGAGAGGGAGAGGGAGAAAGAGAGAGAGGCATGGGAGAGGGAGAAAGGGAGAAAGAGGGAGAAAGAGGGAGATGGAGAAAGAGAGAGAAAGAGGAGAAAGAGGAAGAGAAAGAGAAAGAGGAAGAGAAAGAGAAAGAGGGAGAGGGAGAAAGAGGGAGAGGGAGAGGGAGAAAGAGGGAGAGGGAGAGGGAGAAAGAGAAAGAGGGAGAGGGAGAGGGAGAAAGAGGGAGAGGGAGAGGGAGAGGGAGAAAGAGGGAGAGGGAGAGGGAGAGGGAGAGGGAGAAAGAGAGAGAGGCATGGGAGAGGGAGAAAGGGAGAAAGAGGGAGAAAGAGGGAGATGGAGAAAGAGAGAGAAAGAGGAGAAAGAGGAAGAGAAAGAGAAAGAGAAAGAGGAAGAGAAAGAGAAAGAGGGAGAGGGAGAAAGAGGGAGAGGGAGAGGGAGAAAGAGGGAGAGGGAGAGGGAGAAAGAGAAAGAGGGAGAGGGAGAGGGAGAGGGAGAGGGAGAGGGAGAAAGAGGGAGAGGGAGAAAGAGGGAGAGGGAGAGGGAGAGGGAGAGGGAGAAAGAGAGAGAGGCATGGGAGAGGGAGAAAGGGAGAAAGAGGGAGAAAGAGGGAGATGGAGAAAGAGAGAGAAAGAGGAGAAAGAGGAAGAGAAAGAGAAAGAGGAAGAGAAAGAGAAAGAGGGAGAGGGAGAAAGAGGGAGAGGGAGAGGGAGAAAGAGAAAGAGGGAGAGGGAGAGGGAGAGGGAGAGGGAGAAAGAGGGAGAGGGAGAAAGAGGGAGAGGGAGAGGGAGAGGGAGAGGGAGAAAGAGAGAGAGGCATGGGAGAGGGAGAAAGGGAGAAAGAGGGAGAAAGAGGGAGATGGAGAAAGAGAGAGAAAGAGGAGAAAGAGGAAGAGAAAGAGAAAGAGGGAGAGGGAGAAAGAGGGAGAGGGAGAGGGAGAAAGAGGGAGAGGGAGAGGGAGAAAGAGGGAGAGGGAGAAAGAGGGAGAGGGAGAAAGAGGGAGAGGGAGAAAGAGGGAGAGGGAGAGGGAGAAAGAGAGAGAGGCATGGGAGAGGGAGAAAGGGAGAAAGAGGGAGAAAGAGGGAGATGGAGAAAGAGAGAGAAAGAGGAGAAAGAGGAAGAGAAAGAGAAAGAGGAAGAGAAAGAGAAAGAGGGAGAGGGAGAGGGAGAAAGAGAAAGAGGGAGAGGGAGAAAGAGGGAGAGGGAGAGGGAGAAAGAGAGAGAGGGAGAAAGAGGGAGAAAGAGGGAGAGGGAGAGGGAGAGGGAGAAAGAGGGAGAGGGAGAGGGAGAGGGAGAGGGAGAGGGAGAGGGAGAAAGAGAGAGAGGCATGGGAGAGGGAGAAAGGGAGAAAGAGGGAGAAAGAGGGAGATGGAGAAAGAGAGAGAAAGAGGAGAAAGAGGAAGAGAAAGAGAAAGAGGAAGAGAAAGAGAAAGAGGGAGAGGGAGAAAGAGGGAGAGGGAGAGGGAGAAAGAGGGAGAGGGAGAGGGAGAGGGAGAGGGAGAAAGAGAGAGAGGCACGGGAGAGGGAGAAAGAGGGAGAGGGAGAGGGAGAGGGAGAGGGAGAGGGAGAAAGAGGGAGAGGGAGAGGGAGAGGGAGAGGGAGAGGGAGAGGGAGAGGGAGAAAGAGAGAGAGGCATGGGAGAGGGAGAAAGGGAGAAAGAGGGAGAAAGAGGGAGATGGAGAAAGAGAGAGAAAGAGGAGAAAGAGGAAGAGAAAGAGAAAGAGGAAGAGAAAGAGAAAGAGGGAGAGGGAGAAAGAGGGAGAGGGAGAGGGAGAAAGAGGGAGAGGGAGAAAGAGAAAGAGGGAGAGGGAGAGGGAGAGGGAGAGGGAAAAAGAGGGAGAGGGAGAAAGAGGGAGAGGGAGAGGGAGAGGGAGAGGGAGAAAGAGAGAGAGGCATGGGAGAGGGAGAAAGGGAGAAAGAGGGAGAAAGAGGGAGATGGAGAAAGAGAGAGAAAGAGGAGAAAGAGGAAGAGAAAGAGAAAGAGGAAGAGAAAGAGAAAGAGGGAGAGGGAGAGGGAGAAAGAGGGAGAGGGAGAGGGAGAAAGAGGGAGAGGGAGAGGGAGAGGGAGAAAGAGAAAGAGGGAGAGGGAGAGGGAGAGGGAGAGGGAGAAAGAGGGAGAGGGAGAGGGAGAGGGAGAGGGAGAGGGAGAAAGAGAGAGAGGCATGGGAGAGGGAGAAAGGGAGAAAGAGGGAGAAAGAGGGAGATGGAGAAAGAGAGAGAAAGAGGAGAAAGAGGAAGAGAAAGAGAAAGAGGAAGAGAAAGAGAAAGAGGGAGAGGGAGAAAGAGGGAGAGGGAGAGGGAGAAAGAGGGAGAGGGAGAGGGAGAGGGAGAAAGAGAAAGAGGGAGAGGGAGAGGGAGAGGGAGAGGGAGAGGGAGAGGGAGAGGGAGAAAGAGGGAGAGGGAGAAAGAGGGAGAGGGAGAGGGAGAGGGAGAGGGAGAAAGAGAGAGAGGCATGGGAGAGGGAGAAAGGGAGAAAGAGGGAGAAAGAGGGAGATGGAGAAAGAGAGAGAAAGAGGAGAAAGAGGAAGAGAAAGAGAAAGAGGAAGAGAAAGAGAAAGAGGGAGAGGGAGAAAGAGGGAGAGGGAGAGGGAGAGGGAGAAAGAGGGAGAGGGAGAGGGAGAAAGAGAAAGAGGGAGAGGGAGAGGGAGAAAGAGGGAGAGGGAGAAAGAGGGAGAGGGAGAGGGAGAGGGAGAGGGAGAAAGAGAGAGAGGCATGGGAGAGGGAGAAAGGGAGAAAGAGGGAGAAAGAGGGAGATGGAGAAAGAGAGAGAAAGAGGAGAAAGAGGAAGAGAAAGAGAAAGAGGGAGAGGGAGAAAGAGAAAGAGGGAGAGGGAGAAAGAGGGAGAGGGAGAGGGAGAGGGAGAAAGAGGGAGAGGGAGAGGGAGAGGGAGAGGGAGAAAGAGGGAGAGGGAGAGGGAGAGGGAGAGGGAGAGGGAGAAAGAGGGAGAGGGAGAGGGAGAGGGAGAGGGAGAAAGAGAGAGAGGCATGGGAGAGGGAGAAAGGGAGAAAGAGGGAGAAAGAGGGAGATGGAGAAAGAGAGAGAAAGAGGAGAAAGAGGAAGAGAAAGAGGAAGAGAAAGAGGAAGAGGAAGTGAAAGAGAAAGAGGGAGAGGGAGAGGGAGAGAGAGGGAGAGGGAGAGGGAGAGGGAGAAAGAGGGAGAGGGAGAAAGAGGGAGAGGGAGAGGGAGAGGGAGAGGGAGAGGGAGAGGGAGAGGGAGAAAGAGGGAGAGGGAGAAAGAGGGAGAGGGAGAGGGAGAGGGAGAGGGAGAGGGAGAGGGAGAGGGAGAAAGAGGGAGAGGGAGAAAGAGGGAGAAAGAGGGAGAGGGAGAGGGAGAGGGAGAGGGAGAGGGAGAAAGAGGGAGAGGGAGAAAGAGGGAGAGGGAGAGGGAGAAAGAGAGAGAGGCATGGGAGAGGGAGAAAGGGAGAAAGAGGGAGAAAGAGGGAGATGGAGAAAGAGAGAGAAAGAGGAGAAAGAGGAAGAGAAAGAGAAAGAGAAAGAGAAAGAGGGAGAGGGAGAAAGAGGGAGAGGGAGAAAGAGGGAGAGGGAGAGGGAGAGGGAGAAAGAGAAAGAGGGAGAGGGAGAGGGAGAGGGAGAAAGAGGGAGAGGGAGAAAGAGGGAGAGGGAGAGGGAGAGGGAGAAAGAGAGAGAGGCATGGGAGAGGGAGAAAGGGAGAAAGAGGGAGAAAGAGGGAGATGGAGAAAGAGAGAGAAAGAGGAGAAAGAGGAAGAGAAAGAGAAAGAGGAAGAGAAAGAGAAAGAGGGAGAGGGAGAAAGAGGGAGAGGGAGAGGGAGAAAGAGGGAGAAAGAGAAAGAGGGAGAGGGAGAAAGAGGGAGAGGGAGAGGGAGAAAGAGGGAGAAAGAGAAAGAGGGAGAGGGAGAGGGAGAGGGAGAGGGAGAGGGAGAGGGAGAGGGAGGGAGAAAGAGGGAGAGGGAGAGGGAGAGGGAGAGGGAGAGGGAGAAAGAGGGAGAGGGAGAGGGAGAGGGAGAGGGAGAGGGAGAAAGAGAGAGAGGCATGGGAGAGGGAGAAAGGGAGAAAGAGGGAGAAAGAGGGAGATGGAGAAAGAGAGAGAAAGAGGAGAAAGAGGAAGAGAAAGAGAAAGAGGAAGAGAAAGAGAAAGAGGGAGAGGGAGAAAGAGGGAGAGGGAGAGGGAGAAAGAGGGAGAGGGAGAGGGAGAAAGAGAAAGAGGGAGAGGGAGAGGGAGAGGGAGAGGGAGAAAGGGAGAGAGGGAGAAAGAGGGAGAAAGAGGGAGAGGGAGAGGGAGAAAGAGGGAGAGGGAGAAAGAGGGAGAGGGAGAGGGAGAGGGAGAGGGAGAAAGAGAGAGAGGCATGGGAGAGGGAGAAAGGGAGAAAGAGGGAGAAAGAGGGAGAGGGAGAAAGAGGGAGATGGAGAAAGAGAGAGAAAGAGGAGAAAGAGGAAGAGAAAGAGAAAGAGGAAGAGAAAGAGAAAGAGGGAGAGGGAGAAAGAGGGAGAGGGAGAGGGAGAAAGAGGGAGAGGGAGAGGGAGAAAGAGAAAGAGGGAGAGGGAGAGGGAGAGGGAGAGGGAGAGGGAGAAAGAGGGAGAGGGAGAAAGAGGGAGAAAGAGGGAGAGGGAGAGGGAGAAAGAGAGAAAGAGGGAGAGGGAGAGGGAGAGGGAGAAAGAGGGAGAGAAAGGGAGAAAGATGGAGAGGGAGAGGGAGAAAGAGAGAGAGAGAGGCATGGGAGAGGGAGAGGGAGAAAGAGGGAGAAAGAGGGAGAGGGAGAGGGAGAAAGAGAGAGAGAGAGGCATGGGAGAGGGAGAGGGAGAAAGAGGGAGAAAGAAGGAGAGGGAGAGGGAGAAAGAGAGAGAGGGAGAGGGAGAGGGAGAAAGAGGGAGAGAAAGGGAGAAAGAGGGAGCGGGAGAGGGAGAAAGAGAGAGAGAGAGACATGCTGTTTCTGTCACAGCTGCTAGATCGCGGGCGCAGAATCCTTTTCAGGCCGAGGGCCAAATCACATTTTGGGGAAGCTCTCAGGGGCTGCATTCCAGTGGTGGGCGTGGTCAAGGGCAAAAGGAGTGGGGCCAAATGCAAAAAGCGTGGGTCCAAGAATACAAAGAAAATACCAGCATATTGTCGCTCAATGCTCTTACTGCCAGTTATGAAGCCTAAGGGGGGGCATTTCAACCTTTCAGAACAGGGAAAAACTGCACAAACCCCGGGAAACCATCAAAGTCCCAGGGGCGGGTGTGGCCATTCTGGGAACCCCAGAGAGGACCCCATTTGGCCCCTGGGCCTGAGGTTCTGCACCCCTGCAACAGGTAAAGCTGTTGTGGAGCTCACAGGGCAAGGGGTTGGCAGTGCAACCATAGGATGCTAGGTTAATTGCTGATATTTCCAGCTTAGTGGATCAGGTAGCAGGTGAAGGGAAAATGTTTCTCTGGTTAGAGAAACCCTGGAGAGCTGACACCGGTCAGAGCTGACAATACTGGGCTAGATGGGCAAATGGTCTGACTTGATAAAAAGCAGCTTCCTGTGTTCATTAGGGATGTACGAAAGTCACTTACCTTTTCGAAGGGTGACATTCGCGGTGGGGGGAGGCGCTCCGTCCCTCCCCCCGAAACTCTGGCCAGGGGGGAGGCGCTCCGTCCCTCCCCCCCGAATCCTGGCCGGCTGGCTCCGCAGGAATTCTGCGGAGACACCGGCCAGCTCCGCCAGTGGCCGGACATCCGGCCGCTGGCTAGCAGGGACACAAATGGCGGCGGCCATAGCCGCCGCCGCCATTTGCGGCCCTGCAGTCAGCCATGATAGGCTACGTAAATGTTTATGTAGCCTATCAGGGCTGATTTAAAAGAAAAAAAAAACACGCGCGTATGCAAATGGCGGCGCCCATGGGCGCCGCCATTTGCGTTCCTTATTTTGGCACGTCTTAGTCTACGTAAACATTTACGTAGACTAAGACGGCAAAAATAAGGGGAACGCAAATAGCGTAGTCTCTATGCTATTTGCGTTCCCCTTATTTTCGCTGTCTTAGTCTATGCAAATGTTTACGTAGACTAAGACGTGCCAAAATAAGGAACGCAAATGGCGTCTACGCTATTTGTGTTCCCCTTATTTTCGCTGTCTTAGTCTACGTAAATGTTTACGTAGACTAAGACGTGCCAAAATAAGGAACGCAAATGGCGGCACCCATGGGCGCCGCCTTTTGTGTACACGTTGGTTTTTTCTTTTTCTTTTAAATCAGCCGTGATAGGCTACGTAAAGATTTATGTAGCCTATCACGGTGTTTTTTTTTAAAATCTAGCCGTGATAGGCTACGTAAATCTTTATGTAGCCTATTACTTTTTTTTTTTTTAAACCTGGAAATGGTGGCAGCGGCAGCCAGTCAGAAGACCGGCTGCCGCCACCGCCGCCGCACTGCTGCCAGAGCCGCCACCGGAGCCGTCACCGCCAGGAAGATCCGACCAAGGTAAGTCCCATCCCGGGGGGGGCAGACCGTTCCACCACTGATTTCGGGGGGCTGAATGCACTGGCATTCGGCCTCCCTGAGATCCGTGGCGGAATTCTCTGACATCCCTAGTGTTAGTGTTGGCAGAGATGGGGAACCTTTTTTCTGCCTAGGGCCATATTACCTTTGGGGTGTGTGTGACCAGTTGGGAGAATTGCGTGCTGGTGGTGGATGGGGCCAGAGCCAGCTGTGGGCAGGGCTAGCGCCAAACTTGGGTGAGACAACCCCTTTTCTTTCTGTTGCTCCTCTCTCTTTCTGGCCCTCTTCTCTCTCTCTTTCTGGCCCTCTTCTCTCTCTCTCTTTCTCCCACGCTTCTCTCGCTCTCTCTCATTTATTTATTTAAAACATTTCTTGGCTATCTTTCTGGGCAGAAGCCCTCCCAAGGCAGCTCGCAGCAATAAAATACATAAAAACAGTTAAAATATTAAAAGCGATAAAAGCCTCCACTGGCTTTTGATATATGCTAATCTGCTCTTTCAGTTTTGGCACTGGGGATCTTGTCTTAGTCCGGTTCTCGATGTGGAACTAGAGAACCTTTAGTTAAAATATTAAAAACGATAAAAGCATAAACACAGTAAAAACAACAATAAAAACCAGCAGTAAAACCACCACCAGCAGCAACAGCAGCAGTAACAGCAACAACAGCAGCCATATCAAGAGAAGGCCAAAATAAAATAATATATTTTCAAGGTCTTCTTAAAAGCCTGCAATGACAGAGCGTGATGGGCCTCCGATGGCAACTTGTTCCAAAGGTGTAGGGCCACTGCAGAGAAGGCCCTCTCATGAGTGGTCACCCACCTAACTGCTCTCATGGTTGGGAGAGCAGCCTGTCCACGCAAATGAGAAGTGTGGGCAGGATGATATAGGTGAAGGTGGTCCTCCAAGTAACTTGGTCCCAAACTGTTTAAGGCTTTAAAGTTCTAAACCAACACTTTAAACTGGGCACGGAAACACACCGGTAACCAGTGCAGCTGGTGCAGTACACGCATTATGTGATCAAATCGCCTTGCCCTCACCAATACTCAGGCAGCCGCTTTCTGCACCAGCTGAAGTTTCTGAACAGTCTTCAAAGGCAGCCCCACAAACAGCACATTACAGTAGTCCAGCCTGGACATCACTAGTGCATGGATAACCGAGCCAACATCCATCCTCCCCAGATGGGGCCGCAGCTGGCATACCAGCCTGAGCTGGTAAAGTACACTCCTGGACACCACAGCCACCTGGCTTCCCTGGGCTTCCCCAGTTAGTGAAGAGTCCAGGAGGCCCCCCAGACTGCGCACTTGGGCTTTTAGGGGGAGTGCAACCTCATCTAAGACCAGTTATAAATCACCATCTGAAGTAGTTGGTTTCCCAACACACAGTACCTCTGTCTTGTCTGGATTAAGTTTCAGCTTGTTCACCCTCATCCATCCCAAAACAGCCTCCAGACTTTCTGCCTCCTCCCTCTCTCTCTCTCTCTCTCTCTCTCTCTCTCTCTCTCTCACACACACACACACACACACACACACACTTTTTGCCACCCTTCTCTCTCTCTTTTGCCAACATTCTCCACTTTCACTTGTAATTGCCAGCTCCAAACCCATATTGACCTTGGGGAATTTGCCAGTCACTATTTCTGTAGCACTTTGTTGTGTTTAAGGCTTTCGCTAGTGTGAAGGCTTCCTTTGCTCTGCTGCCTGTGGCCCTTTAGCTTTTAGAGTTGTGTGTGTGTGTGTGTGTGTGTGTGTGTGTGGTGACTGAAGGGCATCCATTTGTTCCTATGCCTCCATTTGTTCTTTCTCCTGCCTACAGCCCTCTCAACTGTGTTCTAAGCTTCCACTGGCTGCTATAGAATTAAATAAATCTCAGAAATCTAGTTCTTACTCTCTCTCACTGTATGCCACACACTATGCAATCTTTCTTAGGTGATTCCCACATCTTAATGATATAGGGTGGGATAGAAATGTTTTAAATAAAATAAAATGAATAAAATCTCCCCAATTCTCAAGCTTACTGTCATGTCTCGCCTTTCACTTCTCTTCTCTAAACTTTGTGAAATGATGCAACAGGAGACTGAAGTCTGGGAAAACAAACTTTACTTAAAATTGCATGCCTCTTAGTAAAACTGATTTCAAAATGGCTGCTATCCTAATTTCAGTGCTTTGCTGGTGCTCCCCAGAATGGTTTCCCTCCATGTACCCACTCAAAGAAGCCACATTTTGGGTTCCTGTTACCATTACACCATAGCCCATGGCTTAATGACAGTATGTCAGAAGCAGCCAATATCTACTGAGAATGCAAGGAAGGTCAGTAAAAGAGGATGGAACAACTGGTCACGGTTTAGTTAGGGGTTCAACCAAAGCTTACTGTTGGGAGTGGCTACAGTGTAGTCTTAATGCATTTTAATGAACAGCAAACTTTCCTGGAGAGAAGGAAATGGGAAATGTGGCAGACTGAAGGGCTCCAGGTATCAGAGCTCTGTAGAGAAATTGTAGTGGTTTCTCAGTACATGGACTGTATTATTAGGCCTTCTAAAGGGGGAAAACACACACACCCCTGATTCTCAAATGTAATATTCGCACAAGACTTCATACCCTTTCGTCTGATGTTTCAGCGTATACAAGGTTCCAGTGTTCCTTAATAAATTACCTCTTCTTGTACCAATTAAATCCAATCTATGAAGATTTGGTGTCTACTTGGCCCTGTGCCAATGCTAACAGCGTTGACTTAACATTCTGTTTAATGGGATACCATTACTTACTACAGAGAACCGTAGCAACATAAGATCTTAACACCGAAGCATCTTCTGTGCTCCTTTGAACAGTAGAGTATGTTTCAGTATGAACAACTTTTTTCGTTCTTTCAGTCCCGTTATTTACTTAGAATTGCACAGGACTCATGAAAATGCTGGAGATAAGTGGCTTCTGTTGATTTATTAAGTCCCCTCAAAAGCCTGATGGGGGTCGCTCCCGCAAAACATTAAAGGCATTCTGTTCCTTCACGGTGGTGCCAGTAGAATATGAGCTTCCACGTATTTTGGGGACGTGAGCAAGCTTCAACAACACACAAGTCTATGCTGGTGTCTGTCTACTGCACAGTCCTTTGAAGAAAGTCCCATAAGTGATTGTGTTCAGTGAGATAACCAGAACTGGGGTGTCTGAAAAAGCTAGTGAGCTCCAGGTTCTGCCACTAAAGCATGGCCATCCAGGCTTCACCTATATTTCACCAGTCTCCATACTGCTTTGTCAAATTCCTTGAGTCAAATTCCATCAGATTCTGTGCCTGATCTATCAGGATCCAAAAGATTCTTCCACTTTCCCACTTGGTTTTGAGTAAGCAGTAGACCCTGGTCCTACTTTGAGAGCAGATAGCTTTCAGTTTTGACATAGCTTTAGGTCTGAAGGTTTGAACATGGCTTGTGGTCTGAAATAACCAAAGATTAAGTTGTGCAAGGTAGCTTTATGGGCTTTACTTTCAATGG
The DNA here is from genome assembly GCF_057233095.1 of Heloderma suspectum. Taxonomy (NCBI): domain Eukaryota; kingdom Metazoa; phylum Chordata; class Lepidosauria; order Squamata; family Helodermatidae; genus Heloderma; species Heloderma suspectum. The sequence continues at coordinate 396,707,503 of NC_139458.1, forward strand.
GACAAGGTAGGGATGGGGGAGAAATTCATTAATTCAGATTTCCCAAACCAACACACAAACCGAGATGCAGTTATACTGTAATATTCACACTTTTTTGAGTTTTGCGATGTCGTTCTCCAGTCATAGGATGCATAAAAAAATGAGTGTATTCGGGAAAAGTATGCACAAAAATGAAATAATTTGTGAAATAATGTAGAAACTGTATTATATTAAGGAAAATTGCTTACAAAAATATGTGCATTAGGGGAAAGTGTGTAGAGAAAAGCATATATAAGGAGAAATGCACACAAAAATGTATATAAATGTTCATGTGGACTTTAAAAAAAATCACAAACTGATGTTGAAAAGGGGCAAAAAATGAACTTGAGGCTGGAAAAATTAGGAATGGAATGAAACTGAAATTGACAAATTAATCCACCCCTAAGGTAAGGGGTGATGAATTTAGCACCAGGAATTGGTAAGGGGAAATTGCCATAAAAGACAAAAGCAGTTATGAAGATGGAAAGCTGGTGGGGCTGTGCGGGGGGTGGTAAATGTTGAATATTTCCTCGCTCTTGCTTCCTAAGGAACAAGTTTATTATGTTAAGGTTAATGTGACTGACCAGAGAAGAGAATTATGTAAACAAAGACCTTCAGAGATGTGTTAGAGAAATCTGACCCCCTGTTGGTACAGATACAAGGTAGGTCTTGGGACAAGAGATCATAATGCTGGAAAAGTAGGAAACAGTTCCATAGGAGGAACACATTTCTCAGCTAGGCTGATGTCCTGTCATGCCAGTATCATAATTAGGGCTGTGCATGGACCCTCCGATCCTACTTGGAAGCTGCTTCAGGGCTTCCAAGTCGGGCCCAATTTGGCTTGGGCGGATTCGGGGCCCCTGACTCGTCTTGGCCTACAAAGCTGAAGTGGGATTCGGACATCCGAATCTTGCTTACCCCCACAACATGTAGCCCAGCTCCCCCAACATGCCACCCGGTCTCCAGCTCCTTACCTGGGCCCTTGTTCTGGGGCGGGGGGAGGCACCACTTCCAGGGGAGCTGCTGCTGTTGCTGTTACCAGGGGAGCTGCTGCTGGTACTGCCGGGGAAGCTGCAGGGGAAGGCACTGCTGGAACTGCCTGTCAAAGTCTGCCAACCACCTGTTCTGCCCTCTTCAAGGAGGGAAGAATAGATGATTGGCAGGAGGCACCATCTGCCTGTCAAGCCTGCATGGCCTCCTTCCTTGCATGGAAGGAGATCATGCAGATTGGACAGGCATGAGGACAGGAGTCACCCTCCAACTGCACCCTCTCTCTTCCTTGCATGGAGGGAAGGGCACCCGCTTGGAGGCCGACTCCGGCCTCTGCTCAAGCCTTCATGGGTTCCTTTCATGCAAGGAGCCCATGAAGGCTTGAGTGAGGCCAGCGGCAGCAGCTCGCAATGAGGGCAGGCTGCCTCCGGTGCTGCTGGGGGAGCTGCTGCCGCCACCAGCTCCTAGGCCCTATGGACACATGCCAGAAGCTGTCTTATTGTTCTGGTGAGTGGGCGGAGCCATTTTTAAAATGGCAACTTCCTGTATTTCCAGAAATATAGGGAGTTGCCATTTTAAAAATGGTTCCCCCTTCTGGAACAACGATGGCTGCCAGTACATGTCCAGAGTACCCAGGTAAGGAGCTGGGGGCTGGGTGACGGCGTGGCACCTGGGCCTCTGGATCGCACCGAAGCGCACCAAAGCACTTCAGAGTGACCCGATTCAGTTCGGGCTGCTTTGTGTCCCCTTCACCTTGACTGGGAGGTAGCCCAAAGCAGCCCAAAGCATTCCGCTTCAACTCGAAACTTGGGCTTCAGGCTGAAACAGTGCACAGCCCTAACCATGCTTTTATAGAAATCTATAGTACAACCCCATTTGGAATCCTATGTGCAGCTCCAGTTGCCTCATCTCAAGAAGGACATCAGAGAACATCATCTGTATTTAAATCTCTGCATTGCTGCTAGGTTTCATTCTGGTTGTACTTTTATATTGCAGTTTTAAGCTTTTATATTTTATATTGTTTTATGTTGTACTTCATGGTTATAAGTTTTGTAAACCTCCCAGAGAGCTTCGGCTATTGGGTGGTATAGAAATGTAATAATAAATAAATAAAGCTGGAAAAAACGCAGAAGGCAAACAAAATGATCAAGTATGAGAACTAGGGATGTCAGAGAATTCCGCCACGGATCTCGGGGAGATCCCCCGAAATCTCAGGGAGATCGAGGGAGATCCCCCGAAATCGATGGCGGAACGGCCTGCCCCCCGCTCCCCCAGGATGAGACTTACCTGAGGCGGATCTTCCGGGCGGCGGCGGCTCTGGAAGCAGCTCCGGAAGCGGCTCCGGCGGTGGTTCGGTGGTGGCGGCTGCGGCAGCCAGTCTTCTGACCGGCTGCTGCTGCCATTTCCAGTAAAAAAAAAAAAAAAAGACGTGATAGGCTACGTAAATGTTTATGTAGCCTATCATGGCTGACTTAAAAAACAACAACAACAACGCGTGTACGCAAATGGCGGCGGCCATGGCCGCCGCCATTTGCGTTCCTTATTTTGGCACGTCTTAGTCTATGTCAAGATTTACATAGACTAAGACGGCAAAAATAAGGGGAACGCAAAAAGCGTCCGCTACGCTATTTGCATTCCCCTTATTTTCGCCATCTTAGTCTATGTAAATCTTGACGTAGACTAAGACGTGCCAAAATAAGGAATGCAAATGGCGGCGGCCATGGCTGCTGCCATTTGCGTACACGCGTTGGTTTTTTTTTTTTAAGTCAGCCGTGATAGGCTACGTAAACATTTACGTAGCCTATCACGGCTGACTGCAGGGACACAAACGGCGGCGGCTATGGCCGCCGCCATTTGCATCCCTGCTAGCCAGCGGCCGGATGTCTGGCTGCTGTTGGAGCTGGCTGGCAGCTCCTCAGAATCCCTGCAGAGCGGAGCCGGCCGGTGAGGATTCCGGGGGGAGGGACGGAACGCCTCCCCCGCCCATCAACATAATCTGCGAACAGGTAAGTGACTTTTGTACATCCCTAAATTGAGAACACCTTTTCAGTGAGGAAAAAAGTAGAGTGTTTGAGGCTTGTTAGTGTAGAAAGAAGGATGACTAAAGGGTATCATGATCAAAGTCTATCACATTATGAATGATGAGGGGTAATTGGAATCCATCTCTCCATTCCCATTTACTCCGCATTATTCATAATTTGATAGACCAGGGTGGGGAACCTCAAGCCCAGGGGCAAAATACAGCCTTCCTGAGGTCCCAGTCTGACTGTATAGGGTTCCCCAGATGGCCATGCCCCCTTCCCATTGCCCTGCCCCTTCCCTCTAACCGTCAATCATTTGGTGGTCTCTGGCTTTTGTGCAGCTTCCCTACCATTCTAAAAGGTTGAAATGCCTCTCCTAGGGCTTAGTTCCTGGCAGTAAGAGCTACAATATGCTGGTATTTTAAAAATATTTTTGGCCACGCCTTTTTTTTGTTTTGGGACCTATCCCCGTTGCTTTCATTCCTGCCCACCAAAGGAGTATAGCCCCTGAGAGCTTCTCAGAATTTGAATTTGATCCTCAGGTTCCTCAGCCTTGGACCTTGATCATGTTTCCCCCTCCCTCACCATAGTAGAACGTAGGGGTTCACACAATGAAATTGTGTATTTATTATTACTTAATTAAAATACTTCTATACTGCCCTTCAGCAGAGCTTCTAGAGCAGTTTACAAGGTTAGATACCAATACAAATGAAAAGCAATAAAAAAAAAAACATTAATACATGGGCAGAGCAATCCTATGGGAGTGGGAGAGGGAGAAACTGAGGCAGAGGAAATTGATTAGTGCTAGAGTGAGGACAGGCAAAAGAAAGTACTTTTTCACACAATGCATTAATTAGCTTACAGCATCCATTCTCACAAGATGTGATGATGGCTTCTTACTTAGGGCCAAATTAAATATTGGACACCATTCACACCATTAGCGACAGTGCAAATGGTTTTTTTAAAAAAATGTAGCATGTGGGGGGGTCCCTTGATCTGGACTGCAGCAGGGGATACCAGGTTAATGTCCCCCTCCCTCCCTTGCCAGGGCCCCAATCCAGATCACCCCCGTGCCTGCTGTTTACACTAATGAATAGTGCCACATTTAGTTTGGCTCCTTCATAAATTTAAAGGAGGATAAAACATAAAACATATTTGCCTTTAATGATATTAAAGGCAAAACTGAAGTACTTTGGCCACTTACTGAGAAGACAGGATACCCTGGAGAAGATGCTGGTGCTAGGGAAAGTGGAGGGCAGGAGGAAGAGGGGCCGACCAAGGGCGAGATGGATGGATGATATTCTGGAGGTGACGGACTCGACCTTGGGGGAGCTGGGGGTGGCGACGGCCGACAGGAAGCTCTGGCATGGGCTGGTCCATGAAGTCACGAAGAGTCGGAAGCGACTGACCGAATAAACAACAACAACAAAACATATTCATGGAGGATAAAATTTTGACAGCTAGATATCCAGTCCTCTGAGCATCAGATGTGTATGTGTTAAGGATGGATGAATCTGTAAAATTTGATTTCCCACATTTTCTCATTTTACCAGTCTTAAGATGGTAAACTTATCCCAAACTCATCCCAAACTCTGAGAATTGTTTTTCAAGAAACATTTTCATGAAAATTCATATGAATTTTTGCGAACAGTTCTCCTACTTCATGCATTTTTGTATGCAACGTTGCCTCATATGAACATTATTTTATTTGTTTGTTTGTTACATTTACTGTATATCCTGCCTTTTCCTCCAAGGAGTCCAAGGCAGCATACGTGCTCCTTATCTGCAAGCAAATTTCCTAATATAATGCATTTTAAATGCTATTTTCACCAACACGTGCATTTTTGTGTGCACCTTTCTGCCATATACACAATTTTGTACACCTTCTTTTGACTGGAAAACTCCATTACAAACTTTGGATGAATGCAAATTCAAAAGGATAACTGAGTTTTGGTTCATGTATTGGTTTGAAAGTGCGAAATTAGGTAAGTTCACATTAGGGATATATAGATTATGTAAAATCCATTATGTATGTATTTTGTGGATTGTCAGGCACCTTTCGTTCCATCATCTGCCCAACAATGGAATCAGATTGTTTTGTTTCCAAAACTGTGCAAATTCGCATTTACACAAATGTGCATTTGCACAAAATTTGCAGGTGTGCAAATGTGCAAATTACCCCAAATGCACATTTTCACACTTTAGCCTATGGGGGAAATGCACATTTTTGGCCGAGTTTTGTGTGTGTGTCTATGACGAAATTTGTGCAAAATTCTGGAAAGTTAACGAAACCGGTCTGCAAGTCCATGGAATCTGCCCGACTTTGTGGAATCTATGGGCTGGATTCATGAAAATTTGAACTCATTTGGATCCATTGAAGATTTCTCTGACATCCCTAGTTCACATTAATATGCAAACCAAACAAATTTCTCCTCTATCCCTAGCATGTATGTTTATGTGTGTGAAACAAGGAGAAAAAGTCATTACCTTCATGTTCTGCTTGTGGGCTTTCTCAAAACATCTGGTTGGCTGGTGTTCGACACTGGACGCTGAACTAGGTTGACCCTTGGTCAGATCCAGCAGGGCTCTTGCTATGGTTTTATGGGAGGCCAAAAAGTTCTGGATTTAGGCTGGTAAGTCTGACTGATGTTACCAAAACATTAGTGCCAGTGCATTCACACCCGATCCTGTAAGCTGCATTGCTTTTAAACCTCTTGTGCTATGAAGTAAATCCAGCAGTCAGCAAAATCAGGTCTTTTGAGTTACAGGCATTGCTTATCTACCTCCCCCTTCCTCCAAGTAGCTCAGCCAGTATTCAGTGTTGTTATCTCTCCTGCTGTAGGTTAAAATAACACACATGGTGGACCTTTTCCTCCCAGGAAAGGACGTTGCGCCTGGCCTGTAACTCCCTGTGCAGTTGCTTTAGCTGAAATAAAAATAAAACAAAGAGGGAAGGAAAGTTTATGTAAGGGAAAGACAATCACACCCTAATCAGAGGACAAAAACAGTCCCAGGTGGGGGGCTGGGGAAAGCTGGAGAAGAAATTGCAGTTGCTGCTTAGACCACAGCAGGCTCCCTCTATATGTGTTGGACTACAGCCCCCCACAATCCCCAGCCAGCATACTGTCTGCGGATGATGGTGGTTGTAGTCCAATACATCTGGAGGGAGACAAGTTGGGGAAGGCTGGCCTGGCCTACAGTCTTAAGCACATTTATTTACATCCTGTTGAGAGTGTATAAGCTCACATGTATAAGAAAATACATTTAGCAGGAAGATGTAAGCACACCAAACTGGAATTCCAAGTGATTCCTTCAAGCTGATCAAATAAGTGAGCCCAAGTGTGCTCATCCTTTGTATAGGTAGTTGGGGAAAAAACAGTTGCTCTAGCATCCCATAAACTCCAAATTAGGCTGTATTTTCATATAACGCCTATACTGTGCCAGCTGCACTGGTTACCAGTGTGTTTCCAAGCCCAATTTAAAGTGCTGGTTTTGAGGCCTTGAACAGTTTGGGAGCAAATTATTTGAAGGACCGCCTTCACCCATATCAGCCTGCCCGCACTTTAAGAACAGTAACAGATGCCCTTCTTATTTGCCCACTTGTGAGGGTAGTTAGGTGAGCATCCATACAAGAGGACCTTTTCCACAGTGGCCCTACACCTCTGGAATAAATTGCCATTGGGGGTCTGCTAGGGATGTCGGAGGAATCCGTCCGAGGGTTGGAGCTCACCGTGTTTTCATCAGTTTGCCCCCCCCCCCATTTGCTTTCCTTTGGTTTGCTTTCCTTTGAGCTGGCCAGTCTGGGTTTCTTTGGGTTTTTTGTTTTTTACGTAAACAGCAGATTTTGCAAATTGCAGACACAATTTGAATGACTTACACAATTTACAGCCAAAATTTGCACAAATGGCTATTTATGTAAAAAAAAACACCCTCCAACAATGAAAAAGTTCCCAGATTTCAGGAAGAAACCTGTGACTTGGCTCACAAATGCACGCCAAGTTGGGGGTTGGACCTGATGGTCTTATAGGCCCCTTCCAACCCTACTATTCTATGATTCTAAGTTGGAGGACATTCCTAGGGTCTACCGGTAAAACATACTATTAGTAAATACTATTATACTAGTAAATACTAGTATACTAGTACTAGTAAATATTTACTAGTAAATACTAGTAAATACTAGTACATACTATTTTACTCGGGCCTTCCCCTGATATGTTTGCTGTTGTTTCTGTTTTTATTGCTGTTTTTTAAAAATAATAATTATTTATTTTATTTGTGGTATTTCTATACCGCTGAATATAACAAAATCTCTCAGTGGTTCACAATACTACAATGCAATGTTAAACACACAACATTAAAACACAGCATTAAAAACAATACTGACTACTACAGTAAAAAATCAAGGAGCTGTAAAATGGAATGGCATAATTTACAGCCCAGGGAAAGCCTGGGTGAACAGTGGTGTTTTCAGGAGGCATTTAAAAGATGTCACATTTTCTGCCTCCCAAACTGTACGGGGGAGGGTTTTCCAGAGGGAGGGTGCCGTTACAGAGAAGGCCTGCTGTTGGGGATCTTCAAAGCTTCCTCTAATGATCTTAAAGGTCACCTAGGTATGTAGAAGGGAAGGTGGTCTGTTAGGTATCCCGGTCCCAGGTTGTTTAGGGCTTTATATGACAATAACATAACCTTGTATGTGGCTCGGTAGCTAATAGCAACCAATGTTCTTATTGTGTTCTTTATTGTGTTCTTACTGTTCTTATTGTGTTTTTATCACTGTTAATACCACATTGGTTTTTATTATGTGTTACACGGCAGGGAGGGCTCATGCCCTGAAAGGTGGCCAAGAAATGTTTTACATAATAATAAATATATTAAATAAAATGATACTGGAATCAGTTTTTGCACTTGCCATTTACTGTGTCTGGAAACCTTATTTTTTTAAAAAATGACATACCTATGGACAGCCACTCAAGTATAGTGGATAGTGTGTTGACTTTAGCTCCCTACGCATTAAACTTGCTGGTTTGGAAGTAGGGATGGAGGCGGATCTGTTACTTTTACTTTCTCCTACATTTTTTTTTTTTAATCTCACATTCTTTCCTTCCTGAACATGAAGAAATTTGTGAATGTTGGTAAATTCTTATCAAAAATGAACTGACATGAAATTCTCATTCAAATTCAATAGGTACAGCTAGTCCCAGCATGGATTGGACTGTCTTGTACCTTTTTATTTTCCTAAGGTTTTTTTAGCCTTTCCATTCTAAAAAAATTGTGTTCTTGAGTTTAAAATGTTTACACTGCTGCTGTCGTTTATCTTAGTTCTTACTTTAGTTTTATTCTATTTTATAAACATATGGGTTTTATATTATGTTTTATTAGATAATTGTATTTTATGGTTTTAAGTTTGTTTTGTTAACCGTCCAGAGAGCTTTGGCTAATGGGTGATATAGAAATGTAATAAACAAACAAACAAACAAACAAATAATCTAGACGTGTTCATTGTAATATGCTATATGAGGCTGCATCCAAATAACATCTGGAAACTTCAGACCTTCAGTTAGTTTCAGCAGCTAGACTGAACCCAATTTTCTGTTCATATAACACCATTATTATACAAACTCCATTGGCTCCCGGTTTGATTCTGGGCTCAATTCAAAGTGCTGTATTCGATCTTTAAACTTTAATCAGTTTGGGAGGAAGGAATTCCTTGTCCATATGAACCTGCTTGCATGGTAGGAAGGCCTTACTTTGTGTCCCTCAATCATCTGAGGCATAGCCTTCTCAGTGGTGGCACCCAGGTTGCAGAACTAACTGCCCTGAGAGACCCCCCTGACTGATTTCTTCCAGCCCTGCTTTCTGGTTTAGAGCATCTCTTCAAGTGAGTGGTTAGAAATTTAGTCTGTCTATGCTTTGGTGTGTGGTTTTTTAATTGCATATTTTAGTTTTCCTAAACTAGGTTTTTCTGCCATATATGTAGATTTTTTTTTTTAATCATGACTGTTAGCTGCCTTGCAGGTTCCTTTGGGATGGAATGGCAGGAGATAGATGGATAGATAGATATAATTAGAAAAGACATAGTCATAAAACCAGCTGATAAAGGAGGTTGTGATGAAGACTGAGGGTTACATTTCTGAAGGTCTGAGACAACTAAATGACAGCAGTACATACAAACTCCTCGATCATGATATCACAGCTGACCTAAATGTAAAAAAAGCGGCAACGTAATCCATAACTTCCTGAATAAAAACTTACTGGACAGAGAAATTGCAGATCTTTTAATTAACCCCACACATACAGCAGGAAGATTTTACATGCTACCAAATAACCCCCCCCCCATCTCTATATCTATAGATATAGAGATATAATGGAGGCTGGTGGATCTGATTTCGGTGGGGCTAATTCCATTATTGGTTTTAGTCAGAACCAGCTAGAACTCAAAGGTGCTGAACATATTTGGGGGATAGTTTTCAGCACCTTCGATGGCTCCTTTAGAGTTCTGTCTGGTTCTGAATGAAACCCAGAATGGAATCATGGCGCCACTGAAATTGAAGCCCCTAGCCTCTGCTCTGTGTGTGTGTGTGTGTGCACATGTGTGCACGCGCGCATTTATTTACAGGAAGAGGACTTCGTTTTGCAGACAAAAGGTGCATTTCTAATGTAAACTGAGGGACTAAAGCAGACACTGGAGCATTTCAGTGAGTGTGATGCACAGGTTCTCTTCTGCATTAATCATGTCAGTTTGGTAAGGGTAATGCTCTCTGCTACAATGACTTGCTTTGTATTAGTTTCATTGTTTCCTTGGCCTTGGAATAAAGCAAATCCCTTCTAGCAATTCATCCATCTGTCATGTGCTTAAACAGGTCCAGCACATGGGAACAATAGAACTCTGGACGAGAGGATAGGAGTTCATTTTATACTTCAGACAACAGTTCTGTTCTTATAAACCAAAAAAACAAAACAAACCCCCCCCCAAGCTTGAGGCATGGCAGCACAAACATTGCACATTGTTTATTACAGCTGCATTTTGCTTTGTCTTGCTGCTAAGCCTCAAAAATAAATTAAAAAATTCTTATGCACAAAGATGTTTAAGGGTTTGTTTTTAAAACTCATGTGGCATTACTATTATCTATATTATTTTACTTCATACATATTGTTAGGCCACTGGGTACTCAAAGTGGCTTTCAACGAACACCATAAAATGAAAATATTCACATGTTTTCGTTGAAACAATCCAAAAGCTGTGAACAAAACCAGCAAACCAAAAACTCACAGAGCAGCTAATAAAGGCAAATCAGTCTCGATGGAGATCAACTGGAAGAATATGCTTTTACAAACAGAAAGGCTGTCAGCATCTGTTTAAATGAGCTTTTCACAGAGTGGGTGCCACCAGCAAGAAGCTCCTACACTGCATCCTCACAAATCATGCTGATTCATTTCTGGGCACTATTCAAAGTGCTGTAAAGCCACATATGGCTTGGGACCAGGTTATCTGAAGGACCATCTTCTCCTGCATGAATCTGCTCGTGCACTCATCTAAGGTCGTGCTCCCTGTCCCACCAGCTTTGGAGGTGTACTTGGTGGGGTCAGGAAAGTGGGCCTTCTTGTTGGGGGCACCCAGATTGTGGAAGTCCTTCCTGAAAGAGGTTCAGTTGTATCCCTCTCTCTTGCATTTTAGGAGGATGGGAAAGTTTTTTTCAAAACACAATAGATGACCAGCAATTGTACATCTGGTTTATAAGTCTATAATTTAAAAAAGAGAAGAAGAGAAATGGAAAACAACTGATTTAAAAATATAAAATGTTTTGGCACAGAATGCCAGCTTCAGTCACAAATGAGAGTAAGCTGCAATGCCACCTTTAAGCTGAGCCAGAACCAATCAGGAGCAGGCTAAACTTCAAAGGGTTAAGAATCAGTACATGTATTGGTCTGTTCAAAGACTTTTTCTAAAGTTCCTTTATGCCTTTGATCTGTTTTACCCTCATGCTGTGTTAATGTGAATTTAATCTGACTCGGTTGTTTTACGGCCCTCTCATGCTGCTGTTTGAATGATTGAATTGATAGATTGTCTTTGTCTTTATTTTGTTATTTTATTTTTGTGTTTTTGAATCTGCAAGATGTGTGTGTAGGGGCTTTTTGAGCAGGGCAGGGGAGGCTGAGGGGTAGGATAGAAGTTCTCAAGAATAAATAAACAATACCTGAGTAAAGTGGAAGTGGTAGCATAGATCACAGCCTTCTGCTCTCACCTCTGGGAACAGAGAAGGACACATCTCTGCAGTTACTCCCTAAATTATGCAGGAGTCAAGACCCAGCCCATGTAGGGCTTTATGGCTTAATACTGGCACATTTGCATATGTATTTGATTTGTGCCCTGCCTTTCTACCAAGAAAATGGCACTCAAGGTGGCTTACAATTAGGGATGTGTGAAACCACCCCAGCCCAGGTTCTCTGGGTGCCTGTTGAAGTGCCGCCCCCCTCACTGTCCCCCCTGAACCTGCACACGAGGCCCCAGGAGCTTCGTGAGTCGCTCACACTCACCCCAGGCCCGTCCGGTGAGTGCCCGCCATTTTGCCACCTTTTTTTCTTAGGAAAAAAAGGGAGCTTAAAAAAATGCACACATTTAAATATGTGCAATTTCTTTTAGCTCCCTTATTTTCGTAAAAAAAAAAAAGGAGGCAAAATGGCTGATGCTAGCCCGAAGGGGCCAGGGTGAGTGTGGGGAGTGTCCAGGAGGGTGCCTGCGATGGGGTACCACTTCCTCTTCCTTCTCCCTGGTCGGCTGTCAAAGGCCCAGGTGGCAGCAGCAGGAGGCGTGGGGCACCCCAGCGGCTAGCCGTCTCTTGTTTGTGAGTGGCCAGTGGAAGGGGTGCTTTACACCTTCTCCTGCTGCCGCCCAGGAGGCTGTCAAGGACAGCTGACCAGGCAGCCAAGTCTGAGACGTTCCTGACCTGGCCACATGCCGAGCTGCAGGGCACTCGTCAGCCGGGCCTGTCAGTGCCCTGGAGTCTTGCTTCTTTGAACTTGTTAAGAACTTGAATTGAATTCTCTTGAATTCTCTTCACCTTGAATTCTCTTCACTTCGGCTCTCCATCCAATTTAGGCTCTTGTCCCTTTGAACTTGTTAAGGATCTGCCATAAAAAATATTGCTATCCTTTTCATAGACCTTGAATTCTTGTTTGCTGTAGACTTGGACCATGTAGCATGGAAATACCAAAGTGGAAGATATGGTCATTGAAATCTCTACATGTGTGGGATTACTCTGGACTTACTCCTGTCCTGAACCTCTTTTGACTCTTGGATTTGAAAGGCCTTGGCCCCTTGTAGTGTGGAGGTCCAATGAAGATTTCAAGGTTGGACTAAATCTCTCTCTCTCTCTGAGGATTTGTTTAGGTCTTTTTCTAGAAACAGTGCCAATAGGGACCAGAAAAAAAATCTGTAAAGCTGGAAACCAAAGTGAAAAAAGAAACAGCTGTACCAATTTAATTTCCAACTTGTTTCGACACTTGGTCTTTATCAAGGGAAAAACTCTCAGAGATTCTTTCAGAGGATTCCCTCCCCCTTGCTTCTTCTTCCCTTGCTCTGGAAGAAGCAAGGGAGGGGCAATCCTCCAAGAGAATCTCTGAGAGTTTTTCCCTTGATAAGGACCAAGTGTCAAAACACATTGGGAGTTAAATTGGTGCAGCTGTTTCTTTTTTGACTCTGGTTTCCAGTCTTTTTCTAGAACCCTTGTCTTGGATTGCCTGGGATGGCTTATGACAGGAATCATTCACACCCCTTGCCCTGTATTCTGAGCTGTGAAGATTACAGTGAAAAAACCAAGTTGTCGGGATCTCTGACACAGTTATAGTTATTAGCTTTCGTCTGGATTGTTTTAGAAATATTTAGGGGGCCTACAGCTAATTGTCACCAGCTATGATTATAACCATTAAGCTTTTACCGTGGGATTTGCTACAATAAAAGAGTCTCACAGCTTTGGGTTGTCCTGTCTCAGAATGCCAGAGTGTGTGCCTGAAGGACTGGGCACTTGACAATTCAGTAGTCTCCCAGCTTCTGCACATCCCTGCCCCCCCACGCCCCCCTTGCTATTCTAAAAGGCTGAAATACCTTTCCTAAGATGTAGTTGCTAGCAGTAAGAGCTTTAAGCTAAAATATGTTGGCATTTTTGGCATTTTGTCTTCCCCCCTTTGCCTTTGGACCCCTTTTGCCTTAGGCCCCTCCCACCATTGGAATGCAGCCCCCAAGAGCATCTCCAAAATTGAATTTGGCCCTTGGACTGGAAGAGGTTCGACACCCCTGCAGTAAAGCAGCTGCACATGACCACAGTCAGATGACTCTTTCCTTAGGTTGGTTACTGGGCCATCCTATCTTTGGGTAGTCACAAGCTTTGATTTGAAACAACCTCATCGTACTGAAGTTGTGTGTACCGTTCCATTTCACCTATTGTATGGGACTTCGCCTTTTGGGACAAATGGCAGTTGGGAGGCAGGGCAGAATCTTTTTCATCACAATGCTAAACCTTTGTTGCACTACACCAGTCTTCCCCAACCAGGTGACCTCCAGATGTTTTGGGCTACTGCCAGCATTTCTGACCATTGGCTATGCTGGCTAGGGCTGAAGGCAGCTGAAGTCCAAAACATCTGGAGGGCACCAGGTTGGGAAAGGCTGCCCTACACCATTTATATAAAGGAAATGGTTATGGCAAGACTTTGGAAGACTTTGTAGGAGGTCCTGGGGCATCCTTCTGCAGCAATATATTGAAGCGAGGGCCATTCCAAAGGCGACTCTTTGATCTTCAGAAGTATTTTTATGAGCCTCTGGGCTATCTCTGGCAGAGATGAGTTAGTAATAATCAAAAAAGGAAACTCTGTCAACTACATGAAAATCGCTGGAATTTAATCCATGGGTCCCAGCCAGTTTCTTTTAGTACAGCACTTTGATAAACCCTATAGAGTTGGATGGGAACAAGAACAACATGGAGTTGTCTGAAAAAAATAGTTTTCCCCTCACTCCTGCATTGGCAGATATTACTTGGCACGCCCCTCGTGTGTTTGCCTGGAAGTGTCGGCCACAGGTTAGAAGAAAGTTTCTAAGTTGATCATGGCTATTGTTGGGATCAGGAAAACGTTTCTTGCTCAGTGTGGTTGGAAGCGTTTGAATTGTGAGTCCAAGGACTACATGAAAGAGAAACACATGGGAAGTAGTGGCCACTACTGGAAATACCTCTAGGCACGGAACCAAGAAGCACAGGTCAGCTCTGGACACTCTGTGTTTTCATCAGGCATATTTTCCCTTTTGGAATATTAGAAAGCAAGAAATCTCATTTCTATTTCAAGATTGCAATCAATGCCTGTTTATGGTGGGCTTTTAGTGTTGTACCCAATGGTGTCGTTCAACCAATGGGAGGGAACCACAGGCAGAAAGGATTTCCTCCTCCCTCTGCACCCCTCCACATACCCCCCATCTGCTCTGGAGGGTCGGGAGACTGCCTGCATCAGATCTGTGGCATGCATGGGCAGGCTGGACGAGGGCGGAGAAGCCGGGGAATTCCAACCCTGTGAAAGTAAATTTCTGCACATGTGAGTGTTAGGCCAGCCCTGACTATGAAGTGATATGAAGCAGTCACTTCAGCCAACAGATTCTAGAAGAGGTCCTATTTTCCTGCCCTCTGCCTCCATTTTCTGGCCCTCAACCCCCAGAGTGTTCCTTTAAAAAAAGGAGGGGAGGCAGGGAAAGGATGCGATTTATAGTTTTCATTTCAGGAAGAAATAAGTCTAAGGCCAGCACTGCTTTTAATAATACAATAGCAGTTTCTTTTGTCCCCGTTCCCCCCACATTTTCCTTTGGCTTCATAGAGACTATACTAATGGAAACAAACCTAGCAAGGGCCAAACAAAGCCAGACCCAGTATTCTGGGGGAAGAACCATAGCCCAGTAGTAGAGTCCATGGTCTACATAGAGAAAGTCCCAGAACAGTGCTAGTTAGTGTAGGTAGTACTGAACTAAGTGGACCAATGGTCTGGCTCCATATATGGCAGCTACTTATGTTTCATGTTCCTACAGACTCAGTCTAACCGATGCAAACTAAAATGCATCTCAGAATGTATCCCAGAATCCTCTCTGATGATGCAGAGGATCCCAAGGCACATTCTGGGTACACTTGCAATTCCCAGTTATGCCAAAAATAGCACATGATCTGCACACTGCTTCTGCCATGGTAGTGGTGGGGTTTACGATGAAAAACATTATCCAGTTTTTCAAATAGGCTGAATTTATTTTCTTGGTTTAAATTTTAAAATGAAAAGTGTCAGGAATAAGCTTCAATATGGACCACAACAAAGGGATGGGCTGAATATAAATATTGTACCAGGCCCAGATGGTCCTGTCAGAAAACCCTTCCAGTAGCCAAATAGTTCTAAAATGACTATCAAATTGATTTTGCTTATTTCATTGTTTTGCTTAAATGAAAGAACTGTGTTAAAATACAAAAAATCTTTGTATATTTTTGGGCCCCCAATTCCGTTGCCTTTAATTTTCAAAGCAGGGGATTCAGCACTGGTTTATTTTGGTTACTTGCTCAAAGTACACTGTGGACTTGTGGAACCATAACTCTCAAAGACCCTCACATCCTTGTTAAAATGTCACAAGGACCTAAATGTCCAGAGGTATTAATTTTATTTAGAGTCAAGTATTATGTTGTTGCTTTTTAAAAAATCTACCTGTTAAAAGAATATGTAGACAGATGGGTCAGGTAGCCTTTCAAAGACAAGAGAATATGCCACTCAGGGAATGGCCTAATTTATTTTGTTGTCTGAGGTGAAGAACAAGATGGTGCCCGTCCCCATTCCACACACAGAAGCAAGTCAGACTGGCAGCTAGGACAGTATCATCCTCTACACATTAGCTAAGCAGGCCAGCTTAGGCATACGCAAGCAGCTCTTCAGCACACAGTCCTGCCCTCCAGCAGAGGGGAACAGCTGGGGGGCTTATGAGCAATGGCCAGCCCTTCCCTCACAGTAACAGCATATGCTGCCTGAGGTGGTGACCTCATAGGTCTGCTCTTGCCCGTTTTTCAGTTCCTCTGGGGTTTGCCCAGAGATGGTGGCGTTAGTCTGAGATAGGGATGTACGAAAGTCACTTACCTTTTCACAGCTTGGATTCACAGTGCGGGGGAGGCGCTCCGTCCCTCCCCCGGAATCCTCCCTGGGCCGGCTCTGCTCCGCGGCGGCTCCACGGAGCTGCTGGCCAGGGCCATCTGCAGCTGGAGTTCCGTCCGTGGCTGGCTGCTGCGTACTCAAATGGCGGCCACCATAGCAGCCGCCATTTGGGTCCTGCCAGGCTGCCGTGATAGGCTACGTAAGTATTTACGTAGCCTATCATGGCAAAGAGCAAGGGTGCAAACGGCGGCTGCTACACTGTTTGCACTGCTGCTCTTTCCGTGATAGGCTATGTAAGTATTTACGTAGCCTATCACGATAAAGGCAGCCACGCAAATGGTGGCCACTACGCTACACCGTTTGCGCCACTGCTCTTTCCGTGATAGGCTACGTAAATACTTACGTAGCCTATCATGGCAGCCTGGCAGGATGCAAATGGTGTCTGCTACGGCGGCCGCCATTTGCGGCTGCAGCAGCCAGCTGAGAGACCAGCTGCCGCCGCCGTAGCTGCCACCACCAGAACATTCGCCCCAGGTAGGCTTCATCCCAGGGGGGATTCCGTGGGGTGGCAGGGGGTGGGAGGCCGTTCCGCCATGGGTTTCGGGGGGCCGAATGCCAGTGCATTCGGCCTCACTGAAATCCGTGGCGGAATTCTCCACCATGCCTAGTCTGAGAAGAAAATGAAGCTGCCAAGGAAGACATCATACCAAGATTTCCCCTCTCCGTCCCTGCATGAACTAGCGGTGTGGCAAGCTTTTGGCAGCCACATCACAGATTATGTAATCAGATTGCAGATGTGTGTGAATTAGTTTAAAACTTTTATTAGTTTTTCTTTTTCTTTATTAGACCATGATACAGTCCCAGCCTCTTTAGGTGTTTCCAGCACAGCCAGTTAATAGTGAATTAAGGGTACCTAATGCTCAAACTATTCTACACTCCAGGGGCAAAATCCCTGAGAAGTAATATTTGAGATGCTTTTGAATCCAGGCAGCTCTCCTAATCGAGGCACTTAGGAGAGGAGAACAATGGGATTTTCCATTTCTCTGCTTCTTTGGAACAGAAGTACAGTATGAGCATGAGAAAATAACACAATTCTCATTCTCCACTTGGCCCTAAATCATTCCTTTCTCGTTCCTTCAGTACTAATCCAATCATTTCCCCCCTCTGTTTTATTAGAGCGTTGTATGTAAGTTAATTTAACGGGCAACTCTGGTATATGAGGCCTTCTCTCTATTATTCAGCATATGTACAAGGCTGTGAATGTACTTAACACTTAGTTATTAATGTGTGCTGCTGATATAATTGTAGAAAAACAGCACTATGGAGTAATATCTTATGCATGCCCATGATATATATATATATATATATATTTTTAAGTGAGGCAATATTCTCTGTTCAACTCCTGGCTTGGCCATGGGTTTGCTGGGTATTTCACATTTCACATCCCCTAGGTTTCAGTCCTTACTCTCTAAAATGGATTCTAGTTGACCCAGTTTTTCCTCTGGTGATCAGTGAGATAATCTATAGTGCATCCATTCCCAACTTGGTGCCTCTGGATATGTTGGACGACAACTCCCATCATTCCCAGCCAGCATAGCCATTGCTCATGCTGGCTAGAAATTATTGGAGTTGTAGTCCAACACATTTGGAGGTTGGGGAAAGCTGCTGGAGTGCATTGTCCTAGCACTTTGAAGCACTTCATGGCTGTGAAGCTTCCTTTATGCATAGGGCCCTGTTGTCAGGGCTGTGGTGGTGTGGGCAGAACACACTAATCTCTTCGTTGCCAACCAAAGAAACTCCTTCCAGCACTTGCCCAAAATATGACTGTGGGAGCATTTCCTAGGTTTGCCTCCTGCTGCTGGAAGAGGCAAGTAATATCAGGGAGCAATTTCTTGAAATTGACTTACCTTTTTGTGGCCTGGGGCCCAGGTGACAGGGAGGACATCTCCTTATAGAAAGAAAGTGTGAGGTGAGCCTTAGGTGAGCCTGGTGAAAAGCTCTGGGGGACTCAAACCAGGGTCTAGTTAGACAGCCACACCCTCAAGCAGAGTCCAAAAATGCAGGCAGCTGTGTTGATCCATATCAACAAAACCAGTTCTAGGAGTTTTATTCCCACCAGGGCAGGTCTTTTGCAAAGCAAATGGGTCTAAATTGCCCATCCAATACCAAGCCATTGCAAAATATTTTGCATTACAGCAGGGGACAATATATCATCATTGGGAAATTAATGCCCCACCCCACCTACTATGAGAACTGCAGCTAAACTCAGAGTGAACAGGGAATTCTGAGTGGATGGTCCCTGCCAGCCCTGTTTCCACTACACCACTGCTTTCTTCAGCTTCCTTAGCCTTGTGTACTGGGCCCAATCCTGCAGGGGGTAACCCCTTGAGCTCCCAATAATACTCACATCTTTATTCATTGTGAAAGATGAGGTGCCCCCCCACATTAACGTAATAAAGTTTTGCGTCAAGTACTCAGCCGAAGTGTTTTAGAGGGCCGATCTACATTGCACCCATCATTGCAATGAATTTGGTGTCCTGTCGGGTTAAACGCTCTCTCATTAAAACGTGATTATCCACACTCACCCATTTTCCCTGTTGCAGTGCTTCATTGAATGCGTGAGCTCGGTTCACACTTGAGTGCTGTACTGTTTTCCTGCTTTTAAAGATGGAGGCTCTCAATGGAGTATCAGAAACTCTTCCTGTTTCTGCTGATTCCATCCCACCATGCTCACAGCTCTCAACGGCCCCATGTCATCTTCCGGCTACTGATCGCATAGCTTCCTCAGCACTCAATGTTTCCTCGGCAACAAGCAAAGGGGCTGGATGTGCACGCGCTTGTCTGATCTCGGAAGCTAAGCAGGGTCGGCCCCAGTCAGTAGTTGGATGGGCTACCGCCTGGGAATCAGGCTTCCTGCATTGAGGAGGGGGTTGTTCTATCCCTTCAAATGAGACCAAGTTTTACCCCCTTCGGCTTTTTTTTTTTAATTAAGGCATTGTCTCCGAAGAATCGTGCCTTCTCCGCAATTTTTTTTCTCTTCTAATTCAGGCATGAATTAGAAAATAGACCCATGAGCTTCGAAGATTCAAATCTTTGAAGATTTGAAAATTCGAAGATTTGAAGCTTGGAAGATCATGCCTGAATTAGAAAATCGCGGAGAAGACACAATTCTTCGGAGATAATTCCTTAATTAAAAAAAAATGGGGGATAGAAGGGGTTAAAACTTGGTCTCATTTGACCCTGCTTAGCTTCTGAGATCAGACAAGCGTGTGCACATCCAGCCCTTTGCTTGTTGCCGAGGAAACATTGAGTGCTGAGGAAGCTATGCGATCAGTAGCTGGAAGATGACATGGGGCCATTGAGAGCTGTGATTGGACAGGAGGAAAATATAAACACCGCCGTATATGGGCAGGCAGGGGAGGGGACTACGACCAGATACGGTAGTGAAGGCAGAAAATCAGAGCACATTAAGGGGAAATACGGGGATATCAGGGTATTGAAAGCGGGAGAACGGAAGCAGGAAATTCCGGTTCCATTTTGAGGCGGGTACTGCGTAGTGTGAAAGACGGGCAGTGAAACCTCATTGGAAGCGAAAAACCCGGTAAGTGTAGATCGGCCCAGAGAATAATTAAATTCCAATTAACATTTCTTTAAAAGAATGGTCTTGATAGCTAAAAGTGAAGTTCCAACTGTGTAACTTTATCATTGAAGAAAGGGTCCTTACATCTTATTCAAAGCAAAAAGCAAATGCTTTGAGGGATATTTGATTCTTCCATGTGGAAAGGACCAAATTGTTCATGAGAGACCCATTGCTAAGATTGCTCTTTCCAAGGCAGAACTATAATGAAAGAAAAACAGAGTGCCTTATTGTTAGTTTGTTTGAATAGGTAAGCTCCATGATCAGATGTCAATGCTGAGAAGTTATCATTCATTCTAGGAAAGCTCAAAGCAAACACTGAGAATTCATTCTTTGGTTACTCTATTCCACAGGCTAGTTTAAAAAAAGTTAGTTGGATTCATGCCAACAGGCAGCCCACTCCCCAAATGTCTACAGCTATGGACCTGGAGGCTTGAAAGCCAAGCCAGGCTAGGCTTCTGGAATCAGCGTTGCAGGCTCACCTAGGGATTGACTATGGATTGCTTTTGCATCACTCCTACCCTACGATTCATTTATTCTAAATCTGTGTAAAGATGTTTGGCTTGATGATTTATAAATTTTGGGTGCGTGGGAGGAATATATATAACAGATAATTCAGCCAGTTCAGGAAGTGTTTACTATTACAATATTTGTTTGTTTATTTATTTATTTACAATATTTATATTCTCATCCACATCAAAGATTTTGGAGCAGTGAACAACAAGATAAAAGAATAAAAACCATACAAAAACAATGAAAACATTTTAAAAGCAACAGATTCTGAACTTAATAAACCGCGGCTGCTGGTCACTCAAGGAAGGCCCCTTGAAATAGCAATGTCTTCAGGAGGCACCAAAAGGAACACAATATCACATGCTCGCCACACGTCTTCAGGCCCCCACCATCGTGCCCTGCACTGTCCCCCCTCCAATGCTGTCCATGTATCAGGAGGAAAGTCTGAAGGGAGGAAGCCTGCCGGATGCACGTGGGTTGTCCCTGTAGGTTTGTTTGTTTGTTTGTTACATTTATATCCCACCTTTTCCTCCAAGGAGTCCAATGTGGCATTCATGAACCTACTCTCCATTTTATCCTCACAACAACCCTGTGAGGTGGGTTAGGCTGAGAGTCAGTGACTGGCCCAAAGTCACCCAGTGAGCTTCATGGCTGAGTGGGGACTTGAACGTGGGTCCCCCCAGTCCCAGTACAACACTCTAACCACTACACCACACTGGCTGTCCCCATGAGGTTGTCCCTGCAGTATATTCTGCAGGCTCCTCCCGCCCAATTCAGACCTTCCCCCGGCACATGGGCACCATCAGGGAGGGGCCTCCATAGGGAGCACAATGGAAGGACCAGGAAAAGCATGCGTGGTCCAGCTCTTTCTGTCCAGATAACTGAGATCTTGTGAAGAGAAATGCCTAAACAGGGCTTTTGTGCCTGTAGAAGTGAGAACAGCCACACCTCCCCTCTGGTGATCAAGCATACATGTTTTAAAGTAGGGGTGTTGGACCTCTTTCAGCTCAAGGGCCAAATTCAGTTTCAGAGAAGCTCTTGGGGTCTGTATTCCAGTGGCGGGCAGGGCCAAAGGCAAAAGGGGCAGGGCCAAAATACAAAAAACAAAAAACAAACAAATCCTAGCATATTTCATCTTAAAGCTGTTACTGCTCGTACTGAAGCCTTATGAGAGGATTCCAACCTTTTAGAATGGGGGGAAAACATGCAAAAGTTGGGGAGCCACCAAATAATTGGTGGTTAGGGGAAAGGCAGGGGGCCAGGGGAAGGGGGCCAGGATATCTTGGGAACCTTAGAGGGTTGGATTGGGACCCCGGGCAGGCCAAATTTGGCCTGCAGGTCTGAGGTTTCACACTTCTGCCTTAAAGGCTGGGTGTCACGTTCCTTCGTGCTCTCCCTTCGCAATCAACACACTCCAGGAAACAAGGCTTCAGGCTCAGTCCTTTATTATGGAACGACTAGCTTCTTTACAAATGCAGATTCTAGCAAACTCTCAGACTGCAGTGAAACAGCTAATCCACACATCTACGAATATCAATAGAGGAGACGAAGTGGATGTTAGAGAAGTTGCCAGCAGTCTGGGCAAGAACTTCTCAGCCAGACTAGCTTCGCAGGGATGCCCCTCCCTTAGGGTGGCTCCCTCCTATGTAGGTTTCCATGAGTGGCCAACCTGCCAGAGGGTCTGAGCCCTATCCCTAATGTTTCCCATTTTGCTCTGCGACAGACCCTAGTGTCCCTCAAGTCATGCCCCTCCCCCTCCCCTCCTCCAAAACTTGAGTTCTCCTAGTGGAGGAAGGGGGGAGCTGTTCAGGCTGGACCATCTGTGTATCAAGGACTTGGGAAGAAAGTCTCACCATATCTAGGCTCACTAGGGAGGTTGCCTCCCTCCCTCTGTTCTGGCTGTTCCCATTCTGATTCCAAATCTGAGCTGCCAGACATCTCCACATGCTGAGATTCATTCCTGACACTGGGAGAGCCAGTATCTTAAAACCTTGCAGATGGGAAGCGTTAATATCTACAAGCCAGGTTTCTGGTAGAGAGAGTAAATCAAACGATTGCATGTAAGAAATTAATTCAGGATTGAGTATTTGTTTGCCCATCCTACTGTATTCCAGGACGGAGTATTCAATAAGTACTCATATTGAGTTATGATTATCTATCCTAACTTAAAAGCTACAGTCCATATCTATCACATACACCTGTTCAGATGTTGACATGAGGATTTCAAGAGGGTAGAGGGATGGGCTGCCACACTGGCCTCACATTCTCTGTCTCTGCCCCCCCTCAGTTCAGACCTTACCGCATTGAATCGGCAAGGTCTGAAAGGGAGTTTGAACGCGAGTAGAAGTCTCCAGGCGATCGGGAACCTGATAAGGGAGGGTCCACAACCACACAGAGTTCTACTAGCATTCAAGCAAATGTGAGTCGAACTCTCTTTCAGACCTTGCATGGCACGGTCTCTACTGAGGGGGGCGGGGTCAGCGCTCCTGGAGACATACGGGGAGGAGCCAGCATGTATGGCCCTGAAACCCTTACCTGTTAAGGTCAATGCCTGAACAGGGCCAAGTCCACACTAAGAACCACACATCCTTGTACCTTAGATCCTATGAAGTGCAACCCTATGCACGTTTACTCAGAAGTAAGTCCCACTGTGTTCTATGGTGGTTTTTCCCCATGAATGGGTGCATAGAATTATAGCCTTAGGCTACAATCCTACATGAATTTACTTGGGGTTAAGTCCCACTGGGACTTTCATGGGACTTTCTTGTGAGTAAAAATGCATAGGATTGGGCTAACTGCCGCTTTCTGGTTCTATGTTTGCAGAGGCTCTGAGTTTTGCCCATAAATATTCATTGGAATTTCCAGTGTTCAGCCACTCTGACTGTGACTGTATAGTAGTGTGGCAGTGCGTGTTGGGGGGATTATTAAAATTTGAAATCTGTATGTTGCAGTTAAGTATGGGAATTTCTTCTATGCATTATTGATATACTGTATCTTTGTGCCTCCCTTAACAAACACAGAAAGACCAAAAATAAAAATAAAAATGGCACTAAGATTCAGTAGTAAAGGCACTATGGAAATCTTTGCCCTGCCTGCTTTCACAGGTAACTTTTAACAATTAATAAATTATTGATGAATCATATTTCTTCTTTCTTGACTTCAGTGCAGATAAGCCCCTGTAATTCAGAACTGAACATCTGGGGAGAAATTTGGACAGGGAGAATTTCTGATGCACTTCTATGACAAAGTTGTCCGTCAACAGCAAAGTAGCATCAACTTACCAGGTTGGATACAGATTTAAGACAGATTGCACTGCTGGAGGTGGACTTATCCATCCCTTCCTTCCCACGGCAACCACCTGAAAAGGCTACACACAGACTCAGGAGTCCCTGTTGAATGGGGTCAGCTGTGGTGTGTGTGGGGGAGAGGAGGGATCCTCCCAAACCAGGCAGAGGGATGTTCTGTGAGTGAAGTCTTTCCTCTCATGGAGGGTCCCTTTCTCTTGCAGGAGGCCGATCCTGAATCCAACCCACCATGTCTGTACAATGTGATATTGCATTGTTGTGCTAGCCCACAAGTTGTCACATTCCCTTGGCCCCCTCCTTCCTCATGCACACACACAAGAAGAGAGGCTTCAGTCTCACACCTTTAATTCACTATCTACAGGTTCATTACTAGGGATGGCGGAGAATTCCACCACGGATTTCAGTGAGGCTGAATGCACTGGCATTCAGCCCCCCAAAATACATGCGGAATGGCCTCCCACCCCCGCCCCCCCTGTGGATTCCCCCCCGGGATGAAGCTTACCTGGAGCGGATGTTCCAGCGGCGGTGGCTCCGGTGGCGGCGGCGGCTGGTCTTTCGACCAGCTGCTGTGGCCGCCATTTGTGTCTGCTGTTTGCTGTGATAGGCTACGCAAGTATTTACATAGCCTATCATGGCAAGCAACCCCCCCCCCACAAAACAGCGTACGCAAATGGCGGCGGCTATGGCGGCTGCCATTTGCGTTCCCTATTTTTCGCCGTTTTAGCCTACATAAATATTACGGCGGAAAAAAAGGGGAACGCAAATAGCGCCCACTACACTATTTGCGATCCCCCTTTTTTCGCTGTAATAGCCTACATAAATATTTATGTAGGCTAAAACGGCTCAAAATAGGGAACGCAAATGGCGGCCACCGCAGCCATTTGCATAAGCTTTTTTTTTTTTTGGCCTGCCATGATAAGCTACGTAAATACTTACGTAGCCTATCATGGTAGCCTGGCTGGATGCAAATGGCGGCCGCTACAGCGGCCGCCATTTGCGTCCACAGCAGCCAGTCCGTGGCCAGAAGTCCGGCTGCGGATGGCCCTGGCTGGCTGCTCTGCGGAGCCGCCGTGGAACGGAGCCAGCCAGGCAGGATTCCGGGGGGGAGGACCGGTTCACCTCCCCCCCGTTGAGGACTCTGGGGGGAGGGATGGAGCGCCTCCCCCCCACTGCGAATCACATCTGCGACTTTCGTACATCCCTATTCATTACAGATGCAAATCCTTGAAGACACTCACTACAAAGGAATACAGCTGCTTCATTTACAAATGGCAACAGGGGATCCAAATGGGAGCTATGACATTGCCAGCAGTTTGAAACAAAAACTTGCTGGCTAGAATAACTTAGGGAGGGATGCCCCTCCCTGCCAGTGATGCTCCCCTACATCGACCCTCATACATCGCCAACCAGGTCAACCATCTGAACTCCACCTCTAACTTTCCCTCTTCGCTTTGAGCCGCAGTCTAGCATCCCTCAGGTCACACCCCACATTCTCCTCCTCCTCCTCCTCCTCCTGGGTTCTCACGGAGGAGGGAAGGGGGGGGGCTTCAGGCTCAGTCATCTGGGTGTTAGCATCCTGAGAGGCACACCTATCCATATCTGAACTTGCTTGGGAAGATGCCTCCCCCAGTTCTGGCTGTTCCCCTTCTGAGTCTGAACTGCTAACTATCTCCATACTCTCAGAATCAATCCTGACACAAGTTCTTTATTGATTGATTGAGTGATTGGACTTATAGCCTTATAGGACTTGGGTCAGGTAACAATATGCTAATTATCTACTCTATCCTTTCCTATCCCTGACCACCTAAAAGCAGTTTGAATAAAAATATTTTACAGCACTACTGGAATATGTACAGGCCCAGGCTTCGGTGAGTCCCTAAAGTTTAAGGAACCTGATTTGTGGACCTGATTTACTATAGAGATAGTACACTTAAAATAATGCTTGTGGTCACTCTTGACCAGTATTGCCAGACCATGGACTCAAACCTACACCCCTAGTTATTGGAATAGCAGCTCATAAAATAAAGCTACATAATTCTGATGAGAAAGGAACTTGCATAGATTTCTAATGTACCAAATATAAAATAATAACGAAAAAACCTTTTGAATCTTTTACCATAATATTGATTTTATATGTAATTTTTTTCTTTAACATCTATTTTCTGGACTGTTTTATTGAAACTTAAACAGACAGTAGCTTATTTTTCCACAGACGTAAGCACCTGAGATTCTTGGCAGATCAACTTGAGCAGTAAAATGTCCTATAAAATGTAACTTTAGCTTAGAGCATACAGATTGTTTATAGAATATAGTCCAACATTTGCTTTTTCAAGAGCAAAGTCTATTGGCAAATATATACATATCAGTTCCATTATAATGGGTAACTGAAAAATGATCAGCTGATTAATCCAAATAAACAGAAATATTTCCTCTGGACTATGCATTTGGCTTCATAGATTTATTTGCTTCCCACAGAAAGTTCAGTGCATATGTAACCAAAATATACTCCAAATCCTTAAAGGGTTTAACAGGTTTTGTCTGTAATCACTGTGAAAATGAGGGAGAATCATAAATAAATGTTAGAGGACTGTAACTGTCATCCACTCTTGTTTGATTTTTCAGAATGCACCAAAAATTACAGATCTGTGAACACCATCACACTTGATGGCTAAAGAAGTGGAATACTCTTCCCACCTAATAAATAAAACAAATAAGCACAATGTTCCTGAGCCAAGTATGACGGAATCAAAGATGTCTAGCTCTGCATTAATCTTACACAAGGAAATAAGTGTGGGTGATCAAAACAACACATTTCTGTGTATGTGTGTGTGTGTCTATCTATCTATCTATCTATCTATCTATCTATCTATCTATCTATCATCTATCTATCTATCCCCATTTTAAAAATCCTGAAGCAGTTTATAACAAATTATAACTCAAAGCATCATTATAAAAGCACAACAACATTTAGACAAGCAAATAGTTGGGAAATGCCAGGGTAAATATGTACGTTTGTAATACTAATTGAAAGCACATGATCATTGTTGGTTGATGTATTGCAGAGGGGAGGTCATCCCGGGGGGGGGGGGCACCACAAAGAAGGCCTGTTGCCATGTTGTTACCAGATGGGACTCTGCAGGATGTGGCATGGACACCAAGGCCTCCCCTGAAGATTGTAGTCATCTAATGGGTCTATATAGGGGGAGATTATATTTCAGGTAACCTGGTCCTAAGTTGTTTAGGGTACAGTCATATGGATTGCGCACTTGCTACTTGGAAGGACCCCAAGTTGGAGGCTTCCAAGATTCCTAAGCCCTGCCAAGCTGAATCTGGCAGGCCAGGAGTTGTGGTGGAGGACATCTTCGTCTTCCCGTCCTCCGTCTTTGGTGGTTTTCACTAGATGGGCTTTTCAGCCCATCTAGCAAGGACGCTTTGGAGGGGGAGGGAGGAAGGCTGGAGGCTCAGGATAAATCATATCTTGGCCTCTCTGGTCTCCTCCCCTGAAATGCCCCCTTCCCCCCCTCTCTAAGCTTAATTTCCTGCTTAGTAGAAGCAGTCAGCATGGTTCTCTCCACTCTGGCTGTGAAGGGTCAGGGTTGGGGTGTGGATCTCCAACTCCCCCTTCTGAGGTTGGAGTACTGCTACTGCATCCAGCCTTGAAGGGGGGAATCTGAGCCGTCCTATGGTCCCTGGGATAGGATTGCTCTCCCTGGCCTTTATATATCAACAATAATACCAGGAACCAGTAGCAAACTGGTAACCAGTGCAGCTCTTAGCACTCCATTCAGCAGCCTTGCTTCAGCGTTCTGCACTAGCTGCATCTTCCAAACCAGCCCCAAAGACAGCCCCACATAGAGAGCATTGCAGTAGTCCAGCCCTGAGGTTACCAATGCATGGATCACAGTGATTAAGCTGTCCCCATCCAGGAACAGGAGAAGCTGACATACCAGCTGAAGTTGGTAAAAGTCACTTGGGCTTCCAATGACAGTGATGAATCTAGGAGCCCTCCCAAACTTGTTCCCATTCTTTCAAGGGGAGTGCAATCCAGAACAGGTAAACTCCCAATTTATACATATGTACAGCTGTTTCCAAAAAGTTGGAAACCATGTGCGTGTGCGTGCATGCGTGTGTGTGGGAGGGGTGCCCCCAGATAGTGAAAAATGCATTAGTAAAGGTTAATACTGTAACCAAAATGATGTGTTCTTTTGTTCTCGTTGAACAAAGTACAGATGTAATGGAAGAAAATGGCTGATTTCATGTAAATGGGTATGTTTAACAGATATATTTTGCACCTATGAATAATGTACAGTTGGGTTGTAACCAGTGGTGGCATTGCACTAGGAGAAAGCAATTCTGCTCACACAAGGCAAGGGACCTCATTTTCAGTGGGCCTCCTACCTATGCCAATTCTCTGCACCATATCATACATATCCCACACTGTTCTGGAGGATTGCCCTAATCCCAGGAGCAACTTTTCAGGGGATGTGGCCGGGTAGGGATGTACGGACTGTGTAAAATCTGCTCCATCTGTGTTTCGCGGATTGTCAAGTGCCTTTCGTTCTGTCAACCACCCACAGATGGATGTGGATTTTGTTGTTGTTGTTATGTGGAAAAATTAGGGGTGTACGAATCCCTGCTTACCTGGTTCTGCCGGGTTCCGCTGGGGGGGGGAGGTGCAGAGCGCCTCTCCCCGGAATCCTGGCTGGCTGGATCCGCTCCGCGGGGATTCTGCGGAGCCGCCAGCCAGCTCCGCCAGCATCCGGACATCCGGCCGCTGGCTAGCAGGGACACAAATGGCGGCTGCCGTAGCCACTGCCATTTGCGTCCCTGTATTGAGCCGTGATAGGCTACATAAAGACTTATGTAGCGTAGCACGTCTGGGTTAAAAAAAAAAAAAGGCGTACGCAAATGGCGGTGGCTATGGCCACCGCCATTTGCGTTCCTTATTTTTGGCCATCTTAGTCTATGTAACTATTTAAGTAGACTAAGATGGCGAAAATAAGGCGGAATGCAAATAGCGTAGCAGGCAAAAATAAGGAATGCAAATGGCGGTGGCCGTAACTGCCGCCATTTGCATACTTTTTTTTTTTTTTTAACCCAGACGTGATAGGCTACGTAAGTCTTTACATAGCCTATCATGTCTATGGGGGGGGGGAGAAACAGATTGCAAATGGCGGTGGAGGCAGCCATTCGGAAGACCAGCCACCGCCGCTGCCACCGCCGCAGCTGCCGCTGGAGCCGCCGCCATCTGGAACATCCGCCCCAGGTAAGTCTCATCCCGGGGGGGATCTGCGGGGGGGTGTGTGTGTGGCAGGCCATTCTGCCACGGATTTCGGGGGGCCAAATGCACTGGCATTTGGCCTCACCGAGATCCGTGGCGGAATTCTCTGACATCCCTAGGAAAAATACAGAAATATGTATGTAAGTATTTATGTAAGTATTTACAGAATTTACCTCAGTAAGTAACATTTAGTGTATTGTCCCCCATTCCATTCAATGTTTCCTCAGCAGAAACTTATGTATTTTTCTATGGATTTATATGCATAAATTTTGGGAAAGTAAAAAAATTATCTGAAAGTCCACAGACTCTGTATGGCCTGAGGTGGGCACTCCGCAGCAGATTCCGCAGGCTGGATTCTTAGAAATTCGAGCTCATTTTAATCTGACTCAAATTTCTCCAGCATCCCTAGATGCGGGGCATTGCTGTGGGTAGGAAGGATCAGTGAAAATTGTGCCTTGCACAAGAGGAAGCACTTTCTGCTAGCACAAAGCCAGAATTGGATACAACCTCATATATACATCAATATCGCCATCATTCGATGTCTTGAACATTTTAAAAGGCTCCACTGAGACGTTTATACTGTTCTGTTATTTCTATTAGAGGCTTATTACTTGATACCAGGAATCAGTCAGATCTTAACAAAATGTTATACTTGGTTGTCCTACCAATATATACAGAGGATACGATTTTGACCCCATGTTGGCCTTAACCGGCTTGAGCTTTCATAGACTTGGACTAATGAGAGAAGGAAACTGTGGCAGGGCCTTAAAAGACAGTTATTGTCCTTTCTAGGGGTGGTTTAAAAACAGGTCAAAGGGTTTTCTTGAACCGTTGCCAGAGCAAGAATGTATGTCTTGCAAAAAGTCTGTTTAGTTGGTGAAAACTCGTACAAGAGCCATGTGTTTGATGGGGAAGAAAGCTAAGCAGGCAACAGTAGTTTAGAAAGAACATACTCAAATTTAGTTGTGACAGTTTCCTTTTGGGGCAGCCCCTTTAGAAATGCCAACAAAGTTGCTAGATTAAAGGAAGCTCTACTTAAAGGGCAAACAAAATTGCTGTGTGTATACCTCTGTTACTACAGTGTTTTCCACCAGGAACTCATAGGGTTGTGGTGACCCTCTGTTGAGGGAAGGTTCTTTGATCCATTGGAGGCTTCTGTCAACAGGACAGGGAGGAAATTAATTTTCAGCAATTCTCCATCTCACATGCAGCCTCCACATCTGCACTAGAGGGCTGGGGACCCTTCAGAACAGGGAGGGAATCACTAAAATGGCTTTCTTCTGCATTCTGCTGATGGAAGCTTCCACCAAATCAAATAACCTTCTATCAGGTGTGGGACACCAATTGGATACAGCTCAGAAAGGTATGGAAGATATATATACATACATACATATATATATGCTCTTGTATTCCCAGATGCACACACACAGGCATGTAAAGGCAGGTGTATTTGTGGGGTTTATTTTATGAGTGTGGAAACACTGGTGTCTATACATAGCAACCAATGCAGGCTGGTGGCTCCAATTTCGGTGGGGCTGTGAATCTATTCTGGGTTTCAGTTTAGAACCAGCCAGAACTCTAACGGAGATATTCAAGGTGCTGACCCTATTTTGGGGAGAGGGTTCAGCATTTTGGATAGCTCCTTTAGAAGAGCTGATAGCATCTGTGGGGGATTTGTTTCTACAGAAAGTGTAGAGCTTTTCCTAGGCACACATCACCCATTACATAGCAACAAACCTGCCCAATGTACACTTGACAGGCTCTCTGAGATGTGTACCTGTATGAAGCACTCCCCCACCCCTGCAATACCTGTTTGTCACGTACATACTTTCCATTCAGAAGTACACCTAAAAATGTAATGTGTGTCTTAAGTAGCAGTGAGCCCATTTTTTTCTGAAGTTTTTCTGAGAAAATTTCTAAGAATTTTCTTCCCCCCTTCTGCCCCCTTTAGAAAAAGAAGGCCACTTCGCAGAATTTTCTCTGCATTCTCCGCCATTTTGTGTGTGGTGGCCACCATTGTTCCTCCCCCACCCAATACCCTAGAACAATGCTAGCTGCAGGGCATTGTGGGTGACGCAAATAGTGTCCAACACACTTGTGGTTGCTGCCTCTTGCAGTGGTAGCTGAAACAAAAGCAAGAAATTGTGCTGCTGCTGCTAATGATGAGTCCCATCCCTGAAAAACTGTTGGAGAATTTATTCTCCCCCCTACCTGCACTCCCCTGGTGAAATGGTCCCATCCCCTTGTGAAATGGTCCCACAAATAGGGCAAAGAACATTGAGAGGCCATTTGCACACAGCTTTAGTCCTAATGGCCATGCTGCCTGGGGCTGATGGGAGTTGTAGTCCAACACACCTGGAGGGCACCAGGTTGTGAAAGGTTGCTGTAACTATTGCTCTGATCTGATATACCCTTGCATGCTGAGCAAAGAGAGTTATCCCACTCCGAAGGACATCTCTGTAGAGGAGGGCACTCCATTTTGCCTGTAAGGAATATAGGAAATAACACTCCAGTGTGCTTTTTGTTTATGATTCAGTGCATGGCAATTCAGCCTTTAAATGATATGCCATGAGGGCCATCTCTTTTGATCTGTTTAGTTCTGGAGAGCTAGCATGGGGAAACAAAACAAAACAAAACAAAAGTTCCTTCAATGGCATGGAAAAAAACATTAGTGTACAGGATCACTTCGTTCACAATTCCCTGACATTGTACAGTAAATTGCTGTCAGTCGTTAGCATGTTATTCTCTGCTGGCAATGGATCCCAAAGTTTGCATTTATATATATATATATATATATATATATATATATATATATATGAAGGCCACAGTGATTAAATTCACCCATGCTTCATTTGTTTCCTTTTGGAAACCGCTCATCAAACCACTGTCTGAGTGGAAGTGTAGTATGCATTGTGGGGACAGAGAGGGGATGGAGAGGAAGGGGGAAAGCACAATTATCCCTCTACGCTGGGAAAGCTGATACAACAGTCTTGACCAAGAACCAGGATGTTCCCATGGATGCTGTCACAGTATCCAGTAGTTTACTCCAGGAGCAGCCAGGAGTGGGGGAAGTTCAGTGACAACAGTCTACCATTCATTCCTAGCATCCTCATATAACTCAACATGTGCATGACTGTCATGCTCTGAATCACACAGAAATTTAACTTCAGCTGCAAGGGCAGGGGCCGTAGCTGAGTGGTAGAGCACCTGCTTTGCATGCAGAAGGTCCCAGGTTCAATCCCCGGCACTTCCAGGAAAGAAACCCTGCCTGATATCCTAGACAGCTGCTGCCAGTCATTTGTCAGCAATACTGGGCTAGATGGACGAAGGGTCTGTCTCAGCTTCTTATGTTCCTAACCTTCAGAATAAGCCATGGGCACCACATTAGAGACCCCAGATCTAAGGTAACAGGCTTGGAAAGAACCTCTGCTCAAGACTTTAAAAAGCTGCTCTAACTCAGAGTTGACCATATTAGGTTAGATGGACCAATGGGTGATAAGTACAAGACAACTTATATGTGTAATCCTAGATGTATGGTGAGTGCAGCAGAAGCACAAGTAATTTCTGCCTGCTTCTACTATGGCACATTGTCATGAAGAAAATCCATTCTGGGGGGCAGGGGGAGATGGGGAAGGAAATGGGGCCAAGGATATCTTGGAAAGGAAAGGTTTCTCCTGTGCAAGCACTGAGTCACTGCTGTCTCCTAGAGGGACGCCGCTTTCGCTGGCATTTTCATGGCAGACTATATGGACTTGTAGGCCCCTTCCAACCCTACTATTCTATGATTCTATAGCGGGGTGGTTTGCCATTGCCTTCTCCAGTTGTGACTACCTTTCCCCCAGCAAGCTGGGTACTCATTTTATTGACCTCAGAAGGATGGAAGGCTGAGCAGGACCTCCACCCGCTGCCAGACTGCTGCAGACACAAATGGTGTCCTGAGTAGGGGACGCCATTTGCGTCCCTGCTTTAGCCGTGATACGCTATGTAAATATATATGTAGCCTATCATGGGCAAGCGTAGGGACGCAAATGGCAGCCGCAACGACGGCTGCCATTTGTGGCCACAGCAGCCTGGCAGTGGCCAGAGCTGCCACCACCGCCACCGCTTCATCTGCCGCCGCCGCCGGAGCTGCCACCAGGTAGGTCCATTCAGGGGGGATTCTGTGGGGGGGGAGACTGTTGGTGGGGGGGGGAGGCTGTTCCACCACAGACTCTGGGGGGCTGGATTCTAAAGAATCTGGCCTCACTGGAGTCTGTGGCGGACTTCTCTGACATCCCTAGTCAACCTGAGGTGGCTACCTGGGACCCAGCTTCCTCTGGGATTGAACTCAGGTCATGGGGAGAGTTTCAGTTGCAATACTGCTGCCTACCACTCTGTGCCACACGAGAGTGTGCTACAAATGGCTGAAGGGACACCAGTCCCAAAGGAAAGTTAGAAATTTGATCAGGAATGAAGGCCTTTCCTAGATGAGGCTTTTAAGCCACCATTTTACCATGGTTTGTGCTTCAGGATTTTTGTGGAATTAAGATCAGATCCTCTACACATCCCTTAAAAAAAAACTTTTTCTGACTTTTTATATGCCTACATAACCTCTAGGTGGTGCTGTAGTATAGAATTGCACAACTACACTAGAGTTTCATTCCATAATTCCCCCAAATATTGGATTTACCCTGATCAACCCCCCCCCCCCGCCCCCATGAAAATGCTTGGAGAGCACAGGAGAGGCCTTGGAGGATGACATCCTCATCTAAAGCACCCACAAACTACCATGATTGAGGAATCATGAATGCACAATGAATGCCTCATGAAGAAAAGCTCATAGGAAGCTGCCTTACACTGAGGTCAGTCCATTGGTCCATCTAGCCCACTATTGTCACACCGATGGCAGTGCCTCGCCAGGGTTTCAGGCAGGATTTCTTTCCTAGCTCTATCTGGAGATGCCAGAGATTGAACGAGGGTGACCATGTGTTCTCTTTTATAGAGAACAGTCCTGTATTTGAAGGGCCACCAGAAGGTAGGCCTCTATTTTGAAGGTGTCCTTTATTAGAAGTGCTGTCCAGTCCAAGTCTGGTTTAAAGACAGAGAACCTTCAGAAAGAAAAGCCGGGCCTTGAAGTTGCCCATCAACCACACACCTGGATGACAGACTGAGCAAGGCACATAGGACACCTGGTCACAGTCTTCCACACTATGTACTGTATATACTGTATTACTGTACTGTATTAGCATTTAAATTATAATAATTATTTCTACATTTGCATCTATGCATATAAATTACCATGTGTACATTTGACGCAAATAAGTGTTCTCTTTTTTGGTGATTCCCAATTGACTACCCTACCTTCTCCATGGAATGCACATGTTCTACCACTGAGCTACAGCCCCATTCACGTCAGGATGTCTTCTGCTTGGTGTGCTGATGCTACTTGTACTCTGTTTCTAGACTAATATTATGAGAACAGGAGAAAACCTTTTCCCTACCCACTTTCTCCACACCAGGCATAATTTATACACATTTTTATTTATTTATTTATTACATTTATATCCCACCTATTTTCCTCCTTAAGGAACCCAGAACTGTGTACATAATCCTCCTCCTCTCCATTTTATCTTCACAACAACAATCCTGTGAGGTAGGTTGGGCTGAGAGTCTGTGACTCACCCAAAGTCACCCAGTGAGCTTCATGGCTGGGTGGGGACTAGAACCTGGATCTCCTGACTCCCAGCCCAACACTCTAACCACTGTATCACACTGGCTCTTGCCAGCTTTACTTGCAAATTTTCTAAGCTAAAGAGCTCCAAATATTGCAGCCTTTCCTCATAGGGGAGTTGCTCCAGCCCCTTGATTATTTGGGGGAGTGGGCAAGAGACAAAACATTTCCCATGTAGGCAATTAGGCCTGGTCTAGACTAGAGATGCTTGAAGATTTTGTTGGACCATTTTAAAAGAACTGCCCTGATCCATCCTTTTTGGACAAATATGCAAGTCAGAATGCAGTTATCCTTTGGTTCTTGTACCTCTCTGAATTTTGCAATATACTTCTCAGCTTGAAAACATGTACTAAATATATATATATATATATATATATATATATATATATATATACACATATATACATATATATATATATATACACACACACACACACACACACACACTAATGTGCATTTTAGGTTAAAATGCATACAAAAATGCACATTTATGGTGAAATCCATAAAATTCATATTTTGTGTAAAATACATTAAAATAATGTGAATTTTTGTACTTCAGAAAAATTGCAGATTGATACAGAAATGGAATGGACTTATGAATGCAAATCTGACACAGAACAGAAATAGACTGCTCCATCCATCCCTAGACATATAGTCTAGTCTAGACATATAGTAGAATGAGGTGATAAAATGCTGAGATGGCAGAGTGGACCTCAGACTTTGAGATAGGAAAACCATGGAGAGGCCATTACTCAGCAGTAGGACACATGCAAAGGTCTCTGGTTCAGTCCCCAGCATCACCAGGTACAGCTGGGAAAGACCCCATTAGAAACCCTGGGCTTCCAGTAGAAAGTGCCGAATTAGATGGACCAATGGTCTAACTTGGTATATAAGACAGTTTCCTATGTTCACTGAAAGCTCCCCACACCCTGACAGAAATCTTCATGCAAGTAAAGAAACACACCGCAAAGCTGGAACATCAGGAGAGAAATGTTCTAGAGTAGCCCACTGTGTTAATTTTCAAGTCATTTTAAACATTTATTTAGGGAGCATTTATTCATTCACTTATTTATAATTATTTTTGGCCCACCTTTAAAGGTAGAACTCTTTCAAAGCAGTGTACAAGATTACAACCATACAAGAAAATGCAAAAAATAATAGAAAAGCAATAAATACTCAATAAAACTATAACCACAGAGAACACCCATAAAACCTGCCAACTACAGATTATGGAAAGGCCAGCGAAAACAGGTGGGTTTTCAGAGTCTTCCTGGAGATGTGCAAAAAGAAGGGGCCCAATGAACCCCTGATGGAAGCAGAACCACCACTAAAAAAGCCCTCTCCCTTGCAATCACAAGTCTAACCGCCATTGGTGGCGGGCAGATGAGAAGGGCCTCTGCTGATGTCCTCAGAGCATGGGCAGGCTGGTATGGAAGAAGGTGATCCTTCAAGTAACTTGGGCCCAAACCATTTAAGGCTTTAAAAGTTAAAAAACAGCCCTTTAATCTGGGCTCAGAAATGCACTGGCAACCAATGCAGCTGGGGCAGTTTTGGTGTCAGCAGACATCAGCAGACTGCCTAGCTTTCACAAATTTGATCCCACACCTGCCGTCCAAATTGCCACCGTCTGCTGTGTTCTCCAGCTCAGGTCTCTCCCACCTTATCTCCATCACATACATACTGCTGCATGCATAGACCAGGAGGCCTCTGCTGGGCTCATTCATGGTATGTGTTCTGAAAAACACCCGAAGCTGTTAGAGGGTTGCAACTTCGGTGAAGCATTGATGGGGAAATAGAGAGCTAAAAATAACTTTAAAATCACACACACACACACAACACTGCATACCACTGTTTGTTCCTTTCATCCTTAATACAGATAACTGACTTTATGGATTAGACTCTTAAAAAGCATATTGTGATTGGACCAAACAATATTTTCATACTCTGCTCTTCAAAGGCTGTGCTCAGTCTCGGTTCCACATGACAGGATTTTATCTGGCATTGTAATGAAAACCAAAAGAAAGGAAGAAAGAAAGAAATCATTGGGAATGAATAATGTGGACTGATTTTTCTGTCTTTTTGCTGCTCCAACTGCTGAATGCTGAAATACTCAAAGAAAACATAATCAGCGTCCCTAGAGATGCTGTGTCAACAAAACCTCCTTCTGTTGGCGCATTACAATATCTGTTTAACTAATCAGGGGGAAATTTATCATACAGGATTTGGTGGGGTTGTTTGTGGAGGCTCTAAGCACAATAGTGCTGGATGTTCAGATGTCATTTGGACTCCTCTGGAGATGAAACACCACAGCTGGTAGAAAAACAAAAAGGTGCCAGAAACTGGATTTTCAAAATAGAGGACTATCTTTGAAGAATGCAATTTTTAATGATTTATAGTGTGCGTGTGCGTGTGCATGCGTGTGTGAGTGTTTCATTGTTTAATGTTTCATGACTAAATAAGTCAGTGGAAACAAAGCAAGCTGATAATACACAGCTGCCACCATAAAGCTATGCAGATACATGTGTTAACGTCAAATGCTTGTTGAGCATCTATCTGGATTTCTGAAAAGGGTGTGATATTGTTTCAGGCAACTGAACAACCCTAGCAATCAATTCCTCTTACATCATAGCTGTTTAGTGTGGATGACAGCTTAGGGCAAGTTTACACATTTGTTTTTACACAGAAAAGTCACCATGAAGTGATAAACAAAAATTATCCTTCTGTGGTTGTTCAGTCATATAAATAGACCCCCTGTGTAGTGAAAAAAGAGAGAAATAAATAACTGTGAAAATGTTGGTACCTTAAGGGCCTTGTGGGGTGAAAGCTGGGATAAAAATGGTGTTGCGAGTAAGAGAAATATTTCTCTTTCTGTCTAGCTCCGAACAGTCCATCATACTCTTCCAACATTCCTTCACATTCCAAAACAGGGGTGGGGGATTTTTTTAGGGGAGCCACGTACACAAAAAGGAGGAATTGCATTATCAAACAAGAGGACAAAAAAGGACACCAATTTGCAGAACACGTGATTATGCAAATGTATATGTATAGGTACAAAATAACTATCAGTTAAATGGAAATACAATACATATCACCATAGTCGAGAAGGCCGACCAGGTGACCTGTGACCCTGCTCAATTTGCTATGCTAACTGTTCATGGGCAGCTTCAAGGTCCCTGCTCTCCTCCTCCTGGTTGTTTGACCTTAACCCAGACTTAGACAGGACAGCCCATCAAAAAGAGGACACCTTCAAATAGAGTACTGTCCTCTGTCAGCTGTCCAAAATGGAGGACTGTTCTCTGTAAAGTAGGACACCTGGCCACCATAGGCCAAAACATTTGTAGGGCCACAGGTTGCCCAGCCTTGCTCTAGATTTTCAAGTCTTTTCATTTGCCTCCTTATCCAGGCCCTCAAGGCTATCAAACCTACTACCAGGAATACCTGGAACACTAATAACCCACAATGGGATGAAGGAGAATAGACAGGACACCGGATGAGTTAGGACTCCAACCAAGAAGCATTTCCCACCATCTATGATCAGTTGCTGTTTTGGCAGTAGCTATAATTTGGGCAGTTTCCTGATCGGTGTGTTGGATTACTAAGGCTATGTTGTCTCCCATGGCTTTGAATTTAACTCCCATGAGTTTGAGTTTAACTAATTATTGTTGAAAAGGAGGATGAAAAAGAAGCCTTTTGAGAGTAGACAGGCCAAGACCTAGAGAAAAAGGAGACATTTCCTTATAAAGAGAAGGGTATACCTTCATATGCTGCATGGTCCATACTCTAAACTGAAAATCACATCCCACAATAACAGCAATAGTATTGCAAAAGCATCTACTAATATAAGTTAGCACAGGCTGAACAGGCACTCTTGGTGAACTTGTGAACTATATTGCATATAAAACCCAAATCTTCCTTTTTAACATGACTGTCTGAATATTTACATTTTCCCATGCCTCTTCAGTAACATTACCCCAATGATTAGAATCTCTTGAATACACGACCAAGTCAATTTGAAAACCTAAAGGAGCCAATGCTGGGGGCGAGGGGACTTGTGGATTCTGCAATAATTATGAACATACATGACATAATCAGGGAACACATTCCAAGCAGCCTGTAAAACATCTTTACATGGAATGGCACGTTTAACATAATGGTAGGAAAGGGCGTGAGTGGTGTGTGTGTGGGGGGGAGGGGGGAGGGCATGTGTGCATATATGTGTGTGGTGTGTTTTGCTCCTTTGCTCCTGCACTTCTATAGGAAGTTTCTTCCTTTCCTTTTGCAATTCGTTAGTGGGGTCCAAAGACCATAGAATGTGGTACTGGAGATTTGTCTCACAGCCTCCCATGTATAGTGCAATTTCTGTAATCTGAGTTATATTCATTGATGTGAATGAATGTTCATGCTTATGCTTGTGAGAGGGCCTGGGGGGAAGCCTCCTAGCTGGTCCATCCACTTTGTAAGAAAACAAAGTCAACCACCTAAACTACTATGTGTGCAATATAGGGCTTGCTACCCTCCTTTTATCTTTAAGCTACAAGTAGTAAGTTATATGGCAGACTTGTCAGCTATAACAGGGGTCCCCAACATGGTGGCCATGGGGGCCATGGCACCCGCAAAGCTCTCCAGTCCCTGCCCCTTTATTTATTTTTTTAAATAAAAACCTTGGAAAATGTTAGGGCAGTCTTCTTTCTCTCCCTTTCTAGCCTCACTATTTCTATTCCCCAAACCTCTTTAGCTCACTGTTTCTCTCCCTCTTAGCCTCCAGCCTTGCTATTTCTCTACCCTCTTGCCTTCCTGTTTTCCCCTCCCTTCCCAGCCTCTAGCCTTACTATTTCCTCCTCCCTTTCAGCCTGTAGCCTCACTATTTCTCTTCCCTCTCCACCTCTTTAGCTCACTTTTGACTAGCCAGACCCCCACAGCAGCCTTTATGTGACTAGCCACATCTGTCATGGGAGCCATTTTGTGGTGGTGCCCACAAGTTTCTCAAATTCTCAAATGTGCCCACCAGTCTTAAACGTTTTGGGGCCTCTGAGCTATATAATCACCAGCATGCCCTAAAACAAGGCTGGGAAATGTGTGTCCCGCAGATACTGTGGGACTGCAATTCCCAGCAACCCTCACCATTGGCTAAGTTGGCTGGAGCTGATGGGAGTTGCATCTGGAGGGCCATATATTCCCCACCACCTGCATTTAGGGCAGAGGTGTTCTGTTCAAAAATGAAGGAAAATAGTCTTGAGGGAGCCCCTCCTGGGGTGTGAGCCTTCGGCAGCTGCCTAACCATACCTACCCTCAATGCTGGCCCTGGTAAGACCCAGTTCTGCTGTATACATCATTACACTTTTCAGCTCATTCTACAGTCCAGCTTATCCAAAACGAACCAGTGTAAACTAGTGAACATAAATTCACATAAATGAATGGCAAGGGGGCTGTGGGCTGGATGGTACACAGAGCTAAAAATGTAATCTTTCTGCAAGTCTTTGCTACTGCAAAAGAGGAATATGGGATATGGATGTTGGCAAGAGGAAATGAAGTTCATTTCAAATGACGGGAAAAGTCTCCTGCTTGGAAGGTGGTGGTGGGGGGGTGAGGGTCGGGGGGGGGGAGATTAATTTGTTTTGTTGAAAGTTTAAAAAAGCAATGGTCCTCTGTCAAACAATATAAGAGACCAGACCAAGCATCAGTGGGCAGGAATGTAGCTGAAGAATAGCGATATCCAAGGTTTTATCTATGCCACGTAGGATATTTCATGTGGCCAAAGAGTGAGGTATTTATTAAAGGGATTGTGTCATTCCTATAATCAAAATATGAGCCTCTCTTTTTCACTGCCTTCTTTTATGGTTTTTGCTGTGGGTATCTGACCTCATGGGCATACAAAGAATATTTTCCTTCTTTGATCTTTATCTTTGAACTTGAGCAATGACTCATACTTGGAGAGACTGGTGTACTGCAGATTAAATGTTGTAGGCCTTTCGCCTCCATCAATTAAACGTATTGGGTTGGGTGCTAGATGTCACGTACACTGTTATATATGCCTCTCCCCAGGCTCAAATTGTGAGCATCTAGAAGATCTCTGAACCTTATAAAGCTTCAAAAAATTTCCCCTCAGAAATCCTTTTTCTGCAGCCAGAATAACTTAACATTATTTTACTGAATTCTCCTCACTGAGTCAAACTAATTCTTGAGGGGTTTAATACATACATTTTAAAACAGGGACTATAGCAATTTCCAACTGAAAATTGTGGGTTTCATTCCATGCTGGCACCTGGCATAAGTGCAACGAAGCCTCGATCTAGGGAATTTCCCACCCCGTCCCTACTGTGGCCACCTCAGCTCACCTCCTGAAGGTTGGGGAACTCTTGGCAACAGCTTGGGGTGGGTAGGGTGGCCAAGAGTCCTATTTTACAGAGCATAGTCCTCTGTTGAAGGGCCGACAGAGGATTGTCCCCTATTTTGAAGGTGTCCTCTAATTGAAGGACTGTCCAGGCCAAGTCTGGTATAAAGATAAAGAACCATCAGAAGGAAGAGCTGGGCCTTGAAATGGCCCATCAACAGCATCTGGACAGCAGACTGAGCAAGGGACACAAGTCATCTGGTCAGTCTTCCACACTATGGTGAGAACACACTTTGGTGAGCACACTATATTGTGGAAAATGTTGTATATGAATAAATTGACTATGACTATAAATTCCAAGTGTATAGAAGGCTGCCCACATGGATTTTCTGGTAGTAATTATATTGGTGGGGTTTGGCAGGGG
This sequence comes from Heloderma suspectum, assembly GCF_057233095.1. Taxonomy (NCBI): domain Eukaryota; kingdom Metazoa; phylum Chordata; class Lepidosauria; order Squamata; family Helodermatidae; genus Heloderma; species Heloderma suspectum. The sequence continues at coordinate 396,748,885 of NC_139458.1, forward strand.
GGTTGCCATCTTTTGTATCTCTACTTAAATGTATCTAGAGATGCTATATGGCCAGATCAATTTATTTATTTATGTATTTGACAGATACCCTGCCTTTCTACCAAAAAATGGCACTCAAGGCAGCTTACAAAAGAATTCAAAATAGATTAAAATAATAAAACACATTAAAATACAAGAAAAACATAATGATTACAGAACAAAAGCAGCACCCAACCCACAGACCCATTTACAGGTCAAAGGCCTTCTTGAATCAAGCAGTCTTTGCCTGCAGTCAGAAAGATAGCAGACAGAGACCAAACCTAGCCTCCCCTGGGACGGAGTTCCACAGCCCGAGAATAGCCACCAAAAAGACCCTCTCTTGTGTCACCACCAAATGAACTTCTGATGGTGGTGGTCTTGAAAGAAGATCTTAAGGATCAGGCAGGCTCATGTGGGAGAAGGTGGTCTTTTAGGTAGCCTGGTCCTAATATGTGTAGAACTTTATAGGTCATAGAAAGCACCTTGAATTCTGCTTGAAAACAGCCCAGTAAGTAACCTTAACCAGTGAAGCTGCTGTAACAAGGGAGTTGCATGCTCCCTGTAACTGGGCCTGGTCAACAGTCCAGTTGTTTTCCGGGCCAAATTCAAGGTGTTGGTTTTGACCTTTAAAACCCTATATGGTTCCGGCCCAGCCTATCTTAAGGAGCGCCTCCAGCAGCACCAGACAGGCCGCTTAACAAGATCAGCCTCGGATGGCCTTCTCTCTGTCCCATCAGCCAGGACAGCTAGACTGGTGGGGACGAGGGAGAGGGCCTTTTCTGTGGTGGCCCCCACTCTGTGGAACTCCCTCCCTAGGGAACTCCGTCATGCCCCCTCTTTAATGAGCTTCCGTCGTGCATTAAAAACATTGTTGTTCAGGCAGGCATTTGGGGTGGGTTAGGGTATTTTAGAAAATGTTTTTATTGTAGAAGTTTATTGTTTGAAACTGTTTTATGTTGTACATCGCCCAGAGTGGCTGGGTGACCAGCCAGATGGGCGATTAATAAATTTAATAATAAATCATAGATAAATAAACAGTCTGACCTCAGCATTTTGGACCTGTTTCTGAACAGGTTTCAAAGGCAGCCCCACATAGAGAGCATTACAGTAGTCCAAACAGGATGTAACTAAGGCATGTGTGGCTGTGGCCAGATGAGATATCTCTAGGAGCAGTTGGCACACTGGCCTCAGCTGTGTAAATGCACTCCTGGCCATTGCTGAAACCTGGGCATCCAGGTTCAGGGCCAAGCCCAGGAATAAGCCCAAACTGTGAGCCTAAGTCTTGAGGGGGAGTGTAATCCCATCCAGCACAGGTTGAATCTCTATTCCTCCATCTTCTGTTCAACTGCCCAGGAGCACCTCTGTCCTGTTTGGATTAAACTTCAATTTGTTTGCCCTCATCCAGTACATTACTGGCATCAAGCACGGATTGAGAACCAGAACAGCTTCCTTGTATTTAGATGGAAAGAAGAGATGGAGTTGGGCGTCATCAGCACACTGGTGGCATCGAACCCCCAAACCCTGGAAATCTCTCCCAGTGGTTTCCTGTATACGTTAAATAGCATGGGGGATTAGCTGGAACCCTGAGGAGCACCACAGCCCAGTGGCCATGGCATCAAACAGGAATCCTTCATCACCACCTTCTTAGATTGCCTCTCCAAGATGGCTGCTGCTGAGTCCTGGGCATCCAGGTTCAGGGCCAAGTCCAAGAGTATACCCAAACTGTGAACCTGAGTCTTCAGGGGGTATGTAACCCCATCCAGCACAGGATGAATATCTCTTCCCCGAACTTCCATTCAGCTGAACAGGAGCACCTCTTTCTTGTTTGGATTAAGCTGGCATTAAGCTGGGGCATCTGTCTGAGATATCAGGGGCATCTCAGACAGATGCCCCAGAAGGATACCATGGTTGATGGTATTGAAAGCTGCCAAAAGTTCCAGCAGAACTAAGAGGGACTTAGTTCCTCAGCGTAGATTGTCACCGAGGTGACCAAAGCAGTCTCTGTCCCATAACCAGGCCTGTAAACAGATTGAAATGAATCTAGATAATCCATCTCATCCAGAAACCTTGGAACTGAGAAGCCACCATATGCTCCAGCACCTTGCCCAAGAATGGAATACTGGAGACTGGCCAATGCCATTCAAACGTATTGGGCAGTATCCTATTCAACACTGTTGCTAATGTACATTACCTTGCACTAGTGTAAGAGACCTTTAGCGCAATGTTTATTTATTTATTTATTTATTTATTTATTTATTTTCTTAATCACCCAACTGGCCAGTCACCCAGCCACTCTGGGTACGTAGTACAAACTATCTAAAACAGTAAAATTAAATATTAAAACATCATATTCTAAAAACACCCTAACCCACCCCAAATGCCTGCCTGAACAACCAAGTTTTCAATGTGTGGTGGAAGCTCATTAAAGAGGGGGCATGGCGGAATTCCCTAGGGAGGGAGTTCCACAGAGTGGGGGTCACCACAGAGAAGGCCCTCTCATGTCAATAGCATTTGTTGGCGTGACAGGATTTCTGAGGACGTCTGTCATGCCAGCCAACACAATTGGTACTGCACTAGAGGTTGCTTGCACTAGTGCAATGTAATATGCGTGAGTGCTAGTGTCCAACAGGACACTGGCCATTGTGTTTCCTGAAGTGACCTCTATTGCTTTCCTAGTGGGAAACAAAGTATTTATGTTGAAATTATTTTTGCCCTTCTTCAATGGCAAAAAATGCATCCCACCAAAGGCCTTTCTTCATGATCGACATTTCATAGGTTACCACAAAGGCTACCACATCTCTTCTATGCTACTGAATGCATTTCTTAGCTGCCTTTCAGGACAGCAGCCTTCCCATCTATCACACACAGAAACAGATGGGCAAGCCACTTCAGCTGGGGCTGACTTTTGTTAATGTTTATAACTAGGCCATAAGACTTGACAAGCAGCACATTGCTGAGAGATTATCACACATCTCAGGTGCAGTGTGAAGCACAAGCCAACAGCCAAGTGACTTCAACTACTCCGAAAGTGCACAATAATCCCTTAGAAATCTATTAACCACGAGTGCCTCATAGCTATTATGACATGGAAACTTCAAGGTAAAAAGGTCATACCTGTGCTTTTATGAGGAAATATGGACATGTGCATGACATAACCAGTGACCAATCAGAATCCTCAGTTGTTACTCTCAGTTCTCAAGTAATTTCATAATAGCTGGATGTTGTCCAGCACTGCTCCATGTTCTGCCCGTCAACAGTTAGTTATTTGTCAGGCAATGTTTATAAAATTATTATGTGCAATCACACATTTCTCCTTCAAAAAACGTGAGCTAGCATGATGTGCAGACAATGGTTCAGAATTCAAGCAAGCACTTCGTATAAATTAAACATGCATTCATTGCCTTAGGGTGTCTCATATGTTTTAAAGTCAGACGAGTACATGTGGGAACTGCAGCAAAGTCTTGCAGTGTATCTTCAGTGCCTCATGGGAGTGTTCCTGTTCAGCTATGCTGCCCATCAGCCATGCCTTCCTCTGGGATCTTATAAATTGTAAAGAGGTCAGGTAAAGCATTCCACCCTCTCTTGTCCCCCCCCCCCACATCCCCTCCTAGTATTCCATCTTTCTTTTCCAACTGACAGTCAACTTTTCATGGTTTCTGCACGGTCAGTCCTCAATGGGCTGTGTTGTGTTGTTGTTGTTGTTGTTGTTTTGCTCACTTTCCTAAAGATATCTATCTATCTATCTATCTATCTATCTATCTATCTATCTATCTATCTATCATCTATCTATCTATCTATCTATCTATCTATCTATCTATCATCTATTTGCAACCCAGGGGACCCCAAGCATGTAGATACCTTCTTTTTGATTCTCAGTAGTGGTCCCATTCTGGCTACAATCCTTTCGACACTTGCAACTAGGGATGGGCGAACCCCTCCGATGTCCAGTCTGGGCAGGGGGGAAGGTTAGTCTGCTGTGGGGAAATCTGGGCTGGTTGGGGCTCACTGGATTTCCCCGGAGCCCTGGCGCATTCTCCAGATTTCACAGCCCAGTTTTCCCGCTTTAAAAATGGGAAGATACGCTAATGGCGGTTGCCATTAGCAACTTTTGGGAAAATTATGGCCATCATTTGTGTATTTCATGCCATTTGCAGCCATAAAGCACTTACTTCTACATAAATTGTGGCCATAAAGCACTTACTTCTACCTAAATCTGACCATAAAGCACTTACTTCTACATAAATCTGGCCATAAAGCTCTTAAGGCCTCAGTTTATGTAGACGTAAGCACCTTATGGCTGCAATTTAGTTAGAAGTAAGTGATTTATGGCCACAAAAGATGTAAAATGTGCAACTTATGGCTGTAATTTTCCCGCGCCATTAGCATACCTTGCCTTGTCTAAAGCTGGAAAACTGACCTGCACAAAATCCGGAGGATGAGCAGGTAAAGGGGACCAATCTGCTGCGGACTCCACAGGTCAGATTATTGGGAATCTGGCTTCATTGGAGTCCTCGGAGGATTTCTTCAGCATCCCTACTTGCAACTTGAATTCATTATTGGAGGGAGTGATACCAGTGAAATATGTAGACATAACAATGGTATCTGGATGACCAGAAATATACATAAACAATATCCAGCAATTCTGCTGCCATGGCTACTTTACTCTTTCTATATGCATCGTCACTGGTTTTGTTATGTCTCCTTTCAAATTTCCATTCTTTTCACAAGGTTATATTTATGATAAGTTCAAATTGGAGTAATATGTAGTCTTGGGTCTGAAAAGATTCAGCGGCATGTTGGCTCATACACCAGCCTATGAAACAGCTTCCACACAAGTCAGAGCTCTCTGAGTGACTGTAGCAGCAGAACAGCAGCTACAGCCAGCTACAGGGAGCTCAGCCTTTCCGTTTCATCTCCCATTAACCCCCCCAGCTCCTGGCCTCTGCTAAGGAGGTTCCTGCAACATCTGTTCAAGGTAACTTCCCTATTCCTCTCTGCTGTCAAAAGAGACATGCTGGTGTGAATGAGTGAGCAAGGCGGAATGGGATGCTTTGCAACAGAGCCTGTGGTAGCTATTAGTTCTTATAACTGATGCTACCATCATCTGGAGCCCTAGTCTAAATGCATGATGGGTGGTTCACAGTGGATCAGTGGATTTCACAGCTACAGACAATAACACTTAAATGCTTTAATGAGGAGATTGATTTGCTGGGTGGCCGCTTACACACGATCAAAAGAGAGGCAAGGCATCACTCAAAAAGAGGATACGGATTGCCATAAAATCTGCACGCGCGTGCGGGCGCCCCCCCATAGAAATAACTACTGTAATTTAAATAGAAATGCAATACATCTTACCCTAGTGGGAAATAGGGATGATGAACAAGCGATGTTCACATTCGCCCAGATTCTCTGAGCATCAGCTTGATGCTAATCTCTCCGATTTCCGTGAGCGCCTGTGATTGCTGCTCAATATGTGTGAACAGGAAAATTGCACAAACTGAATGAATACAATCAAATGGGAAAATTGCACAAAATGAGAGTATTTTTCATGGTTGCGCAACTGTCCCCCGTAGACTAAAGCATGAAAATGCACATTTTTAAATTTGTGCAATTTCAACGTGCCTTTTCTCTGAAAGTAGCGCAATTTTCAAACGCTTGAGAATTTGCAAACATTTTAAGAGGACATGTTCTCCTGCTCGTGCTCATGACTGAGGCTGCAAACGGGGCAAGCTCAACTGTTTTGCAAATGCAAACAAAATTCTTGTACATTGCTAGTGGGAAATACTGTGACCAGGTGACCTACGTGCCTGCTTCATCTGCTGCCCAGTTGCTAAGTGTCGAAGACTGCTGCTGTTCCTTCTTCCAGTTCTTTATATTTGAATTGGTCTTGGACTAGACAGACTTTCAAATAGAGAATTTGGACACCAGCTCCCAGCATTCTGTACCATTGGCCATGCTGACAGGGTCCAACACACTGGGAGATCTATCTTCTGCCTATCCCTGATATAGAGGACTGCATTCTGGCAGCTCTTCAAATACAGGACTGTCCTCTGTAAAAATAGGACACATGGCCACCCTCTTTGTTATTCGGAGTTAGTTCAGTCTCACAGGTGTCTAAGGAAGGGATGAGCAGAGTGTGTAAACTCCGCTCCATCTGTGTTTCATGGATTGTCAGGTGCCCTTAGTTCCATATTGTCCGCTCACAGACGGATGTGAATATTTTTTTCTTTGTGCAAATAATTACGTAAGAGGTTTTGTAACAATTTACATAATTTACCTTAGTATGTAACATTTAGCATGTTATCCCCCATTCCATTCAACTTTTCCTCAGCAGAATCATAGAATCATAAGGAGGAAGAAACGTGCGTATTTTCCTAAGAATAAATATGTGTAAATTTCAGGAAAGTAAAAAAATCATCCGAAAGTCTATGGACTCCACATGGCCTGAGGGGGTCGCTCTGCAGAGGATTCCACAGGTCAGATTCTTAGAAATCCGAGCTCATGTTAGTCCGCCTCAAATACCTCCAGCATCCCTAGTCTGTGGCTACTATGGGTCAAACTAGACATGATGCCATTTATGCAATTAGCAATTCTGTGAATGGCTTTTTAAAGTAAACTGCGGGCACAGGAGGCCCTATCCAGGTTGTGAACCTGGCTTGTTGGATAGGGTGACTTTGCCCCTTGTTGTGATCCTAATCCCCCCCCCCCCGATATCTGCTATTTGCATGGAGCAGGGGAAAGCTCCCTTTGGAACAACTGGGAGCCTTTCCCCAATGCAAATAGATATCTGGTGTTGATCCAGATTGAGACCACAGTGGAGGGTCAAAGGATCAAAGCCCCCCCCTCCACGCATCAAGGTCCCAGTCCAGATAGGGCCCCTTGCATCTGCAATTTACTTTTTTAAAACTCAGCACCCTTTTCCCAGATTACCCCCCCTCCCCATGATCCTGACTTCCAACTCCCAGGGGTCACCACATGGGAGAAGAGAAAGGGCCCCCATCTCCAAATATCTGGAACTTCTACTTATATATTAATTGAGGTGATGCAGAGCCAAGTGTGTTGACAAGAGGCAATGGTTCTTTTAGGATTTGGAGTCATTGAACACACTGATGGGTATAGACTAAACATTTTATTGATACAGATAGTAATTAAGTATACTATAACGTGAAGAACATCTGGTCATCTGCAGGAGTCTGTTCGTTGTCATTCTCCAAGGGGTTCCCAGAGACTCAAGGGACATAAGCATTGTAATCTTGTTCTGCAGGTTATGCTTAATTACGATCTCTATCAATAAAATCTTTAGCCTTTACCCACCAGTGTGTTTCTTGACTCTGAATCCTAAAAGAACCATTGCTTCTTGCCAACACACCTTGCTGTGTTGGAACAACAGAATCTGAGGCAGTTGGGCACAGCAGCTTGCTCCATCTCTCCCCAAGAAGACTTGCTGTTGTCTGAGGAGAAAGCACAAGCAAATCCTGGCAGGAGCAAATGCTCAGGCATTTTTTTTAAAAAATGCTTCCTTGAAGCCTTTCCGAAATTTTTGTGGTTGTTGCCAGGAGCAGGCTCAAAGCAGCAACCATTAATATGCTGGATGTGCATAATCATGCAAATAGTTTGCATAATTTTCAAATGAGTTTGCTCAGATCTGTGGAAGTGGAGCACAGAACCCTACTTCTGAAGAAGAGCGATAGCTTGAAATATGTGAGGCAGGTTGCTAGTGGACTACACAGCATTGTAGCCAGCATTGCCAGTGGTGAGATGATGGGAGCTGCCATCCAACAATATCTGGAGGGAAACACGTTCCCTATGCCTGGCATAGAATACTGAATTTACAGAATAAATAAGAGATAGCAACTGGCAGATACTTTCTTCTTTTTCCTATGTTAGCTGCCCCACACTTACTGAAGGCGAATGAAGTCTCTCTCAGTGTAGCTTGCTAGCTTGCCTGGAATCCTTTCTTATTTCTATTCTAAGTAATATTACAGTATAACCATGTTAGCCTTCTGTTTACAAATGGAAGAGTTAAGTGTAGCACACATATAGACTAACTGGTTTAGTTGTTCAGTTGTTTGAATAAATTTGCATGAGCGTTCGTGGGTTGCAAGCCACATCATCGGGTGCTTTAAGTGGAACTGGAGGCTTTGGGTCTGAAAAGGAAAACCAATCTGCAGCAAGTATTCTGTGCTCTTAAAGAGATAGTTACAAACCACAGAATGTACTAAAAGGCTGCACTAAAGAATGCACTAAATAGTGTGCATGGAAACCATAGTCCCATTGAGTCCCTGATTAATGTAACTGAACTTCCTTACCATCCCTTGTTCTGCAATCTCACATTACAAATGAGCCCCTGATTTCAATTTCTTTAGAACTGTCACCTTGAGGTCCTTGATGGTATGTCCAGGGAGGTTAAAGTGTTCACTGGCAGGCCTATTTATGTTCTTATGCTTGCCCATGTAACCTTTGTCTTAAAGATAGTCCTGTTTGGCTGATGTAAATGGCTTTTGGGCAATCAGTGCAGGAGATAAAATACACAAATACACAACAAGGGAGAGGGCCCTCTCAGTGGTGGCCCCCCATTTAGGGAATGGCCATCCTGGTGAGGTCCCCCTAGCACTAAGGTTGCATTTTTTTTGGTGCCAGGTTAAAACTGCCTTCTTCTCTCAGGCATTTGGTAGCATATAACAAGTTTTTTAAACACACACACACACACACACACACACATCAGGTGCTGGATGGTCTCTGACTGTTTTAAATTGTTTTGCATATATGTTGTTGTTGTGTGTGCCACCTGTTTTATGTTCTTACGTGAATGGTTTTTATTCTTCATATAAGGTATTTTAATTGTTTTTTATTTTTGTGAACTGCCAAGAGAGATTCAGGTATGGGGGGGGGGGACAGAAATATAATAAATGAAATGAAGATGTACAGATATACTTGCCCTGGATGCAGTGGATAGCCCCACTGGGTCCATTTACATTATCACCGGTGGTTATTAATGAGTACAGGTGGCATTTAGGTTTATTGAAAGATCTGGAACCTTGCTCTGAGTCCAGTGATGAGGCTTTGTCCCTGCTCAACAATTCCATTACTATTCTGTATTCAAGTAACCTGGCAAAGGCATCTGGGAGATTCCAGTGTTCTGCACACCTGATATTCTAGGCCTCTTTCTCTTTGTGGTGGGGCTTCAGAAGTGACATCACTTCCAGCACCTCCTTGAAGTCGTGCTGCAAATGTTCTCTGAAGTGTTCTCAGTTTTCCTTTCCCCAAGGCTGCTTTTGACCTTGCCAAGGTTCCACCCCTTGTTTCCATGGAAATGATTGGACAGCTCAATGCCCTAGGAGGGAGAGACTAAAATGGCAGAGCAGTGGTGGGATGGAGCATCCCTGCCCTACAACACATGCCCTGAACCCCTTGGGAAAGAGTAGACTATAAATCAAATAAAGAAAACAAAACATTAAACTGCAACTTTGGAATTGTAATCCATAGATGTAGATAATTGACTGGGGATTATGATTTGTCCCAAAAGCAGAAACCTCACCAAAACAACATTTTTGGGTGTGCCTATAACCTTTCCTTTTGATTCCCTTATTACAAACTTCTGCCTTCTCTTTGAATAAGTAGATGGGAGAATGGTAGCTGTATGTGTCTTCTTGCTATATGTCTTAATTTCAGTTTGACCAGTGTGTGCTTGTTCATATTATTAGCAGGATGGGAACAGGAACCTAGCCTGTTTTTTTTTCTTTTCTTTAAAAGGAAAAAAAAAATCAGCCTGCCAACCGAAAATAAGTCATAAATTGAAAGTATATAAGCTCTATTCACATCTGTTCCAATGTGCAACTGTGGAACTTTGAACAGAGCCAGACATGATGTATTGTTACAGCAAACATCCTAAAATGGAAATTTATGACTTATTACCTCACGGAATTTCTCTCACCGTTTCCTTTTTCAGACTAAATGAGCTTTTTACCTGACATCTGAAACGATGACCCAAGAGGCTGAGTGTGCATCAGACTGGGGAGCATGCTGTTCTTCACAATTATGTGTGTGTGTGTGTGTGTGTATACACACACACACACACACACACACATATATATTTCCCCCCTCCTCATGAGTGGCAAGAAATGATTGTAATGCTTGTCCACCGCAACACAGTGAACTTTAGTCTGGCTCCTGCTGGAGTCACAGGGGACTGATAAATTGAGACTTGGCCTGTAGTAGGATGGGCAACTTGTGTTTAATCTCCCTACATGCAACCAACCTAAAAGGTTTACAGAAAAAGGCTTACTCTCCCAGCATGCCACCAACCCAATCATGATTCCCCCCTCACATCTTCTATTTTAGACAAAGAAACAGATATGTTAAATGTGACCACATATTTAACATAACATGCAGTTTGACCTTCAGTGTTCATGTGTCTACCTTCCTATATATGTGCCATCCACTAGAGGCAAGATATATCGAAGCACACCTCCTTCAGAAATATAACTTCTAGAAGATCCTGGAGAAGAGAGTTGACTATTGAAGAAGACAACTCTAGCAATTCAAATTTATCACATTTTAAGCAGGCATCCCTCAAACGCAAAAACTGGGACAAAGGTAAAACTGGTAATAAAAGAGGGATTCTCCAGGGCAAACAGTGGCAGGAGGAACATATGGATCCCATCTGGAGTAGGGATGGGGAAGAAATTTGTTTGGTACACTACACACACATGCATGAGAGAGCGAGAGCGAGCGAGAGAGAGAAACACACACATTTGGAGAAATGCATACCAAAATGTATGTGAATCTACCTAATTTGCACTTCCCCAAATGCAGCTATGCAGTTATCCAATTAAAAAAATGCACATATTAGGAGAAAGTGTGCACAAAAATATGTATATTAGTGAAGATATGTACAAAATACATTATATTAGGGAAATTTGCGGGAAAAATGCATGTATTAGGCAAAATGCATACAAAATGCATCTATTCAGAGAAATGAACATTCAGAGCAATGGATGTTCATGTGGAATTTTTTTTCTAAAAAAATTGCAAACTGATTTAGAAACAGGACAAAAGAAATGTAAGACTGGAAAAATGAGAAACTGAAATTGACAGATTCATACATTCCTAATCTGAAATAGGGCTAGACGAATTTGTCAGTTTCACTTTCTCCCACCTTTGAATTTTTTAATTCTTATTCTCTCCATTCTGTATATGAACAGCATTGAGATTGTTTATACATTCTCATTAAAAATGAACAAAAACTAAATTTTCACCCATCTGCAACAGCCAAATTCAGTCGATACAGCTATTCACAGCATGAAGATGACAATGTTTATTTTCAATTCCATGTTAGGCATAATTAGGAAGGGAACTGAAAATAAAATTGCCAACATCATACTCCCTTTATACAAATATATGGTGTGGCCACATGTAGAATATTGTGTACAGTTCTGGTCACTGCACCTAAAAAGGGATATTGCAGAATTGGAAAAAGTGCAGAAAAGGGCAACTAAAATGATGTATGGGCTGGAGCAGCTCCCGGATGAGGAAAATTTACAACATCTGGGATCGTTTGGCTTAGAAAAAAGGCAAGTAAGGGGAGACATGATCGCAGTGTAGCAAATTTTGCATGGGGTGGAGAAAACGGTTATGGAGACATTTTTCTCCCTCTCTCTTGAACCTGGGTTCATCCAATGAAGCTGATTGGTGGGAGGTACAAGGAAGTCCTTCTTCACACAGTGCATAGTTAAACTATGGAATTTGCTACCACAAGATGTAGTGATGGCCACCAATTTGGATGGCTGTAAAAGGAGACTGGACACATTCCTGGAGGAGAAGGCTATCAATGGCTACTAGTCCTGATGGCTATATTCTACCTGTAGTATCTATCAGAGGCAATATGCCTATGTACACCAGTTGCTGGGGAACTTGGGAGGTGCTGTTGCACTCATGTCCTGCTTGTGGGTTTCCCATGGGCAAGTGGTTGGCCACTGTGTGAGCAGAATACTGGACTAGATGGACCCTTGGACTGATCCAGCATGGCTCTTCTTACGTCCTTATGTAATGTTGCACCTGCCTGCCAGGTAGTTGTCAAAGATAAGCTTTCTGTTAGAAAAAAGAGGTGGGAACCCTAATCTGGCACCACAAACATGGCTGAATGCACAGGTATTAAAAACCAGACTTTTAAGGGCTAATTGCTCAAAGCCCTCTGCCTGGATGGATGAGCCTGTCAGTTTTTCTTTCTCGGGCATCCCCCCACCCCAAATGCTGAGTTCTTTCTGCCCAGTTAATGAAAAAAAATCTTCAAAACCTGGTAAATTCTTATCAAATGATGAACCAAATGAAATTTGGTTCCCATCCTTAATCTGGGGGCCAAGCCTATGTTGCTCTGTGTGTTCCTAATACACAAAGTGCAATCCTAAGCAAATTTAGACAGGAAAAAGTCATACAATCCCAGTAGTCGCAGTCAGCCATGCTGGCTGGGGAATACTGGGAGTTGTAGGACTTCTTTTCTGTCTGAACATGCATAGGATTATGCCCAAAGCTATGATTCTGAGGGTGCATTCACATTGAGCTCAGTGATGCTGACTTCTGAGTTGATATGCTTAGGGTTGAGCTGTTAACATAGGTAGCATTTCATCAACAGATTTTCCTCCTCTCCCCTCTTTTTTTGAGTTTCCTTCCCTACATCTGTTTTGAGTCTCCCTTGAATCCCACCTTCTTCTCCACTTCTTCTCTTGCCTCTCTTCCCCAATGCACTCTCATTCTCCAAATGACAAGTAATCTCCACATACCTTCTGGGAACAATAAAAAACTTGGATGTGCTCCCGGAACCTTCAGGAAGTTCAAAAACCTTCATAGATGGGCCTCTGAATTGAGGTTTTATCTCTAGAATTTTACATAACTGACTTAGTAAGCATTGTGTAACAGCAATGCATATTCAGCAGCAAAAGGAGGCAGCGGGGTGGGGGAAACCTTAAAATAACACTGGAAAGGAGGTTAAGTGAGTCAAAGGCTGACATGTGCTGGAATCACTTCACACCAACAACCTGGGTTCTACTAGTTTTCATATTCCATTACCACTTCCCATTTCCCATACTTTTTTGTCTGCTGGGTGGTTTCTCTTTCTTTCTTTCTTTCTTTCTTTCTTTCTTTTTTGTCTGTTGGGTGGCTTTTTTTAAAGGATATCGAGGAGCTGATTAAATAGCTGCTCACTTAAACAGCTTACCGAACTGTCATGTAATTTGATACTGAGAGCTGTCTCAAACTGGAAGATGATGCAGCAGGAGAAAAGAATATTACCAAAGCCATTGTTCCTGCTGCTAGTATCACGTACCTTGACTCAGATGTTCCTTCTTGCTGCCTTTTCTTAAGGCTCATGCACTACATGCCCAGCTTATCATACTCCTGAAATCTTTTTTTAAAAATAAATATTCTTTAAGAAGTTTGCCTTCATACAACAATTATAAAAGCAACAGAGTGTCCCATAATAAGCAAAGGGGACAATTACACGAAACCACTAGAAATAAACAAAGCATATAGAGTTGAGTCCAGTGCCGTTATTCTGCAGACCGAACTGCTTCTGCCAATAGACCTGGTAGGGGAGTAATTCCCTGTTCCTCTGCAGGCTCTCAAAATCTGCTCCAAGGGGTGGGGAAACCCCACAGAGCACATATTTTGAGGGTGCAGAGGTCTGCAGGGGGAGAAGAGAGGGAGAAAGTCCCATCAGGCCACTGAACTTCTGCTAACTTACCTTTGTATTTAACCCCCATAATCTCTCGCCCCTTCTGCCAGAAAAGTCCCAGGATTGCAGGGATGACAGAATGACTAGTAAACCAACTGGAAGTCTGTAGTGTAGAGAGGCCCTGGAGACACTTCACATTTTGTGCATTTTGGTTGGTTCTGATAAAGATATTGCATGACCATGGATTTTGGAGCTTCAGTTTGGTGTTATTATGCATTTAGTCTGATTTCCAGTTTGCTGAAAGATAACATTAGAAAAGGCTGGTTGCTTTAGCAGAAGTAAGTGATTCTTCATACCTGCCATTTGATAGATTATTTGTTTGAAAATGTCAGAGTCCATTTACCAAATCCCTCTGGTTTGAAAGAAATACACACTGTACCACCTATCTTATCTGGCATTGAAGCCAAGGGCAGTACAAATCCTGAAGTATGAACTCCTTGGGGCATGCATTTCTGGACTGATTGCAGAGAGAATCCATTGCAACCAAATGTTTCAACAGCCGTTTGCAATTGTTAACAGTTTATTTGGAAGCAGGAGCTTGCTGTTAAAACCAACAGGCATTTAAAAACATTTCACTGGCAATTAGAATGGTACTATAACAAGAATTTAACAATGAGCATTAGCAGAGAGCTTTGAAACAGATGCCGTAAAATAAGTTAGATCTGAAGTGGGGCATGGCGCGATCACTCGTTCAAATGGGCATTGAAACGTTGTGTTCTCTTTTTTTGCTGCACATGATGAATGCTTCTCCTCTAGGTCAGGGTTATTGTATATTAGGCGTGGGGCTGGGGAGTGGGGTGGGATCCTACCTGCTTGGAGTAGCAAGCTGTCCCTCCAGGGTTTTCTAGCTGGCCCCTTCCCCTTCCCCTGGATCCTCCCCATTTCCCCCAACTGCCAATCATTTTGTGGTTTCTCAGCTTTTGTGCAATTTTCCCCTGCCCCCATTCTATAATGCTGAAATGCCAGGGAGACCTGGGTTCAAATCCCTTCCAGGCACAAAGACCACTGGTTGTGCCTGGAAGGCCAGCCAATGTCTCTCTACCTACCCTACCCTGTGAGTGTAAAACGAGGGTCTGAGGTAGAACCATGGTGTTGCATGCCAAGCCTCTGGTCATCTTCGTAGTCATGCAATGACAGTCTCTTAGTCAATAGCTTTATTATTATGCAAGCCAGAGCCAGGCCAGCCATGCTTTGGGTTACAGACATAATCTGCACATAGCAACATAGGTCCTAGTCCTCTAGTCATCTTTGCATAATATTACTTAGACTACAAGAGGCTACTTTTGATGAATACACTAGGATAGGAAGTTGCAACAAAAACTGGCACCAGCTGACAGTAAGAAACCTGAGTAGACTTTCCAGTCCTGCCTTCAGGAAGTGTCAGGGTGGACACTGGGCCCACAGAATCCCAGAGTAGTTCTGATTCTGAGGAAGAGGAGCCGCTCCTGGGAGAGGAGGGCACTCATCTTTCCCAGGGCCAACAGCTGACAGAGATTCCTCCCGCTGGCATTCCTAGCATAGATAGCAGTCCCGGGAGTGAGAGAGCACGGGAAGCAGACTTGCTGGACGCGCGACGCTGACGCAAGGAGCGGCGCCAAATGGAGGGCGCAGAAAGGAGGTGTAGTGCCTGGTTGGCGCGCAAACAACGGTTGTGCCCAGAGGATCCTAGGGAAAAGGGGAGGGACTCTCCCTGGCCCATAAGTTCAGGGTCTGCCAGTGATTCCCTTTCAAACGGGGACCAACTGTTCCAACTTCGGGCGTAGGTACTCTCCTGCTCATATCTAGTTGAGTTGTAGCTAACAGTAGAGCTAACAGTAGAGTTGTTAAGTTGTAAAAGAGGAATAAAGTTTGAAAAGAATCCTTTTGTCTGTGTCTGGACTTGGCTACTGGATTAGACTGAGAGAGGCCTCCAAGGAGCCCTTGACAGGGAGGGTCTTCCCCTAGGGACATCTTTTGAGTGGCCAACCTTTTACAACACCTCACATCCTGAAGGTGCTCCTCCCTCCTCATCCAATGTCTGATTCTTGGGTCTGTCACTCCCAACTCCTCCCCTACTGTAAGATCTGGTATTCCCATGGATGGAGAGGTTTCCATCTGGCTTTGATCCAAAGGATTAGACAGTATCTAGAAAGACTCCTCTGTGCCACTGTGGCTTTGCTCAGTCTCCTCTGACCTTGTTAACTCCACCACCCCTTTGCCCTCTTCCTCATCTGACTCTGAACCTGTTCCCATGTCTTTTAGGAGTACTTCTGCAGAGATGTTGGGACTCGGGAGTGACAGACCCATGTGTGCCTCTCTGAGCTCCTTTGAGAAAGGGTAGGATAAAAATGTAATTAATAAATGTGCTACTGAAAGGTATATAGTGATGAGGCCAATCAAGCATTTCTAGGGAGAGCATTCTAGAGCTTCAGTGCCACAAGCAAAAAGCCCTGTGGGACTTAGACAGGGAGAGGTGGCCACAACTGAGATTTGAATCTGGAAGAAAGACCAAAACACTGTTCAGATGTTCATCCAGATGAGAGCTTCCTCTGTTTCCAAGTTACTGTAGTGCTAATCAGGAAATATTTTGGTGAAAGGTATGCTTTCACACTGGCCATCCATCATGCTCATTACAGAAAGCAGGCTACTATAGATCTCACAATCCACAATGGTCCCCTTCAGCTGTGGGAACCATTTAACACTGAAGCCCTCTCCACATTTTCAGCTGGTGTGCTGTGTGTGCATGCACTGGAATGCTAGCTCTGATCCACTTTATCAATGTTCAGCCACCTGATTATTCCCTAGCTTTCTTAAGTGTGTGTGTGTGTCTATGCTGAAGATGACACCCAACTACATCAAGATCTACCTGCACACAGGTGCACAGAGCTCAGGTTTCTTCCCTTCAAACTTCAAACTGTGTAGAGCAAATTGCTCACAACATTGGTTAGTTGTTCCCTGACATACTGGTAGTTTCTCAAGAACATTATTATCGGTGTTATTTTTCCTCTTAATAGAGAATGAGTCAAAGAATCATCTGATGACCAAAAGATTTTGCCAAATATTAAAATAACAATGAAGTTCAAAGTTAGGAGTAATTCTTGTCAGAGGTGGCTTGGATTTGATTGCAACTGAAAGATGAAATAACTTGGATTATTTTACTCCTGGTCTATAACTCTTGCACAGTAGCCAATCAATTGTTTGTCTGGGGCTCATGGAAAAAAAACTAAAATAAACACACAAGGCAGTTATTAGTAATCATGTCCTTTTTAATAGTCTTGTTCAGTTTGCAACCTTTGTTGTTGTTGTTGTTCAGTCGTTCAGTCGTGTCCGACTCTTCATTCTTGCCTAGATGGTTAAGCTTATGTAACCCCAGTTAACCTACCAGCAACTCCCTGTGGAGGGTACTATGGGACCTGGGTACATCCTGTAGTGGGATAGAGGAGGGGGAACACTGCCAGGGCCCCCAAATAATACGTAGTACATAGAGCCCTCATTTTTCCTGAAAGAGGTAGGGGAAACAATAGAATACAAAAAACAACAATGAGGGTTCATTTAGCAGGGAGGAGAAAAGAGGGGAAGAAGCAAGAGTTGTTCAACCCAGGTAGGAGTACATTTTAAAGTAAATGTGTAAGAACAGAATACTAATGGATGGGGTCCAATAAAGGGGTTAGAGAAATATAAGCATTCCTAAGAACATGGGAGCCCCGCTGGATCAGACCAAGGGTCCATCTAGTCCAGCATTCTGTTCACACAGTGGCCAACCAGCTGCCAGTGGGAAACCCAGAAGTAGGAGATGAGTGCATTAGTACCGTCCTGCTCATGGTGCCTGGAAACCTCTCTTAGATTTGTCTGTGGCTATATACATGCCTTGGGAAACAGTGCTCCATAGGCCTCAGGCTCTGTCACACACCCTTTCAGTGGAGCTGCTGCTGAATAAATACTTTTGTGAATGCGGACAGCAGCTGGCCATGTGTCCTCTTTTACGTAGGATAGTCCAATCTGAAGCACTGCCAGAGCACTGCCCTCTGTTTTGAAGGTGTCCTCTATTTGAAGGGCTGTGACTCACCCAGATGGTCTTGCGGTATGTGACTCACCCAGGTCTTCTTGCGGTATGTGACTCACCCAGACCTTCTTGTGGTATGTGACTCACCCAGGTCTTCTTGCAGTATGTGACTCACCCAGGTCTTCTTGCGGTATGTGACTCACCCAGGTCTTCTTGCAGTATGTGACTCATCCAGGTCTTCTTGCGGTATGTGACTCACCCAGACCTTCTTGCGGTATGTGACTCACCCAGGTCTTCTTGCGGAATGTGACTCACCCAGGTCTTCTTGCGGTATGTGACTCACCCAGACCTTCTTGCGGTATGTGACTCACCCAGACCTTCTTGCGGTATGTGACTCACCCAGGTCTTCTTGCGGAATGTGACTCACCCAGACCTTCTTGCGGTATGTGACTCACCCAGACCTTCTTGCGGTATGTGACTCAACCTGGTCTTCTTGTGGTATGTGACTCACCCAGATCTTTTTGCGGTATGTGACTCACTCAGATCTTCTGTCCCACTTTCTGGAGTAAGAGTTGTGGTGGCAAGGGACATGGGAAACTGTCTTATCCCAGATCAGAATACATCCCTTTAGTCCAGTATTATCTACTCTGCCTGGTGGCATCTCTTCATGGTCTTTTCACATCACTTGATACCTCATCTCCCCCCCACCCCTTTTTAAAGTTGAGATGCCAGGGAATGAACTGGGGATCTTCTGCATACAAAACATGTGCTCTACCTTGGAGTTATGGACCCCCTCCTAATAAGGGAGTGAATGAGCAGGGAGGGAGGCAGGAGGATTGGAGGATCTGGACAGGTGTGTGCTAGTTCTGCTGGTGGACATTCTGCAAGTGACTGTCCATGGGCTGGGTTGAGCCTGAGTGCCACCCCTTTCCAAACATGGCAAGAGATCAAAGGCTATGGCTGTCCAGAAACCATCCATGGGGAATAATTTATTAAACTCACATGAATGATTCACAAATGGACATTGGGTTTGTTTTATTCCCAGCTGACTCCATCTTGAGGCTGCATAACTCTCTTCCTAATCCTTTGTCTTTCAGGGGCATTCTTAACATTTTCTCAGCAGCAAATTCTCACAAAGAGTTGGGCAAGAGGATATGAAGAGATGGTCATGTGGGCATTTGTTTGTGCAGGCAGTGTGAAGCCATCTGGATTTACTTCCTTCTATTAATAGGAATAGATGCCAGCCAATGTCATATACCCTGGCAGAGCAGACCTCCATCCAAAAAAGCAATAGCAAATACTAAGAAAAAGAACTGGTAAGAAAATACAGTGGCTTCCAAGTTAGTCTTCGCTGTAGTTGCAGGTGTGGCCATAGAACAGGGTGCCAGACAAGTCAACAGAGCCCCATTAATACGTCTCTAATAGAATTTTCAGACATTCACTGCTGAACTTGTGAAGAGTTTTCCAAGAACACATGGGGTTAGCTCCACCTCTTGATGTTGCTGCATGCTCCCTCAATGGTCCTGAGCTGATCTGCAATCTGCTGAGTCTGAAGGGAGCAACTTCATCATATGTAGGGTTTCCAGAATGGGGAAGGGACCTTGATTGGCCAGGGCTCCCGCCCTCATGATGGAAACCCTACACACGATGATGGTGCCCCCTTCAGACTCAGCTGATGGTGCATCGGCTTGGGAGCGTTATCCAAGCACATACTTTTTGGCAGCAAGTATGCTGCATGCTTTGCCTAAGCATGTGGGACAGGTGGATATGTGAATAGACCACTGAAACACATTGGTGCAAGCCATAATAATGTAAGAAGAGTTCTGCTGCATCAGATCAAAGGCCTACATAGTCCAGCATCCTGGTTTGCCAACAAGATGCCTCTGGAAAGCCCAGAAGGAAGACATGAGCATATTCTTCAGCAACTGTTGTTCCTCAGTAACAGGTATTCAGTGGCATGCTGCCTCTGATCCTGGAGCGTGTGTGTGTGTGTGCGTGTGTGCGCATCCCTGTAAACTAAACTTTAATACATAAGAACATAAGAAGAGCCATGCTGGATCAGACCAAGAGTCCATGTAGTCCAGTAATCTGTTCGCACAGTGGGCAACAAGCTATTGACCAGGAACCCACTAGCAGGGCATGAGCGCAATACTCATCAGATGTATGTGTGAATAGAGTTCTAAACACAATAGTTCTAAACAAGGAACACCAGATTCTGATAAGCATAGAATATGTTCTGCTCACCTAAAATATATTATGCAAGTTAAGTTCAGCGGTTCATGGATATAAGGGTCAGACAAAACAGGAGAACATCCAAAATAATCTGATGACAAGAGAGAACAAGTCTCAGGATGTAAGTTATTTTGGATGGGGCTACTTTGAAGAATGAAATGTTATTTTCATACATCCCGAGACTTGTTCTCTCTTTTCCATTGGTTCATAGATATGTGCCTTAGAATGGGCTACACGATCTCAGAAACTAGATTTGATGAGGTCCTTAAAGATTTTAATATCTCCAGGTCTTCTCTACTGAAATGCCTCTTGAACTACAGAAAATGATGTATCTGCTATCTGCTTTCATTTTTCATAAGATCTAGTTCTTGTGAAGTTGAAAGTGGGGTATAGGTGCTCTGTAGCATATTTCCTAGTTGTTCACACCAACAAGCAAGCCTGACCCAGCTTTTATAAGGGGTATCACCTAATCTGCTTTTGGCTATTGGTGTGAAGAGGCTTCCTTGGCTGCTGTGGCTGATCTTCTTGCAGTCCTCTCCGTTGACCAGACCTGGGTGGTGAAAACTTTGCGTGACACCCCTCTGATCACCAGTTCAAGGCCCACTGAGGGCTTGAGTGTTGGCAATCAGACAGACATCCGGAATAAATAGCTGGTCTGGATTCACAAAGAGGGCCTGTCGTTGGAATTCTTGCTGGTGCCATATTTAAGTACTGAATATAGAGTTTCCGCTCGGTTATTTCCTCAGCACTTTGCTAGCCCAGCATGAAACACGCTATTAGGAACAGAGTTTATTGCAGCCTTGCAAACATTTATTGGGCAGCTCCTAACTCGGTGTCAAGTTATAGTAATACGGTGTTCCGGGAACTTCTTGGAGAATGTTAATGTTTCAGAGAAGGCTCCTCTGGGAATTCTTCTGTTACTGAACTGAAAGCCAACACTGTATATAAGGAGCTGAAGGTAAAAAAGATAGACAAGCCTACTGCTGGGCTTACCTAGCAGAAAAGCTCTGTTTGCTCAAGTGGAGGAACACTTGAGCTTTAACAGAAAAGGAAAGGTTTAGGTTCTCCTGCTGGTTTATGTTTAGAATGAAAAAAATAATAACTGGTGAGCGCTTCATGTTTCTTGAAGTGGAGAAAACATTATGGGTCCCTGCTCAGGTTTGGTGGCAAAGCAAAGCAACATGATCTGGTGTATCTGTTCTGACTTATCCTCCATCTCCTCTAAATCACCCATGATAGGAACAAAGGAAGCTGCCTGATGCAGAGTCAGACCATGGATCCATCTAGCCCATTACCATCTACCTCGAGTGGTAGTGGCTCTCCAGGGTTTCAGGTAGGAGTTTTTTTTCCAGCCCTACCTGGAGACACTGGGGATTGAACCTGGGACCTACTGCATGCACAGCATGCACTCTGTCATTGAGCTACAGCTCTTCTAATATCATATGATATTAATACATAGATATATTGATACACATATACGTTCTCTCCCTCTCTCCCTCCCCCCTCTCTCCCTCCCCCCTCCGTCCTCACACACACACATACCATATAACATATTACCCTTCATTCTGTAATCTTGTGTGTGTGTGTGTGTGTGTGTGTGTGTGTACAGCACAGAACCTTTTCTTAGTACAGAAGAGGATAAACAGGAATACAAATGTTGGGACAAAGGAAGGCATCACCATCTGCTTGCTAACAGAGCCAGGTTTCATTATACATGAACTAAAAATAGTTGGTAGGGTTGCCATCTTGCAACCTGGACATAGACTTTTAAATCTCCCATGGATGCGGGAGATGATGAAACTATGAGTCCTCTCCCATTCCCTGTCCAGTTCTGGCATCTGTCCTCTCTCCCTGATTTGTGTGCACACTTAAGGATTTCCATCCTTTACATGCTGAAGCCCTACTGAACATATCTGCCCTCCAGGTGAGATGTAGGAAAGCATTGTATAGGCATCATATAACTTCTGCTACAATCCGTGTTAACTAAGAATAAGGAACTGAGCCTTGAAGCACAGCCAATAAAATATTTACTCAGCAATTCCTAGGTATGTGGCTGGAGTAAATCACTAGAAAGTGGCTAAAAAGGTCTAAGGTAATGGAAACTGGATTATTCATCCTAGTGTTGTATAACAGTTCTGGCAAGTGGGAAATCAAATACAAATTATGTATATACTGCATTAAAAAGATCCACCATTTTTGGTTAAAAAATGAAGGCAAGGCACAACTGAAACAACCCCACCGCCACCCCACTACAAATAAAAGCAACAACTGCAAAATCATGCAAGTGTACAATGTATACAATGATCAAAGCACTTCAACTCTCCTCTCCTTTTGTTTTGTTAGTTAATTCTAAATGAGGCAAAGCTGACCCAGGATGTGTTACTATTTACATCTCTCACGTTACCCTGGTGTTTCAGCACAATTTTCTTTTGAAAAGCAAACCTTTCTTTAAGGATAGTGGATGATCTCATGCTTTCAGCTTGGTCTCAACTTCATCCAGTAGGTATACTGATCAAAGAAACTCAAGAAGACATTTTGTTTACATTATATAACAGTGACATCATTGGAGAGAGAGAGAGAGAGAGGTGTATGAATTTTACAATTTGAAAGAGAAACATGGGCAAACCAAAGATAGTCTTCAGACATTCCAATCCAGCAGATCATGCTCATGGGACACCAGTGAGTGCACTTAGGTTCCCTCAACATCAGTGATAGACCACACATACAATTTTATAGAAAACACGTTTCTGTTGCAGAAAAGGAAGCGAATGGGCAATTGGTAGGTGAGCGAGTGTACCAATTGCCAATTGAGAGTAAGAGAATGGGGTAGGGGCTAAGTGTGTGAAAAAGAGAGAAGGAAGAGGGCTGGATTAAAACTTAGTCATACTTAGAGGAGACCCGATGAAATCAATGGGATTTAGGTTAAGTTAGTATGACTAAATCTGGATCCAATCCAATGATTGGGTTTGGATGACACACCATGGATTGTCATGGGTTATTTAACCCATGACAAACTACAGTGTCCCACAGGCACCAGGTTACATATCCAATCTGCACTCAGGGTTGTCATGTTGTGCTAACCCGGCAAGCATGGGTTATGTGAGGGTTAAACAGTCCTTGCACAACCCCAAAACAGAGGATGTATTAAACCCATGCTCACCAGGTTCAATTAACCCACAGTGTTAAATAATCCATGGTGGGTTGTCTTGCCAAGTGAATAGTCTCAATGAGTCCACAAAAGGTATCCAATTTGAAGAGTCCCCAAGACTTAAAAAGAAGAAGCAGTATAAACACATGTCGTTCCATAAATATATACAGAAATTATCCTACTCTCTAGCCTTTAAAGCATATGGATTCTCAGACAGTAATAACAAATTAGTGGACCTTTCTGACTCCAATGGAGGCTCCCCCCTTTTTTAATACCCCCACCCACCCATGGGGGGGTGGAATTTCAGGAGAGAATAGTTGGAATTACAGGGCAAAATGGTTTCAGGGGAAGGTTTAGCCTTCCCCTCCTGGAGTGCCGTGGTCCTTATCTGAACTATGGCCTGGTGGACTTACACAAGAGCAAAGAAAACTGTCATGCATAGCTACATGCTACGTGATTAGTATAACACATACTTTGTCCCTAAGTCTGGCTCCAACCCAGTATGTGGGGTGGTGATATATGGTATAGCTCTGGCTCTGCCCACTGCCAGCTCTACTGCCAACATGTGCCCGCTGAGAGGGAATGTGGCCCTTGACGGGCAAAAAAGGCTGAGCACTTCTGCTCTAAAGAATTTGAAAGTTACCATCAGGTTTAAATAGGGATTAAGAACTGGAACCTTTTTTTTTTTTTTTTTTTGGTGATGATGCTAGACCTCTGGAACTTCCTGTCCAGGAGGGTCCATTTGGCCAGCCCATTATCTTCCTTAAAGGGCATGATGAAATTGCCTTCAGCAATATTTTCAGTATGATTCCTGATGGGTTAGGATCATCCATGTTCCTGAAGACTTCACATGATGTACGCTCAACAGCTGAAAAACAAACAAAAACAAATCCCTAGGGAAGACATTGCACATCTATATTGGCTTCTGAATCATGTGTTTAATCTACAAATATCAGTTATATGACGCTCATGGAGTCTGTCTTGTCTTCGTCCTGGTTTCTAGGAATAATTCATGGGACTTTCTTTAATCTCCATAGACATGCTTGATTTGCAGCATCCTAAATTTAGATCAGCCTTGGTGCTTTTCGTAATAATTTTAGAATTTCAATTTGGCAGTTACAGCATTGTCTATAGCAGCATCCCCCAACCTGAGGTGTCCCAGATGTGTTGGAGGTGATGGGAATTGGTGAGCAACACATCTGGGGGTGCACAGTTGGGGAAAGCTAGTCTAGAAAGAGACCACTTCTCTGGAATGAATCATCTCAGTCACCAGACTCCAGGAATTAATATTGGGCATGGTCCAGGCAGTATTATCATGTGATCATGTGCCCCCTCCTCCTCCTCTGTGATTGCAATGGGAAAGATTCATTTAAGCACATGGATTGAACTGATGTTCTGCTGTAATGATCATTCTCATATCTGTACCTCTCATAGCAAAGGATTTCACCAACAGTAAAACAATTCATCCTAGCTTCCACTAGGGGACAGTTGGTATTACATGAACTTTTGAGTCTGACTTCCAGGAAACATTTTTTGTTAGCTACTCTGATAGGATTGCACTACAGACATGCAATCCAAAACATTTTAGGTGAGAGGGGAAAATAGTATTTAATGCAGCCACATGATTTTGGAAACTTTTGCATCATAACATTAAAAACAAATCGGATAGAACTGGCAATCACAGTCATACCTCAGGTGGTGACCAGATGCCTAAGAAATATAAAACATATGTGGATCCAAGAGCAGATATTCTGAGACAGGAAGAACTAATATATATATATTTTTAAGGGCACTCCATTGAAAATGTGGGTTTAACCTGAAAGATTGGTGGTTCATCATCAAGGTTAGTAAAAAAAGAAAAAGAAGTAAATGTATAATGCAGAGTTCTCAGAATTACTTAACATTCAATCTGAATTTTTGCCCTCTACCCACACAAAAATTCCTGGGTCAGGTAGGCACAGGTCGATCAGAGGTAGTATCCCTGTGAGAAGGTGGAAAACGTATGTGGGAAGGGGCCGAGAAAGAAAAAGGAGGGGGGAAAAGGACCATGATCCCCCCCTCGTTTTTGTTAGAAAAGACTGATTCATAATCCAGGTTCTGTTAGGAAACCTTTCAAGCAGTGGAGGCTGGTGGCTCCAATGTCAGTGGGACAGTGAATCTGCTCTGGGTTTCAGTCAGAACCAGTCAGAAGTCTAAAGGAGCTCTTCAAGGTGCTCCTTTAGAGTTCGGACTGGTTCTGTCTGAAACCCAGAGTGGATCCACAGCCCCACTGAGATCGAAGCCATCAGCCTCCACTGCATTCAAGGGATACGTTCGGTCATTGTGTCTACAGGTTCATTTAGCCACCAGATTTTGTGCACATTCCACTAAGAAAAATGTCTTGGATGAGACAAAAATAAATTTCCAGGACTGGGGAAACACAGTTCAATGGGGGTATGCATAGGTAAAGGTGTCCCCAGCCAGTCGTGTCCGACTCTAGGGGGTGGTGCTCATCTCCATTTCTAAGCCGAAGAGCCAGCGCTGTCCGAAGACGCTTCCGTGGTCATGTGGCCAGCATGACTGAACACCGAGGTGCACGGAACGCTGTTACCTTTCCTGCCGAAGTGGCACCTATTTATCTACTTGCAATTTCTTGCTTTCGACTGCTAGGTTGGCAGGAGCTGGGACTGAAGACGGGAGCTCACTCCGTCACGCGGCACTCGGGTCTCGAACTGCTGTCCTGCCGACCTTCCGGTCTGCAGTTCAGCGTCTTAACCACTAAGCCACCATGGTCCCTGAAGCAGGCTTACTGACTAGCAAATTGAACCTGGGACTTTTTGCAGGTACACTACATGCTCTACCACTGAGATGTAGTTCCTGCAACTTAGTACAGGCATTTTGTACCTGAGTTAGATCCAGCCGTAGTCATGCTTAGAGTAGGCGCATTGAAATCAGTAGGATAAACTAACTTACTAATCATGACGAACTTAGGCCCCACTGATTTCAATAGGTCTACTCTAAGCATGACTATATCTAGATCCAACTCATAGTCTAGTATTCTTAGGCACTTCATAAAGAATAAATATTATTCTGCTATGGTTAGGAATGCAATGTGGGTTTTTTAATCTGTTACTCTGACAAGTAAACAACTAAAAATGTAACCCTGATTAATAGGGCAAGAAATTAGTTTATCTTAAAAAAGTTGATTATTTATAATAGAATGACTTATAAAAACTGCAGAGGAAAAGCGCCATCTTAAAGGAGGCATCCTTCACTTTCACTTATAAGCTGTGGCCCTTGCTGGCATCATCTAAAAACAAAGTATGCCTTTTTCTTCAAAAAACAAAATTGTTTTATTCACATGCCATTTTAACTGATTAATAATTGGGGGAGTTGGGGAGTTTGGTGCCACCAATGTATGGATGACTCTCAACTCAATCTCTCCTCTCCATCCAAATCCGAGGAAGCTGTTCTAATTCTAATCGGTGCCTGATGTTGGTAACGGACTGGATGAGGGCAAACAAACTGAAGCTTAATCAGACAAGACAGAGATGCTCCTGGCTAGCCAAAAGGCAGGTCAGGGAGTAGGGATTCAATCTGTGCTGGATAGGGTTACACTCCCCTTGCATAGGAAAAAAACCTAGTAAATATAATTCCATTGGGGATTTAAAAGAAAAGAAAATAATAGTACAAATGTATAGTTTCAGTAACACATAAATATGACACCCTCCCCCCAAAGGATGTGTACTTTTGCTTTAAAAAAAAATCATAGAAAAGATGATTACAGTTAGCAGTGAGGAACTCTGGGGTAGTACCAGAGTCACTTTAGGATCATATAGTAAAGGAAACGTGGTAGAGTCAGGTCTGCATGCATTCTGCGATTCTGTTCAAGTGAAGAATTTGGTACTGAGTGCAGAATTCAGCATCTTGAGAACCTCGCCTAAGGGAGCAATCCTATCTATGGCCGCTAGACAGTGGCTAGACGGCCATAGGATATGCTGAGAACCGACCTCCCCCCACTTCTGCGCTGCCTTGGAGGCAGCGCAGAACAACCCCATCTTCTGCACTCGCAAGAGGAGGAGTGTGGAGTGGCCAGAAAGGGGCATGGCTGGGGGCGTTCCAGGGTGGGGAGAGTGTAGCTGCCTGTACAACACAGCCACCTTCCCCGCTCTGTCCTTTCACGGCTAGACAGCCGCAATTGGCTGTCTAGCTGAAAAAGCAGGGCAGAAGGAGTGCGGAGGGAACGATCCCCTCCGTGCTTCTCCTGCCCTGCTTTGGATAGGTGGTCACCTCTAACTTCGGAGGCGGCCACTAGGGATGGCGGAGAATTCCAGAGTCCGTGGCGGAACAGACCACCCCACCCCACCACCACGCGAAGTCCAACCCAGCCGGCTCCTGCCTGGCACCGCGGGGTCCGGGTCCGGCCAGGTCCATCCGAATTTCAGTTTACCAATTTCAGTTTCAGTTATTTCAGTTTTGATAAGAGTTTACCAATATGTGCAAAGTTCTCCATATTTGGGACAAAAGGAACATGAGATTAAAAAAATAAAAACAAATGTGGAAGAAATCAAAACTGATCATTTCACCCATACAGACCCAGAGCTTTGAGTGTTTTGCTCTTAAAAGTCTGGGTAATAATCCCAGTATATTCAACCATGCTTGTGGAACTGAATTTGGGTTGCCACCCCTTTTTTTCTGAGAGGTTCCTCATCTTTCACAGCTGCATCACGGGCAGGCAATGCAAGTAATCACGGTCCCCTCCATGCTGAGAATAGCTGCGCCTAGTGAATTTGGCTTGTGCAGATGGGCGAGAATTTCATTTCAGTTTATTTCTGATAAGAATTTACAAAGTTCTTCTTATTCGGGAGAGAAAGAGCTTATTTTTTTTAAGAAATTGAATTCAGGAAAAGGCGAAACTGACATATTTGCCCATCCCTATGTATCAGCCAAAAGTAGGGATGTATGGATTATGTAAGATCTGATCTGTCTGTGTTTTGTGGATTGTCAGGTGCCTTTTGTTCTGTTGTCCATTCACAGATGGATTCGAATTTGTTTATCGTTATGCAGAAAAATATGCAAATAATTCCGGGAGGGTTCGCAACAGTTTACATAATTTACCACGTGGCATTTAGCGTATTGTCCCCCATTCTATTCAGTGTTTCCCCATGTATATTTACTAGCAGAAACAGGCATATTTTCCTATGAATAAATTTGCATACATTTCGGGGAAGCAAAAAAAAAAGATCCCAAAGTCTAGGGACCCTGGAACCCCCTCCATTCACCCAAGGGTCTTCTGAGATAACTAACAGGAGGTTTGATAATGAGCTGGATGTGGAAATACAAAGCTGAGCTGGGGGCAAGTGGGGTGCTGACATGTGTAGGAGTAAGTTGCATTGAACTCAGTAAATCTTACTTCTGAATAGACATGCACAGAGTTGGTTCTCCTCTCCATTTTAGCCTCACCATGTCACCAACAAGGCTGGATGTGGAAATAGAAAGCCTAGCGGGGGGAATAATACTCATGTAGGGCTCCAGACCAGCATGGTCATTTTAAAATGTTCTTTCTTTCTTTCTTTCTTTCTTTCTTTCTTTCTTTCTTTCTTTCTTTCTTTCCTTCCTTCCTTCCTTCCTTCCTTCCTTCCTTTCTTTCTTTCAACAGTGTTGCTTTAAACAAAGCGTGCATCGCTCAGGCACACCTAGGGCAGCCTTGTTTTGGGAAGCCCCGAGGAGGAGGAAGTATTTTGGCTGAAAGTAAACAGAGATGGAGGATTTCAATTGAAAAAGAACACCCACAAGCAAGGCGGTGAGCACAATTCATTTTTTTTAAAACGTACGTATTTATTATTGAAGTGTACTACCTTGCGTTTTTATTTACGAAAAATTCGCGACACTGTGCGGATGACCAAAAAAAAAGCCACATGACTGCTGGCTCCGCAGGACCTCATGGTGCCGTTCCAAAGAGAATTCCGTGGCACAGACTGAAGGGAATTTGATCCCATTTCAGTCCATGGTGGAATTCTCTGACATCCCTACCCTCCATACAAAACACCCAGCAGCCAAGGAGGTCTAAATACACACACATGGAGAGAGCAATCCTATGGGGATTGATAGTCGCCTCCAAACCTGGGGGTGACTGCCCATCCACAGAGCACATCTCCTCTGCGCTCCTGCCACCTTGCTTTCATGGCAAGATAGACAATTTCGGCTGTCTAGCTGCGGGACCTTGGAGCGTGGGGTGAAGAGGCCAGATGACACACAGGAAATGTTGTACTGGCACTTCTGACCTCCCTGCCCTGCCCCACCCCCAGGAATGCCCCATTTCTCTGGTCCAAGCTGCTCTTCTGAGCAGCATGGACCCATCCACACTGCCTACAAAGTGGTGCAGGAGGGGGTTTAGGTTGGTTCTCCGAGAACCAACCTCAGAGCACGGGCTCCAAGGTCGGTTCCTGGGAACTGACCAATCCTATGGCCGTCTAGCCACTGACTAGCGGCCATAGGATTCCACCCATGGACATGCATGTATATACATATGTACCTGTATGACTCTTTGTAACAGTCTGCCTGTCAATTGTTTCTAAAGAGAGAGTGGCCTGGGTAGGATGATGCTGTGTTGCCATGGTTCTTTTTATTTTATTTTATTTATTTATTACATTTCTATATCACCCAGCAGCTGAAGCTCTCTGGACGTTTTTACTGGATCTGAAAGCAATGATCAAGCCAGTGAGGGAAGGATAACAGAGGTTTATTGTAGCTAGATTACAGACAGAACAAGCAGTGCTTACGCCCCCTCAGTAGCCAGGAACACCTCAATGGATGGACTCCTGTAATGGCCAGTATGTAGCACCACGTTCTTGGTCTATACTGAGCTCCTTCAGGAAGAATTCCAAGCCTATTTTATATCTCAAAGCTCCATGACTACACTAAGCACTCACAACACTCCCTTAGCAGATGGCTGACCTTGAAGCCCTGACAAGTGCTATCCTGGAATAAGCAACAGACAAGGAGTTGTCCAAATATAAGATAAGAGTGCAGCTGGCTAATGAGGAGATCCAAACATGAAGAGATTCAGGCATGAAAGGAGCCATTGTCTTACACCACTGACTCCTCGTTAGGGATGCTGCAGACGCCCATCTCAGTCTGCGATTCTGGTGGATCGCCAGAGCCCCTGCCCCCCGAGCTGCTCCCACTGAGCCCCTTCCACCACTCAGCCCCTTCCCATGCTTGCCGACAATTTGCCCAGGCCCCCAATCACCCATATACACAAGCTTCACAGCACCATTTTGCAAAAAGTCTATATGCACATTTTTCACACATAGACTTATATGCAAAATGGCACCACGAATCACCCATATATGCAAAATTTGTGGTGCCATGTTGTGTCTAAGTCTATGTGCACAGTATTATGATTGCCGTTTTTTCAAAACGTAGTGATCGTGGCAGAGGTAGATGGGTCTTGTGTAAGTGCGGGCTGCTCGGCGAGCATGGGAGGGAGTTGAGTGCGGGTCTGGGGACACGCAAGTAGGGGTAGGGGTTGGGCGGGCCCTTGGAGAACCTGGATGGGGGTGCGCCCATCCATCCCTACTCCTCGTAATGCACTGATCTGCTGCATTTCCATTACAGATGTTGTTGTGGCCTTCCCAACATTGCCATGTGTTGACTGGAGCCTTGCATGCACATGGGGGCATTGTTAGTGTGCAAAGCTGTGACTGGACAGAGGGGCAGAACTAATAGGGCTGCAGGATGTGTGGCCAACATTGCTCCTAGTCTTAGGTGAAAGCACAGGCATTTAGGGATGTTGACTCCTGTTGCTTTGAATGCATACTACTGTTGTCACATTCTAATGTGCTTAATCTATGTATAGTGGCTGCTGGCATAGCAGGTCCATAGAATCAGCCTTTCAGAGCATCTTAAATATGCTTTTCCTTTGCCCTTGAGTAGTCATAATCTGTCCCCAATACACCAGGGGTGCAGAACCTCTTTGAGCTTCAGGGCCAAATTCCATTTTGGAGAAGCTCTCAGGGGCTGCATTCCAGTGGTGGGTGGGGATGAATGAAAAAGGGGGGTGGGGCAAAAACAAAATGGGCAGGGCCAAAAACCCAGCACATTTTAGCTAAAAGCACTTATAGCCAGTGACCAATCCACGGGAGAGGCATTTTAACCTTTGAGAATGGGGGGAAAACAACACAAAAGCCAGGAAACCACCAAACTATCAGTGGTTGGGGGAAAGGTAGGGGAAGGAGAGTGACCATATGGGGAACCCCAGAGGGCCAGATTGACCCCCCCCCCAGTCTGAGGTTCCACACTCCTGGTGTACACGTAGGCTGAATCTACATACAGCAGTTTTACTGTTACCATCCTGCAATGATAACTATTGGTGCACATGACACCAATGGGCACCATTAGTTATCACTGCAGTATGATAATGGTAAAACTGCTAGATTCAGCCTTAGAGTCTTTGTCCACCCATCTTTCCATCCCTCCAGTATTGGCTCCAAGATTTTGAGGGCCCTTGGTCAAGACAATGGGCCCCTCCCTCAGTGAGTCTACCTTGTCACCGCCATTGTCAGCAGCTGCTATCGCTCCTCCTCCTCTTTCTCATCCTTGCTACCACTTGCTTGCTTGACAGTTGTTGTTGTTCAGTCGTTCAGTCGTGTCCGACTCTTCGTGACCCCATGGACCATAGCACGCCAGGCCTTCCTGTCCTGCGCTGTCTCCCGGAGCGTGCTCAAGTTCATATTCATTGCATCCGTGATGCTATCTAGCCATCTCATCCTCTGCCGTCCCCTTCTCCTTTTGCCTTCAGTCTTTCCCAGCATCAGGGTCTTTTCCAGGGAGTTTTCTCTTCGCATTAGGTGGCCAAAATATTGGAGCTTCAGCTTCATTATCTGTCCTTCCAATGAGCAGTCAGGGTTGATTTCCTTTAGGATGGACTGATTTGACCTCCTTGCAGTCCAGGGGACTCGTAAGAGTCTTCTCCAGCACCACAGTTCGAAAGCATCAATTCTTCGGCGCTCAGCCTTCCTTATAGTCCAGCTCTCACAGCCATACATTACTACTGGGAAAACCATAGCTTTGATTAGACGGACCTTTGTCGGCAAGGTGATGTCTCTGCTTCTTACTATGCTGTCTAGGTTGGCCATAGCTTTCCTCCCAAGGAGCAAGCGTCTTTTAATTTCAGGGCTACAGTCACCGTCTGCGGTGATCTTGGAGCCCAAGAAAGTAAAATCTGTCACTGCTTCCATTTCTTCCCCTTCTATATGCCAGGAAGTGATGGGGCCAGATGCCATGATCTGAGTTTTTTTAATGTTGAGTTTCAAACCAGCTTTTGCACTCTCCTCTTTCACCCTCAACAAGAGGCTCTTGAGATCCTCTTCGCTTTCTGCCATTAGGGTGGTATCGTCTGCATATCGGAGGTTGTTGATAATTCTCCCAGCAATCTTAATTCCGACCTCTGATTCATCCAACCCGGCATTTCTCATGATGTACTCTGCATATAAGTTAAATAAGCAGGGTGACAATATGCAGCCTTGTCGTACTCCTTTCCCAATTTTGAACCAATCGGTTGTTCCATGTCTGGTTCTTACTGTTGCTTCTTGACCCTCGTACAGGTTTCTCAGGAGACAGGTAAGGTGGTCTGGTACTCCCATCACTTTAAGAATTTGCCACAGTTTGTTGTGATCCACACAATCAAAGGCTTTAGCGTAGTCAATGAAGCAGAAATAGACGTTTTTCTGGAATTCTCTTGCTTTCTCCATGATGCAGCGAATGTTGGCGATTTGATCTCTAGTTCCTCTGCCTCTTCTAAACCCAGCTTGTACTTCCGGTAGTTCTCGGTTCGCATACTGCTGAAGCCTAGCTTGTAGGATTTTGAGCATCACCTTGCTGGCATGTGAAATGAGCGCAATTGTGCGGTAGTTTGAACACTCTTTGGTGTTGCCCTTCTTTGGAATTGGAATGTAAACTGACCTTTTCCAGTCTTGTGGCCACTGTTGAGTGTTCCAGATTTGTTGACATATTGAATGCAGCACTTTAACAGCATCATCTTTTAGGATTTTAAATAGTTCGGCTGGAATACTGTCATCTCCGCTAGCTTTGTTGTTACTAATGCTTCCTAAGGCCCACTTGACTTCACTCTCTAGGATGTCCGGCTCAAGTTCAATGACCGCACTATCATGGCTATCAGGGACATTCAGATCTTTCCTGTATAGTTCTTCTTTGTATTCTTGCCACCTCTTCTTAATCTCATCTGCTTCTGTTAGGTCCCTGCCTTCTTTGTCCTTTATCATGCCCGTCTTTGCACAAAACGTTCCCTTGAGATCTCCAATTTTCTTGAAGAGATCTCTAGTCTTCCCCATTCTGTTGTTTTCCTCGATTTCTTTGCATTGTTCATTTAAGAAGGCCTTCTTGTCTCTCCTTGCTATTCTCTGGAACTCTGCGCTCAGTTGGGTATATCTTCCCCTTTCTCCCTTGCTTTTCGCTTCCCTTCTTTCGTGAGCTACTTGTAAAGCCTCATCAGACAGCCACTTTGCTTTCTTGCATTTCTTTTTCTTTGGGATGGATTTCGTTGCTGCCTCCTGAACAATGTTACGGACCTCCGTCCATAGTTCCTCAGGCACTCTGTCTATCAGGTCTAATCCCTGAAATCTATTCCTCACCTCCACTGTATATTCATCAGGGATATGATTTAGGTCATACCTGAACGGTTTAGTGGCCAATGATCAGCAGGCCAGGGCATCTACTGCTCCTCCTCCTCACCACCACCACGGCTGTCTGGGCCAGAGCAAGGAGCAGGTGAACAAGCAGGTTGCACTGGTGAAGAGGAGGAGCAACTCCAG
The DNA here is from genome assembly GCF_057233095.1 of Heloderma suspectum. Lineage (NCBI taxonomy): Eukaryota > Metazoa > Chordata > Lepidosauria > Squamata > Helodermatidae > Heloderma > Heloderma suspectum. Next base: position 396,782,808 of record NC_139458.1, read on the forward strand.
TGGGTCTTGCCAGTGGGCCCTTGCTGGGATGTGGACCATCGACAAGTGCCCAACCATGCCTACCTTTGATGCTGGCTCTGCATCCATCCATCCATCCATCCATCCATCCATCCATCCATCCATCCATCATATATTCCAATAGGTTTGGAAAGGCTGTGGTAGAATACCTTAAGTGTTCCCATGTTACTCATACAAAGGGCTGGCATATACCATGGTGGCTGTTTTGAGGCTTGTTTGTGCTCACGGTAGCTACTCCCAGTGGCCTGTTGGCTATGAGCAGAATCTGCACTTCTAAACAGTACCACATATTGCCACAATGTGGACTGGATAGTGACAGGTAAAATTGCAGATACTTTGCCACAAAAATGGATCATCTGCCATAGGCACAAGCGAAGAAGAAGTTTGGATAGACCAACTTCTATATATTGGCAAAATGGCAGTTCCTCCCATGTTCCAGTATTTACTCTTCTTTAAATGGAAGCCTTGTTTTCCAGTGTACTAAGTTACACTGATTTCTGTTTGAGCTGTGTGTGTGACACACGTGTGACACACACAGAGAGAGGTGTATAATAGTTTGCTTCCTTTAAACATTACACATGGCTTCTTCAGTGCTAACATTATAGAGAACTACTAGCCAGATCAATCTGTTTGCCATGTGGGTTGCACACATCTGTAGAGGATCAGAGAATGTAATGAAATGATTGCCAAAGCTTCCATCAGAATTATGTCGCTAACATTTTTCTGAGTTGAGAACACAAGTTCTAAGGTTACATTGACAAAAATTACTATTGGATATTCTGAAAAGGAAGCAAATGGTTAGCTGAAACAATGAAAGATTTGTCAAAAGTCAAGCCAGATCTGCCCTCAACACTGAAATCATGTCATCCTTGGAAACGTAAGGGAGCTTGGATGTGTTTATTTATATATTTATATATTTATATTTTTAAAATATTTATACCACCCTTCATTAAATTTGACTCCAGGGCAGTTTACAAAATAAAATTTTAAAGGTACAAAATATGAACAACCACAGTAAGCTTAAATCCAGAACAAAACCAGTCATCAACAAGACATTCAATATCAAAGGACACATTCTCTGAACTACATGGCATGCAGCTGACCCTCTTGCTTTTTTCCTTGAAATTAAGTGTGCATTGACCTGACCAGACTGGGACCACTGCGCACAGGAAGGGGAGGTCTAAACTTTCTCCTTCCAGCTGCCTCCTTCCCAAAATTAGCCTCTCCTGTGGGAGTTGGCAAAGGAAAAAAGCCTCCTTCTTTGGCAAGAAACTTTGGAGGAAGTCTAAAGCTCTCTGTGCATGGTGGTCCTGATCTGGATCAGTGTCTTGCATACTTATTTTCAAGTAAAAAGCACCCCCCCCCAAAAAAGGGTTAGTTACATGCTACATAATATCATACTGTCCTTATAAAAATCTGTACGACCACACTTGGAATACTTTGTACAGTACTGGTCACCACACCTAAAACTGGATATCGTAGAGTTGGAAAAGGTGCAGAAAGGGGCAACTAACATGGTCAAGGGGTTGGAGCAACTCCCCTGTGAGGGAAAGCTACAGCAGCTGGGATTGTTTAGCTTGGAAAAAAGGCAAGGAAGGGGAGACATGATGGAGGTCTACAAAATGATGCATGGTGGGGAGGATGTGGATAGGGAGACTTTTTTCTCCCTCTCCCATAATACTAGAACACAGGGTCATCCCATGAAGCTGATTGGATGGCGGGGTCGGGGAGAGATTCTAGCTAGAATTATTACTCATGGTAAAGTTTGACATGTTAGTCACATTTACACATTTAAAAGTAGTTATCAAGGTATGGTTCAGGGGTGACTTGTAGCATAGGCTACTATATCTCCAGTTGTATTGTATAGACAAGGAGCATGCAATAAAATCATCACCATCACCACCATCGCCACCGCCACCACCATCATCACTATCTCACTCTTCAATGGGGGAGAGTGTCATGGGATGATCCAAAGCAGAAACTTTTAAACAACACATGGGACTACATTCATAGACTAAAACCTAGATTTATTATATCACTTTCATTACAATATTTAGATCTTGCCTTTCCATCCCATCACTGGGAGTCAAACAACTGCAGTTAAAGCAACCACTAACAATCGTACCCTTTAAAGACAGGAAATAGATAAAATATCAGCTAACACAGATTTTAAAAGGCAGGGGATTAAAAAAGAGTTGAGAGATAGATAGAGGGCAGTATCCAACTGAGTCATCCCATTAGCGCAAATTATGTTGCACTAGTAGAAACTAGATTCTGAACTATGTGCAAGAGAAGAATACAACTAAAGTTACATTTGTGCAAGCATACGGTTGTACATTATTCTTGTGCAACCCGTTGTGCAACCCACTGCATGTAACTGTTGCGTAATCCATTGCACAATCTGTTATGCAACAAGTTGTGCATTCTGCTTGTGCAACCTGTTGTGCACCTGCTTGCACAACCAGTTGGGCAAGTGTAATGGGCAGGTGCTCACAGAACAGATTCAGCAGAGCTCCATTAGCTATTGCAGTTTGCAGAATGACACTGTTGGATACTGCCCAAAGGCTTTAGTTGGCATCTGATGATCATCATCATGAGGAACGGTGTTCCATAGCCTGGTTGCCATGACAGAGACGGCCCTGTCCCATGTGCTCACCTAGTGGCACCTCTGCTAGTAGGGATGTACGAATCCCACTCACCAATCCATTCCGGGGCATCGGCAGTGGGAGGGGAGGCGCTCTGTCCTTCCCCCCGGAATCCTCCCCAGCCGGCTCTGCTCTGACTCCGCAGAGCTGCCAGCTGGGGCCGGCCGCAGCCGGAATTCTGGCCGTGGCCAGACTGTTACGGTTGCAAATGGTGGCCACTACACCATTTGCGCCCCTGCTCTTTGCCGTAATAGGCTACATAAGTATTTATGTAGCCTATTACGGCAAAAAGAAGCCACGCAAATGGCAGCTGCTATGACGCCCGCCATTTGCGGCTGGGAGACCAGCCGGAGCTGCCACCGCATCTGCCGCTACTGCTGGAGCCGCCGCATCTACCACCAGGTAAGCTCTATCCCGGGGCGATTCCGCGGGGCGGCGGGGGGGGGGGGAGGCTGTTCCGCCACGGATTCCGGAGGGGCGGATTCTAAGGAATCTGGCCTCATTGGAGTCCGTGGCAGAATTCTCTGACATCCCTAGCTAGGGGTGGGATATAGAACTGGAAATGAAAGCAGCCTTCCCTAACCTGGTGCCCTACTGATGTAATGGAGCTAATGGAGCTCTGCTGAATCTGTTACATGAGCCCATTATGTTACATGAGCCCATTATGCTTGCCCAACTGGTTGTGCAAGCAGGTGCACAACAGGTCGTGTGGACTATAACTCCTATCACCCCAATCCTGCATGGAAAGTGTCCTTCTGGCTGGGGATGATGGGAGTTGTAGCCCAGCATATCTGGAGTTGTAGCCCAACACATCTGGAGGGTACCAGGTTGGGGAAGAGTGGGTTATAGGATATCTGTAATTACTAAATGTCTCACTGAAAGAATATATACATATCAATATATTTCTGCCAACTGAAACTTTAAAACAAGCAGACATAACCTCAGAGGGTTGATGGCTGAAATGGGATAAAATGAAAGAAACAGACAGAAGCAGTGGTGGCTGGTGGCTCCAATGTCATGGAGTGGGGAATCTGCTCGGGGTTGCAATCAGAACTAGTCAGAACTCTACAGGAGCTCTCCGAGTTGTGAAGTGGATTGTCCACCCTACTGACAATGGAGCCACCAGCCACCACTGGACAGTAGCGATGAGAAACTGTTTGATTTGTTAACTGCAGGAATGTGAAACTAATGTGTGATATAAAGAGGAGAAAGTAGCAATGAGCACATCCAGAAGAAACGTTCTGTAGGCTGTTGTTATTTTAAACATTAAAAATTAAACTTTTGAACTTATTTGTTTTTTCTGTGCATTTTAATGTTTAGTTTTTAATGTTCATCTAAAGGAGATTCCATTTTTCTTTGTGACTTTTCTTTACAACATTTTTTTATTTTTTACACTGAAGCTTGTGCCAAAATACTTTGAAACAATTAAGCCTAGGGGCATCTGACCGCACTGCACAAATTTACCACAAATATGATGAAATCCATTCAGAACCTTACATTTTTCTATAATGTTGTCCCAAATGTTTCAACCCTCAAACATTACCTATTTTTTTTTGTTAAGTGTGAACAGAAGTATCAATGTGTTGTGCAAAAATATCTGTTATTCCATTGACTTTCAAACTGTTCCAGAGAACAGTGGAATTCCTTAGAAACTTAGCAGAGGTTCCTTCTGGAAGAACTCTTTAATGAAAAAAATTAGTAATGGGGTGGGACAAGTATTTTGCCATGCCCACCAGCTTTTGGTCTAGTCCAGGGGCTACCCATTTCATGCTCATTATACACATTGGATCTGGGTTCTTTTCAACATTGGAAGGATGTGTGTCTCTGGACAGTTTCTGTCCATTCTCCTACTTGATTTTAAAACAAACAAACAAACAAACAAACAAACAGAAGAAGATGAGCATTTGGAATATTTTGCTGCTGAGTTAAAGGACTGGTAGTTGAATCTTTCTTCAATACTGGCAATAGGTCAGCATCCTTCACCACACCTGAATCCAGGAGGCTAGCTTAGGGGTTGCAGGGCAGGCCATATGGCCAAAGGCTCTGTCCTCCAACACCTTGCTGCCACCTCCCAGCATCTGCTGCCTGAGGCAACTGCCTCACTTTGCCTAATAGTAGGGCCGACCCTGATTAGTGTTAGATTTCCAGATGAGGAAAGGGTGACACCTTAAAAGATGTAGCCCTTTATGAGTGATTTATTATTTTTCACTTGTATGTTTTTTGGGGATATATCAGAAATGTGAAGGCAGCCAGCTGGAGCCAATTACAGCATGGCATTTACTTTATACTTTTTCTTATTTCCAATGGCATGTTGGCAGAAGTATTGCTGGCAATAGCTTACAGAGCCAGATGGTCTGAGCTGGAGCAAAAAAGAGAAAGAACTGTGTGTGAAAATTTCTTGGTAAGAAAATTCAACACACAAAGCATTACTCACGCCCTTCAATCCCACAATATTTTCATCTTAATATGCTCAAGACCAGCAGGATGTGAACAGTTAAAATGAGTAGCAAGTAGAGACGGGCAAACCCCAAGTGTGTTTGTTATGTGCTTGGAAAATAATGAAATTACCCAGGTAGGCTTGGATGAGAGTTCTCCCTTGACAAGAACTCTCGTTCCATGTAAATGAGCTTTTGCACACATGTGCAATATCCAAGTGCATCTTGGGAGCTGTAGTTTGGAATTGAGTTGTGCCTCTTCGGTGCCAGAGCTGCAGTGGTGACTGCAATGATGAGGGAAGCTACTAAGGAGACTGTAGGATGACTATAAATTTAGTGTGTGTGTGTGTGGGGGGGTGCTACTCCAACTCTTTCTCCTTCTTGTGGAGCCAGAGTGGTCGTGGTGGCAGGAAGAGGGAAGCAGTATTGGGCTAGGCAAGGAAAAGATTAATCCAATCAATGCAGTGCATGAGATGGCATTGTTTAGACACAGACTGTACATGCTCTGAAGCTCACAATTAATTCTGAACTTAATAGCAAATTCATAAATTTCAGAGAGCTTTGGCTATTGGGCAGTATAGAAATGTAATGACTGACTGACTGACTGAATGGATGAATAAATGAATGCAGACATACAGGTACTGCCGGTCCAGTCTCATGAAAAAAGGTGAGCATTATGAACAGGTGAGGTTTGACCAGTGAGCAGACTAATTATGAAACTCGGGGGCATCATTAGTAACAACATAATGTTCAGTTGGGGTATTTCCTTTCATGTGAGTGGTTTTGCATGGGCTGAGTTATTGACAGGGATGTAGAGCAGCCTTTCCCTGCCTGGTACCCTCTGGATGTGGTGCCCTCCACCATGCTGGGAATGATGGGACTTCTAGTCCAACATGTCTGGAAGGCATCCAGTTGGGGAGGACTGGTGCAGAGAGTACTTTATGTGTCTCAGACTTCAGCAGTGTTCGTATTATTTTGTACAGTTATGACTATGACTATGAATATATGTACAAGTCCTAGGCATGGTCTGAAGGCACATGGGACAGCTACCTTGCTGAAGCTAAGCAGGTCTGGGTCTGGTCAGTACTTGGAAGGGAGACCATCTGGGAACCACATGTAGCGACCTTGAGTTCCACAATGGAAGAAAGCTGGGACAGAAATGAAATAAATAAATGAAATCAGAAATAAATAAAATAGTTATTCTATACAAACGTTTTTCTATTTATTCACGTTTCTATTATATTATTTAGTCATGGGTACAGTTGTTGTTGTTGTTCAGTCGTTCAGTCGTGTCCGACTCTTCGTGACCCCATGGACCATAGCACGCCAGGCCTTCCTGTCCTGCACTCTCTCCCGGAGCGTGCTCAAGTTCATATTCATTGCATCCGTGATGCTATCTAGCCATCTCATCCTCTGCCGTCCCCTTCTCCTTTTGCCTTCAGTCTTTCCCAGCATCAGGGTCTTTTCCAGGGAGTTTTCTCTTCGCATTAGGTGGCCAAAATATTGGAGCTTCAGCTTCATTATCTGTCCTTCCAATGAGCAGTCAGGGTTGATTTCCTTTAGGATGGACTGATTTGACCTCCTTGCAGTCCAGGGGACTCGTAAGAGTCTTCTCCAGCACCACAGTTCGAAAGCATCAATTCTTCGGCGCTCAGCCTTCCTTATAGTCCAGCTCTCACAGCCATACATTACTACTGGGAAAACCATAGCTTTGATTATGTGGACCTTTGTCGGCAAGGTGATGTCTCTGCTTCTTATTATGCTGTCTAGGTTTGCCATAGCTTTCCTCCCAAGGAGCAAGCGTCTTTTAATTTCAGGGCTACAGTCACCGTCTGCGGTGATCTTGGAGCCCAAGAAAGTAAAATCTGTCACTGCTTCCATTTCTTCCCCTTCTATATGCCAGGAAGTGATAGGGCCAGATGCCATGATCTGAGTTTTTTTAATGTTGAGTTTCAAACCAGCTTTTGCACTCTCCTCTTTCACCCTCAACAAGAGGCTCTTGAGATCCTCTTCGCTTTCTGCCATTAGGGTGGTATCGTCTGCATATCGGAGGTTGTTGATAATTCTCCCGGCAATCTTAATTCCGACCTGTGATTCATCCAACCCGGCATTTCTCATGATGTACTCTGCATATAAGTTAAATAAGCAGGGTGACAATATGCAGCCTTGTCGTACTCCTTTCCCAATTTTGAACCAATCGGTTGTTCCATGTCTGGTTCTTACTGTTGCTTCTTGACCCTCGTACAGGTTTCTCAGGAGACAGGTAAGGTGGTCTGGTACTCCCATCACTTTCAGAATTTGCCACAGTTTGTTGTGATCCACACAATCAAAGGCTTTAGCGTAGTCAATGAAGCAGAAATAGACATTTTTCTGGAATTCTCTTGCTTACAGTACAATGATATAAATCAAGGTTCCTCACCCTTTTTGGATCAGTGGGCACATTTGGAATTTTGAGAAAGTGTGGGTGCTTTCACAAAATGGCTGCCATGGTGGGCCTGGCTGGTCACAAAACTGCCATTTTCCGGAAGACAAATGGGTAGGGATAAAAGAAAAGTAACTTGTCCAAGAACCGAAGTACAAGACAGAGGTAGGGGCTGAGCTCCAAAACACAAAACCACTCTTTTGCTCTCAAAAAAAGATGGCGCTGGAGGGCAACACTTCACTTTGCAGCATGTCAGCCTCCTGGTTAAAAAACTCTAAAATTAAAATCAGGAGGGGCAGGAAGCCCGGTGGCCACCAAGAGAGTGATTGAAATTGGCTTTGGTTTTTAAAGATGTTTGGTTTGGTTTTTCCATAATTAAGACTTATAGGACACAATCCAGCCACTGATTCCACTTTGAATGGACTGTGCAGTTTGTGTATTTCCTTGTTTTTCCTGGGACTAGTTACGATGCTATCATTGCTCATGGAAATGGGAAAGGCTCCTTGTCCCCAGTTCCTTACTCTATCAGCTCCTCTCTGCTCATTCTCACATATCTGTTTGTTCATTATTTAAAACATCTGTGACCTGCCTTTCCACTATCAAGGTTTTGTCATGGCTCACATGTCAAAACGAATTAATAGTAAAATCCAATTTTTAAGGAATCCAATATAGTGGGTCAATAAAAAATTATAACATGGAGAAGCAGTAATAGCTTATCCATCAAATGAACGACTGGGAAAATGAACCCATTTTAACTTACTGCCATAGATTCTCTCACTCCCTTGAAAACTCATGAAATAAATCCTCTCTATCACCCAGATAGCTTCAGGTATTGGGCAGTATAGAAATGTAATCAATCAGTCAATCAATCAATCAGTCAATCAGTCAAAATAAATAAATATACCTAACACAAGGAAGCATACTTTACCTTCAAATCCCACAAAAAAGCAAAAGAACAACAAATAACCACCACCAGAGCCATTCCTATCATTAGGCAGAGTGGTTTTGGCATCAGGCAACCGATTCTGGATAGAGGTGTGCAAATCAGCAAGACCGAAGCTCACTGAAGTTCTCCAAATTCCATCTCGAAGCTTGTTCCAACTCAAGTCTGTATGAGATTGCGGGTTCCGTTTTCTTCTTTTCACATGAAAACCCATGTGGTTTTTAATACATATTTTTCCAAATGTATGTATCAATGATGCACATCTTTGAAATGTACACATTCTTCTCCCATCGAAAGTATATTTGTGTGCATTTTTCAAAAGTATGCCTTTTTTCATGCGCATTTTTGAAATAAACGTATGTTGTTGAATGCATTTTTTTGGTCCACAATGTACAGACTTTCACCGCAGATTGCATCCGAGTTCATGTTCAGTCCAGAAGGTGCAAACTGGGTAAATCCTAGGGATGTCTAGATTTTGTGAGATCCGTCCCAGGTGTGTTTCGTAGTTTTACAGTGTCATTTGTTCCAGTGTCCATTCACAGATAGATTTGCATTTTTCCCCTTATGTGGGAAAATATGCAAATAATTCCATAAGAGGGTTTGCAACAATTTATGTAATTTAACCCCTTCATGGATCACTGCCTTGTTGTGGCGAAGGGGCTTGCGTAACTCAGTGAAGCCATAAGCTATGCCGTGCAGGGCCACCCAAGACGGACAGGTCATGGCGAGGGTTCTGACAAAATGTGGTCCACTGGAGAAGGAAATGGCAACCCACTCCAGTATTCTTGCCAAGACAACCCCATGGAACGTATCACAAGGCTAAAAGATATGACGCCGGAAGATGAGCCCCTCAGGTTGGAAGGTGTCCAATATGCTACTGGGGAAGAGCAGAGGGTATTTCCAAGTAGCGCCAGAAAGAGTGAAGCGGCTGGGCCAAACCCGAAAGGACACTCAGCTGTGGATGTGTCTGGTGGTGAAAAGAAAATCCGATGCTGTAAAGAACAATATTGTTTAGGAACCTGGAATGTCAGATCAATGAATCAAGGTAAGCTGGAGGTGGTCAAACATGAGATGGCAAGATTGAACATCGACATCTTGGGAATCAGTGAACTAAAATGGACAGGCATGGGTGAATTTAATTCAGGTGACCATCATATCTACTATTGTGGGCAAGAATCCCTTAGAAGAAATGGAGTAGCACTCATAGTCAACAAAAGGGTGGGAAAAGCAGTACTGGGGTACAATCTGAAAAATGATAGAATGATCTCAGTACGAATCCAAGGCAAACCATTCAACATCACAGTAATTCAAGTCTATGCCCCAACCACTGAGGCCGAAGAAGCTGAGGTTGATGGGTTCTATGAAGACCTACAACACCTTCTAGAACTAACACCAAAAAAAGATGTCCTCTTCATCATAGGGGATTGGAATGCTAAAGTAGGAAGTCAAGAAATCACCGGGATAACAGGCAGGCATGGCCTTGGTGTACAAAATGAAGCAGGACAAAAGCTAATAGAGTTTTGCCAAGAGAACATGCTGATCATAGCAAACACTCTTTTCCAACAGCACAAGAGGCGACTCTACACATGGACGTCACCAGATGGTCAATATCGAAATCAGATTGATTATGTCCTTTGCAGCCAAAGATGGAGAAGCTCCATACAGTCAGTAAAAACAAGACCTGGAGCTGACTGTGGCTCAGATCATGAGCTGCTTCTTGCAAAATTTCGGCTTAAATTGAAGAACGTCGGGAAAACCACTAAACCGTTCAGGTATGACCTCAGTCATATCCCTTCTGAATATACAGTGGAGGTGAGGAATAGATTTCAGGGATTAGACCTGATAGACAGAGTGCCTGAGGAACTATGGACGGAGGTCCGTAACATTGTTCAGGAGGCAGCAACGAAATCCGTCCCAAAGAAAAAGAAATGCAAGAAAGCAAAGTGGCTGTCTGATGAGGCTTTACAAGTAGCTCACAAAAGAAGGGAAGCGAAAAGCAAGGGAGAAAGGGGAAGATATACCCAACTGAATGCAGAGTTCCAGAGAATAGCAAGGAGAGACAAGAAGGCCTTCTTAAATGAACAATGCAAAGAAATCGAGGAAAACAACAGAATGGGGAAGACTAGAGATCTCTTCAAGAAAATTGGAGATCTCAAGGGAACGTTTTGTGCAAAGACGGGCATGATAAAGGACAAAGAAGGCAGGGACCTAACAGAAGCAGATGAGATTAAGAAGAGGTGGCAAGAATACACAGAAGAACTATACAGGAAAGATCTGAATGTCCCTGATAGCCATGATAGTGCGGTCACTGAACTTGAGCCGGACATCCTCGAGAGTGAAGTCAAGTGGGCCTTAGGAAGCATTAGTAACAACAAAGCTAGCGGAGATGACAGTATTCCAGCTGAGCTATTTAAAATCCTAAAAGATGATGCTGTTAAAGTGCTGCATTCAATATGCCAACAAATCTGGAACACTCAACAGTGGCCACAAGACTGGAAAAGGTCAGTTTACATTCCAATTCCAAAGAAGGGCAACGCCAAAGAGTGTTCAAACTACCGCACAATTGCGCTCATTTCACATGCCAGCAAGGTGATGCTCAAAATCCTACAAGCTAGGCTTCAGCAGTATGCGAACCGAGAACTACCGGAAGTACAAGCTGGGTTTAGAAGAGGCAGAGGAACTAGAGATCAAATCGCCAACATTCGCTGCATCATGGAGAAAGCAAGAGAATTCCAGAAAAACGTCTATTTCTGCTTCATTGACTACGCTAAAGCCTTTCATTGTGTGGATCACAACAAACTGTGGCAAATTCTGAAAGTGATGGGAATACCAGACCACCTTACCCGTCTCCTGAGAAACCTGTACGAGGGTCAAGAAGCAACAGTAAGAACCAGACATGGAACAACCGATTGGTTCAAAATTGGGAAAGGAGTACGACAAGGCTGCATATTGTCACCCTGCTTATTTAACTTATATGCAGAGTACATCATGAGAAATGCCGGGTTGGATGAATCACAGGTCGGAATTAAGATTGCCGGGAGAATTATCAACAACCTCCGATATGCAGACGATACCACCCTAATGGCAGAAAGCGAAGAGGATCTCAAGAGCCTCTTGTTGAGGGTGAAAGAGGAGAGTGCAAAAGCTGGTTTGAAACTCAACATTAAAAAAACTCAGATCATGTCATCTGGCCCTATCACTTCCTGGCATATAGAAGGGGAAGAAATGGAAGCAGTGACAGATTTTACTTTCTTGGGCTCCAAGATCACCGCAGACGGTGACTGTAGCCATGAAATTAAAAGACGCTTGCTCCTTGGGAGGAAAGCTATGGCAAACCTAGACAGCATAGTAAGAAGCAGAGACATCACCTTGCCGACAAAGGTCCACATAATCAAAGCTATGGTTTTCCCAGTAGTAATGTATGGCTGTGAGAGCTGGACTATAAGGAAGGCTGAGCGCCGAAGAATTGATGCTTTCGAACTGTGGTGCTGGAGAAGACTCTTACGAGTCCCCTGGACTGCAAGGAGGTCAAATCAGTCCATCCTAAAGAAAATCAACCCTGAGTGCTCATTGGAAGGACAGATAATGAAGCTGAAGCTCCAATATTTTGGCCACCTAATGCGAAGAGAAAACTCCCTGGAAAAGACCCTGATGCTGGGAAAGACTGAAGGCAAAAGGAGAAGGGGACAGCAGAGGATGAGATGGCTAGATAGCATCACGGATGCAATGAATATGAACTTGAGCACGCTCCGGGAGACAGCGCAGGACAGGAAGGCCTGGCGTGCTATGGTCCATGGGGTCACGAAGAGTCGGACACGACTGAACGACTGAACAACAACAACAACAACATGTAATTTAAATGTACATAATATTTAGTGTATTGTCCCCCATTCCATTCAACTTTTCCCAGCGTATGTTTTCCAAGATGGCATATGTCTCAGCAAAAAGTTCTGTATTTTCTTATTAATAAATTCATGTAAATTTCGAGAAAGTAAAAAATAAATAAATCCAAAAGTCCATGGACTCAGAGCAGCCTGAGGAGGCTGGTCCACAGTGGCTTCCACAGGTCAGATTCTTAGAAATCTGAACTCATTTTAGTCCATCTCGAATTTCTTTAGCATCCCTAGTAAATCCTGATGAAAATGAATTGAAATGAATTACTCATACATCCTTAATTATGGATGACAACAAAAGGCAGCAAGACAATTTATTCTCGTTGTATTTTTGCTGCCAGGGAGAGGTAGAAGAGCTGGTGTGATTTTCTGCCTTATGTGCCAAAATGACTTGGCTGGACTTGAGTGCTACACACTAGGGCTGTGTACTGCTTCAGCCCAAAGCCCGAGCTCTGAGTTGAAGTGGGGCATTTCAGGCCACTTTGGGCCTCCTCCGAGGTGAAGCGAAGCAGGTCACTCCGAAGTGCTTCAGTGCACTTCGGAGCCATCTGGAAGCCCAGCCGCCACACCACCACCACTGCTGCCGCCCAGCCCCCAGCTCCTTACCTGGGCCCTCTGGATGTGCACCGGCAGCTGCCTTGTTGTTCTGGAGGGCGGAGCCATTTTTAAAATGGTGACTCCCTGTACTTCCAGAAGCACAGGGACTCGCCATTTTAAGAATGGCTCCCCGCCTCCAGAACAACAAGGTGGCTGCCGGTGCACATCCAGAGGGCCTAGGAGCTGGCAGAGGCAGCAGCTTCCCTGTTGGCACTGGTAGTGGCAGCTCCCCCAGTGCCAGCTCCCTCAGCAGTGCTGATAGCAGCTCCCCTGGTGGCAGTGGTAGCAGTGGCGATGGCAGTGCAGTGGTGGCTCCCCAGTGGCGGCGCCCCCCCATGGAACAAGGGTCCAGGTAAGGAACTGGGGGCAAGGCAGCGTGTTGAGGGGGCGAAGCGGGATTTGGATGTCCAAATCCCGCTTTGGCTTCGTAGGCTGAAGTGAGTCGTGGGCCCCACAAATCAGCCTGAGCTGAACTGGGCCCACCTTGGAAGCCCTGAAGTGGCCTCTGAGTCAGATTGGGGGGGGGGGTCCATGCACAGCCCTACTACAGACCTTGCCTCAGTTGTGGCGGCAGGGGAAGGGGGAATAATTTCCTGCCTCATCTGGCCCTGCCCTTTCTACACACCACTTCTCCCACTCCCATTCCGCATCACCTCCTCTACCATGCTCCAATATCAACCATGCTCCATGGTTGTCCAAAGTTGTCCAAAGTACAACTTTGGTTGTCCGAAGTCCAAAGGTTGTCAGTGTCCAAAGATTACACCAGTACCCCATCCTGACCCTAACTCTAATGTCTCTGACCCTTAGCCACCTCTCACCACTCCACTCACCTCAGTTCAGTTCCCAGCAGTATGGCCAGAAAATGGAGCAGGGTATGAAAGAGAAATCCATATTGGACTAGGGGTGTCAGAGAATTCCACCACAGATCTCGGGGAGGCCGAATGCCAGTGCATTCGCCCCCCCCGAAATCTGTGGCGGAACAGCCTGCCCCCCGCCCCCCCCATGGATCCCCCGGGGACGAGACTTACCTGGGGCGGATCTTCCGGGTGGGGGCGGCTCCGGTGGCAGCTCCGGCGGCGGTTCGGCAGCGGCAGCTGTGGCGGCCGGTCTTCCGACCGGCTGCCGCCACCGACATTTCCCGTGTTAAAAAAAAAAAAAGATGTGATAGGCTACGTAAAGATTTACGTAGCCTGTCACGGCTAGGTTAAAAAAAAGAAAGAAACCTGATAGGCTACGTAAATCTTTACGTAGCCTATCACGTTTGACTTTTAAAAAAAAACACACGCGCGCACGCAAATGGCGGCGGCTACGGCCACCGCCATTTGCATTCTTTATTTTGGCCCGTCTTAGTCTACGTAAATATTTACGTAGACTAAGACGGTGAAAATAAGGGGAACGCAAATAGCGTCCGCTACGCTATTTGCGTTCCCCTTATTTTCGCCGTCTTAGTCTACGTAAATATTTACGTAGACTAAGACGGGCCAAAATAAGGAATGCAAATGGCGGCGGCCGTAGCTGCCGCCATTTGCGTGCGCGCGTGTTTTTTTTTTTTTAAGTCAGACGTGATAGGCTACGTAAAGATTTATGTAGCCTATCACGGCTGACTACAGGGACGATAAAGGCGGCGGCTACTGCCGCCGCCATTTGCGTCCCTGCTAGCCAGCGGCCAGATGTCCGGCTGCTGGTGGAGCCGGCTGGCGGCTCCGCAGAATCCCTGCGGAGCACAGCGCCTCCCCCACCCTTCAACATAATCCGCGAAAGGTAAGTCACTTTCGTACATCCCTATATTGGACTTCACCCAGCTGACATGTGTCTTCCACCCACCATGGTGCAGCTGTGAGCTAAGTGAACATTGATGTCACACACAGCATAGCAATGTGACAGCTTCAGGAGTAAGTTTTGCACCTGTATTTTGGGCTGATGGGTGATTTGTGGGAGTGGGGGACGAGAGGTTCAAGAGGACATGTGTAGCTGCTGGCTGTGAGGACTGTTTGACCTGAGCTACACAAGTTGTCCATGCCACTGTTGGTTGCCCCATGCAACCAGAGCTCCCCTGCCTTTGCACACAGAGCTTCCCCAGACTGTCCTCCACAGGCAGTGGGAAGGTGCATGGCCAGTTTCACTGTGCTTTGCAACACTTTGTTTACATACATTTTACACTAGTCCAGGGGTAGTCAACATGGTGTCCATGAGCACTAACTACCCCAGATACCGTTCTTGGTGCCTACCAAGGCGTCCTAGCCCTCCCACTTTAAAAAACAAAACACATTTTCTTACCAACCGCTGAGATTGCTGTGAATAGGGTTCTGTTCGTGCTAAACACTGTGGGTTCAAAGGTGTATTGGGGCTCAGGCCCCACCTCTGTCTTATATGCAGTCTTTTGGGCGGGTTACTTGTCCTTCGCCATGCCTCCCATGGCAGCCATTTTGTGCAGAGCACAGGAGTGTTTCTCAAATTGCCAAATTTGCCCATGGGCAAAAAACATTGTCAATCTCTGCACTAGATTTTCTTTCTTTCTTTCTTTCTTTCTTTCTTTCTTTCTTTCTTTCTCTCTCTCTCTCTCTCTCTCTCTCTCTCTCCTTCCTTCCTTCCTTCCTTCCTTCCTTCCTTTAATTACATTTCCTTGTCTTTCATATGCTTTGGAGCGTATGCTCCAATATGCTTTGGAGGTGCTTTTTACACTTCACAGGAGCAAACCACAGAACTGTGTGTCCAATCTTGTGTTTATTTAAAGGGACCAGGACACTAATGTTATGTCATTAATTATTCTGCTCATGACCTTCAAATGCAAACAACTGACTTAAAAAAAAGGCTTTAAAAGTTTTTAAAAAGTGGTATCCATGTTTCATAGAAGTAATGTAACTTATAATTAGTTATAATATAAATGTAACGTATAATACATTACATAATAGGTAATGTAATTTTGCCACCAGGTGTTTTGCTTGAATTTATAAGTAGTTTGTACTTCTATGAAACCATTGGAAGTCTTATGGGAAGTTCCTAAAATGATCATTAACAGATGAAACATCATCAACTGTATTTGGGATGGGAGGAGATTGTATTTGGAATCAGCAAGCCCCTAAACACACTATGTGCGTGTAGCTAGCTAGAATATTACAATGTTGATGTCACAGCCCTGCTATGGAAATAAATAATCGATTTTGCAGTTGCAACTGCGTAACAGTACAACTGCTTGTCTAGATGTTGTCTGTTTCTCCTTAAGGGTAAATGCAATTCCCAGAATTTGTTCAGGGTTTTCACTTTTTGCTTGGTTAGTTATGCTATGAAGTTTCTTTCACTAGAAAATCCTTTTTGGAGATTTCAAGATATTTTTGTTTTGGGGTTTTGTTTTTGTTTGCTGTGGGTCTAGTCACAGATACATGTGATGAATTCATTTTATAAACAACATTCTCATCTTGTGTTTCCAATTGCAAGGACAACTTAGTATGCAATATTCCCCTGTGTCATGTCACAGTATTGGCCATGGCCTGTATCAAACAATGTACAGTGATGCCTGCTAATGTTATAAAATGTATTCATTCATATCTTCATTCATTCATTACATGTATAGCCCACCTTTCTTTCATCATGGAAGTCAATGTGACATAAAGTTGTCCTATCAGACAGGTCACTAATTTCATGGAGTCCTGAGAAGTCATGAGGGCAGAGAGTGGTTATAGTGTCCCAAACCTACATAATGTGAGGTCCCAGGGCATGGTCAGAAGGCACATCAGCCAGCCACCACCTTACTGAAGCTAAGCAGGCCTCGGTTTGGTCAGCACTTGAAGAGGACACCACATGTAGCCACTCTGAGTTCCACAATGGAAGAAAGGTGGGATATAAATGTAATAAATAAACAAACAAACAAAACAGTAAATGTAAAATTTGCTTGGGTTGTTTGGTTCTAAAATTTGCTGGGCTCAGTTGCTCTTCCCTCCACCTGCATTGCTGTCTGGCATCCCTGGCTATGGACACTGTGGGCAGTATCCAAGTGGGTGCAACTGCCCCGAGTGGGCACCCGCTGCTTGCGCAATGGGGATTCAGCGCTTCCTCTAGGAACCGGAAATGATTGGAAACTCTGGTTTCTGGAACGGGGCAGGGTTGCAGAACTTGCATGAGGGAGCCCCACTGACCTGTTCCAATCTAAGAATAGTTTCTGCTCATTTGGGGGTTTCCTAAAGAAAGTGCTAAATTCTCATTGCACAAGTGGTGGGTGCTGCTTGCAGAACAGAATCAGCGGTGGGCCCCACTTGTGGAATCGCCCACTTGGATCCTGCCCACAGTTTATTTTTTTCCAAAGCATTTTACTTAACATGCCCCATTATTTTTAAAGAATGACTTCATATAAGGATTAAACAAGATTTAGGTTATTAAGAATTAGGCTACAAAAATATATTATTACATTTATGCCCCACTCTTCTTGCACAGAAGACAAGGAGTGTATATTCCGGAGAGGTTTCCTGTTCAGGGACTAATTAGGCCTAGAGCCGCTTAGATTGCCTGCAGAAATGGGTCAGGCCCATGCTGTGGGAATGACACTGAAGGCATGTCTACTCAACTTAAATATACTGATTTAGATACCAATTTATTTATCATGGATTTTCCCAAAGAATCTTGGGAATTGTAGTTTAGTGAATTCCTCCACAAACAACAATTCCTAGGACTCATTTCAAAATGGCCAAACTTGAATAATGTATGTAGGTTGCACTTTTTCTTAAATTAGGACTTCTTTAGCTCCCTTCATTTCAATGTGCATCATGCCCCCAGGCAAATCAAAGCTGCATCCAGACAAGAGAGGCAGGCGTGCTCTTAGGTGTGTGTGGTGATTTCTCCTGCTCCATGGTATTTACTGTCCTGTATGGGGTAAAATGTTCCCCTTGACAGACAAGGTTCTCTGGCTGGAGGGTCTTCTGGACCCAGCTGTGCTTATGGATGCCCAGATAGTAGATGTAGTCAGGGGTAGGGAGGGGAGAGAGACTTTGCCAAGCTAGGTTGCTCCTGGGATCAAGGCTGTGTATGTGTTACCAATATGTTTCTGGGCTCAATTCAAAGTGCAGGTTATTACCTATAAAGCCCTATAAATGGCTTAGGTCCCAAACACTGCTGCCAAAATTATTTAGCTCTCTATTCAGATGATGAAACATCCCTGCTCAAATTCCTCCATGGGCTTCACATCTCCTGACCTCCTTGTCTTAACCTTGATTTTGAAGCTGTCCACAGCTTTGCCCCACACTATCTTTTGGGCCATTATATTCCAGCCCATCTCTTTACTTCCTCCAATTCAGTCCTGGAAAGCTTCTGGCTCTTCAACTCTACCCATTCTCCTTTTCTTGGATACATACATGGTGCTCCCTCCCCCCACCCCTTCCTTCATATCCATCCTCATTACCCTCTTTGTAAATTGACCAGAGAGTTTTGGCTATCGGGTGGTATAAAAATTATTATTATTATTATTATTATTATTAATGATGATGATGATGATAACAACTACCCACCTGTAGGGATTGGGCCCAGCACCTCTGCAGCCATGCCCCAAGAAGACATAGGAACTGATTCTAAGTCAGACAGGGAGGTGGAGGTGGAAGGACTTGTCGAGGCACCCTGGTTGTGGGATCAGGAAGCCAGTGGGAACAACAGTGGCAGAGAGGAGGAAGCGCAGCTCTCAGCTGGGCCCTCTGAACCTGTGAGAATGCAGGCTCCTAACAAAGAGAAGGAGGGGAGAGGAATCAGAGACCCAAGGGTCAGGTGTCAGATAAAGAGGGAGGAGCAACGCAGAGTCACAAGGTGTTCTAAGAGGCTTGTAGCCAGGGAGGCGACCTCATGGAAAGATCCACCTTGAGGGAGGGACTTGGTAGGCCTCCAGGTTGGGAAGGGGAGCCTGTAGTAGCCACAGGCAGTTTCATAGCAATTCTCTTTCATGGTGCCTTAACTCAGGTAGCTACTTGAAGTCTACATGATCCTGCATTATGCAAAGTCTTTTAGAAAAGTCTTTTCCTAATGGAAGTATGAGGATACTGTCTCTAGCCTGAGGCAATGCCTGTTTGCTTGTAGTCTGCATAATAAAAGACTCATAGAATCATAGAATAGTCATAGAATAGTAGGGTTGGAAGGGGCCTACAAGGCCATCTAGTCCAACCCCCAGCTTGACCCCCCAGCTTGACTCAACAGCTTGACTGCAGAGGAAGCCAGGGGCCAGGTGTCTGATACCACCTTTCCTGCAAGGTCTTTGGCTTAACCCCTTAAGTCTAATTCCCAAATGCAGCCAAACCTAATTATATTAACTGAGACAGATAGATGAACCAGTCTCAGTTTTCGTTTCTCCCAGTTTCAATTCTTTTTTAAATCTCAAGTTCTTTTCCATCCCGTTTTTGAAGAAACTTGCCAAGGTCATAAAGTTCACAAGAAAAAAAAATGAATAGAACAAAATTCTCACCTATCTGCTATGGCCATATTCAATCAATACAGTTATCCCCAGCCTGGAGAGCACTATATTTTGCCTGCCTGCCATGTGGTGGTTAGAGATGAAGAACCCGTCAGAAAAAAAGAGGTGCAACCTTAATTCAGTGCTGCAAACATGGCTGAGTGCACAAGGATTAAAATCCAGACTTTTAAGAGCTCTGCCTTTGCTTCACCACTGCCGATTTTTAGATTGTAAGCTCATCAGGGGCAGGGGCCTGTCTAACTGATGATGACGATGGCGAATCTTGTAAGGTGCTATATGCACTGTTGGTGCATTGCTATATAACTGACTGATTGACTGACTGACTATCTAGCTCATTTGCCCTTTCCTGGGTTTGGTCTACCCACACGCTCTGTCACATTTATGTACTTTCCACCCATCTGTGTTGTTATCACCAGAGTTGCTGACTTCAGTCTCATGCTGGCTGAGGGAACAAGGCCTCATGCTTGAGGTACTTTGGCCCACTTCATGTTGTTACCCCATCATTTTAATTTCTTGATTCCAGTCTTTGAACACTGCTATGTATTGCACTGTTCATACTCACTCCAAAATATAGAATAGTGTCCCTTGAGATTTGCATGTGCCCTGATGTTACATATGTAATCTTATTTTACTGTGAGAAAATGCAGTGTTTGTCCTTGCCAAAGGACATACTTTATGCTTTTACTTCATCCATGTCCCAGGAAACAATTCCTGAGCCATCTGATGGTTAGTTATTTGCATCTGTGAGAGGGAATGAATCCTGGGTAAAGTATGCATTTAGGGACAGCTAACAGACGTGTGTCTTTTAGTGTTATGGGACTTTGGGTAAAGAAAAGGCCATTGAGATGACTTCATCTGATCTGAGTAGTCAGAAGAGCATAAGCTGAGAGGGTGTAATGGGTTCTTTGGATCATATTAGCCACACCTCCTTTGTTTAGAAAATAAACTAAGCTGTTCAAATACTTTGCTGATCACAAAATCTACTGGCACAATTATTGTGACCTTAATTTCATACAAAAGGGAAAACAAAAGCTGGCAAGAACTGCAGTTGTGGATATTTTATGTCAAGCCCAGTAAAATGAGTACATATCAAGACCTAGACTATACAAATAACTAGAAGTCACTTTTGGTAGAAGTTTGAAAACACACACACACACACAACTTATGAGTTCTGAACTTCTGACAGTGTGAGGCAAGACTCTTCAGTGCTTTAAGGTGGTAACACAAGTTGCCAGAAGAGGAGCAAGCCCATCCCCAGCTCCAGGTTTGTTTATTTTTAAATAATAATAATAATAATAATAATAATAATAATAATAATAATAATAATTTGGTGGCTTTACTATAGCCTCTAAACAGCAATCCAAATAACAACTGTTTTACTGTGCTTGTGAATAGGGTGGCCACTTGTGAATTACCCCAGAAGAGGGCACACATCACCAAAAAAGAGGGCAAAAGAGGACACCAAAGTTCATAAAATTTGCACATCCTAATTTATATGTATAGATGCAAGTTTAGAAATCATTAGTATAATTTCAATAGAATTACAGTACATCTCACCGTCGTGTGGAAGACTGTGACCAGGTGACCTGCATGCCTTGCTCAGTCGGCTGTCTGAGGGCTGCTGATGGACAACTCCAAGGCCCAGCTCTTCCTCCTGCTGGTTGTTTATCTTTCAACCCAAGTTGGACAGGACAATCCTCCAAACAGAGGACACCTTCAAAATAGGGGGGAGTTCCCTGGCAGCCCTTCCAATAGAAAATTCTTCTGTTAAAGAGGACACATGACCACCCTACTTGTGAAATATGTCTGAGGGCACATTTTTGTAAGTATGCACGGGGCGGGGGGGGGGGGGAGATTGTCCATGCACAATACAGATATATGGGCTCGCTCCATGTAAACCTTACCCACCTGTGCATAGGTAGCAGGTCTGCTTCACACCCATGCAGTCATCGGGTATGTGGCTGTTGCCCACACATTTCCATACAGTGGCACGGCTAGCAGGCTCAGTCCAGCTTAGGGATGTACAGATTGTGTCAAATCTGTTCCACTTCTGTTTCGCGGATTGTCGGGCTCGTTTTGTTCCATTGTCCATCCATTGACAGAATGGGATTTTACATGTGCAAAAATGCGCAAATTCCCCTAAAATGAGTATTTTCACGCTTTAGCCTAGGGGGGAAATGCACATTTTTGTCGGGTTTTTTTTTAAAAATTGTGTGCATTTTGCTACAACAAAGTTTGCAAAGTTTGCGTAAAATTCCAGAAAGTAAAACAAATGGTCATAAATCCACAGAATCTGCCTGACAGGGGAAAGCCAGTCCACTACAGAATGCGCAGGTTGGATTCATAAAAATCCAAACTAATTTGGTTCCTTTCTTTGCAGATCCTTTGCAGATTTCGCTGACATCCCTTATCTAGTTGTTGCCCTTGCACCTTCAGTATCCACACACATCAAACATGTGAATATGACCATAGCCAGTGTCATTTATTTCATGTCATTTTGTTTTTATGTATAAAAACTTTTATATACCATCTTTTGGCCCTCATAAGGGGTACCAAGGGGATTCACAACCATAAAAACGCAATCCTAATTCAATAGAATTTATAAACAGTAAAAGCCCTATAAAAGCAAAGTAAAACAGCCAGGAAAATTAACATATATGTGCAACTGATCAAAAACCTTGAGAAATAAAAACCACTTGACAGTAGGGATGTACGAAACACCTACCTGGCTCTGCGCCGGGCAATCTGCAGTGGGGGGGAGGCGCTCCGTCCCTCCCCCTGGAATCTTCAACAGGGGGGGAGGCGATCCGGTCCTCCCCCCCAGAATCCTGCCTGGCCGGCTCCGCTCCGCAGCCAAGCCGCAGAGCCGCCGGCCGGCTCCGGCCACCCGCAGCCAGACATCCGGCCGCTGGGCAGTCCTGCAGAGACGCAAATGGTGGCTGTCGTAGCCGCCATTTGCGTCCCTGTATTGAGCCGTGATAGGCTATGTAAATACTTACGTAGACTATCACAGCCTCCGCAGGGACGCAAATGGCGTCTCTGCATTAGCCGTGATAGGCTATGTAAGTATTTATGTAGCCTATCACGGCTATAAAGACGAAGCGAATGGCGGCCGCAAGACGGCCGCCATTCGCAAAGCAGCGTGGATGGGAGCAAATAAGTGCTCTGTTTCATGCACCTTTTGTGGGGTGGGGGTGGCGGAGACTTTGTCCCGCGTGCCTTTCATGGGTTGGGGGGGCAGGGGCTTCGTTCCGCAACGGATTTCCAGGGGTCCAATGCACTGGCATTCGGCCTCACCGAGATCCGTCACGGAATTCTCTGACGTTCCTATTTGACTGCCTTCCTAAGAAACTAGGCAGAAAGCTAAACACCAAAGCAGTGCCCCACTGTTGTCTGACCCTTTCTTATTAATTTTTTAGGGATTTGAGGCTGCAGTCCTATACACGCTTACCTGGGAACAAGTATCATTGATCTCGGTGAGGCTTGCTTCTGAGCAGATAATCTAAATAATTGTGTTGTAATGGGCTTTAAGGTTACAGCTTCAGGCTGAAATCCTATGCACCTTTTCAAGACAGTAAACCCCGTCAAACCTGGTGGGAATTACCCTTGAGTAAACAGGCATAGAATTGCACTGTCGGAAAGCTTCAACACCTAGAGCAATTTCATGGCTCAAAATGGCTTCCCAGAAAAGAAGCAACAGAACTCTTCAGTTAAAACTCCGTACATTTCTCTTAGCACTGCTGACCCAGCATGATCCAAGATGTGATTTCATGCAACACTGTGGCCTTTTCAAGAATGTGCTAAGTACAATATGAACTCGAGAGAATAAACAGTGACATAACAAAGGTCCAAAGCATATTGAATAAGAGAACCCAGGACACAAGCTTTTCCCCAAACATGTTGCATTGCTCAGTGCCAATTAGCTGATGCATGTTATATCATCCATTGAGCACAAATTCCTTTGTGCTTATGTACACACACACACACACACACACACACACACGGAGAGAGAGAGATGCATTATACTTTGACATCTGTGAAGACTAAAATGGGTCATATATTTGCTTACTGAATTGATTTGTTGGTGGAACAAATTATGATGGTCCAATTCCAGTTTAAAAATAAAGGACTGCTAGAACAGTTGTCCATCAATGGTCGGCACATGGACAGTAGACTAAACAGGCAGGCACACAGGTCACCTGGTCACAGCCTTCCACATTATGGTGAATGTGGTTGATTTGCTTAAAAATGTCGACCAAGCATAATTCTCTCCTATTCCTAATCCAGACCCAGACAGACAGGTACATAAGTGCTGCTTTCTGCCATGTTCTTACATTCTTGGTAATAAAGATATTCCATTCAGCATCCATTTTGGCTGGTGTCTCCTCTGGAATCACCTGACACTGTTCTCCCAAGATTGCCCCATGCTCACTGTGAGAAACCAGTCCCCTCATGTCTGGTATGCCAGGATCGGAGATGGCACTGACAGTTTGAACCATCTTGGTGTCTGCTGTATACACAACTACCTGGGCTATTTTAGGGCACAGCTATCATGGCGGCCATTTAAAAAGCTTGTGCATGATCTCAGTTGCCAATATGGGATTTGGATTTTTAACACGTTTCATGGCATAGTGGGAGGTGCACAAATGACCCATTTTTCATATTTACTGTAAGAGGGAAAAACGACTAGAACGGTATTTTGTATACCACGTGTGAAATGAATGATGCACAATAAATAAGGGCGGCTGTATGCTTTTTTAATTCAGAACGGTAAGACATTTTGTATTTGAGCAAAAGTCTCAAATGGATTGTTCATGGGATTTCATCCTGACTCCACGAGTTATGTCAGTAGAAAATTCCAGAATATAATGTCATGGAAACATGAACTTAATTTTGTGTGCTTCAATCTAGTGTTGCCAAAACAGCAGCCAGGACTTAAAATTGGTTACTTGGTACTCAGCGACTTCTGTGAATAGGGAATTTATGTTCTGAGAGCTCACCAAGCCTACTAGAAGATTTCACGTCCAAATGACTCTGTGCCATTTCACGACCCACACATTAGTAACCCTGTTTCTACACATAATTGCTCTCTCTGTAGTGTAAATAATTGTAATTGGAAATAAATAAATGCATACATATTTAAATTGTTAAATTGTTTTTAGTTCAAAGTTGTTTTTTTAGTTGTGTCATTTGTATATATTGTCTTTTATGTAAATGTCTTTTAAACATTGTATATTGTATTTAAATGTTTTAACTTTTATAAACCACCCAGAGAGCTTTGGCTATGGGGAGGTATAGAAATGTAATAACAATAATAAAAAATAGCCATAAACTGTAGTCTATAAGCCACCAAAGTTGGTCTTAAATTTGGGACCAATGTATTTCAGGATGCCTATGCATCACACATGAGCCCTTTTCAGAAGTTAGCCTTGTGTTTCATGTGGACATTAGGTGTTGGGCTTGTGGTACTAGATGAATACACTAGAAAGCAAAACTGATAGAATTGCCCATTCCTAAGTGGCACACAACATTGTGGGTTCAGCTGGTCCCACTCTGCTCCCATCCATTTAGCCTACATGTGGCTTTGGTTGTGGGTAGTGATGAGCAAACTTACCCTGAGTGAGTTCGTTATTTACTCAGAAAATAACGAACTCACCCATGTAGGCTCGGATAAGAGTTCTCCCTCAAAACGAACTCTTGTTCCATGTCAATGGGCTTTTGTGCATGCGCGGTATCAAAGTGCATCTTGGGAGCTGTAATTTGGAATTGAGTAGCACCTCCTCAGAGCCAGGGTTGCAGTGGTAGCAGCGACGATGAGGGAGGTTGCTAAAGAGAAGGTAGGCTGACTATAAATTTAGGATGGCTACTGCTGGGTCTTCCTCCTTCTCATGGCGTCACAGCAGTGATGCTGGCGGTGATAGGACAACAAAAAAACTTAGAGGTGGGTGCTGCTGCTGACTCCTCCTCCTCCTCCTCTTCCTTCTTCTCCTCCTCATGGATCCAGAGTGGTGGCGACGGCAAGGAGGTGCACCAGATTAGGCAAAGAAAGGGTTAATCAACCAATACAGCACAAGTACAGAAACGGCATTTCGAGATACATACTGTGCATGCTCAGAAGCTCACAATCAATTCCAAACTTAATAGTGAATTCATAAACTGCAGCTACAGTCTCATTAAAAAAAAGTGAGCATTACGAACAGTCGAGTTTCGTATGGTGAGCCGACTAATTACAAAATTTGTCACATTGCTAGTTGTGGGTTGTTCCTCCCTCCTTCTTCCATGGTGGTTGCCCTTCCTTCCTTCCTTCCTTCCTTCCTTCCTTCCTTCCTTCCGTCCATCCTTCCTTCCTTCTTTATTTATTTTCTATACCGCCCAATAGCTGAAGCTCTCTGGGCGGTTCACAAAAATTAAAACCAAAAAGGGCAGGATAAAACAAGGGTGACATTTAAGAGCACAAGAACTAGTAGCCACGCTGCACCAGTGGAAGCAGTGGACCTATGGAACCATTTTCAGGTACTTGAGGATGAGACTGGAGGACAGCTAGGGATGGCGGAGAATTCCGCCACAGATTCCAGTGAGGCCAGATTCTCTAGAATCCGGCCCCCCGGAATCCGTGGCGGAACGGCCTCCTGCCCCCCCCGCGGAATCCCCCGGGTCGGCACTTACCTGGGGTGGATTCGGTGGCAGCGGCGGTTCTGGCGGCGGCTCCGGCGGTGGAGGCTGGTCTCCTGGCCAGCCACGGTCAGGCTGCTGCAGCTGCCATTGCTGTCCTTCGAGCTGTGATAGGCTACTTAAGAATTTACATAGCCTATCACGGCTAACCCCTCCCCCAAAAAACCAGCGTACGGAAATGGTAAGGATGGACGAAAGTCCCTTACCTGGTCCCGCAGCTGTTTTCGGTGTGGGGGGGAGGCACTCTGTTTCTCCCCCCAAAATTCTTGGCGGGGGGGAGGCGCCCCATCCCTCACCGCCGAAATTCAGGCCGGGGGAAGCGCCCCGTCTCCCCGGCCGTGAAATGAAAAAGTAAATTGGGAAAAAAAACAACGTGATAGGCTACGTAATGATTTACGTAGCCTATCACGACTAGATTTTCAAAGTCAGCTGTGATAGGCTACATAAATCATTATGTACCTATCACGGCTGACTTTGAGAAAAAAAAAAAGTGTGTACGCAAATAAGCATTGCCCTTATTTTTGCCATAGTCTATGTAAATCTTTACGTAGACCACCCGTGCCCAAATAAGGAAGGCAAATGGCGGTGCCCATGGGCGCCGCCATTTGTGTACGCGCTTTTTTTTTTTTCAAAGTCAGCCGTGATAGGCTACGTAACGATTTACGTAGCCTATCACAGCTGACTTTGAAAATCTAGCCATGATAGGCTATGTAAATCGTTATGTAGCCTATCATTTTTTTTTTTTAACTTTACGGGGAAATGGCGGCGGTGGCAGCCGGTCAGAAGATTGGCCGCTGCCCCCGCCACCGCCAAAACGCCGCCGAAACGCCGCCGGGACCTGCCGCCGAGAGGGACAAATGACAAGAGGTAAGTCCCATCCCGGGGGGGGGCAGGGGGTGTCGGAGAATTTCCCCACCAATTTCGGGGGAACCTCCCGGAGATTCGTGGAGAAATTCTCCGCCATCCCTAGCAAATGGCGGCTACAGCAGCCGCCATCTGCGTTCTCTATTTTCGCTGTTCTAGCCTATGCAAATATTTATGTAGGCAATTACGGTGAAAAAACAGGAACCGCAAATAGCGCCCACTACGCTATTTGAGGTTCCCCTTTTTTTCACCATAATTGCCTACGTAAATATTTACGTAGGCTAGAATGGCGAAAAATAGGAAACGCAAATGGCTGCTGCCGTAGCTACCACCATTTGCATACGCCATTTTTTGGGGGGAAGCATGCTGTGATAGGCTACGTAAATTCTTACATAGCCTATCACAGCAGCCTGGAAGGATGCAAATGACGGCCGCTACGGCATCTGCACATTGGAGTTGTCCATCTGCAGCAGCCCATCCGCGGCCAGAAGTCCGGCTGCAGATGGCCCTGGCCAGCTGCTCCGCAGAGCTGCCTCAGAGCAGAGCCAGCTGGGCAGGATTCCGGGGGGGGGGAGGACCGGATCGCCTCCCCCCTTGTCGAGGATTCCAGGGCGAGGGACGGAGCGCCACCCTCCCAGCGGATGCCCTGACTGGAACAGGTAAGGGATTCGTACATCCCTAAGGACAGCCTGCAAAGGAATTATTACAGGAAACCCCGCATGAGAGTGAGCAAGAGCCTGGAGGTCAGTGAAGCAGAGGCAATGAAACTAGGGATGGTGGAGAATTTCTCCATGAATCTCGGGGAGGCCGAATGCCAACGCATTCGGCCCCCCGAAATTGGTGGTGAAATTCTCTGCCCCCCCCCCAGGATGGGACTTACCTCATGCGAATGTCCCTCTCGGTGGTGGGTCCCGGCGGCGGTTTGGCGGCGGTTCAGCGGGGGCGGGGGCGGCGGCGGCCGGTCTTCCAACCGGCTGCCGCCGCCGCCATTACAAAGTAAATGTAAAACCAAAACACACACACGTGATAGGCTACGTAACAATTTACGTAGCCTATCACGGCTAGATTTCCAAAGTCAAATAGCGTTGCCCTTATTTTCTCCGTAGTCTATGTAAATCTTTACATAGACTACCGGGGCCCAAATAAGAAATGCAAATGGCGGCGCCCATGGGCGCCACCACTTGCGTACGCGATTTTTTTTTCCAAAGTCACCCGTGATAGGCTACGTAATGATTTAGGTAGCCTATCACGGCTGACTTTGGAAATCTAGCCATGATAGGCTACGTAAATCGTTACGTAGCCTATCACATGTGTATGTGTGTGTGTGTGTGTGTGTATGTGTTTTTACATTTACTTTTTTATTTTGCAGCCAGGGAGACGGGGCGCTCCTCCCCGGCCTGAATTTCGCGGGCGAGGGATGGGGCGCCTCCCCTGCGGCCTGAATTTCGGCCGTGCGGGGCGGGGCGCCTCCCCCCCGGCCTGAACTTCGAAGCAAGCTGCGGGACCAGGTAAGGGACTTTTGTCCATCCTTAAATGAAACCAAGACCTACAACAACATGAAGAGAGGAGCGGTAGTAGTGGGAGACTCCTTGTTGCATGTGA
This sequence comes from Heloderma suspectum, assembly GCF_057233095.1. Taxonomy (NCBI): domain Eukaryota; kingdom Metazoa; phylum Chordata; class Lepidosauria; order Squamata; family Helodermatidae; genus Heloderma; species Heloderma suspectum. The sequence continues at coordinate 396,811,341 of NC_139458.1, forward strand.
CTGAAACCAAAATATGTCGTGAAGACCCATGGACTAGCCAGGTATGCTGTCTCCCAAGGAAACAGATTAGAGATGTGACTGAAGGGTTGCCTACACTCATAAAGCCCACTGACAGGTATCCCTTTCTTCTCATCCATGTGGGAATAAATGATACTGCAAAGCAGAGCTACGAAGAAATCATGTCAGACTTTGAAGCTTTGGGAAGGAAACTGAAGAATTTTGGGGCCCAGATAGTTTTCTCATCCATCCTTCCAGTAGTTCGAAGAGGGATAGAAAGGGAAAGAAAATTGGGTGAATAATAGGGATGTACGAAAGTCACTTACATTTTCGCAGCTTGGCTTCGCGGTAGGGGGAGGCGCTTCACTTCTCCCCCCGAAGTTCAGGCGAGGGGGGGGAGGTGTCCCGGCTTGCCCAGCCGAAATTCAGGCCGGGGGGGAGACTTCCTGCCTCGCCCGGCCGAAATTCAGGCCGGGGAGAAGCGCCCCGTCTCCCCGGCCGTGAAACAAAGTGTAAACAAACAAACAAACAAACAAAAACCCCGTGATAGGCTACGTAACGATTAACATCGCCTATCACGGCTAGATTTCCAAAGTCAGCCGTGATAGGCTACATAAATCATTATGTAGCCTATCACGGGTGACTTTGAAAAAACAAAACAAAACGCATATGCAAATGGCGGCGCCCTATGGGCGCCGCCAGTTGCATTCCTTATTTGGTCCCAGTAGATCTTTAAATTTAAATCTTTAAATTTAAATATTTAAATCTTTACGTAGACTACCGGGACCAAATAAGGAACGCAAATGGCGGCGCCCATAGGGCGCCGCCATTTGCGTACGCACTTTTTTTTTTCCAAAGTCACCCGTGATAGGTTACGTAATGATTTACGTATCCTCTTAAGGCTGACTTTGGAAATCTAGCCGTGATAGGTTAATCGTTACGTAGCCTATCACGGGGTTGGTTTTTTTTTTACACTTTGTAATGGCGGCGGCGGTGGCAGCTGGTCGGAAGACCGGCTGCCGCCCCCGCCCCCACCGAAAGGCTGATGAACTGCCGCTGGGACCCGCCACCGGGAGGGACATTCGCCAAAGGTAAGTCCCATCCCGGGGGGGGGCAGGGGGGCGGAGAATTTCACCGCCGATTTTGGGGGGCCGAATGCGTTGGCGCTCGGCCCCCCGAATACTCAGGGAGAAATTCTCCGCCATCCCTAGTGAATAACTGGCTACGAAGGTGGTGCCGATGCGAGAGGTTTGGATTCTGGGACCATGGCCTTTACTTCCCGGAAGATGAACTTGTTGCCCCTTGCAAGGGCTGGGAAGAATGTGTTTGGCATGAAGAGCTTTATCGGGAGATAGGGATGTCAGAGAATTCCGCCACGGATCTCGGTGAGGCCAAATGCCAGTGCATTCGGCCCCCTGAAATCCATGGTGGAACGAAGCCCCCGCCTGCCCCAAAAGGCACGCGAAACGGAGCACTTACCTGCCACCATTCGCTTCCTCATCATAGCTGTGACAGGCTACGTAAATAATTATGTAGCCTATCACGGCTAATGCAGGGATGCCATTTGTGTCCCTGCGGAGGCCGTGATAGGCTACGTAAGTATTTACGTAGCCTATCACGGCAAGCGAAAAACAACAACAACAACAGCAGACGCAATATTCACGTAGGCTATTATGGCGGGGAAAAAAAGGGAATGCAAATAGCACCCACTACACCATTTGCGTTCCCCTTTTTTTCCCACCGTAATAGCCTAAGTAAATATTTACGTAGCCTAAAACGGCAAAAAAAAAGGGAACACAAATGGCGGCTGCCATAGCTGCTGCCATTTGCGTCCGCTGCTTTTTTTTTGCTTGCTGTGATAGGCTACGTAAATACTTACGTAGCCTATCACGGCAAAATTCAGGGACGCAAACGGTGGCGGCTATGGCCACCACCATTTGCATCCCTGCAGGCTGCCCAGCAGCCAGATGTCCGGCTGCAGGGAGCCCCGGCCGGCGGCTCAGCGGTATCTCCATGGAGTGGAGCCAGCCGAACAGAATTTTGGTGGGAGAGCCTCCCCCCCACCATGAATGTCACCCTTCGAAAAGGTAAGTGACTTTCGTACATCCCTATCAGGAGGACTTTAAAATGAATCCTATGGTGGGAGAAGATACAAAGTTGGGGGTAACAACAGACAAAGGCTCATGCACCACAACGGAGAGAACAGTTCGAATAGCACCCAATAATAGTCTTCAAAAATATGTAGGAAGAAAGCCAGACTATAGAGAACATGGTCTTCGTATATACTAATGCCCAGAGTTTGGGAAACAAACAGAATGAACTTGAACTCTTAATACATACGGGAGGGAAATTATGACTTGATAGGTGTAACTGAAACTTGGTGGGATGACTCCCATGACTGGAATACAGCAATTAAAGCATATAACTTGTTCAAAAAGAGCAGAAGGAACAGAAAGGGAGGTGGAGTTGCACTATATGTTAAAAAATACAAATCTCTGCACAGACATACAGGAGGAGGAGCTTGGTAACCCCATCAAGAGCATCTGGGTTAAAATAAATGGAGGAAAGAATAAAAGGAGGTGCAGGGAATGCTTATCAAATTTCCAGATGACACAAAAGTGGCGGGATAGCTAATACCTTGGAAGACAGTAGGGATGTCAGAGAATTCCGCCACGGACTCCAGTGAGGCCAGAATCTTAAGAATCTGGCCCCCTCAGAATCCATGGCAGAACGGCCTCCCCGCCTACCCCGCGGAATCCCCCCGGGACAGAGCATACCTGGTGGCGGATGCAGTGGCTCTGGCAACGGCGGATGCGGTGGCGGCTCCAGTTGGTCTCCTGGCCAGCTGTGTGCTTCACAACTGAAGTAATATATATTCATTTCATCTATTATATTTCTATGCCACCCCATAGCTGAAGCTCTCTGTGTGGCTCACAAAAATTAAAAATCATTAAAACACATTATGCAAAGTACAAAAAAAGCATTCACATAAAAACCATATAAACAGATTACACACAGAGAGAGAGAGAGAGACAACATATATCTAAACCAATTTGTTAAAACAATCATCCAAAGATGATCCAGGACCTAATTAAAACTCATTATGTGCTGCCAAATGCCTGAGAGAAGAGGGCAGTTTTAACCTGGTGCCAAAAAGAAAACAATGTTGACACTGGGCAGGCCTCGTTTGGTGGATCATTACATAATTGGGGACCACCACCAAGAAAACCCTCTCCCTTGTTGCTACCCTCCAAGTCTCCCTTGGAAGAGGCACATGGAGGAGGGCCTTAGATGCTGAACATAGTCTACGGGTCTAAAATTGCATCTATACATATAAATCAGCATTTGCAAAATTTTTGCAAACATGTAGGGATGTACGAAAGTGACTTACCTTTCGTGGATTATGATGATGGTGGGGGGGGAGGCGTTCCGTCCCTCCCCCCGGAATCCTGGCCGGGGGGGGAGGTGAACCGTTCCTCCCCCCGGAATCCTTGAACGGCCGGCTGTGCTCCGCGGCACCTCTGCGGGCAGCCGGCCAGACCCGGCCCAGCCAGGCCAGAGCCGTCCACAGCCAGATTTCTGGCCGTGGAGGGCTCTGGGTAAAACAAACAACCCCCCCCAACCAACCGCGTATGCAAATGGCGGCGGCTACGGCCGCCGCCATTTGCGTTCCTTCTTTTTGGCTGTCTTAATCTATGTAAATATTTACGTAGACTATGATGGCGAAAATCAAGGGGAATGCAAATAGCGTAGCGGGTGCTATTTGCGTCCCTTTTTCATTCACTGTTTTAGCCTACGTAAATCTATACGTAGGCTAAAACGGCAAATCAAAAGGGGACGCAAATAGCTCCCGCTACGCTATTTGCGTTCCCCTTTCTTTTCGCCGTCATAGTCTACGTAAATATTTACGTAGACTAAGATGGTAAAAAGAAGGAACGCAAATGGCGGCGGCCGTAGCCTAGGGATGTACGAAAGTCACTTACCTTTTCGCAGGGGTGATTCGCGGTGGGGGGGAGGCACTTCGCTTCTCCCCCCAAAGTTCAGGTGAGGGGGGGGAGGCGTCCCGCCTCGCCCGGCCGAAATTCAGGCCGGGGAGAAGCGCCCCGTCTCCCCGGCCACGAAAGAAAAAGTAAAAAACAAACAAACAAACAAACCCGTGATAGGCTACGTAACGATTAACATAGCCTATCATGGCTAGATTTCCAAAGTCAGCTGTGATAGGCTAAGTTAATCGTCACGTAGCCTATCACGGGTGACTTTGGGGGAAAAAAAAAGCGCGTATGCAAATGGCGGTGGCCCATTTGCGTTCCTTATTTTGGCACGTCTAGTCTACGTAAAGATTCGCGTAGACTACGGCGAAAATAAGGGAACGCTATTTGAATTGCCCTTATTTTCACCGTACTCTACGTAAATCTTTACGTAGACTAGACGTGCCAAACTAAGGAACACAAATGGCGGCGCCCATGGGCCGCCACCATTTGCGTACCCGCTTTCCCCCCCCCCCAAAGTCACCCGTGTTAGGCTATGTGACGATTTACGTAGCCTATCACGGCTGACTTTGGAAATCTAGCCGTGATAGGCTACGTAAATTGTCACGTAGCCTATCACGGGTGTGTGTGTGTGTTTTTTACTTTTTAATTTTGTAATGGCGGCGGCGGCAGCCGGTCGGGAGACCGGCCGCTGCCCCTGCCCCCGCCAAACCGCCGCCGAACTGCCGCCAGGACCCGCCACCGGGAGGGACATTCGCTGAAGGTAAGTCCCATCCCAGGGGGGGGGCGGGGGGCCAGCGGAGAATTTCCCCAAGTGCCGAATGCCTCGGCACTTGGCCTCCCGAAGGTTCGTGGAGAAATTCTCCGCCATCCCTACCGTAGCCGCCGCTATTTGTGTATGCGGTTTTTTTTTTTAAACCCACCCAACCATGATAGGCTATGGAAAGATTTACGTAGCCTATCACGTCTTTTTTTTCTTTTTTCTTTTACCTAGCCATGATAGGCTACGTAAATCTTTACGTAGCCTATCACGTCTTTTTTTTTTTTTTACACAAGCCTGCCTGGAAATGGCGGCAGCGGCAGCTGGTCAGAAGACTGGCCACCGCCGCAGCCGCTGCTGGAGCCGCTGCCGGAGCCGCCGCCGCCCGGAAGATCCACCCCAGGTGAGTCTCGTCCCGGGGGGGATCCGTGGGGGGGGCGGGGGGGCAGGCCATTCCACCACGGAGTTCGGGGGGCCGAATGCACTGGCATTCGGCCTCACCGAGATCCGTGGTGGAATTCTCTGACATCCCTACAAACATGTGTCCTCTTTTGTGGAGCTGGGCAAGTGGCCTTCCTTACCACAGCTGGTTATGGGGGTTGGTTCCTCAGCACCCAATGTGAATGGAATTGTGCAGTCTTCGGGTAATGATAGCTGTGCTTTTGCTCATTTTGCACCAATTTTTAAAATTCCACCCCACCCAGTGTTATTGCCTAAGAGTGTGCAACAATTAAATTCTGTTGTAATGGAGGTGATGGGGCACCATTTTAAGTATACTTGTTCAACAAGCCTGACTAATGAGTAAATGCATGTAGAATGAAAGGACTTTTATCCAACACTGACACACTGTTTATTATTCTTATTATAGGTTTTTATCCTATCCCAACCCAATACATTGTGTTGAAGAATATACACACGAGTAGCCATATTAACACAGGGAAGTAATAATATTACCAAAGATGTTTGCATTTTAAAAACAGGAAAAGCACAAAAAGACACCCTGGCTGTCCTCTACAATCAGTGCCATCCTTCTTTTCACAGGGTAGACCAAGGAGCCACCACCCAATCCTGCCCATTCCATTTGCTCATGTCCCTCTCATATAGGGAAGGTGTAGCCAATTTTGAGCCTATTTCTTTTTCTTCTTTTTACCATCCACCCAATCCCCCACCCTTGGGTTGTAGTTCTATAAGCTTACCCATCCAGATCCCCCACTAACCACACACCTCCTGATAAAAACAAGTATCTTATTCTAAAAATACTTGGGGCACAATCCTATGGCCGCTAGTCAGCAGCTAGATGACCTCGAAGCCTGTGCTCCAAGGTTGGTTCCCTGAGAACTGACCTCCACCCCCTCCTGTGCTGCCTCATAAGCAGTGTGGAATGGCCCCATGCTCGGAAGAGGAGTGCGGAGCGGCAAACGGGGCATTCCTGGGGGCAAGCCGGGGCATAATGCTTCTGATACGTTGGCCGGCGTCCCCCCCCTGCTCCGCCTTCCCGCAGCTAGACAGCCAAAATCTTCTGTCTAGCCATGAATGCAGGGCAGCTGAAGCGTGGAGGGGACGATCCCCTCCACGCTTCTCCTGCCCTGCCTTGGATTGGGAGTAGCCTCCAAGTTCAGAGGCGGCCACCTATCCCAATAGGATTGCGTCCTTAGTAACCATCTCCACTCTTAAACACACACCCCCTCCAAGAAAATTAAATTAAAAACCCCAGAGTCTCCGAGAAGTCTTCCCAACTGGCTAGCATCTTGAATATTTTTCATGCATTCCTATTTATATTGCAAGGTGCTCTATAGTTTTGTTTTATTGGGAACATTGATGTTTAATGAGGTGCACTTCAGTGAAACATGGTCATTGTTTAGCAGAAGATCATTCTCCCCCTGTCAGAACTAAATAGGGTCTTTCTCTGAAAGTTCCTCTCACCTCCCCACAGGCCCCACCCATCAGCCTTAATATTAAAGATGACTGCAAATGCATTTCTAGGGAGCACGGATTTTCTTTTACAGGAGCCAAGACTTAACAATGCTGTAGGGGGAACGAAAGAATCTATATGACAAATCTTGTAGTACAAGTTCTTGTGGTTAACCAGGAAATGTGCTATGAGTCAATCCTTTGGAAAGAGTCTAGTAATTAAAGACAAATGCTATGACATAATCATTTACACACAGCAGAGAGATTTTTAGATTAAATCTGCCCTGACCCCATTGCTCAGCAAGTGTTATCTGGTATTCTGGAGAGTCACCCGTTTATTTACATTCTAATTTGGCCCACATGTTTTATTATAAACAAGAGCCTGCATTTGCTCAAAGGAACCTGCTCCAGAGTCCAGACCAATTCTTGTTAATGAGCTCAGCTGACCTAGATCTGTTCCAGTGGAGAAACCCATAAAATAACAGCTCTGGTATTTGGTTATTTCAATAACTCTCTCTCTCTCTCTCTCTCTCTCTCTCTCTCTCTCTCTCTCTCTCTCAATCCCTCCCTCCCTCCCTCCCTCTCTCTCCCCCTCCCTCTCTCTCTCTGTGAGGTCAGCCTGCATGCATCATTCCAGATAAACAAAACAGGAAATTGAGCTCTTGTGTTTAATAAGGCCAATTGCTTCATCAGCCTCATCTATTTCCACTGTTCTCTGTGTATCAGCCTTAAGCTTCTAACACTTGAGAATTTACTTTGGGAACAGCACTGCACGCACGCCCACACACTCTCACACTATAGGTCTACAAAAATGAAGTCTTCCAATCTCGGATGGGTCTGCAGGCTAAACATGATTGGGACCATTCACAAGTCTGGGATGTAGGGTATAACTGGCTCAAATGGAAGGGAATGAGTGCCTGACAGTTAAATATGCTGAAAGAAATTTTACAGGGCTTCCCTGAACTGAACAAAACCATAGAAAGGGATTATTTTCTGTGGGTTCAATCCAGAAGCATTTAAATCAGTTTTGGACATGGCTGTAGGTTCTAAAGTCAGCAACGAATGACAGTTACACTTGGGACAGGCTCCTGAGGGTTTTTTGTTTTTTTGCAGCCTTTGGGTAAGTTTGCCAAAAAGGAGCATGTAACTGCCAAGAAATGGCAGAAGCATGGCAGTGGTAAGACATAAGAGATCACCGTCAGGTACCTTTATAGTTTATAGTATTACAGGGGATTCTGGGAAACCCACTTTTCCACTTTCCAGCCAGAAACTGGCTTCCCAGGAGGCACTCACAGCCATTCAAACTCAGCTGGGAATGGAAAGTCACTACAGGTCATGTTGTCTGTGGTTCTTTGTAATGTCTGCATTTGACCTCACAAACCATATCCCTTCAAGAGAGATGCATAAGTTCTCCACAACCTGGGAGAAAACCTGTTGCTTATCACAGTGATAGATGCACAAGTTCCAATTGGATGATAGATGGTAGCACAGAGAAGAGGAAATGGGGTTGGCTTATACTTTGCGTACTCTTCTTCCACCATTCTCCTGTCATCTCAAGTTGCCCTAAATCAGTTCCTGCTGCTGTTTGTACTGCAGTTGTGAGCAGCGGTAAGAATTAACATTCCTTGATGATAGGAGGAATAAATAAATCTTTCAGGCAGGTTACTTGAAGGATTGTCTCCTCCCATATATACCTGCTCAGACGTTAGGAGAAGAGGCCTTGCTCAAGGTGTCCATGCCAAGTGCGGTGAGGGAGGTGGCTATTAAGGAGAAGGCCTTTTCAGTGCGGGCATCCAAGTTATGGAATGCCCCCACCAGAGAGGCTCACCTGGTGCCTACATTATGATCTTTTTAGGGAACAATCCTATGGCCGCTAGACAGCAGCTAGACAGCCAAAGGATATCTTGTGTTCTGGATCAGACTTCCCCCCACTTCTGCACTGTCTTGGAGGCAGTGTGGAACAGCCCCATCCTCTGCGCTTGCAGTGGAAAAGGGGTGTGTCTGGGGGGCGTTCCAGGGAGGGCGGATATGCCTGTATGACACATCCAGTGTTTGTTTCATCCAATGTGTCGTACAACAGCCTCATCCCCTGCTCTGCCCTCCCACGGCTAGACAGCCGCAATCGGCTATCTAGCCGAAAATGCAGGGCAGGAGAAGAACGAGAACCTCTGTGGTTCTCCTGCCCTGCTTTGGATAGTCAGTTGCCTCCGAGTTCGGAGGCGGCCGCCTATCTGGATTGGATTGTGCCGTTAGTGTCATGTGACACATGTTTTTTATTCTCCCAGGCTTTTTAGTCCTTCGGGTTTTTAAAAAAGACTGTGTTACTATGTTTTACTATGTACTATCTTTACATTGCTGCTGACTCTTTGTTATTTTTTGTTTAACTTTGCTTTTATTCTATTTTAACATCTCAAAGGTTTTCATATCATGTTTTATTATGTGGTTTTATTGTACGGTTTTAGGTTTTGTGACTTGCCCAGAGAACTTTGGCTATTGGGTAGTATAGAAATGTAATACACGAACACACAAACTCTGATGGTGGCAAAATAGGTAAACCCGTGGGGATGACGCTGCTGTAAAAGGGACAACTATGAAAGATAACATCAGAGAGTGTGCCTGCTCCAGCTGGGCTCAACATGGGTTCATGGTTTGTTTCTTTGTTTCATTTTAAGTGTATGGCTTTTCATGTACTTATTACATTTTATTAATAGTGTGAAATTTTGGGTTGAAAAGTGGGATACAAATTTTCTGAACAAATGAGTGGATTGTAAGTTCACTGTGCCACATGGCCATATTTCTGCACTCACAGAAAAGAGTCTTACAGCCAGGTCAGGCTATTTGTCCATCTAGGACAATATTATCTGTTCTGACTGGCTCACAGAGTCTCAGGCAGAGGTCCTTCATTCACATCAACTGCTACCTCGGAATGTCAGAGAATTCTGCAACGGATCTCGGTGAGGCCGAATGCCGGCGCATTCAGTCCCCTGAAATCCGTTGCGGAACGAAGCCCCCGCCCCCCAACCCATGAAAGGCGTGCAAAACGGAGCACTTACCTGCTCCCATGAGCGCTGCTTTGCGAATGGTGGCTGCCCTGGCCGCCATTCGCTTCCTCCTCTTCCTAGCTGTGATAGGCTATGTAAATACTTACCTAGCCTATCACGGCTAACGCAGGGACACCATTTGCGTCCCTGCAGAGGCTGTGATAGGCTAAGTAAGTATTTACGTAGCCTATCACGGCGGCGGGGGGGGAAACCCTAGCGTATGCAAATGGCGGCGGCTACCGCCATTTGCGTATGCTGGGTTTTTTCCCCCCCTGCCGTGATAGGCTATGTAAGTATTTCCGTAGCCTATCACGGCAGGGGGAAAAAACCCCAGCGTATGCAAATGGTGGCGGCTACTGCCATTTGTGTACCCTGGTTTTTTCCCCCTGCCGTGATAGGCTACGTAAATATTTACGTAGCCTATCATGGCTCAATACAGGGACGCAAATGGCGGCGGCTATGACAGCCACCATTTGCGTCCCTGCAGGGCTGCCCAGCGGCCGGATGTCTGGCTGCGGGCGGCTGGAGCCGGCTGACGGCTCCGCGGCTTGGCCATGGAGTGGAGCTGGCTGGGCAGGATTCTGGGGGGAGGGAGAGAGCGCCTCCCCCCCGTCGAGGATTCCAGGGGAAGGGACGGAGCGCCTCCCCGCCACCGCGGATGCCCCTGCGCGGAGCCAGGTAAGGGATTCATACATCCCTACTGCTACCTGATCCATTTAGAGCACAATCCTATGCATGTTTATACAGAAAAAAGGCCTACAGATCCCAGCATGCCCCATGGCTGGCTGGGGCCTGCTGGGAGTTGTAGGCCCTTTTTCTGTCTAAACATGCAAAGGATTGCACCTTCAGGCAGTGATTGAATTCAGGATGCATGCAAAGCATGTGCCCTACCAGTGAGTAGGGATGGGTGATAAATTAATTCAGTCTGCATCTTAATGCAAACTTATGCAAACTGAAACTCAGCTACCCTTCGAAGTTCACATTTTTCTGAATTTTGCAAAAATGCCTATATTAGAGCACCTAATGTTAAAACACGCATTATGTTAGGAAAACTGTATACAAGCATTGTGTATATTTGCAAAAATGCCTACAAATGGATATGTTAGAGAAAAGTGCACAAGAATGATTATGAATTTTCATGCAAACTTAAAATAAAATTTTCAAAGTTCAGGATGACTGAACTTAAGACTGGAGAATTTTCTGAGTTTGAAAGGGAATGAACTTAAGACTGGAAAAATGAGAAACTGAAGGAAACTTAAATGGACTGATTTGTCTATTCCTACCCATGAGCTATGAGCCTCTGCTCATCACATCAGAACTTTACCTCAGCAGCATCTTTGCATAGGGCAATCCACCAGCTTGCTTGTCTTTGAGCCCAAAGTACAGTCTAACTCCTCCTTAGGGATGGGTGAGAAATTTGGTTCAGTTCAATTTTGATAACAATTTCCCCAAATGTGCAAAATTCTCCATATTTGGGTCCCAAAATAACTTGAGATTCACAAATTGCTTCAGAAACGAGATGGAAAACGTGAACTTTTTTTTTTAAAGTGGGAACATAAGAACATAAGAGGCATGCTGGATAAGACCAAGGATCCATCTAGTCCAGCATTCTGTTCACACAGTGGCCAACCAGCTATTGACAAGAAACTCACAAGCAGGACAGGAGTGCAACAGCACCCTCCCACTCATGTTCCCCAGCAACTGGTGTACATAGGCATACTGCTTCTGATACTAGAGGTCGCATAGAGCCATCAGGACTAGTAGCCATTGATGGCCTTCTCCTCCAGGAATTTCTCTAACTCCCTTTTAAAGCCATCCAAATTGGTGGTCATTACAACGTCTTGTGGTAGCCTCAACGTGCAATCAATTCGATAGATTGACTATGCAAAACTAACAGGTTCATCCATCTAGGACCAGGGCTTTGCGTGCTTTGTTCTTAGAAGTCTGGGATTGATTCCTTGTGTATTTGACTATGTCTGTGGGGATGAATTAGGGTTGCCACCTCTTTTTTTCTGACAAGCCCCTCATCTTTAACTGCTGCATGGCAGGCAAGTATATCATGGCCCTCCTCGTGCTGGAAGCTAAGTGGAATTTTTGGAAGGACCATCTACACCTGAATTAGTTCAGGATCACTGGCCCTGCTGTCTAGCCAACTGCAAAAGCCATAAGGCTGGCAGGTACTAGGTAGACCTGTCACTTACACATTGCCGCAAAAGAGGAATTGTATCACCAAAAAAGAGGACAAAGGAGGACACCAGTTTGCATACGCAAATGTACACATATAGGTGCAAATTAAGAAATAATAAGTATAATTTAAATAGTACTACAATACTGGAGAAGACTGACCAGGTGACCTATGTACCTGCCTGCTCAGTCTGTTGTTGATGGGCAACTTCAAGGCCTGTGCGCTCCTCCTTTTCTTATGGTTCTTTGACCTTAAACCAGACTTGGACTGGAAAGCCCAAGAAACAGAGGAGACTTTCAGTGGAGGACTCTCCTCTGCCAGCTCTTGAAAATAGAGGGCTGTCCTCTGTAAAGTAGGACACCTGTCCATCCTAGTAGTAGAGATAAGGCTTTTTCAGTGGTGGCCCGGCACCTTTGGAACTCCCTCCCCAGGGAAATACTTATGGTGTCATCACTGCTGACTTTTTTTAAAAAAATCCCTGAAAACTCATTTATTCCAGTTTGCATTTGGTGCTTAAAAATCATAAACTGCTACTCCCTTCATATGTGTGTGTGTGTGTGTGTGCGTGTTTAATTGTATGTTCATTTTTTGGTAATACTGTAAGCCATGTTGTGAGGGTATTACATCCTGAAAGGCGGGTTAGAAACAACCACTCTTAAACATAATAATAATAATAATAATAATAATAATAATAATAATAATGCGGCATCAACCAATCTCGTCGTTGTCTCATTTTAAAATTTAATTTGCTTAGGATAGCTGAAACTCTGAATCAAAAGATACATTTGCCGTTAGTAATTGTTTGGCACTAATGTGTAATGCAATACAGATCTCTTCTATCTATGGCAGTGTTCACCTTTTCCATAAGCCTGTCAGGGCCCAAGATTTACAAGCTAATGAGCTTGAAATGACGATATGTAGATGATGCCCACTGCCCCCCACTTTGCCTTTTTGGTGTATGCAATAACTCAAACCTCACAGGGATTATGCTCTCAAGCTGTCTGAAGGCAGGTTATCTGTTGAAATACTTATTCTTTTATGAGGGTGAATCCAGAGTGCATTGTGTAATGTATAATAAAGTTAGGGAGGGGGGAGGGGGGAGAAGAAAGAGAGGAAAAGATAACACAGTAAAATAAGCTCCAATGACTTCACCATTCAGTAATGGCTCCTACCAAATAACAGCCCTGTAGTTTTATCTTTCAAAACCAAGATTGTGTTAATGCTCTAAAATTAAATCTCTTGTGAAGTTATCTGGAATTTCTCAACAAGTTTAAAAGGGGGATTATTTTTTCATCCAAGGTCATGCCTCAAGAATTTGTAGGAATTCCGCCTGGAAAGTAATAATCAGTGGAAACTGGCAGTCAAAGCTAATTTATACTACTCTTCCAGATAAAAATTCCTTCCGTCTTAGACCTGCATTTAAGAAAGAAAGAAAGAAAGAAAGAAAGAAAGAAAGAAAGAAAGAGATTATTATCACTCTTGAGAGAATATTTCAGTGAAGAAGAAAAAATTAGAAAATAATGACTTAAGAGAAGTTATTGGTGCATCTGTAGCATTTCTTTCTTTTTTTTAATCAGTCTTTTGGAAATGCTGGAGTAATGAACTGAAGAGGAATGGTAAGAAGTGCACATGTGAGGGAAAGAACGAGCACCAAATCAACCACAATGCTACAAAGGAAGGCTCACAGACCAACTTAGGGCCATGAAGTCATGTGTTTATTTGAGCATGTCTGTGTGCCAAAGTGTGTTGCTACCTATCTTTTAAACTGCTCACAATTCAGAGCATGCACATCTGCATTGCTTTTCCACATGGGGATGGTTTATGCATCAAGGTAGCATCATCAAGGGATGTGTGTACATGACTTTACTGCACTACATTTGATGGTTCACACCTGGATAGGGATATATGAGAAATTGATTTGAGTTCATTTTTTTTTTAATCAGGATCTACCCAGTTCACATGTTTCGGACTGAACTCAGATGAAATCTGCAATCGAAGTCCATACATTTCCAAGCTTGTAATGTGATCTGCAGACCCCTCCCAACACTGCTTTCGACAACATTGAAAAATGTGCATGAAAATATGTGTGCTTTTGAAAAATGTGCACAAACACTTTAATCAATGGGAAGAATGCGTTCATTTCAAATATGCACACAACTGATGCATGCCTACATTTGGAAAAATGAGCATGAAAATATGCACAGATTTTCATATGAAAAGGAAAAAACAAAGTTCACAATTTAATGCAGGCTTGAGTTGGAACAAACTTTGAGATGGAATTCAGAGAACTTTGATGGGCTCATGTTTTGCTGATTCGCACATCCCTGCACCTGAATGTAATATTATGCTGCTGCTGCTGATTATTATTATTATGATGATGATGATTATGAACTGCTCTGATGATCAATTTTGCTATAGGGTGGGATATACATGCATTTAACAAATGAAAAATGGTATTTATATCTTTGTTCATGAGTACCCAGCTTTCTGGGGGAAAGGTAGTCACGACTGGGGAAGGCAATGGCAAACCACCCTGCTGTAGTCTGCCATGAAGATGCCAGCATAAGCAGGTGTCCCTCTAGGGGCCAGTAATGACCCGGTGCTTGCACAGGAGGAACCTTTCCTTTTTTCTTTTCACTGAGTAGATCTGTATCAGCTTTCCCCAACCTAGGTCCCTCCAGATGTGTTGTACTGCAACTCCTATCATTCCATCCTTACTGGGAATGATGGGAATTACAGCCCAACACGTCTGGAGGTTTTGGAAGGCTGATCTTATCCTGCCTTTCAGACATCATGGAATTCAAGGTGGCATGCGTGGAGTTCCCAGGAGATCTCCCATTCAGGCTCCAACCAGAGACAGGCAGTAGCTGCTCCCTTAGTGCCTTATATGCATGAAGGGGCAAAGCAAGTAGAAAGTGGATGGGGAGAGGTGCTCCTGGCCCCACCCATGATGCAGAACTGGCCCCATACCTGCCATCCACACATTAGCACGGACATTTGAAGTTGGGAAGCCATTATGCATAGATCTCTATGTAGGTAGGCTTCCTTGGATTCGGTGGGTGCATATATCCGACTTCCCCTTCTGAGGTCGAAGCGCTGTCTCTGACTTCGGGAGGCTCTTTCCAAGCAATCCTATGATCCCTGGGATGCTCTCCCAGGGACCATAGGATTGCTGTCTTAGTGCAGCGGAGCCTCCTCCAAGGGCCAAATAGGACTCCCCCCAAAAGAAAAAAGAAGATGAAAAGAAAAGGAAGACGCATTTAAAGATTTAATTGCACTATATGAATCAGTTAAATTCTGTGTGAGCTAGGCTAAGTTACTGACTAATCAATCCTGGTTTTCTCTTGGTTGCCTAGTCCCATTACTTCCCTCTCATGTCTGAGTTTCCAGTTTCCCGCTGGCTTTTCATTCAGCCCTCTCTGATGCTGGCAGGGCAAGAGGGAGGGGCCTGCAGACTAAAGTCTCACATGACAAGACTCCCTTACTCCAGGCTTCTTGGGGGCGGGGGGGGGGAGAATGACTAGTTTCACTATTGGGCCCCTATTCTCAGGGAATTACCAATGCTTCCAGCTGAGTCTGCCAGCAGTTGTGAGGCAATTTTCAGCAAATCACAAAGATCCAGTGGGACTTGAGTAGGGCCTGCCCATCAGATACCTCTTGGATACCACTGCCCTCCTCCAATCGACTAACTTTTCTCTATTAGTTCAGGGGCCATATAGGGACCAATGTCCTTAGGAATGATTGTAAAGAACAGGTTCCTCCCTCCCTTTGCTATTTGCAGGAGGCCTGGTTCTCTAACACGCTCAATTGGTGTGAAAAGGTAGGCCTGGCTTAGTAGTTTTTTTCATTCAAATGTGTACGACATTGTCCCCTCCTTCCCTCTATGGAATTATGTTCAATCAATTTTGTGTCCCCTCGAAGGAGCTGCAAATGGCAGATATGTTATTCCCATAACCTTCTTTTATACTCCCCCAAACCACAGCCTCACTGAAATGCAGCTTCATCTAGTAAATAAATAAATACGCAACCAGTGACTCACATCTGCCTCTCTGCTAACTTAACTCCCACGGAAAGCTTTGAGACTTGAGCATCTTAACCCATTCAACTACCAATTCATGCACATACACACACACACACACTCGTGTGTGTGTGTGTGTGTGTGTAGATAGATACACACAATGTATGCACGTATGTATGATAATATATTTTTACATATACAGATACATACAACATACAAGCACATTCTCTTATGCAATATCCACTGCTAAGGGATCGGTAGTCTGGTGAGATTTTAATAGGTTTTTTTTTTTAATCATAAAATAAAAGAGCAACCAGATTCCAATCAGATGTTCAACCAAATGCTGGAGAATGAAATTTCCTGCCCAGAAATGTTGCTAGCATCATTATCAAAACTTCTTTGACTTCCCTAGAAATTCCTCAGATATTTTCACCCATTTAGGAATCTACAAATTAACACTGCTTCAAGCAACACTCAGTGGCAGGTTACGTTATTGTTTTCCTGCCTCTTGTAGAATGTATGGCCGTAATTTGTTTGTTTGTATTTCCATTCAAAACATTTTAAGGAGGCTTCCAAAACTGATTCAGATCAGACAAGAATACAATGACAATAAAATTGTATTTTATCAGACAAAATTGATTCAGATCAGACAATAAATATTGAACAATTGAGGGTGCAATCTTATGGTCCTGGGAGAGCACCCCAGGGACCATAGGATTTTTCGGAGTCTTCCTCCTGAGACTGTAGACACTGCTGTGACCTTGGGAGAGGGACTCTGTGTTCTGATCCCTCACCCCACTCCTGCGGCATGCCCCCTTGCAGCCACCAGGGAAAGAACCGCAGTAGCTGCTTCCTGAGGTCACAAAAGTGACTTTGGGGAGAGGGGAAAGGGGGAGTTCTGGTGGGTGGGGAAGGAAGACAGGAGGAGAGGCCAGGATACGCTCTATCCTATGACTTCTCCAGCCCTGCCCCTGCCCCACCAGCATTCAGAGGCCCATCTAGTGGAAAAAATTGAAAAGGGGGATGGAGAGGCAAAAATCTCCCCCATCGCTTCTCCTGCCCTGCTGGCAGCAGCCTGGCAAGGCACAGGAATTTCAGAAGCCTCTGAGATTGGAGGCTTTAGAAAATGCGGTTCTGACTTTATCCCAATGGGCGAGAGAGCGAAACCAGAACTGACTTAATGCTATTTAAAAGTTAAATATATTTCAACATCTTTTAAAACTTCAGGAAAATAGTGAATGCCCTTCAAGTTATGGAAAATGAAAGCCTGCCACACAGGAAATAACAAGACATAAATGATGTATAGAGAAGAATAAATGCAAAAGAACATCACATGCAGAAGTAAAATGTGAAACATGTAATGATTGTGGAGAAAACACAATTGTAACCATGAACCACAAAGAAGAGTGACTGTTACGTGCAAAGTTTACACAATACAACACCTTCACTTTTGCTGAGGCCTATTAGAAACCAAATTACCAAAACTGTATTGGAGCATCAAATGGAATAGCTATGGCATTCAAAAGTTATGGTAGGCCAAACTAGCAGCCGTTTGAATCATTACTTAGCTCCACTTAAACTCCCACCAGTCTAGATTAGCTAAATGCAATTCTTAAAGCTTCCAATTATATAGCAGCGTCCAGACCTTTAGGGAAAAGAAAGGGGAAAATGAAAAAGCCTTTATGGTTACCTAGCCCAGGCAGAGATTTGAGGAATGGGCTCCTGTGGACCCAAATGAAGATTGGAGACTTTTTACCAGGATCCAAGATGTAGAACCCTGCAAAGTCCAGATGGGAGAATTAATTCAGGTAGGAATTGAAAAGAAATGTTTTAAAATGGAAAAGGGTCATGAAGTCTGAAACTCACTAGTGAATAAACTACATAGTATGGAAAAAGTGGATCTGTTTCAAATTACTCAGGAGCCAAGCATCTAGCCCCCAAAAGCTAGTTAAGAAAAAATGGCCAGTACCAGCCTCAAAAACTGAAGGAGGGACATGGTCAAAGAAAGAAATCCAAAGAATCACATTTCAAGTTGGCAAACTGAAAAGAAAGAAAAAGGCCAAACAGGAGGCAGGCACGTTTAGGCCTGTTAGTGGGCTTTTAAAAAAGTAACTGCATCCTAGAAAAGGGACTTCGCTTCACTTCTTTCTTGTGTTTTATTGATGTTCTCCTTTTTGCATAGCTCCAGTTTTTGTTAACAGATTTTTGCTTGCTTTGGGGCCTTTTAGGCCATAGTTTGTATGTTTGCCCTCTTTCTGAGAATAAAGAGGATTTCTTTCTTTGACATATTGGGAACCCTATAGAAACAAGTTTTCCACAGTTTTAGGCAGTTGATGTTACCTTAGGCCTTATCAGGGTATCAGGAACACTCTGCACTCACGGAGCTGCTAGCTCTAGGGAGTAACAAATGTAACATTTTCCCATACTGGTCCATTGTTCCACAACTTGACCACAGCTTTGTTACCATGACTGTCATTGGCCTGGTTCACATGTAACAGGAAGCCACCGTGGGTGAATTTCCCTGTGGGGCTTCTTGTTGTGGGAACAGCCGCCATTTTGAATATTCAGGGCACAGCAGGGGGCCCAAACCCAGAGAGGGTGGGTTGTTGGATGGTTGATAAGCCATCCACAGCCCTAAAACAGCCCGTGGGTTCTGGGTGGTTCGTCAACCACCCTAACAGCCCACCCTCCCTGGGTCCACATGTAATGAGAAAGTGCTGCAGCATAGGCTTAGACTGGCAACGTGGTGCCTGCGGGCACTGCAACCCACCATGGCTGATAAGCCATGGTGGGCTGCAGTGATCATGCAAACCAGATCTGTATCTCACACTCCAGGAAGCAAGGAAACCTACAAAAAACAGTTTTCATTATTTTCAGGCAGTTGATGTTATCTTAGGCCTTTCCTCAAAGAGGCCTGCTTGTGAACTAAAGTTTTACTCCCATTCTCATGGCTCCCCTATAAACCCTTTGTCCCCAACACCTGAGCCCACCGAAAGGGTCTTGAGTAACAATTTGGGTCTAGTCGGTGGCAACCCGATAGGGTTGCACCCTAAAAATGTTTCACTGATTAAGCAGGTTGCAGATTTTTTAAATGTAGGTTGACTTGGGCCACAACACTATAGCCATGTATCTGAGAGTATGCCCCACATGACTCAATGGGAGTTACTTCTGAGTAGATATGCATAGGATGGCATCGTTCATTATAAAAATTGCCCATCTAAGTAGAAGCATCCTCCCATTTCGCTCACACAGGATGGAATGCCTCTTCTATGATTCTGCCTGCTATTACAACTGTGCTTTATCTCTATATAAAGTGAGCCTTCACACTGAGAACCTGGACCCACTATTGACATATTCTGTTTTTGGAGAGCTTGGTAGGGATGGCGGAGAATTTCTCCACAAATCTCCGGGAGTCTGAAT
The DNA here is from genome assembly GCF_057233095.1 of Heloderma suspectum. Classification (NCBI taxonomy): domain Eukaryota; kingdom Metazoa; phylum Chordata; class Lepidosauria; order Squamata; family Helodermatidae; genus Heloderma; species Heloderma suspectum. The sequence continues at coordinate 396,830,662 of NC_139458.1, forward strand.
GCCAATGCATTCGGCCCCCCAAAATTGGTGGGGAAATTCTCCACCCCCCGTCCCCCCCGGGATGGGACTTACCTCGTGCGAATGTCCCTCTCAGCGGCGGGTCCTGGCAGCATTTCGGTGGCGTTTCGGCAGGGGCGGCGGCCGGTCTTCCGACCAGCTGCCGCCATTTCCCAGTAAAGAAAAAAAAAAAAACTTGATAGGCTACGTAACGATTTACGTAGCCTATCACGGCTAGATTTTCAAAGTCAGCCATGATAGGCTACGTAAATCTTTACGTAGCCTATCACGGCTGACTTTGAAAAAAAGAAAAGCGTGTACCCAAATGGCGGCGCGCATGGGCGCCGCCATTTGCATTCCTTATTTGGGCACGGGTAGTCTAGCGTTGCCCTTATTTTCGCCGTAATCTACGTAAATCTTTACGTAGACTACCCGTGCCCAAATAAGGAACGCAAATGGCGGTGCCCATGGGCGCCGTCATTTGCATTCGCGCTTTTTTTCCCCCAAAGTCAGCTGTGATAGGCTACATAAAGATTTACGTAGCCTATCATGGCTGACTTTGAAAATCTAGCCATGATAGGCTATGTAAATCGTTATGTAGCCTATCACGTGTTTTTTTTTTTTTACAATTTACAAGAATTTTGGGGGGAGAACCGGAGCGCCCCCCCCCACTGAAAACAGCTGCGGGACCAGGTAAGGGACTTTTGTCCATCCTTACTTGTAAGTAACGATTGCAAAAAGTGAGTAGAAAATGAGGCAAGTTCAGGAAATGCACCTCCCTGCCCGTGAAATTCAGTAGCGAATGCAGAATCTAGCAAACGTAGCATCAAAGTTCAGGACGGTTCAGATGCTCAGCAGGCCCTATGTGATCACCTGTGGAGTGGGGATGGCCAGCAAGCTTGTGAGCAGCAGAGAGTGCACAGAGGCACTGGCTGCATGACTCAGGGGTTCATCACACAGAGCTTTTATCCTGCTATTGAGATGGCTCTCTCTTGGAAGTTCGCGGGCTCTTTAGATAATGCCGTTACCCTCCAGGATGTCTCCCACCGAGGGATGTCAGAAAAATCTGCCGTGGACACCAATGAGGCCAAATTCAAAGGAATCCGGCCTCCGGAGTCCGCAGCGGAACGAGGCACTCACCTCCGCTCCCCCCCCCACAGAATCCATTTTGAAGCCGGCTCCTCTCTGCAGCAGGCTCTGTATAGCTAGCGATATGGCCGCCATTGCCATTCCATATCGCTGAGGAGGAAGGAATCCAGATGCAAATAGGGTTGACGGAGAATTTCTCCCCGAAACTTCGGGGGGCCGAGCGCCAACGTGTTCGGCCCCCCGAACAAGTTTCGGGGAGAAATTCTCCGCACCCCCCTGCCCCTGCACCCCCCCCCCGGGACGGGACTTACCTTTGGCGAATGTCCCTCCCGGCGGCGGGTCCGGCCGGCGGTTTGTCGGGTCTTCGTCCGGGGCGGGAGCGGCAGCTGGTCTTTTGACCGGCTGCCGCCACCGCTATTCCAATAAAAGAAAAAAAAAACCGCCCCCGTGATAGGCTACATGACGATTAACGTAGGCTATCACGGCTAGATCTGCAAAGTCAGCCATGATAGGCTACGTAAATCGTCACGTAGCCTATCACGGGTGACTTTAAAAAAAAAAAAGCGCGTATGGATAATGGCGGCCCCCATAGTGAGCCGCCATTCACGTTCCTTATTTGGTCGCTGTAGTCTACGTAAATCTTTACGTAGACTACGGCGAAAATAAGGGCAATGCTATTTGCGTTGCCCTTATTTTCGCTGTAGTCTACGTAAAGATTTACGTAGACTACAGCGACCAAATAAGGAACGCGAATGGCGGCTCCCTATGGGGGCCGCCATTAGCGTACGCACTTTTTTTTTTTTTTAAAGTCACCCGTGATAGGCTACGTGACGATTTACGTAGCCTATCACGGCTGACTTTGCAGATCTAGCCGTGATAGGCTACGTTAATCGTCACGTAGCCTATCATGGGGGCGTTGTTTTTTTTTTTTAACTTTTAATTTTGCGGCCGGGCGAGGTGAGGCGCCTCCTCCCCGGCCTGAATTTCGGCCGGGCGAGGCGGGAAGCCTCCCCCCCGGCCTGAATTTCGGCCGGGCGAGGCGGGAAGCCTCCCCCCCCGGCCTGAACTTCGTGGGGGGAGCAGCGAAGCGCCTCCCCCCCACCACGAAAAGCTGCGAGACCAGGTAAGTGACTTTCTTGCACCCCTAGACACAAATGGCGTCCACTATGCCATTTGCAGCCATAAAGCTCTTAGATTAACCCAAATGCAGCCATAAATGGCTGCATTTAGCTTAAAAATGAAGGACTTTATGGCAGCAAATGGCATCCACTGAAAAACCACAGATGCAAATTGCATAGTGGACGCCATTTGCGGCCATAAAGCTCTTAGTTTATGGCTGCATTTAGGTTAATCTAAGAGCTTTATGGCTGCAAATGGCATAGTGGACGCCATTTGTGGCTGGATTCCTTCCTCCTCAGCGATACGGCATGGGAATGGTGGCCATATCACTGGTTATATGGAGCTGGCTGGCGGGTCCATGGAATTGCCGCGGAGCGGAGCTGGCCCACGAGGATTCCGGGGGGAGGAACAGATCGCCGACCCATGCTGCGGACCCCCCCCAGGACAGAAGGTAGGGGTTTCATACATCCCTATTCCCACCATTTTCCCCAGCCTATCCCATATTTTCCCCGAATGCAAAAAATGTAGTATTTTTCCCAGCTCACGGAACAGGAGCTCTATGGCTTCCCATGTGAAATTCTCCCATAGCGGAAGAAACCGCTCTGTCCGCCTCCTGTGGGCGTTTGTTTTCAGTTGCTAGGGGTGCAGTCAGGATGATGAAGGCATTGAGGATGGGAGCGGGGTTGCATGGAAGAAGACCCAAGCAGATTTGACGGGCATGAGGGCAAGAATCGCCTGCTGATTACGTCTCCTGCCTCTGCATTTCTCAATCGGAGGGAGAAGACGGTAAAATGCCTCCCTGCAACAAAGGGAGACACATCTGATGCCTCACCCCACCAAGCTCAGAAGCAACGTCCTCTGTTGTTTCAGTGCACTCCATTAAGTTAAATGGGGCTTCATAGAATAGTAGGGTTGGAAGGACCATCAAGTCCAACCCCCTGCTCAATGCAAGAATCCAAGTCAGAGCATCCCCGACAGATGGCTGTCCAGCCTTATTTTGAATGCCTCCAGTGTGGGAGAGCACACTACCTTCCTAGGTACTGGGTTCCATTGTCGAATTGCTCTAACAGTCAGAAGGTTTTTCCTGATGTTCAGCCGGAATCTGGCTTCCTGTCACTTGAGCCCATTATTCCGTGTCCTGCACTCTGGGATGATGGAGAAGAGATCCTGGCCTTCCTCTCTGTGACAACCTTTCAAGTACTTGAAGAGCGCTATCATATCTCCCCTCAGTCTTCCCTTCTCAGGGCTAAACATGCAGAGTTCTTTCAGTCTCTCTTCATAGGGCATTGTTTCCAGTCCCCTGATAATCTGTCTTGCCCTCCTCTGAGCCCTCTCCAGCTTGTCTTCATCCTTCTTAAAGTGCGGTGCCCAGAACCGGACACAGTACTCCAGATGAGGCCTAACCAGTGCTGAGTAGAGGGGAACTAGTACTTCCTGGGATTTGGAAGCTATGCTTCCAAATAGAAATTAATGCAGCCCAAAAGAGCACTGGCCTTTTTTGCAGCCACATCACACTGTTGGCTCATATTCAGCTTGCGATCGACAACAACTCCAAGATCCTTCTCACTTGTTGTGTTGTTGAGCCAAGTATCCCCCATCTTGTAACTGTGCATTTGGTTTCTTTATCCTAGGTGCAGAACTTGGCATTTATCCCTATTAAATTTCATTCTGTTATTTTCTGCTCAGCACTCCAGCCGATCAAGATCACTTTGAATTTTGTTTCTCTCTTTCAAAGTATTAGCTATCCTGCCCAATTTTGTGTCATCTGCAAATTTGAGAAGCATTCCCTGCACCTCCTCCTCCAAGTCATTAATAAAAATGTTGACGAGCACTGGGCCCAGGACTGAGCCCTGTGGTACCCCGCTCATTACCTCTCCCCAGTTTCAGAAGATCCCATTGATAAGCACTCTTTGAGTCTTATTCTGTAGCCAACTGTGGATCCACCGGATCATTGTTTCATCTAGCTCACTTTGAGCTAGTTTGCTCATCAGGATATCATGGGGCACTTTGTCGAAAGCTTTGCTGAAGTTGAGGTATATGATGTCTTCAGCATTCCCATGGTCCACAAGGGAGGTTACTTGATCCAAAAAAGAGATCAGATTAGTCTGGCTGGATTTGTTCTTGACAAATCCATGTTGGCTTCGAGTAATCACTGCATTGTTTTCAAGGTGCTTACAGATGGATTGCTTTATCATCTGCTCCAGAATTTTCCCAGGGATTGATGTCAGACTGACTGGTCTGTAGTTCCCAGGTTCCTCCTTTTTACCCTTTTTGAAGATAGGGACAATATTAGCCCTCCTCCAATCATCTGGCACTTCACCTGTCTTCCATGATTTCAAAAAGAAAATAGACAGTGGTTCTGAGAGTTCTTCTGCCAGTTCCTTTATTATTCTAGGGTGCAGTTCATCTGGCCCTGGAGATGTGAACTCATTCAAAGTAATTAGGTGTTCCTTGACCATATGCCTATTGATCTCAAGCTGGAATCCTGCCCCTTCAGCCTGTACTTAGTCTTTGCCAGGGGGAGTCATAGACCTGTTTTGGGAGAAGACTGAGCCAAAGTAGGAATTGAGCACTTCTGCCTTTTCTTTGTCATCTGTTATCATGCCATCTTTATTTAATAGCTGAACCACCATTTCTTTCCTCTGTCTTTTACTATGCACATAGCTGAAGAAAGCTTTTTTGTTGCTTTTAGCATCCCTCGCTAACCTCAGCTTGTTCTCAGCTTTAGCCTTCCTGATGCCATCCCTGCAATTCTGTGCTACCTGCCTGTACTCTTCCTTTGTAGCTTGGCCTTCGTTCCACTTCCTATATGTGCCCTTTTTTGTTTTCAGATCATCTCTAAGCTTTTTGTGAATCCACACTGGCTTCTTCTATTGTCTTCCACTTTTTTTCTTGTTGGAATTGTTTGTAATTGTGCCTTTAGTATTTCCTTTTTAAAAAAAACTCCCACCCATCTTGGACTCCTTTTCTCGTTAGAGTCGCTTGCCATGGGGCCTTACTTATCATTGTTCTGAGATTATTAAAATCAGCTTTCCTAAATCCAGGGTACGCGTTTGGCTACACTCAGCTTGTGCTTCCTTTAGAACCATGAACTCTAGTATAACATGGTCGCTTTCCCCCAGAGTTCCTGTAACTGTTACTTTAGCCACTGTCATCTCTGTTGGTTAGGATCAAGTCAAGGATAGCTGATCCTCTAGTTCCTTCCTCTACTTTCTGTAGGAGGAAGTTATCCTCCACACAAGTCAGGAATTTCCTGGAGGGGCCATGTTTTGCAGAATTTGTCTCCCAACAAATATCGGGGAAATTGAAGTCCCCCTTTACTACTACATCATGCTTCCTTGAAACATTGGCTATTTGCTTTTCAAACGTTTCATCCTTGTCTTCTCCTTGATTGCATAGCCGGTAGTAGACTCCAACCACCAGGTTCCTTTTATTCTTTGCTCCATTTATTTTGATCCAGATGCTCTTGATGGGGCTCCTGTATTTCTGTGCAGAGATAAGTATTTTTAACATATAGTGCAACTCCACCTCCCTTTCTGTTCCTCCTGTTCTTTTTGAACAAGTTATATCCTTCAATTGCTGTATTCCAGTCATGACAGTTATCCCACCAAGTCTCAGTTATACCTATCAAGTCATAATTTCCCTCTTGTATTAAGAGTTCAAGTTCGTTCTGTTTGTTTCCCATACGCTGGGCATTAGCATTATATAGCATATAGACATCGAAGACCATGTGCTTCATGGTGTGGCTTTCTTCCTACATGTTTGTGAAGACATGGGCTCTATTAGAGCTGTTCTCTCCATTGCAGTGCATGAGCCTTTGTCCATTGTTACCCCCAACTTTACGTCTCGCTTCCCCATAGGATTCAGTTTAAAGCCCTCCTGATAAAGTTCTTCATGCTGTGGCCAAACACATTCTTAGCAGCCTTTGTGAGGTGAAACCTGTCCCTTGCCAACAGTCCACCTTCCAGGAAGTATAGCCTGCGGTCCCAGAATCCGAATCTCTCTCGTCGGCACCACGTTTGTAGCCAGTCATTCACCCGGAGTATTTTTCTTTCCCTTTCTATCCCTCTTCTAACTACTGGAAGGATGGATGAGAAAACTATCTGGGCCCCAAAGTTCTTGAGTTTCCTTCCCAAAGCTTCAAAGTCTGATGTGATTTCTTTGTAGCTCCGCTTGGCAGTATCATTTGTTCCCACATGGATGAGAAGAAAGGGATACCTGTCAGTGGGCTTTATGAGTGCAGGCAACCCTTCAGTCACGTCTCTAATCCATCCTCCCAGGAGACAGCATACCTGGCTAGTCCATGGGTCTTTGCGACATACTTGGGTTTCAATCCCATGCAGCAAGGAGTCTCCCACTACTACTACTCTTCTCTTCTTGTTGTTGTAGGCCTTGGTTTCATTGCCTCTGCTTGGCTGACCTTCAGCCTCTTGCTCGCTCTCATGCAGGTTCCCCTGTAATTCTTCCTCTGCTGGCTGTCCTCCAGTCTCATCCTCAAGTACCTGGAAACGGTTCCCTAGTTCCACTGCCTCCACTGTAGAGCAGCTTCTAGTTCTTCTTTTCCTAACTGTCACCCTTTTCCAAGGAGTATCCTCTACTTCATTTTTCCTGACCTCAGCATTTCCCACTTCTGCCTCAGCTTGCTGTTGCTCTTCTAACTCTGTTCTTTGCTTTGCTGCTGTAGTTCCACCGTTCTGTCCAAGAAACTCTTCGTCTTCTCTTATTCTCGGGAGGGTCGACACTCGCCGCAAGTGTGCCAAGGGTTGCAGACTTACAGGGTGGTCTTATGTCTACTCAGAAAGAAGTCCCATTGAGTTCAATGTGGCTTACTCCCAAGTAAATGTGCCCAGGATTGCAGACTTATACCATGGTATTATCTCTACTCAGAAGTAAATCAGAGGTTTCCTGGGGGCTGCGAGAAAACAGTACAGCAGAAGTTAAGCTTTGAAAACAAGACTCCCCGCCCCTTTGCACACATGCCAGGGAGGGAGGGAGGCACTCCCTCAGTTCAGTTCACATGGCTGCTGTGTAAAGAAGCCCTTCCTAATCCTGCAAAGAAACCAAAAGCAGGAAGCTCTGGAAAGGATGTGGTTTTTGCCGGTTTTTTGCTTACTATAGAAACACCCTCAGCCTCTTCACATTGGCTCTTTAATTCCCCTATCATGATTTGCTATTGTGAGTGCTGAGCATCTGAACTGGTCCTTGGACAGGCTAGCCGCTTGTGAATGGCCAGAAAAGAGGACATCCATCACCAAAACAGAGGATAAAAGAGGATGGATTTTATGGATTTTCCGTGGTAAGAAAAATAATGGAAGAAGTGAGTGATGGGAAAACAAAGGAGGGTTACGAATGGAAGACAGCCATATCTGGACCCCCATAAAATTCCATGAAGGAGGCAGGGTGATTGCACAGTCAACACTTAACTGGAAGCACCCTGAGAAATTGCATGCAAAATGTGCATCCCCCCCTTAACATTTTTTTTTAACAGACAACAAAAACAACGTGTTGGGGGGGGGGGATTTTCATAGCCAAAATAATCTCTGGCTCCTTTTCACCCCATCTCTTTTTCCCTCTGGGTGGAAACAGAGCTTGGCGAGTATACGTGGAGTGGAAAAACAGCCAGAGGTGAAAGGGTTACACAGTCCCTTTCCTGCACTCTCCCCCTCGAAGTTGCACACTCAAGACTGCAGCCTCCACAGCTGCTGGTGAGGTGGGGGTTCCTTTTAAGTCATTCAGGAAACACATGCACATAACTGAGCATCACTTGGAGTTCGAGCCTTTAAAGGCTCTCTTCTACGCGTTAACAAGTCTTGCTGGGATTTGTTTTTATGAGAGAGAGAGAGGTGTGGTGGTAGGTTGTGAAGTGGAAGTGCGAATGATGAGTGCCTGCACCCTACAGCCGCTCCCCCAAGGAGAGACCAACATTGGAATGGATCAATATGCAGCTGCATTTAGCCATATCAACAAGACAGTTCTAGGAGTTTTCATCTACTAGGAGCAGGTCTTTTGTAAAACTAATGGGTTTTAATTGGCAAACTACTTTATGTTAAAACAAGGACCAATATACTGTTGCTGGAAAAATTCATTCCTCTCCCCCCTCCCCGCCCCCTGCAGCTACTGCGAGGATTGCAGCTAAGCTAAAAGGGAACGGGGAATTCTGGCAGGGGTGGCAGATAACATCACCAACTCTGCTAATAAAACAAAAAATTCTGGTGCTGCGTCCCTGTGAGCCCTGGCTCAACTACACCACTGGTTATTGAAATAATTATAAATATATACACACACACACTCCCCTGCATACAGTATTTCACATAGTATTTTTGCTTTGAATGCACTTCTAAGCAAAAGCACTTCGAATGCTAGGAGCTTTCAGAGAGTAGGTAATTCTGTAGGAGTGAAAACAAATTTGCTTCCAATTGTGAGCTCATTCCTAGATTACCACTGAGAGTAGAGGGAGGAGTGGATTCCAAAATAAACAAGCCCAAAGATTCTCCCCCCTCTTTTTTTTGTTATAGGGTTCCCCACTTTGGATGAAGTCATTTCTTTATGCTCACGTCAGCAAGTTGCAAAGCTTTATTTTCCCCAAGGGGTATTTTCAGACGGTGCCGCTAGAGGATGGCACACTGTGGTTTTGTACTGCTATCCAAAGGACAGAGGTTACCTGAATCCAGCCCCCGCAAGAAGTTCACATCCTGTAGCTATTCTGGAAAGAAAACACCAGTTATGATGAACAATCTGTTGTAACAAACTTGTTAACTCAAGTGAGCCAGATAAGCCTCTGTTGATGCCAAGACCTATAATTTGGTTGTAATTTAGGATTCAGTGACATCGGTATTAACTAATGGACGAACTACGCGCACATTCTCTGCCCTAGGCATCTCTTTAAACAATTAAGGGAAAGAAAACAAAGCAAAATAGCGCAGTGCTCTTTCTAGGCAGAGGCACTTTGCTCCTTTCTAGCATTGTCATTGTTCAGAGCACCTAACATTGCACTATTTCTCTTGCACCTTTATTAGCCACAGATGTGCCCAGTGCTACCCTATCCCCACTTGATGGAAGGGGGCAAAGCTAGATTTTCTGATGTAGGACATTCCTTTTTTGTCCATTGATCTCATTTTCTGTCTTTCCTCCATGGTGCTTAGGACGGCATACAGAGCCCATCCACATTTTGATCCTTACAACAACCATGGGAGGTAGGTTAGGCTGAGAGACAGTGACTGGCCTAGGGATGTACGAATCCCTAACCTGGCTCTGCGCAGGGGCATCCACGGTGGGGGGGAGGTGCTCTGTCCCTCCCCCCGGAATCCTCCCTGGCCGGCTCTGCTCCGCGGCGGCTCCATGGAGCCGCCGGCCAGGGCCATCCGCAGCTGGAGTTCCAGCCGTGGCCGGGCTGCTGCGGCCGCAAATGGCGGCCGTCGTAGCAGCCGCCATTTGCATCCTGCCAGGCTGCCGTGATAGGCTATGTAAGTATTTATGTAGCCTATCATGGTAAAGGCAGCCACACAAATGGCCACGCAAATTTGCAGCCGCAGCAGCTGGCTGAGAGACCAGCCGCTGCCGCCGGAGCCACCGCTGGAGTCACCGCTGCCTCCGCCTCAGGTAAGCTTCGTCCCGGGGGAATTCTGCGGAGTGGCGGGGGGTGGGAGGCCGTTCTGCAATGGGTTTCGGAGGGCTGAATGCCAGTGCATTCAGCCTCACTGAAATCCGTGGCGGAATTCTCCGCCATCCCTAGACTGGCCCAAGGTCACCCACTGAGCCTTTGTGGCTGAGCGAGGCTTGGGTCTGCCTCGGCGCTGCCTCCAGGTTTTTGAGAGCCCTTGGGCAAGACACTTTCCGTGGACCCCTCTCTCAGTGAGTCTACCTTCTCACCAACATTGTCACTACTTGGCATTACTCCTCATTCTCTTTCTCACCATTGCGACCAAATGCTTGCTTGACTGGCGGAGAGCCAGTGAACAAGTAGGTCATGGCATCTACTGCTCTTCCTTCTCCACCACCATTGTATGCAAGAGGCAGGTGAACAAGCAGGTTGCAACGGTGAAGAGGTGGTACAACTCCAGGGTGCTCTTGCCAGTGGGCCCCTGAAGGGGTGTGGGCCCTTGGCAGGTGCCCAAGCATGTCTACCCTTGGTGCTAGCCCTGGTGTCCCAGTCCTAGTCCAACATGCTAGCAGCTGCTTGTTCTTTCTCAATCTTTTTATTTACTCATTTTACTTGATTGGATTGGATTGGTTTTATATGTTTTATTATTAGGATGCTGGCTTTTGATGTGTTTTTGTATCTTTATTGTGTTGGCTTTATATTGTATTGTGTTTAGAGCTTGCATTTTAAAATGGGACAACACTCAGAAATTTTTTAATACACATGGTGATGATGACGATGTTTTCAAGGCGTGTGCTTCAATGCTGGAGATAGTAAATGCAAAGCCATTGAAGAAACTTGGCAAGGGAGAGGGCACTGTAAAAAGAAAAGCTATTTAATTTAATAAGCTGGCAGATTATTCAAACTGATGCAGGGATTTGCACCCAGCCTCACAGTGAAGTTATAGGTACTGGCCAATAAGTGCCTGTAGGAGTCTGGCAACTAGGAGTGTACACTTATCACAAGATTCAGTTTGGACCAGAAGATTTCAGTTTGGAAAACAGCATAATTCACCTCAGACTGATTCAGAGGCTGCTCAATTCAATCTGGGGCCTGAATCCAAATCTTGATTAATAAATCTGAAGTTTTGCACCTCCAATTGATTATCATTGTAAACTAAATGGCTATAACTGGATGAAATTTGGAGGTCTAGTAGCCGCTTATGAGTGGATGATGCTTGCCAAATTTCAAACTATTAGGCACAAGGGTTTTGTACTACGGACCTTTAAAGTCTGATATTTTAAAATAGGGAACTGCTAATATCTTTTTATTTTCTTCACAGAATTAGATTAAATTTACGGGCATCGTTGCCCCCTCTGAAAGGATCAAACCTGCCATGTTTCAGAAGAATAGGTATAGGAGGTTTGTGCAAGAGCAACCTTTACTGTTTGGGGGTTTCCAAAAAGGGATCAACTTCTTTTTTTTTAAACTTTGTGGACAGTTGTTATGAAAATGACATACAGCATAGACGTGGCCTTAGTGAAGAAACTACAAGCTTTCAGAAGGAGAGATACAGTATTTTTTTTTACAGTATTTTGGAAGAGGGGTCTTCACATTTTTTGTGGAAGGAAGTGATTTGCTTCCCCTTCCCCCCTTTGCATTGGGGTGGGGGGATTTTTATGAAAATGGCATGTGATGAGTACAAGGCAGTGGGCCTGGTAGCCCTGCACCATCAGGGGTTCATCAGGCCCCTTCTTTGCAGGTCTTCAGGAAAGCTCTGAAGACCCACCTGTTTTCACTTGCCTTCCTATAATCTGCGGCCTACAGGTTTTGTTGGTGAAACATGTTTTTATAGTATTTTATTGTATATTTATTTGTCTATTTGCATACTTTTGTATGGTTGTTAATCTTGTATGGCACCTTGAGAGAGTTTTAGCCTTTCCAGCAGCTGAAAAATAATTGTAAATAAAAAAATGTGACACAGAGGTGTCCCTAGGCAAGACACCTACAAAATTTCAGAAGGATAGGTACAGCAGGGGCTAGGGAGCTATGATTGATGACTGAAAAACAGGGTAAAGCTTTTTTGTTTCCTGTTCAGTTGGCACCAAAGTCACAGAAAGTGCAATAGGACAGGTTTGGGTGATGGATGTGGAGAATACAGTGGCAGAGGCAGAAGGACTGAAATATCTAGCATTTTCCAAGAAAGCACCCAATACTGCACCCTCCCAGGTCCCACAGACTCCACTAAAACTCTTCTAAAATTCTTGCTCTTGGGAAAGAGAACAAGCAAAAAGCACTGAACACTAGAGCAGTCCTGTGATATATTTCTTCAATATCTTTCCCCAAAGCACTGTGATTGTAGAGCCCTGGTAAAAAACCATTCACTGTGATAAGAAGCTAGAGTGGGTATAGATGTATCAATTTTTGTTGAGATGCTGTCTCCATTTGCAAGTGGAGATGGGTTAAAGAAGATGCAGACAACAAGCTTGGGTTGAAAATTGGGCCACATTTATTGAAATACCTGCAAAGGAACTGTGACAGCGGCTAGCTGGCACTTCTTGGGCGAAAACACACGCAGCCTGAGGGGTGGCAGTGATCTCGCCATCCCTCCGGACTGCCCCTTCTGGGGGAGGTAGACCTTCCGGTGTCATCCCCAACCTGGTGCCGCACAACACCTGGGTGAGTGAGTAGGGTTGGTCTCCCAGGCAACCCTTATCCCCCCGCCGAGCCGCACAACCCGTTCGGGGGGCCTCAGGCGTCACCTGTCACCATAAGGTGCCTCTGCATGCACACCATCCCTACGTTCCTGTTTTGCCTGTCCTAGCCACCAACTGGAATGTGACCGATGATATAGACCGTATTCCCTTACAGGACACACTCGATCCGCAAAAACAGTGTGACGTAGGCAAAAAAAGTCTCACAGTAATAGGCCAATCGAACTGTGAGCCAAAAAATTCCTACATGGCTCCCAGAGGCAGCCAGCAAGAAACCCACACTGCTTAGGGGAGGGTGGGAGGGAGCTGCGTTGAGCCAGAGAGCTGAGATGGGGAGGGGGGCTGAGTTTTAGGCAACTCAGCCTGCCCCTCCTTGCATAGTGGTGCCACTGGGGTGCACTAATCAGAGGCCCCTACATCTTGTCACCCCACCCGCCCGCAATGCCCCCCCCTTTCAACCAGACAAGCTGGCGTCGGGGTTAGGGCATTTGCGAGCGGAGATGGGTTAAAGAAGACGCAGACAACAAGCTTGGGTTGAAAATTGGGCCACATTTATTGAAATACCTGCAAAGGAACTGTGACAGCGGCTAGCTGGCACTTCTTGGGCGAAAACACACCCAGCCTGTGGGGTGGCGGTGATCTCGCCATCCCTCCGGACTGCCCCTTCTGGGGGAAGTAGACCTTCCGGTGTCATCCCCAACCCGGTGCCACACAACACCTGGGTGAGTGAGTAGGGTTGGTCTCCCGGGCAGCCCTTATCCCCCCGCCAAGTCGCACAACCTGTTCGGGTGGCCTCAGGCGTCACCTGTCACCATAAGGTGCCTCTGCATGCACACCATCCCTACTTTCCTGTTTTGCCCGTCCTAGCCGCCACAGGAGTCACAAGCCTACAGCTTGTGAAACTCCCCCCACCTGCGCAGAAGAACTTCCCGCCCCTTTGCAGAACAGACAGTAATGTTATTCACTACATGAGACAGGCGGACACCGTCCTACCTGTAACGCTCCCTCCATGTCCACAGAATTTCCTGGTGGATGGTGCATCCATCGCCTCATTCGCATAGGCCGTAAGCCATTTTCTCTGTGCGCTTTCCGACGTGCCCTGCCACTGGCAACATCATTCCATGCCTTCCCATTGATCCATGGGAGCGGTGAGGACTGCAATAGGCTACTTCCGGCCAGGTATGCTGGACCACCTGCATCTCAACCAAGGCCTGTTCGATCAGGTCCTTGCCTGGCTTACAGCCGAAGTCATTCCTCTCAACGTGCAGCACCTGGACCTGCGGAGGAAGACTGACAAACTTTGGTGGAACAGAGTGAGGAGGGGACTCCCACCATATGCCTCGTCTGTGAAGCCACTGGATCTTAATATGACAGCAGCTGAAGTCTGAAGACGACATACAAGCCCTTCGAGCCGCTCAAGACATCATAACGTGCCCATGTAAGAGCACTCGTTCCGGCGTACGACGAGTCTGCTGGTCTAAGGAGTAAACACATTAGGGCAAGCAAAGCGAGAATTGTGTCAGGAAGAAGCAGACAACTCGCAAACGCAGGCCAGAACGCTGTGAAGCCCCATTTTCAAACTGCCATAACGTGCCTGTGAGAGAAACCTCCAGTGGCTACCATGGAGACTGCTTCAATGTAACAACAGTGGGTTCAGAGCTGCAAATTACCTAGGCCTAGCGGGGTAGAGCTAATGTAGAAACTGCCCAAATTGCCCTTATGTCAACAGTAAGCTGCTGAAGTGATAAAACGGAGGCCCCTCCTCAGACACACGGCATTCCATAAAACCCATAAGGTCCTGAAGGGGCATAACCCATTGACTTGCGTTTGGCCGTGGGCCCCTGCCATGCCCTTGCCATACCGATCAGTTTGACCACCAAATACGTAAGTGGGTTACATTGGGCCAGACCTGTACCTTGAAGTATATCAAGGCCCTCTGGAACAAGTCGGACTTGGGAGTCCAGACCATCCCTGAATTCCTAAGGGGGGGCTTGCAGAAGGCCGTTAAGGTTGCTGCGTGGAACAGGGAAACATCTTACTAAAAAGCGCAAATGAAGGGCCATTACCCTCGGAGCCCAAAGAGGGTATCCGGGGAGAGAGGGTGGCTAAATTTACTAAAAACAGGCGACATCTGTGCCCAACCCTATATTGCATGCCAAACCCTAAGATTTGACATGGAGTCAGTGAATCCCAGCGTTGTGGGCCGGAAGGCTAAATGGCCAGCTTGTGACTTATGGTCCCAGATGGTCTGTTGTTCCTTAAGGAGGCATGAAATTGTGGCCAATGATCTATAGGCAAGGGCCATGATTCCTATCGCTGAAGCTTTGCTTATTGCGCAGCACACCCTACCTGCTCTGTCGCAGGCAGCTCCTGTACTGAGAGCTATGGAATGCAGGATGGCATGCCTGGCTTCAGTCTCCCAGTGTCCCATAATACTGTAAGGATGGGATCTGGAAATGGACGCACCAGCGGGGCTAAGGCCCAGAGGTCGTTGACCTAATTTCGTGACAAGGCATCGACAATTAGGTTTGCCTAACCTGGCACATGGCGGACCCAGAACCAGATTTTGTAACACCGACTCTGGAGCGTGAACACACTGACACATGACATGACCCTCCAATTTCAGGAGGACGGAGAAGGAATAATGTGGTCATGTTGTCATACCGAAGGGGGGGGGGGTTACTGACTTGGCTAAGAGGTCATCCAAAATGTGCTTGGCGGCGGCAGCCTCCACTCTACAGGCCAATACCCACAGCACGATCGGACCTACCCTATGAGTCTGACCCCCCCCCCCCGGGGTAGCAGCGGAACCCCGTGAATCCGCAGTCCGGCTTTGAAGGAGGTGCAATTAAAGCCCTACTAAGTTGAAGCCATGCCCATGGATACGTGCGCACAGCAGGAGGGACCCTGGGTTGATGGTGTGGCAGCCGCAGTGAAAAGAATATGCCCAACAATATCTTTCATGGCCCCCCCAAGGGAATCCTAGGAAGATGTATAACTGCTTGGAGCTGTGCCCAAAGGACCTGAAAGTTGTCCTGAGGGAGGTGAGAATAATGCCTAAGGGTATCAGATTGGCATCACCGAATGTTGATGTGGGAGACGCGCCCTCAGCCTTTTGTGAGCTAAGGGACACTGAGGTAAAAGGAAAGGGAAGCAATACTTGCGTTAGGTCAGAACATTGACCACCATCTTTGGACTCCATGTAGCATATGCCCAACAGGGACCTGTGGCAGGGATCCCAAACCAAGACAACTGCCACATTGACAAGGTGTATCACACTGAGCACAGATGATCAGGGATCTCGTGATTAACAGACTGGCCCTCAGGGAAGATAGGTTACGAATCAGGATAAACCCCCTAGAGGATTTCCTGGGCACCGTTTCAAGAAGGGAAATCCCTAGCGTAGATATCGGGGTGTGGAAAAAAGGGGGGGGGGCTATAACCCTTCTGCCAGTACTGCCATGTTAAACCTCTCATGAACATGTTGACGCCTGGCGAAGAAAAATGTTGCTTACGAGGTAAGGATGGCCTATGTTGACCTAGAAAAAGGTGGAGGGGCCCTAGAACCTAGCATGAAATCGTGTTCCAAGTTAAAACACGTTCCCCCTGTTGGGGTAGCATCTTAAAGCCGGAGTAGCGGCGCCAACCTAACCGGGCCTGGGCCCACCAGAGGGAGCTGTAGCCTGCTCCCGGGCTTCCATCTGCCTCGGTCTTTCCAAGGGTGACCCTACCGTCCCCAGGCATTGGACAAGAGGTGCACGATTGCTGACTGCTACAAGGCAGCACTCACGATCGAAAGGCACAGGTTCTGGGAGTATGTGCCCTTTGGGCTGTATTCTTAGTACAGACAGCGGTGCTGAAGCAGCGGACCCACCATAGGTCGAGGGCCAGTGCGGGAGACAGCCTGGGGAATGTGGCCACTGCCAGATCTGTCGCCGAAACACGGCCAGGAAGGAGTCAAAATTGGAGCGAAAGGTCCTGGACCATCAGGTTGCTGCGCAGAGAAGGGTCAATGGCGGCCCTCCTGCGGAAGGCCTCGACATAAGCCAGCCACACTCCTCCTCAGGTGAAAGCCATTACGAGAAGGAGTAGCCCCGGTGGCCTTGCAACTTGCCAGATTGGCATAGGGATCTGATATGCCCCTTACATGGATGCCTGAGCAGGTGGGGGCAGGGCGAGGGATCCTGAATTAATCCAGCAGAACCCTGTAAGATGCTGAGTTAAGTGGCTGGGGCTATTGTGGGGAGAGTCTGACGGAGTTGCAGGTGGCCAGGGCATTGTATAGGGACATGACATTGGGAGGGACAGCTGCCCCAGGGAGGTAAGCTAAGGCGGCAACTCCAAGGCCCTGAAGGTTGCCCGTCTGGACAAATGAGGTGAGGTGCAGTCATCTCACCCAAATCCGGGGTGGCTGTGTCCGGGTCCCCAGGAGCAAGGGAGACGATGCCGCTTGCCGTGCTCCTGACGGAGATGCCCCAGGAGGGCGGACCGCCTCCAGCTGTGGAGTGCCGCCTGGGCAAAACCACAAGGAGAAGGATGTTGCTTGGATAACTGCTGATGGAGATGCCGCAAGAGGGTGGACTGCCTGCAGCGGTGGTGTGCTGCCATGGTGAGCCTGCGAAGGCGAGGTGGAGGCCTCAATGGCATCCAGGTGCATTGAACACAGTGTGGCCGTGCTCTGATCCCCGACTGGAAAACGGATGTTGCTTGTGCACTCGGGGAAGAGGAGGCCGAAGAAGGGAGGAGCTCCACCGTAGGCGGTGAGCTATCCGGAAGAGCCGAGGGACAGGAGATGGAGGCTTCAATAGTGTCTAGACAAGCTGAAATAGAAAGAAGTAGCGAGCGTTGGGTCGGCTGTCACGTTCGCTTAAGCTGGACTACCGAGGGTTTCTTAGGCCTGGCCAGGGGAGGGGGGAGGGATCCCTGAAGAATGCTCAGCAGCTTCCTCAGACGAGAAGAATTGACGCCATTACCACGTCTGCTTCATCATCAGACTTGGACTCAGGCCTAGGCAACGATCTGTTGGGGAGGGGAGGCGGGGCCCTACCCTTCCCGTTCTTTCAACCTTGGCCATTCTTGGGGGGCATGCTGTAGAAAGCGAGATAAGCTTGGCACGATATTGGGAAGAAGAGGGAAGACCCTGGGTCCCTGGACCCAGTCCAACACTCTAACCACCACCCCTAGAAGTAAAAGCGGCAGGGGTCAGAGCACACCGCAGGAGGTTCCAGTGGGCTAATCGCTGGGCACCCAGGGCAACAGGCAGCAGTGCCGCCATTACTGCTAGACAGAAGGGGCACCCTCCGCGTCCGGCAGCAGTTAGAGAGGTGAGCGCAAAACATTGATCCTCTTTCTGTATGGCTCTGTGTGTTCACATTTAAGACACCGTATGTCTAGCTATTAACCTTATTCGTTTATAGGGCAGGGGTGGAGAATCTGTGGCCCCCCAATGGCTCTGCCAGGGGTTCAGGTAGGGGTTTTTTCTAGCCCTACCTGGAGATGCCAGGGACTGGACCTGGCACCTTCTGCATGCCCAGCAGGGGCACTAGGACTGAACTGTGCCCCCGGAAAAGAGACTAGAACCTGGATCTCTGAAGTCCCAGTTCAACACTGCAGCCACTACTAGACCAGTGGCCCTGAAGGGTTACCGCCTGCTGCAAGCCCGGCGCCCAAGAGGCGCGGCCAGGGACCACAGCCACGGGAGCCGTGCCTGAGTGCGGATGCCCTCTGACAAAAGCGCCCACGACCCAGGAGCCATGGTGGGTGCACAACAGGGAGCAGCAGCTGTTTTTTTTTTTTTCTTTATTCTTTTTTCTTCCCCTTTAGGGGAGGGTGCACAAGTGCTGGCAAGCAAAGAAACGGGGGCAGGCACGCCGCCGCCATAAGCGCCGGCACCCCCTGAGGCTGGTAAGCGCCGGCAGCCACCGGTGCCGCGCCTGAGCACGCGGCACCACACAAACACTGGAGCTTGCACCGGTCCAGCCAGCTAAGGCCAGGAGGGGCAGTGCACGAAGATGCGTGCCCCGCCGCGAGTGCTGGGGACCCCGAGGCCGCGGCAAGGGGGAGGCGGGCGTCTGGCTGCTGCGAGTGCCGGCAAGCACTGGCTGGGGGGAGAAGGAGGGAGGGGCGGGCGCTCAGTCTCCGGGAGCGCCGGCGCCCCCAGCAGGGAGCAAACAACAGGCGCCGCAGACAGGCGCGCGCCGGCACAGTCACCGGCGCTCCTGCCAGGGCGGCCAGAGCCGGCCGAGGGGGAGCACCCGTGCACACGCGCTCCCACCGGCAACCCCGGGGTCGCGGCGACATAGGCGCGCCACAACCACTGGAGGAGGAGAGAAGGAGGGAGGGGCGGGCGCTCGGCCTCCGCGAGTGTTGGCGCTCCCCGGCAGGGAGGGAACAACAAGCACCGCATCCAAGCGCGCGCCGGCACAGCTGCCAGCGCTCCCGCCGGGGCGGCAAGTGCAGGCCGAGGGGGCAGCGCCCGCGCCCGAGCGCCCCCGCCTTGAGCGCCGGCAAACCCGGAGCCACGGCAAGTGCAAGAAGCGAGGAGAAGGGGGGGCGGGCGTGCCGCCGCCTCAAGGGCCGAGGCCCACAGGCGCAGTGCCCTAGTGCGCGCTGCTACCAATGCCGGTGCCTCCTCCGGCAGGGCAAGCACCGGCCACGATGGAGCCGCGCCGGAGCGCGCACGCCCCGCCGCGAGCGTCAGCGAAGCTTTGGGCGTGCAGATTGCACGCGGAGTCCAGGTGGCTGGGAAGACGAGGAAGCCGGTCTCCTGCAGGCAGGGGTTCTTCTGAAGCCCTCTCTAGCTGCGTGGAGCCGGAGAGCTGAGATTGGGAGGGGGGCTGAGTTTTAGGCAACTCAGCCTGCCCCTCCTTGCATGGTGGTGCCAGTGGGGTGCGCCAATCAGAGGCCCCTACGTCTTGTCACCCCACCCGCCCGCAATGGCCCCCCCCTTTCAGCCAGACAAGCTGGCGTCGGGGTTAGGGCATTTCTGTGTCTCTATGAATCTCCAAATCATTAATAAAGCTTCAGGGTTCAGATTTGGATTTAGTACATTTCAGAAGGGCCCCATGTTGATTCAGACATCTCCCAAATGTTTCTGAATCAGCCTGATTGGTACTGGATTTGGGATTCAACCAAATCTGCTGGACACCCCTCCTGGCAACCACTGACAACGGGGACACATTAAATACATGAATACAGATAAAACGGGTGGTCTAATCTGTATTAGTTATCATAAATACAGGACTACGGGTGGTAGGATTCCGGATCAACTAATCCAAAGGACAATTGTGACCTTGTATATGTGGTGCTGGTGCATTTGATGGTGGATTGGGGCGGGGGGAGGGGTTGAAGTGTGTAAGGTACAGAGGAACAGTTAGGTTTTTATCAGGTGGGTCTTCTAATGTGTTTTTATTGTCTGAGAATCCATATGCTTCAAAGGCTGGAGAGTTTGGTTATGTTTTTATTTATGAACCAACCTATTTTTATACTGCTAATTTTTTTTTGAAGTTCAGTTTAAGTCTTGGGGACTTCTCAAATTGGATGCCTATTTTCGACATTGGATTGGATCAAGCCTTAGCCAGGCTTTGAGTAGCCCTATTGAAGTAAATGTAACAAGTTAATCATGACTAACCTAAGTCCCATTGATTTCAATGGCTCCACTCCAAGCATGAGTAAGTGTGGATCCAACCCACTGGATGGTATAGAATACATTGCTGAATCCTAGCTTCAATTAATCAACATAATTGCCAACTCTTTCAAAGGGTTGTTGGGTGGGGAACTGTAATTAAGATTATAAAACAATTTTAACAATTTTAAAAGGCTCAGTAGCAGGCTTGTAAATAGCCACTTGACTCATCTCTTGTGGTGAATCTACTCCAGTTTAACAAAAGCCCCCCCCCCCATGGATTGTATCCAATGTTAGTCTTACTTAGAGTAGACCCGTTGAAATGAATGGGACTTACATTAGACTAATATTAGATATATAAAAAGAGCCATTCTGGATCAGACCAAAGTTCGTCTAGTCCAGCATTCTGTTCACAGTGGCCAACCAGCTGCCTATTTACCTATTTATGTAAGTCTGTGAAGACTGTCAGGTTAGTAAAAGGAGTTTGTGTGTGTGCGTGCATGTGTGTGTAAGCATACGTGGACTAATAATTTCTATATTTGTAATGGCCTTTGGCAAGAACAATAAAATTTCTTGTGATGTGTATTGAGAGACATATTTGCAAGACTGCTGTATTGAAATAAGAAGCAACACATTAGAACCTGAGTTAATTCCGTTCTGTTTTTACTGAATCCTTTGGCAAATGGGAAATCCCTACAAGGAAAGAAATACGGGGCAATGAATCAAGACATGGCTTTTCTTGCAAACCAGACAGATGGTTGGGAAATGACTAAATGTCATGTACATGTCAACAAAAGCTGACAACAGAGAAAGAGTTGGCAAACTTTTTTTTTTTTTTTTTAATGATTGGCTGGTCTCTTTTGAAGCTTCCACTGTGTTCACCAGCTCCTTTAAAATGAACCCTGTGCTGCTGCAAATTAGAAATGAGGCCCTTGCTGTTCCTTCATGGCTACCAAACTCCAGCTCTGCATAAAACCCCGCTTGTGCAAGTAGGGATTTGTCCGCGTCTTTATTTAAGGGCCACTCTTTTATAAGCTCAACCGTCTCAGAGCAGCTTTTCTAAGAATGAAATGGGCAGTAGTAGTTTGTCTCAGTCACTTCGTTCCTTCAGGAAACGTATCTCCAAGAAAGAAGAGACAGATGCCAATGGTAATAGAGTGGCAACTTTAAATAAAACAAGACAGAGAGAGAAAGAGAGAGAAAAGATGTGTTTTATTACCACAATTTTCAACCCTGATTTCCTGTTTCATATGAGCACTTGGATGCTTTACAAAATGCAATATTAAAGAGGAACATTTAAGTACGGTCTATCAGCAGGAGGACTGTAGAATAAAGGTGCTGCCAAGACTGTCACAGCTGCATGGGAAGCATCCTCCCCTCTTCAACTCTTCCACAACTACTTCAGTACACATGTCGGTGAAGAACAGGTTTGCTGCGGCCAGCCGGGCTGCCAAATACAAGCTGAGCCAAACCTGAGAGTAGCTCAGTGTGTTTGGTCGGAGAAGCTGACAAGGTGACAAACTTCCTGATTTTCTGGCACTGAGGAAAATGACTATATATGATTTCCAAGAAGAATTTATTGATGTGAACGGAGGCCAGATTTATTTGCTGATTTAGGCATGGGCACAGATCGTTCTAGTAATATGATGCATTCTCTTACACCTTCATTCACTTCCTCAGTCCCTGGTTGTGCAGTACAAAATTGGAACAAATAATCCTGTGCAAGGCTGGATTATTGAGGCATGCATGTATACACATATCTTAATAATAAGTTATCAAAGTTAAGGCTTTGTAAGAGGTCCTGATAGGACTTTGAATTGTGCCCAGAAATGGATCGGTAGCCAGTGCAGGGTTTTAGCATGGGTGTCGTACACTCCCTACAGCCAGACTTGGTCAATAGCGTGACTGCAGCATGAATGTGAACCAGCGGACGTTTCTGGAGGTAGACCCATGAATAGTGAGGGTGGTTCCTAGTGGTAGCGATCAGAGGCCATTGTGCAGCAATTCCATCTTTTTTTTTTTCTTTTTCTTTCCTTAACTGATTTTCTGCAGTAAGAAAATAAAAGATGGAAGAAGTAGTGGGAAAACATGGAAGGGTTGCAAGTGGAAGATGCAATCTGGACCCCCTATAAAAATTCTGTGAATGAGGCAGGGCGATTGCACAATAAAGGCCTCGTCTGGAAGAAGCCTGAATGACAGTTGTGCAAACAAGATGTAACTAAGGCATGTGACACTGAGGCCAGATCAGACATTTCCAGATTGAGCACATTCATCTAAGCCAGGGGTGGGCAACCTAGTGGCCTCCAGATCTTTTGGACTTCAACTCCTATCATCCCTGACCATTGGCCATGCTAGCTGAGGGCTTAAGGTAGTTGTAGTCCAAAACATCTGGAGGGCTCCAGGTTGCCGACTCTGGCCTAACTTCTGAAACCAGAGCATCCTGGTTCCAGCTATACAGGAGTACACCCAAATGGGAATTCGGAAGCACAAGGATGAAGCAAACACTTGGCATCCTCTCCAGGTCTGGTCTGGAATAGTGGTGGTGGTAGGGAGGGAGTGCTTTGTGGTTGAGAAGGACCAGGAGTGGTAATGCATCATGCACTTGCCACTTCCCTGCGGTGATCCTCTCCCCACATCAGCCTCCTTCCAACAGGGCTCTGGATATATCTTGCTGTGTCGCAGCAAGGAAGCACTTCAAAAAGGCTTTGAGGTGCCATTTGGCAAGAGGGTCTCTGGGGACTCCCCCTCTGAGTAGCCCCACTGCCTCATAGCTCTTGCTCAGGCCCATTCACTTGTCCTGACCCTCTGGAACCAATCTGCACCACCGGCCAGAGGGCAAGGAGAGTCCTCTATTTGAAGGCTGTCAGAGAACAGACCTCTGTTTGAAGGACTGCCCAGTCCAAGTTTGGTTTCAGGATAAAGAACCATAAGAAAGGACAGCAGGAGCCCATCAACAGTTAGTACCTGGACAGCAAGCTGAGCAGGCACACCAGTGGTGGATGAAAACGTCGACCCAGTGTGCAGCCGCTGTAAAAAAGGTCAATAAAAGGAAAGACTTCTTCACTCAGCATGTAGTTATACTATGGAATTCACTACCACAAGACGTAGTGATGGTCTCCAATTTGGATGGCTTTAAAAGGGGATTGGAGAAATTCCTGGAAGAGAAGGCTATCAATGGCTACTAGTCCTGATGGCTATGTTCTACCTCCAATATCAGAGGCAGCATGCCTATGTACACCAGTTGCTGGGGAATATGGGTGGGAGGGTGCGGTTGCACTCATGTCCTGCTCGTGGGTTCTGTTTCAGCTGCTCATGGGCAGCTGAAACAGAATGCTGGACTAGACGGATCCTTAGTCTGATCCAGTGTGGCTATTCTTATGTTCTTATATAAGTCACCCGGTCACAATCTTCCCCAGTATGGTGAGACGCATTGCTATTTAAATTATAGTAATTATTCCTGAATGTGTATTTATACATATAAATTAGCAAATGCAAATGTTACACAAATCTGTGTCCTCTGTTGCCCTTTTTTAAATTATGCATTTCCTCTTTTTTGGTGATGGGTAAGTGGTCACTGTAGCAGAAGCCCACCGACACTGACTTTGGACACTGGTACAAGAGAGGATGCTTAAGCTCCTTCTCCTGCCTGGCAAACCCACCATCTGCCCATACTTTGCCTTTGCCCATGCCCAATGCTGAACATCTCATTCAGCCCACTCTTTATGTCAAACTGAAGGTTTCAACAATTTGTCAACTAGATCAGTTTTTACTAATAACGTATTTTTAACAGGGACAGGTAGATCGTCCTAAAGCAAGCGATAAAGATAAGCCTAATCCTCTTCAGAAGAACATTTCAGGCCATATATTTCAGTGAGCCATCCGAGCTGTGCCCAGCAGCATTTTCACTATGAACCTAAACCCACTCAAAAACACACATAAATCAAACAGGCACTGCCCTATTATATACTTCCCTTTGCTATAAATGGGAAAAAGTGATATCACAGTGAGGCTCCCAAACATGAATGAAGGGTATTGAAATTGCCCCACGTGAAAGGCTGGTGGGCTCCATATGACATCATTGCAAAGATACAAGACAGATTTCTTGTTGATACAACCACTATTTAGTTTCAGTTTGTGAGAGGTATCAGGCCACTTTTAAGCCTTGCCTCATGGATGTTTTAAAAATGTTTACCTTTTTCCAGGCAATTACTTCACGACTTCATGTAAGAAAAATGACTTCATATTTAAGGAGTGAATGTGCATTAAGGTGATTGACGCGTCAGTTATAAAAACATGGATTTAAAATGAGGCAGGACTGAAAGACGTGACCTCTGGGGAGTGACACAAAATATTATTAATAATAAGCATTTCTGTACCATTTGTCTCTTAGGAACGTAAGAAGTTGCCTTAGGCTGAGTCAGACTATTGGTTCATCTTGCTCTGCATCATCTACACCAGCCTTCCCCAACCTGCCATGCTGGCTGGGGATGATGGGGATTGTAGTCCAACACATTGGAGGGCACTGAGTTGGGGTCTACCTTGCCTGGCTGCAACTCTCCAGGTTTCAGACAGCAGCATTTGCAGCCCTGTCAGAAGATGCTGAGGACCAAAACACATATCCCTTTAAATGTGTGTCTAGCAGCTACATCCTTTTCCCATTTTTACTCTACGGTAGGCCCAGCTTTCCCCTTCCCCTGATCCAGACTAGCAGGGGGGGTCTATCAATATCTGGATTGCCCCTTTTGTGCCTACCGTAGAGCAAAAATGAAGTCATAGCTGATAGACACACATTTCAAGTCAAGTCTGTTTTGGCCTTGGTCACGTGCTCTACCCCTGAACTTTGTCCCCTTTCTTTGAACCTTTCCACACCATCACAGGCCTGTTAGCTATAGATGTGCATTTCTACCATGTTAGTTTCTAATTTATTACTACAGGATTCACTTAGCTTCCCTAGAGGTGGTGCTTCTCTTATGGGGGATGGGTGCTGCATTTTCTGAGCACTCCAATTTTGTGTGGAATGTGGTACCTGATTTTTATAAGCACTTACTGGAGAATCCTTTGACACAATGGATGATGAGCACAATTTCCTACTCCTACAGCATTTTGCAGGTGTTGTAGGTGCATGGGCCACTTTTTTTCCATATATGCAAAGAATACACAAGCACACACCAAAGGTATAAACCAGGTATAGATGAGATAGCCATATCATTCAGAATGATTGATCATTGGCTGAAAAAATGTTTGATGCTATCTGTGATTACAAACCTGAGGAACATGAAGTAATGCCTCTCAGAATTTAGAAAATTTTACTCTGAAACTTGAGATACATATTAAGGAGTAGCTTTCCTTTTGCTCTCCCATGAACATATAGTGCTTTCTCATTTACATTCTCAGGCATATGAAGATCAAGATGGGATTTCACAACAGTTATAATCTGCCACATTTGCTTTTACCATCTCTAACAGCTCAATCCTACGCATGGATACTCAGAAATAAATTCCACTATGCCAGGGGTAGGCAACCTGCTACCCTCCAGATGTTTTGGACTACAATTCCCATTGGCCCCAGTCAACATGATCCATGATCAGAAATTATGGGAGCTGTAGTCCAAAAGATCTGGAGGGTGCTGGATTGCCTACCTCTGCATTACGTTCAATAGGACATATCTTCAAGTAAGTACAATTTACTTGAAGTAAGTGCCATTGAACTGAATAGTTCTTGCATACGACAGGGCTGACTGAATATAATAGTGGCTCCATTACAAATTAGCACCAGTGGAGGAATCTGAATCATACTTGCTTTCTTATAAAGGAAAGCTACGGAATAAGAAAAAAATATGAGACAAAATACTGCTGGTCTTTTAAAAGAATTTCCAGAGGGGCAGCCGCGTTAGTCTGTTGCAGCAAAAAAACACACACCAGAATCTTGTGGCACCTTAAAAGACTAAGAAGTTTATTCTGGCATAAGCTTTCGGCATCTGATGAAATGGACAGTGTCCATGAAGCTTATACCGGAAAAAAACTGCTCGACCTTTTAGGTATCACAAGTCTCTTTGTTCTTTTAAAAGACTTTCCTGAATTGTGCAACATTTGTTTGTAGACCTTTAAAGCTTTGCATAGGTATTCCAAGTCTGTATTACTTCAGTGTGATAATGGTTACAAACGACCATTTACCAAGTGGTAATTTGTGTGCATAAGGAACTGGTGGTGTGGAGAAAACAGAGTGGTGGAATGCATCTCAGCAGGTGGACAGAGACTGAAGATGACCATCTCCTTATTGGCCAAGCTACTTGTGAGGGTGGCTGAGCACCATCATGTACATTTGGACTGTGTCGTGAAGAACCACCATGGCAAGTTACCACTCGGTAAACGATCGGCTGAATGCACCCACAGTCTTGCCCAAACAGGTAACCTGTTGATTGAATCAAATTGTCATCTCAAGGGGAAAAAAATATTCCGGCGGTTACCTTTGAGGGAACTCCAAACCCAGCAGCTCCTACTGGCGGGCAATGTAAGAGTTGGTAAGGAAAGTATTGTGACTTAGCTTTATTTTAGATTCAGAAATGGAAAAAACTTAAAACAGCTTCATAACATACAGCAGCGCCATTCAGGTTCTGCCAGCATTTCCATTATGAACCGCAACTTGCCGGAGCTTATAACTCACACTGTAAAAATTGGTTTTCGGATCAAATTTGAAATAAAGCCTGTCCCTGCATATTTGTTCCTTCCCAGTTTTCTCATTCTTCATTTTTTTGGGGGGTGGGGGGGGAAGTGAGAAAAATTGAATTAAGGGTAATAAATAAGACAAAAAAACTCAGCTAGGATTTGGTGCATATTAAGCTGTATGCTGCGTTCCTTGGTTTGAATAGCCTCCCACTCAAAATTTGCTTTTGAAAGATGTTATAATTTTATTTCTAGACTGCCTACCTCAAACAAAACAAAACAGGACTTGGCCTCAGGCTTACAATCTAAGAGACTAGTAGACATACAAGAAAAGAGGTGTGAAGGGAAAAAGTAGATGTTGGAGATCAGCCAAGGTGGAGTAAATAGTCCCTGCAGAGCTTCATCAGGCCCCCTATCCACTGGGAATAGTCAGGAGTTGCAAATGGTCTAACTGCCCATGTGAGGAGATGCCCCATCTTCCCAGGGACAAAAACACCTGGAGCTACCTGGCTCTGGTTGCTAGGTAGCATACATTGGGGGTGGGTGGGCTATTCTCTCCTGTGGTCTCCATGGAACCTTCAAAGAGCAGCAGTTGAAACACACCCACTACAAGTGGCAGAAACATCTATAGCCTAGGGAGTGGACATTTTCCATCAGCTTCCCTCCACAGCCTGCATAAGTCACTGCTGACTTTTAAAGAATCATATTATGTGTTGTGTATTCACCCTCACTTACTGTCAGCCACCTTGGGAACCTGTCGTCAGGCAGAAAGGCACCTCACAGGGAAGAATGTTTTTGGCAGGAGCCATGCAAGCCTGATCAAGTGGGCTTTAAACTAACTCCTGGGGGTTATTTTAAAGCCCTCTTTAAACTATGGAGACAGTGGTTTTGTAGGTCCCTGTGATTTGCAAGTAAATAGAGCAGAGAAACCAGGAAAATGCAACATCTGCAGCCTCTGATGTATTTAAACGAATGCATGGAGCATGGGAAAGAAACAGGTTGAACTTGAAATCCTAATACAAGACAGTAAGTATGATCTGTTAGGTATCACTGAGACTTAATGGAATGAGGCACATGATTGGAATATAGCCACTGAAGGGCTATACCTAGTTCAAAAGGAATAGACCCAACAGGGAGTGACGGGGGGGGGGGGGTAGCATTATATGTAAGGAATGTATGCACCTATGTGGAAAGCCATGATTCTGAGAGTGGAAGCATTTGAAAGCATTTGAATAAATACACAGGGGGGAGGGAGAAACTAGAGTGATATTGTTGTGGCAGTTTACTTCAGACTGCTCAGCCATCCAGAAGACATGGATGGTGCTCCCCTGGAAAGGTTCCTCCTGTGCAAACACCGAGTCATTGCTGACTCCTAGAAGGACGCCGCTTTCGCTGGCGTTTTCATGGCAGACTATATAGCGGGGTGGTTTGCTATTGCCTTCCCCAGTCGTGACTACCTTTCTCCCAGCAAGCTGGGTACTCATTTTACCGACTTCGGAAGGATGGAAGGCTGAGTCAACCTGAGCCAGCTACCCGGGACCCAGCTTCCACTGGGATCGAACTCAGGTCGTGGGGAGAGTTTCGGTTACAATACTGCCACCTGGCAATACCACTCTGCGCCACACGAGGCTCATGCTCTCCTGGAACAGATGACAAAACTTTCACAGAGGCAAGCAGTAACAATAATGGGGGATTCAACTATCCTGACGTCTGCTGGAGGTCTAGCTTTGCAAAGAATGGAACACCCAATAAGTTTTTGACTTGACTTGCTGATAACTTCAACTCTCAGAAGGCAGAAGAAGGAACAGGGGGATTTGCTTCCCTGGACTTTAATCCTGACCAACAGGGAAGAAAATGTAGATGAAGTGAAAGTGGCAGGAAACTTAGGGGAAAGTGACCATGCCATCTTGGAATTCATGACAGAGAGGGCTGTGAAAACTGAGCTGAGTTGGATACATACCTTGGACCTTAGGAAAGCCAATTTCAGAAAGCTCAGGGAAAAGTTGAGTGGGATCATCCCATTGCTACAAATCCTGAAGGAAAAAAGAGTTCAAGAGGAATGGGAGATCCTGAAAACTGAAATACTGAAGGCACAATCACAAACTATTCCCATGAGGAGAAAAAATGGGGAACATTTAAAGTAGCCTGTGTTGCTCCGCTGGGAGCTTCTGGGACCCAAAAGTGTAATTATAAGAAATGG
Source organism: Heloderma suspectum (assembly GCF_057233095.1). NCBI lineage: Eukaryota > Metazoa > Chordata > Lepidosauria > Squamata > Helodermatidae > Heloderma > Heloderma suspectum. The sequence goes on from NC_139458.1 coordinate 396,859,646, forward strand.
AAGAAGGGACATATTATAAAGGAGGAGTACAATAGAGTTGCCCAAACCTGTAAGGATGGTTTCAAGAAGGTGAAGGCCCAGAATGAGCTGAGGCTATTGAGGATGCTAATAACAAAAAAGAGGGCTTCCTTGGTTATGTTAGGACCAAGAAAATGATTAAGGAAGGGATAGGTGTGCTGCTTAGGGTGGGTGGTGAATTGTTAACAGGTGACAGAGAGAAGGCAGAGCTACTCAACTCCTATTTTGTCTCAGTCTTCCCCCACAAGGAGAGTTGTGTTCAACCTGGGACAAGTAGAACAAATGATATATGGAGGGATTTGCAGCCCAGAATAAATAAAGACATGATTAGAGAGCACATGAGCTACTTTAAATGAGTTCAAATCTGAAGGGCCAGATGAATTACATCCCCGGGTGCTGAAAGGGCTTGTGGACGTTATTTCAGAGGTGTTGTCTAGAATTGTTGAGAAGTCCTGGAGAACAAGTGAGGTGGCACAAGACGAGATGGGCAAAGGTTGTCCCCATCTTCAAGAGGGGGGAAAAGGTAGATCCAGGAAATTATAGACCAGTCAACTTGATGTCAATACCGAGCAAAATTCTCAAACAGATGATTAAGCAGTCAGTCTGTGAGCATCTAGAAAACTGATTACTGGGAGTCAAGTTTTTTTTTTTTTTTTTTAAGAAATAAGTCATACCAAACCAATCTTATCTCCTTTTTTGATAGAATTGCTGGTTTGGTAGATCATGGGAATGCTGTGGACATAGTATATCTTGATTTTAGCAAAGCATATGCCAAAGTTTCCCATGATACCCTTGTTGACAAGATGGTAGAATGTGGGTTGGACAATACAGTTGGGTGAATCCATAGCTGGTTGAGCAAGCATACTCACTGAGCTCTAATTAATAGCTCAGCATCCTCCTGGAGGGAGGTCTCAAGTGGAGTGCTGCAGAGCTCTGTCCTAGGCCCTATGCTGGACAACATTTTTTATAAATGACTTGGATGAGTTTGTAGAGGGTGGTTTTTTTAATCAAATTTGAAGATGAAACAAAGCTAGGAGGGATAACCAACTAAGGAATGGACTCACCTAAGCCTGGCTTCGCTGGGTGCTTGCCAAGCCGCCACCGCCTGCCCCCACTCACAGCACCTGGCGAGCTCTGTCGCAGCCCAGCGAGTGCCCGATGAAGCTGCAGGGCTGCCTTCCCTCCTTGACAAGCCACCATTGTGCACAACAATGGCAGCTTGGGCACTTCCCGGTAGATGATGTTCTGTACTTGGAGCATTCAGGCCTGCAATGTTGCGGAGACGGCCCCTTTATGACCCCCAAGTATGCAACATTATTTTATTTATTTATTCATTTATTACATTTATATCCTGCCTTTTTTCCTCCGTCAGGAACTAGGGATGGCGGAGAATTCCGCCATGGATTTCAGTGAGGCCGAATGCACTGGCATTCGGCCCCCCGAAATACATGGCGGAATGGCCTGCCCCCCCGCGGATTCCCCCCGGGGTGAAGCTTACCTGGGGCGGATATTCTGGATGGCTGCGGCTATGGTGGCGGCTGGTCTTTCGACCGGCTGCCACGGCTGCCATTTGCATCCTGTTCTTTGCCGTGATAGCTACGTAAGTAGTATATTTACGTAGGCTAAAATGGCGAGAAATAGGGAACGCAAATGGCGGCCGCCATAGCCACTGCCATTTGCGTACGCTTTTTTTTTTGCTTGCCGTGATAGGCTATGGAAGTATTTACGTAGCCTATCACAGCAAGCAAAAAAACAAGAACAACACGTACGCAAATGGCGGCGGCTATGGCGGCCACCATTTGCGGTCCCTATTTTTCGTCGTTTTAGCCTATGTAAATATTTATGTAGGCTATTATGACGAAAAAAACGGGGAATGCAAATAGCGCCCACTACTCTATTTGCGTTCCCCCTTTTTTCGCCGTAATAGAAAATATTTACGTAAATATTTACGTAGGCTAAAACAGCGAAAAATAGGGAACGCAAATGGCGGCCGCCGTAGCCGCTGCCATTTGCATACGCTGTGTTTTGGGGGGGGAGGTGTTGCTGTGATAGGCTACATAAATACTTAGGTAGCCTATCACGGCAGCCTGGCGGGACGCAAATGGTGGCCACTACGGCGGCCGCCATTTGCGTCGGCAGCAGCCCGTCTGCGGCCGGAAATCCGGCTGTGGACGGCCCTGGCTGGCTGCTCCGCGGAGCCGCCGTGGAGCGGAGCTGGCCGGGCAGGATTCCGGGGGGGAGGACTGGATCGCCTCCCCCACCATCGAGGATTCCGGGGGGAGGGACGGAGCGCCTCCCCCCCACCGCGAAAAATTCTGCGAAAAGGTGAGTTTCGTAAATCCCTACGAACCCGAGGCAGCACATATAATCCTCCTTTCCGTCTTATCCTCACAACAAGCCTGTTAGGTTGGTTGGGCTGAGAGTCTGTCATGGACCCAAAGTCACCCAGTAAGCTTCATGGCCGAGTGGGGACTAGAACCCGGATCTCCCAGCTCCCAGTCCAACACTCTCGCCACTACACCATGCTGGCTCTGGAAGCGCCTGAGCTGCCACTGTTGCGCACAATGGCGGCTTGCTAGGGAGGACAGTCAGCTGCCAGGCGCTCGTCGAGCTGTGGGGTGCTTGCCATGTGGGTCCATGAGCACCCCGCGGTTTGGCAAATGTGTTCCAGAAGAGCGGGCAAGGGGAGTCTGTTGGACTCCACCCTCCCTGTGGACTCTCGCAACGTCCCTATAGCCAACACCATAGAAAATAGGATCAAGTTTCAAAAGGACATAGAGTGGCTGGAACACTGGGCCGAATCAAACAAGATGAGATACAGGCAGCAGAGATAAATGTAAAGTCTTGCATTGAGGTACAAAGAACCAAAGACACAAGTATAGGATAGGGGAGACCTGGCTTGGAAGCAGTAGAGGTACTATCAAGACCTAGGTGTTTTAGTGGATCACAAACTCTATATAAGCCAGCAGTGTGATGCAGCAGCTAAGAAAGCTAATGCAGTCTTGGGCTACATTAACAGAAGCATAGTGTCCAGAGTGTGAGAAATAATAGTTCCACTCTATTCTGCGTTAGTCAGGCTGCATTTGGGGAACTATGTCCAGTTCTGGGCATCTCATTTTAAAAGGACATTTTCAAGTTGAGGCACGTTTTGGGAATGCTGGCAACTGTAAGACTTTTTTCCTGTCTAAACATGCATAGGACTGTGCCTTAATCTCTTAAGCAGAATGAGGCCACCCTTGGAGAGAGGAGATTGGACTAGATAGATTGATTACAGCTGAAAGAGATTGTGCTATAACAACTACGTGCTGCATCAGCCATACCTGTAAATGTGTTTGGCCCCTTTAAACCATAACATGGAGGAGCACAGCAATGTTCTTCACAACTGCAATAGGGCAAATCCCATCTTTCTCTGTGAAGTTTAGTTGCCATGATGGAGTAAATTCACAAGGACGCATTTTTACCTTAGCCTTCAAGAGGCAAGGTCACTGGTGCAGATTTAGGTAAAGCATTATTCATACCATAAAGAGATTACAGTAGGGCACTTTCCAAACTATTACGCTGAAACAGTCTCTTTCTTTTCAAAAAATGTCTTTTAAAGCAACAAGGAAAAAAAGTTTTGGACCCCATATGGTAAACAGTGATCAGCTGCGAGTCTTCATGTAGGTTTTCTGTAATTCAAACAGCATTTTTTTTTTTTTTTAGCTTTTATCTCTTCTATACCAGTAGGTCCTCAGTGGCTTCTTTGAAGTATTGATGGATACTTCAAAAAATGGATAACAATACAGCCTTTTAAAATATAGCATTATATCTGAGCCCAGCAACGGGACAAGACTCTGTCCATTTGTAGAGTTGGCCAAAAGAGGAAGTCCCTCCTGCATTTGTTCTATGTGATGGATGGATGCGCACTGAAGCAGCACATGTCCTAAAGAATGCAGAATGTGTTGGGTAGGGGGTGTACAATAATAATGTGCACGCATCACAAACATGGGAACCAACACTGATTTTGGTGTAAGCAGATGCAAGATATCAAAGGAAACGGAGAAAATGCGTTTTTGCAAAATCCTGAAAGTGACATCAGAAGCTCAGAGAAGATATCAGGTCCCCAGAATAAGTGTGGGGATGGAAAGCATGTCTGAAGTCAATGGCACAAGATACAATTTCACCCTTGGATCTGTAAAAAAAAAAAAAGAATACTTATTTTAAAAGTCAGGTGGGTGGATCCTGTTCTCTTCTACCCTCGATCTTCATATATAACCGTTTCACCTCTTACAACATAGTAGAAATTACGGTTAGCTCTTCATCATTTGAATGAACCACCTAGAAAATGACCAGTTTCCAATGTGAAAAGCAAGAGCTGCTTACATATATCTACAAGGATCATAACAAATTCCATTCTGTAATCCTGACGACAGTAGTATCACAAATTCTTCTCCTCCGTATGAAGAATATTAGAGATGTCAGTGGTCTGGCATTAATCAAAGACACTTTCAGAACATTTGTTTTCGCAGTGAGGAAAAGCCTGCCATTCGAAGGACAGCACCGCCAGCCCTTTCGAAGCTTACATATTTTGCTTACAGAAGTATCATCCTTTAAAAAAAGAGAAGTGAGAAAGAGCCAAAGATGATTTCATGATGCATTTACAGAAGGTTTGACTATTATCTTTTCTTTTCGCCTTTGTGTCAGCAGAAATATGTTTCAGGCTTTAGAATTGTTCCAATACCCTCTTCCTCAAACTATCAGTGCTGGTCTGACTAATGGAAGTAAGTCACACTAAATTATATAACACAAACAGAGTACCTCTTCAAGAAATCCTTACAGAGTAATAACTGTTATCTCCATCTCATCATCCTGCTTTATTGAAATAAACTTTAAAACTAGAGCAATACAAGCAAGCGTTGGTTAAGTAGTGGGGTACAAGTGGGACTTGCTACAAAACATGGCAGTGTGGCATGTTCTTGTTCAGTATTCCAGCCAGCTAGCCATGCCCTCTTCCAGGATACTCCATTCCACACACATACCTGCTGCCCCCATCCCCCCCCCCAGTTAGCATTCTATGCCTTTTAAAAACAACTTTTTTTTTGTATTTCTGCACACCTTGGAGTTCTCCCAAGCCTACCGATACTCCCTCATGTGTAGTTGGTGCCGATTTGTCTACAGACAATCTGGTGTCAATGGTAGGCATGGTCAGGCACCTGCCAAAGATCCACACCCCACCAGGGGCCCACTGACAACAGCCCCCTGGAGATGCTCTTCTCCTCTTCACCAGTGCAACTTGCTTGCCTCTTGCTCTTGCCCAGACAGAAAATGGTGGTGTGAAGGAAGAGCAGTACATGCCCCTGCTCACTGGCTCTCCGTCTGTCAAGCAAGCAAGTGGCAGCAGTGATGAGAAAGAGGATGAGGAGGAGCAACCTAGGGATGTACGAAACTACTTACCTGTTTCGTTTTGTACATCCATGGTGGGGGGGAGGCGCTCCGTCCCTCCCCCTGAAATCCTCGCCAGCCGGCTCCGCTCTGCGGAGCCGCCGGCCAGGGCAGCCCGCAGCAACATCCAGCCACTGCTGGGCTGTGCAGGGACACAACTGGCGGCCACCGTAGCCACCGCCATTTGCATCCCTTTTTTGCCGTGATAGGCTATGTAAATATTTATATAGCCTATCACGGCAAAAAAAAAAGGGGGGGGAACACAAATGGCGGTGGCTATGGCGGCTGCCATTTGCGTTCCCCTTTTTAGCCGTGATAGGCTACGTAAATATTTACATAGCCTATCACCACCTCCGCAGGGATGCAAAAGGCGTCCCTGCATTAGCCATGATAGGCTATGTATTTACGTAGCCTATCACGGCAAAAAAAAAAAAAAGGGAACGCAAATGGCGGTGGCTACGGCAGCCACCATTTGCATTCCCTTTTTTAGCCATAGCTGCCATTTGTGTTCCCTTTTCTTTTTGCCGTGATAGGCTATGTAAATATTTATGTAGCCCATCACTGCCTCCACAGGGACACAAAAGGTGTCCCTGCATTAGCCGTGATAGGCTACGTATTTATGTAGTCTATCATGGCTAAAATGGTGAAGCGAATGGCGGCCACAGATTATGCTCCGTTTTGCACGCCTTTCGCGGGGTGGGGGGGGTGGGGGGCTTCGTTCCGCCATGGGTTTTGGGGGGCTGAATGCACTCACGTTCAGCCTCACCGAGATCCGTGGTGGAATTCTCCTCCATCCCTAGAGCAACCACAGCTGGTGAGAATGATGATAAGGTAGGCTCACCAAGGGAGGGGACCCATTCAGGATGTCTTGCCCAAGGGCCCTGAGAAATCTGGAGCCAAAACTATTTGTAAGGATAGGCACATGGAAAATTACTTTGCTATTAGTATATAGCAGCCTTCCCCAACTCCAGATGTTTTGAACTACACCTCCCAGGATTCCTGACCATTGGCTATGCTATCTGGGTTGATAGTTGACGTCCAAAATATCTGGGGGGCATCAGGCTGGTATATAGGACAAGCAGCCTTAGCTCTCCAGCCCACACACATCTATAGCCCCACACTATGTCTACTTTTCTCTGCCAACTGAGCACAGCCTCTCTGGCACAGGCCTGATACAATGTTTTCTTCAGTCCACCCCCACCTCTTTACTTGGGCACTCCCTTTCCTCAGCTCCATGCCCACTCTGCTTTTCTTTCTCTCACATCTTCTTCCACGGGGCTTCCTCTTCCACCACACAACATATAATTCATGGTATTCGCTGTCCCAATATGCGAGGATGACCATCTGATGGCTTTAAAAGGAAATGAGAGAAGTTTGTGGAGCATAATGGCCCATAGTCACAATGGCTATATAAAACCTCCAGGTTCACTGAATCCCAGTTGCTTGGGAACAACCATCGAAGAGGGCTGTTACTCTCACATTCTGTCTGGTTGGCCACTGTGAGAAGCTTAGTGACATTTGTTTGGATTTCAGTTTGTCAGAAGCTGTGAGAGAGGCCCAGCTTTATTCTTGGAGGGTAATGCTTAGCTGTCAGTCGATTAGTGATTTCTTTGGAACTTTGGCCTGAGAAAGGATTTTTCATCTCTAGGCTCTAGCTAAAAGAGCGAGTTTTAGCTACATTAGCAAGTCGCCTTCTGCTGCTGCTTCTTCTTCTTCTTCTTCTTCACATTTCTATACTGCCCAATAGCCGAAGCTCTCTGGGCAGTTTACGAAGATTAAAGTATTTGTGTGTTTATTTTCTTATACGTGTTGTTTTATGTTCTGCTTTTTAAAAATATTTTTTTTAATCACTCTTTTGCAGGGTGGCTAAAGCTGATAGGTTCTTTCTTTTTCCTAAATAAATCAAATAGCTCAAAGAACTCCGGTATTTTTCATACATCTCACATTCGCCAACAAATGGTTTATCTGGCTTCACCTTTTTTTCTGAGTGAAGTGATTAAAGGACTTGAGGACCACTTTCTTTTTAAAACCACTTGACTGTCAGATAGCCTAATAGGGGAGACTAATTTAACTCCAGAACCTCTTCTTTAATTCCAGTTTTCTTACCAATAATTTAGGCTTGATCAGCCGATTTCAGTCTTGCCTGTAACTGTTTTCCGGCTGCAGCTGCCTGCAGCCACACGTCAATTAGCCAGGACACCATGCGATTCAAAGCACTAATCTATTCATGAAAGGGAGCACCCCTCTTTTAAAAACACACATTTATAAAAGTGGAAGATTAAAACAAAAAAACAAACCACCAAACTGACACATTTGTTTCCAAGCAGAACAGAAAACCTTTACAGAGCCCAGGAGAACTGAAGCCTAATTTGAAGTTGTTTTCATTTGCTTGCTGAATTATGTACTTTGCCAATGCAAGTGGCAACTCCAGAAGGTATCATGAAATGGGCTGCTTAAGCCCGCTCATTTGTTTCATTTAGATTTGCCTTCAACTCTTACGAATGAAATGAACAATTATTACGTGATATATTGGTAAAAAAAAAAAAAATGCCCCTGGAAAATGTACTTTTGAACGTTAAAAGCACATTGGCTAATTACTGTTGTTATTGACGGCAGTGGGCTTCTGTGCCGTATTTTGCTGGAGGAAATATGGCTTCAAAAGTGATCACTGGATAGCTGTAGGCAACTGGCACTCTCTCTTTCAATCTCAGCTCATAAAGAGAAAAGCGACACCGTTAGGAAACCATGCTCACGGGAGCAACCACTTATGCAGCAGGGCTTTCGTGCGTTAAAAGTAACACAGAAGGGAGCTCCGCTGACCTGTCCTGATCTGGAAACAAGTGTTTCCAGGGTTATTTTTAGAAGTGTGAAAGCCCTGTTGCACAAGTGGCTGCTCCCATGAGCGGAACGGAAGCAGCAGAGGTAGAACGGCGCTGTTGGATACTGCCTATAGGCTGGGATCCCAAATACCTCAGAACTAGGGGTGGGTTAGGATATTTTTAGAAACTCACTGGGGCTCACTTCTGAATCAGGAACACACCTAGACGTGCTATAAGTGATCTTTTTGAGGAATTGTCTGGGGTACATCAAATTGGTGTGTGGGCCTGTTGGGGAATATCTAACCATACCACCACTCAGCATTTAATCTGGGCTTATTATTATTTTTTTTAAAAAACCAACTACAAAATCAAGACACAGAAATAAGCTCTCAAAGTGAGTATACTCTAAAGTGACACACTCTCAGGTCCCGGCATGCATACTTTCCCCATCATAATGAGACAGGGTTCAGCTAGTGCTTGATAATCCTATTTTATGCTGTTTAATATCACACGATACACACAAAGATAACCTGGACAATTCAAGGAATACACCTCATAAGATTTTCAGCAATGTACATTTTCAAGAGTTTTTAATATTCTCATCTGATTATTTTTGGGGAAAAGGTGTTGCTATTCATAGGAAATGTTCATACTACAAGACTGAAAGTAATGCAACACAGAAACCTTCATATGAAATGGAATACAGATCAGATCCAGTATTCGTCATTCGTCAGGGCTCTGCTGGCAATTTCTTCAAAATCCAAGCTCGCAGTTTTTCTAGCTCACTTTTGTTCAGTTCATGGTAAAGGTTTGGCAAACTCAGAAATGTAGTTGTTACTCCCAGGGATTTTAACATCTTGTTGGTTTCTTCAGCCCAAGAATACAAAACTAGCTCATCAGCAGTTCCATGACACTGAAATAACTCAGGGAGTCCTCTTTCATTCTTCTTCAGTGCCTGTTGGCAGAGGGGACATCTGCTCTGTTACCAATCTTAAAACAAGCAAAAACAGAACTAGACGAAAACAGAAGGCCAATGTTTACACTGGATACCCAATGAGATGCCTAGATCGGTGTATCTAACACACTTCAAAAGGGAGCCACAATTTTAAAAAAGTTCAGTAAGCAATTACATATTGCATTCAACTATCAGACTGTTAGTTTATCTGACCCACTATTGTGTACTCCAGCCTTCCCTAACCTGGTGCCATCCAGATGCGTTGGACTGCAGCACCCATAATTCCCAGCCAGCATAGCCAATGGCCATGCTGTCTGGGAATTGTGGGAGTTGCATTCCAACACATCTGGAGGGCACCAGCCTTGGGATGGCTGGTCTGTTCTGATTGGCAGTTGCCCAATGCAGCTACTCAATGCCTCAAACAGTTAGAACTGCATGAGGGAAGAGTGGGAATGTGCTAGCTGGCTTTGCCCTTTCAGTCGAGTCCCCTTCGCCCTCCATGCAGTGGAGAGTGAAAGTCTGTAGTGGAGAGCCCGGCCATATTCATGTAGACTCCCCATATGATCTAGAACCCCACACAATCAGGGTTCCAGATTGCACAGAGAACCTCCATGAGTAAGAAGGCTCTATGCTGCAGATCTTCATCCTTCAGCATGTGGAGGGCAGTGGGGCTGAGCAATGAGGACATGACAGAAGGGGCAGGGCTGGCTAGCATGTCCCTTCTCGCCATGTTATTGTGCGATGACATGGACTGAATAGGGATAATGACTCTCCAAGACCTAGGCAGATATTTTTTCTAGCTCTGCTACCTGGGATCTCTCAAGATGCCAAGAAAGAAATCTGGGATGTCATGCATGCACAGCATGTGCTCTACCACTGAGCTATGTTCTTTCCCCATGTTTCTGCTGAACAAATAGGTATTGAGAAAGAATCTGGAGTAAGTGGCTTACTGTATGGAAAGACATTTTTATCCCTCTCTCATAATACTAGAGTCGGGACTTATCCAATGAACCTGAATGGTGGGAAATTCAGAACAGACAGAAGTAAGTACTTCACCGCACACCACATAGTTAAAATATGGATTTCACTTCTACAGGATGTGGTGATGAACACCAACTTAGTGTTTCATGGCTACACATTGTCTAGTAGTCAGATTCATGGCTACACATTGTCTATTCATTGTCTAGTAGTCAAATTCATGGCTACACATTGTCTAGTAGTCAGATCAGAGGAAGCTTGCCTCTGAATAATACCAGTTGCTGGGAAGCAGCAGTGGGAGAGGGCTGTTGCCCTTGTGTCCTGCTTGTGGGCTTCCCACGAGCATTGGATTGGCCACCTTAGGAAAGCAGATGCTGAACTAGATAGACCTTTGGTCCAATCCAGGACACCAATTCTTATGTTGGCCAGCCAAGGATTATGGGAAAGAATGAGGAATGGAGACAAAAGAACTAAACAGTAGATGAACTTGTGGGGTGCACACAGGGTGGAAAACATGAGACTAGATGGCATTAGATTAGAAACTTGAGCTATCTTAATGAAACAAGTCACATAACCAGAGAAGATTTCTACAGCTATTTTGTGTGAGTGCAAAAAAAGCATGATAGAATCAATTTGGAACAGGATCGTTTGGTTTTCATAAGGATACACACTACTGGATGACCCATATTTTAAAGTTTGGGGCAACCCATGTTGTCTGAGGAGGTTTGCAAGAACCAGGTCCCACAGGGAAATCTCAACACCCCCCACCCCCCACCTCCACCCCCCAAAAAAACTTGTGTAGAGAAATTTGCTGGGGTGCACAAATCTGCCTTAATTTTAATTGAATATTGCAATTTGGTTGTCTAATATGACATCTAATCTACTCTACTACATTAACTAACACGGCAGCTCGGGGAATAAATGATAAAATAAAAATTCACTCAACATCAGTCATGGATGCTGGACCTTGTGAGATTTTTAAAGATCAAAACAGAGGGGGGAACAGGTAGCAAACACCTACCTGATAAACAACAGAGTTCTTATTGAGGAAGCTTGACAGAGCAAACACTCCAGCCACGTCTTGGTGATACCTATAAGCTAGGTGCATCGCCATACCTCCACCCATTGAAAAACCACCTATGGATATTTTTAAGGGGGAAAACAAATGATAAAAGCATAGTAAGGGCAAATATTTAGAACCTTGGATGACTTTCAGAGTGGTTTTCTTCTTCCCAAACAAGCATGGGTATGAACACAACACTTTTAAGGAAGCTAAAGATTTAATCAACCTGCAGAGGCTACAACTTTACTCCCTCTAGGGTTGCAGTCCTATACATGCTTACCTCGGAGTAAGTCCCATTGAAGTCAGTGGGGCTTACTTCTGAGTAGACATGTATGGGATTGTGCTATAAGCCTGTTTGGACCTCGGTCAAGCACGGCGCTCTTCTCAGTCTAAACTGGGTAAGGTGTGCTTCCTGCTTGGGCCAAACTTCTAGCATCTTTCTCCTTCTTATTTGGGGAGAGACCATGGCTCAGCAGAAGAGTACATGGTTTGCATACAAATGGTCCTGGTTCAATCTGTGGAGCCTCCAGTTAAAAGAAAATTGCAGGTGAAAGACTTCTTCCTGAGACCCCAGAGAACTGTTGCCAATCAGAGTAGACAGTACGGAAACTTGGAATGGACAATATGGGCAAGCAATATGGACAATGTCTGGCCTGGTATAAGGGAGCTTCCTAAGTTCCTATTGGAGTTGTAAGAGAGCAAAACCAATGGGACTTTAGCATACAATAAAGTGCTCCAAGAAGGCCTAGTCCAGACTTCCAGCTGAAAACAGAGTTTAGGAACTCAGATAAATCCCCATTAATTCACCCTGCCCACCCTACACAGACTCATCATTATTACGTGATCATTTGCCAACCGAGGTGAAAAATCATGCTGGATACACCCCTAACGTACTTCACATTCTCAGAATGGGTTTAGGAATGAACTCGGTTTCATTTTAGCCCAGGTTAGTGACGGTCACACATAACTATGAAACTCGGTAGAGAAGAACTGGAGGTGGTGGTGATCATTTTCGAGTAGGAAGGGGCCCAGGGAGATTACTCAGTTCTGGCTTTCATTTCAAGTCTGAGCCAGGCCAAAGACTTCCTTCATGAGAGTATATAACTTTTTCTAGACTGAGCACTGCGATTCTAGGAGGATGCATACTTAGTTACAGATTTTTTTCCAGAATAATAAGCAGTCCAAGTCTTAACTTGTTCTGACTGTTTAAGACTTCATCACACCACACTGAATTAGTAGCAGTGGTGGCAGAGCAGTTGTTATTAATTTGAGAAATAGGTTATTGATTATATGTGAACACTGTTAAGTAGAATTTTATTATCATTTTCATTATTACTAAAGAAGTACAGATTGAATAGCACTGGGATTGTGAGTGACTGTTCACAGATCTGGAGAAAGATGTTTCAGGCCCATCCACAGTCTTCTTTTCTTCTGGTGTAGTTGCTGTCGCCTCTTTTGTGGCTTCTCATAATGAATTACGAAGCCCTAATTACAGCTGAGCAGTGCAATCCTATGTATGTTTACGTAGGTCTCATGGTGTTCAGTCAGGCTTATTCCCTTAAGACACAATAGAACAAACAGAGCAGTGATGGGGAACCTTTGGCCAGCAGAGGTTCCCCATCTGGCCTGCAGAACCTTCATGGATTCCTCTATGAGGTGGGGCTCAGCCTCCAAGTGGAGATAACGGTTATCGGAGATAACAGCAGGGCATGCAGGTGGCAGGACTCGGCTGATGCTAGGAGGAGCTGTTCCTCCCAGTGCCGGGTGAGTCTGTTGATGCAAAGCTCCAAGGACTCGCCTGTGCGGCAACTTCCCCAATAGGGAGGATACCACATGGGCTAGACATTTGTTATACAGGGTCAGAAAATCCTGAAACCCAGACTGAATGAATAGTTGAACTGTAAAAACACAGACAGATTAGCAGTTGAGCGGTTATTATAAATCACAATCAGCCATGGGCTGAAACCACACTTCGTTTTTGTTAAAAGAAATGTCTTAACTGCTCATGAGCCCTCTGCTCATTTCCTTGTGCCAGTCAGCGAATGATGCCATTGCCCCAAAGCTCGTAAAAATACAGTGGAAAAGAGTTGCTCTGAATAAATATGCATATTCACTCCCAGTCTTTGGTGCATATTATGCCTACATAAAATTAAGTACATTTTGATGTTTCAGAATACAGAGGCAAAATGGGGTGCATTGAGAACTCATTACTAATTTGTAAATGATTTAATCTTCCTCTCTCTCTTTTCTTTTTGCATACACTTAGTCACTAGTTGGCAACGCAGCCTACTCACCAGCAGTGCCCGATAACGCAGTCACCTTCTGTGTGGAGCACATTAAGCAATGTGGCTTTCATGTGGCTCCTGCAGTTCATGGGAAAACGGGATGCTAAAGGCTGGTTTGTTGAAATCTAGGGCAGTATCCACCAGTGTCATTCTGCAAACTAGCAGAGCTCTGCCAAATCTTTCTGTTGCGCAAGCGCTTGCAGATTACGCTTGTGCAACTAGCTGTGCAACTGTGCTTGTGCAAACATCACTTTGGTTGGATTCTCCTCTTGCACATAGTTCAGAACCTAGTTTTCATTAGTGCAACATCATTTGCGCTAGTGGAATGACACAGTTGGATACTGCCCCTGGTTCTGTAGGAGGAAACTTGTAGCGTATTCTTCAGTAAGTTTATGGTCTCTAGATCAGAGTTCCCTAACATGGCTCCTGTGGGCACCTCCAACAGTGCCCACAAAGCTCTCCTCTCCCTGCCCTCTTCAAAAATTCTTTAAAATAAAAACCTTGGGAAAATGTTAGGGCAGTTTCCTTTCTCTCCCCTTCTAGCCTCTAGCCTTGCTCTTTCTCTCCTATCTAACCCTTTGCCATGCTATTTCCCCCTCCCTACCAGCCTGTAGCCTCACTATTTCTCTCCCCCCGCCCCGCACCTCTTTCGATTAGCCAGGCCTCCACAGCAGCCATTATGTGACTAGCCATTTTGTGGTGGTTCCTACAGCAGTTTCTCGATTCTCAAATGTGCCCACAGGCTCAATAAGGGTGGGGACCCCTGCTCTAGGTGAATATTCTGGAGCAGGGGTGGGGAATGTGTGGCCATACAGATCTTGGTGGCCTGCGATTGCCATCAGTCCTTGCCAACCTAGCCAATGGTGAGGGATGACGGGAGTTGCATCTGGAGGAACACACTTTCCTCATCCCTGCTCTGGAATGAAAATTTTGCAAATCCCAGAAACGAAGGATTTAGTTGCAGGCCAAATGTTGTGATTTCAAAGCAGCACTCTTACCACGTAAGGCTACACTAGTCCTGTATAAGCTTGTGCTGAACATAATATGTAAAACACACAGAGTGAAGTCAAGGGAGATTTTTAGCCAACTTTCAATATCTAAAGTGAAATCTAAAAATGAAATATATATTACAATAACTTAGACCCGTGAAACACTTCACTAGATTGACAAAATATACAATATGCAATGGTT